>NC_136070.1:1063805418-1065005418 GCF_964261635.1 Lissotriton helveticus | reverse complement strand
CTAGCGGTTTTCCCGCTGTGCGCTGGATTTTTCAAAAACCCCGCGTTACATGACGAGCTCAGCTCGTCATCAGCACACGAGCGCCGTAGCTGATGACGAGCTCAGCTCGTCATCAGTATCGAAGGGGTTAATGTTTGCAGGGGCAGCCCCTCGCCTCAAAGACCGGGAGCTCCAAACCCATGCAAAAATGTAGACCTTTCTTCCACACCCCAAGTGACGGTCGGGATTTATCTTTCCAGACCCGGGCAATATCCAGTTTGGCTAGTGTAAGGCCCAAAAATAAGAGGTGACGCTTGTACCTATTCCCACCTATATATTCCGTAATATGTAGTGGAGCAAGTCTTGGTGAGGAGGTTATGGTCCACCCCAAGACCTCTGAGATGCATGTAAACACCCCCTTCCATAACTTTGATAATACGGGGCATAACCACATAGTATGAAGGAATGTACCCTCAAGGGAATTGCATCGCAGGCAATGTGGGGATGCGATGAGTCCAGTGCACCATAGTCTATGTCTGGTGTAATAGGCTATATGCAGGTATTCGAACTGGTTGAGGTGCAGGCGAGCCGCAATGGCTGCGCTGCGTGGGGACTTTAGAGCCTCCACCCAATCATCCTTCATCCTCCTCCAGGGGACCCAAATCTGTCTGCCATGCCTCTCTAGTTTTACACAATGTGGTGGGGGTGTTGTTAATAAGTGTGCAATATATTTTAGTAATCTTGTGATCTCCTAGGTCACCAATAAAAACCTTTGCTTCAATGGGGTTAAATTCAGGGATATCCTTCAAGTGGGACAGGTTGGGGTAAAGGCATGTCTGAAGTGGAGATAGCGATGGAATTGTGTATGGGGCATATCGTATTCTGTTTGTAGATCAGAGAAGGACCTGAGGGTGCATCCATGCGCTACTGCCCCCCCCCTTATCAATCCCAATAGCCTCCCAGCCTCGGGAACCCATACAGGTGTGTTAGCTGTAATAATTGCCCATTATTCCACAGTGGAGTCTCCCTAGTAAGTTTCCCCCACCAGCCCATCTGGCGGAGCGCCGCCTTCCAAATCTTAAAAATCGTGGATGTGGCAGGTGGTAGTTCACGAAGTAATGTTGCTGACTACCGGACCATGTGGAGGGCATTATCCCCCAACAGCCACCGTTCAACCGTGTACGCTGGGATTTTATGCTTGTTTTTGATCATGCACACCACTCCCCTGCCTGTTTGTTAGCTATGTTCTCATGATATAAATACCATATACATACATATGTAGGCTGAGTGCAAAAGCTGGTGACAGACTGAAGGCTACATGTGGACAAGATCACTGGTGGTATGATACAGGCATGCAATAGAAAGGCATGTTCACTGGAGTTCAGCTAGAACTGGAGGTGGGACTGCTTGAGTCACAGCAGTATGGATGACAAGAGAAGGCAAGCAGGGAGAACAAGAAAGTATAGAGCTACGGTCCTGGTAGTGGAAAGTAAGTATCCACAGAGAAGGAGTAGACCGTTCGACTGAAAGAACATCTTCCTTGATCCCGCCATTGTCCTTGTGTCTGGAGGGGCACACCTGTGATTAGAGCAGAAAGAGAATTAAGATGAGGTCTCGGAGTCGAGAGTGACCCCAAGGTTGCAGCGTCGGAGTTGAGGTCTCCAGAAAGGCTGGGATGTGAACCGAAAGTGCCAGCGGCCTAAAAGGGACTCAAAGCTCCAAAGGCTGATGCTCCAAGGTTAGCAATTGGCAGTGGGGCCCGAAAGCTGTGGACTGTGATAAGTGTGTGCACAATGTAAATAATGCATTTCATATAGTAATTATTGTCTCATATGAGTTTACCTGCATAGATTCATATGGTACCAGCCAGTGGCAGTATGCCAGAAGGTTTCAAAAGAAAAAGTACTCCATATGAGTACTCTCTATTGGCATAAGCTCTGTCATGCATTACTGCATTATGACACCTTTAGATTGTATTCTTACAGACAATTAAAGTAAATGCCTTGCTCACTCCTGAAGTGGGTTGTTCTAAGAAATGGTTGCATCTTTTCTGCTCATTTGTTCTGGCAATGTCTTCAGTGCCATGTGCCTAAAAGCTCTTTTAATATAACTGTGCCAGAGTTCCTCCTATCTTTGAAGTCATGTCAGACTTGTCTTTTGCATGCTGTGAGTCTCTGGTAAAGAGATTTTTTTTGTGTCTCATTCTTAGGTCTCGCCTAGGCAGCGCTTATGCTGTCTCTTCGAGACATGCTGTATTCAGGATATGCCTTCATGGGATTCTCTTTAATGTCTGAGTCATCTGTAGTTTCAAAATGTAAATTATCTTGAGCCCTAAATGGTGGCTAGTTACAATCGAATGTCAAAATAAATTATTCAATTATACAGCGAATCAAATGAATCAAAGGCAGTAGAAGCAAGCAAGCACTGCGTAGCCCAGAGTTCCGTACCGGTATACGGTCAAAGGGATTTCTATTATAAGGGCATGACCATGAAGTGTTGAGTAATAGCAAACTTGTTTGCTCAGCGCTAGTTGGATTGGCTCCCAAAAAGATGCAATTTATGATAAATTAACTGTTGTCATTGTTAGTCAATCTGTGGATGCCTCAAAGCAGTTGACGCTGGAATTCTTTTTATCTAGATCTATCATTGTTAGCGGATGCCTCAAAGCAGTTGACGCTGGAATCCTTTTTATCTAGATCTATCATTGTTAGCTGTGGTTAAATTCATGGCATAATAGCTGTTGATCTTTTTTTTTTCTATGCTTTCTCTTATTCAGGCCTGAGTCATGTTCTAAGATATGGTTAATTATATTTGCTGATTTAGACTCCGCTTTCTAATAAATGTTCCAACCTCTGCTCCGGCTTTTCTTTTCATATATTCCATTAGCTGAAGCACATAGCCATACTCAGACGAGCTTTATGGATGGTGCTCGTAAGCATGACTCACAAGGGGCTCTTTATCTGCAACTGAGAGTTGCCTTTTAAATTCTGCGCGTTGGTTGATTGCTTGTATTGTCACTAAAGTGTGATTACATGGCTTTGCTCTTTTCAAGAATCATGTGCCCTTTAGTCAGTGTTCAAGAACGGACATGTCTCACTCTCAAGTGCTATCCTCCCTTGCACAGTACAATGTACAATAAACGCGGGAAAGGATCATTATATATTTGAAGCTTTTCTGGAACCCTTATCACTGTTAAAATAAACTTGAACAAAAAAAGGATACAAAAGTTTGGGTGATAAAATACTAATAGCAAATGTCACAAATTAAGGATTTATTGAACACTGATTTTTTTTAATAAGTTGTGGATTGTATGGGTTGCACTAATCACAACTTTATAGGGAAAATAAACGAACTGTCATGCTGCAGGTGCTTACAAAGAAACTAGGTTTCATTGTATTTTTCTCTGCTCCTAAATAAAAAAGCTATTGCAGTGATTGAGAATGTACTAAACGTGTTTCTTTGTTAAAAAATAAGACTATACCGGTCTCAGACGTTTACAATTAGAAGAATTCTGATTACTGTAATCAGAATATAGACAAACTCATCCTCACTCGATTGCATGGAAGGTATGGAACTAAATATATCTACCTGTGCTATTCTGTAAGTCGCACTGAAAGTTTAAATAATGAAAAGACGCACTTATGATAAAATTGGTGGTAGTGAGAGGGACAGGCAAAATTAGGCAGATGGTCAGGACTTCTTATAAACTGTGGTCCCAATAGTATTCTAAGGCTCAGCTACTGTTCTAAAGTTAAAAGGAAAGGTGTGTTCTTGCTATAATATGAGATTTTGCTCGTGATATATTTGTGTTAGCAGGTTGCTTAGCATTTAAATAAAGAGACTGGGAATTGAGCCTGAGGTGAAATGACTGCCTTTCTTACTGACATCAACATGGTTCTCTTCCTTGAGGCTTTGCCTGGTTGCTGAGACAGTATGTGGGCTGAGGTGTATGTATTTTGGTGGTAGACGTGGTGGTCCACTGTGCCCTTCTATGTGCATCTGTCGGTCCTTTCAGAGTCCGAGGAAACATACATAGTTTTCTCTCCCTGCACGCTAACATTGAGGAAAATTGGTGGTGATCCAGATCACCAAACCTGAAATGGATGCAAGAGCTCGGAGGAGCGGGAGAAGGAAATTAAGTGAGGACCCCCGCCACCGAATACTTGATTTGCCCTCTGCTGGGGCATGTGAAAGCCTGGTAAACCCTGGGTGATTGCCGTTAGAGTGATGTAGTTGCACATGATGCTGTCTACATATTGAGGTGGTGCAGACCACAGAACTTGCTGCAAAGGGCCATGTGGGTGTTGAACAAGGAGGCTATAGAGTACCTGGAGAAACTTCACAATCCAAAGCACTTAGAATTGATAATCCAAGCAGCAGCCAAGAAGTATCAACTAAGAATGAAGTGTGTCTTGATGCAGGTCTCTCGAGATATGAGCAGATCAGCGCCCCAAAGAAGACCGCAGATTTAGAAAGTGAAGAAAGATGAACTTGGAGGTGAACCATAAAGGGACGTTTTTCTTTTCACAACATGTGGCAGCATTTTACTTTCTTCATTCTGTTCCTGAAGGTGGAGTAATTGTGATTGTCTTGATATCTGTTTTCCTGTTGTAGTTATTAGATGTCGACCTCCTTTTCCTTTCCGTTAGCCCCTTTTGTCTAGGACTAGATCTTCTAGCCTAATTGAGATATACAACTCTTATGATACAAAGATTATAAAAGATATTTGATTATGGATCTCTGAGGATTGTTAAAGATGGGTTTCTACCCATTGTGTAGTTAAAGGATCTGCTTTAGTTGTAACACTGCTCCACTACTGGAGATTTCATTTGAAATTGCTTCTGCTGCACCATCATTGACTTTGGTGCTTGAAGATGAAAAGATCGTGGGTGATGAGTTGAATAGTACACGCGTGTCTTAATGGGACTATGAAGTTACTCTCTTTCATGTTAAAGGCCATTGCAAGTGTCTTAGAGACAGGGAGCTTGTCTGTCCCTTTGCTGGTACCTTATTAACTAAGCCTGAGAGAACATCACCGTAGCTGCTTACGCCTATAAGTACAGGACTCCCCAGATGAATCTTCTGTGTTGTACTGAGCACTTGCTTTTACTATTGTGCAGTGACCTGAGAAGAAGCTATTAAGCAGATGTTTTCAGTGAGTGGATGACTTTTGCACACTAAAGGGCAGTAGGGCTGTTTTGGGATTGTGTTTATTGGTAGACTTACTCTAACATTCCTTAGATGGAATATATTTTTATGAGGGGCTAACAAATAACTTAAGTGGCTAAAACTAGTACGTGTAAGTATTATATATCCATGATTACAGATGCATGTGGTTTGTAGAAGGCAGTGTAACGAGAGCAAAGCTTGCAGATGTGCACATCTCTGAGATGCTCTGTTCTCGAGTCATCCTGAGATTGGTGAAAAAATACATAACCAAAAGGTGTTGGCTTAATTGTCTGCCTTGTTTATGTAGTACCTTGGAGTATTTTAAGGCTAAACAGTATTCAAATGATGGGCGGGCGTATCTCGTATGTAAATCAACAATGCTGAGTTAAATTGGGTCAAGTACTAAACCCAATAACCTTTTAATCACAAGCCTGCCCTGAGCTTCAACCTTGTATCTCATTCATTATCTGCCTAATACAGTCTGGGTGTTTGAAACTGATTTGGCCCTGTGTATCTAGAATACTAGAGAGTAATAAAGTTTAGTAACTAGAAACATTTGTCTAGGATGTCAGCAGTCCGGGATTTTCAATCCATACATGCTACAATATACATACAACGTAAAGGTTCTGTTGTTGCCAGTGATTTAACATGGCAGGAAACCCTGAGGCTAATAATTTTAGAATTTTCTTACAATTTGTGTACGGCTTCGAGATCCTACTAAGTGGTGTCAAAAAAGTTTTTCAAGGGGTCATGAAAGACCTTGAATAACTGACCTGCTTCTGAAACAATCTTGACTGTGAAGGTTCTATAGGGTAGAATGTTGGCTCAAGGCGTCAGTTGGGCCTTTTTTCTTGAATTTGTCTAAATATCTTAGTTCTTTATGGGTGGAAGATGCTTTCAGTCAGGCCCACTGGATTTATGCGATTCTGAATCCGCAGTTTTTTCCACCAAATTATGGATTTGCCGCATTTGCCACATAAACCTGCGTCTGCTGTATGATCTGCAGACTTAAATTAAAAATACATTTGTCTCTAAATCTAGAGTCACTAAAGGCCTGGCAACGTGTATTTGCCTGCAGTAGAAGGCCCTTCGCAAAGGTTAACTGGTCATCTTTCAGTTGCTTTGTTCTGTATTTGGTTGTTCATTGGTACCAATGAGGTGAAATCTCTGCGCAAACCGTATTGCCATGTGGAAAAATGGCAAAATAATGAAGTAAAACTATAATTGTGGCGCATTATGCCTCATATTTTGACCTTTCTTGCCGCATAGTCAACCCTGCCTCATAATATCAGTGACCCTGCTTTCAGTGCAATTATTGGATCGAGGGACAATGTGAAGGATCATAACTTTTATCTAGAAGTCATACTTCCATAGGGGACTGCAGAAGGAATCTTAAATAAGGCCCTCGAATTTTACTGTTGTATAAATAATGCAAAAGACGTAGGCTTGGTCACTTTAGAAAATCAGTTAGGTACTACAGCAAGGTTCCGCCTAGTGTAAAGAGAAACAACAATCCTAATTATTTTCAGAAAGCACTCTCCTTGAGGTACATTTGGTAATTCAGTTCAGAGGTTTCTATTTAGAATTAGTCCCCTTTACAAAATGCTGTTTCTAGTCTTTTTTCTAGAAAATGAACTCCTTATTTATCTTAGAAAGTGTGAGGTACTTCTCACATTCTCCCCCCATAATTCTCTGTGTTGCTTTGCTTTAAATCTGCCCCAGTATGGCCTAAAGCCTCACACAACTGGCCAACACAACAGTGGCAATAGGAAAGTTTAAATTTGTAGTTATGTGCCAAAATTTGATGCCACAAACTCATTACCGATAGTTACTACAGCTTGCCTGAAAATCGATTATTATACTCCATGTATTTCTTTGCATTGATTTTGGCCTCCAAAGAACTGTATGGCACCAATAGGTCTACTATTTCCTACAATTTCCCTCCTAATGTTTTAGCTGAGAAACTAATAAATATGACTGGTCCTCTTGGTGATGCGTCCTCTCCTTGAAGTACAAGTGTTGCTTCTTCCTGGGTGGAGTATGTTCATTCCACCAATATAACTTTAGGGCAATGAGCCTTACATTTAGGTCCCCGATAGGGTACAGGTGGAAACGGTCCAGGGCGATTGCAGTGACCGCTGGCTGGATAGTTAGACAATGTTTTTTGGTTTTTTTGCTTTGCAGACGCTCCTTGGTGATATAAGGGAAAAAAACTAATAATAAATCTGTTCTTCTGGCAATATTAACTTTCTAGAAGCCTTTAGGGTAGACTTAAGATGACTTTTCAACTAGCACAGTGTCTGTATCAGCTTCATGGCATGCCTAGGTCAACTTCATTGGATTTATATGGCTCTTACTAACCCTGACAAAGCGTTGAAGTGTTTCAAGTCATACTCCAGAACCCAAAGTTAGTGATTAATCTAGTGTTGTTTGTTTGTTATTGTGATTAGTAACGGGCTCTGAAAACTTGCATGAGTTTTCTCCCGTGACCTTGTGATATATTAATACAGGTAAGTGTGATCATTAGTGGAGGTTATGTGGTTTCGGGTGAATGATTGGTTAGAGGGCTTGCAGGGATTAGGTAATGATAGATTACAGGGATAGCGTTTTAAAGAGGAGAGGCTGTGATCTATGAAATAATGCCTATTAATTGTACTTCTTTCTACTGATGTTAAATCTTATGGCATTACGTTGTACTTAAACAGCATAGACGTTTTGCCTGCAATGAACATGATAGTTGAAAATTCTTATTGACATATTTTATGTGCATGAGATGTTGTCACATATTGGTATTCAAGGCTGTTGGATGTTTGCCTCCGCACTACAGAATTATAATGAGCTTTCTTGTTCCTCTTCCATATTGATTATTACGGCAAGGTAATGCCATTTATCTCATTGCTTAAATTGCTTTCTTTATCCCATTGACTAGATAGGGCTTCCCGTGTGACAGATGGATGATTTCATGGAACTTTAGAGGTCCTTTATGAAATGACTGTGGACCACAAACCTCCTCCCCATTCTCCTCCAACACCGCTTTCTTGTCCTCCACATCTCCCTCCTCATTTCCACTTTCTTCTTTTCCTCTTCTTCCTACTCCTCTTCTTCGTTCTCCACCACTGCATGCTGCCCCTAGACCCTCCCCATCACTCTCCTCCTCCTAATAATCATCATGATCCTGCCCCCTAATGATACTGGTAATCCACCTCCAAATCCTCAACATTCTTGTCCTCCTTCTCATCCTCACTATCATCCTAACATTAAGCCATTATTGATGAAATGTGAAACATTTAATTGCATGCTCGAAATAGTGTGCAGAGAATCGGTCTGCAAACTTTGAAATCAATACTTGATTAAGTCTTCAAAATTGTGAAATGTTTGATGTCTTTTGAAGCTTTACATTTATACACCATTTGTTACTTCATCTTTAGCTGTATTGCATAGACATTGGCTTTGGTACAGTTTTTACAAATGGTAGAAGAATGTAGAGGGTGCAAACTAGTTAGTCAATGTAGTTTTTGTCCTAAGAAATGATGGAACTTTGTGATCCATAAAAATGATTACTATAAGTGTAGGGAGTACAATGTGCGTCTCAAGGCTCAAGCTGCACCTATCTACCAGTGTCCGAATGCTTCTCTGGTTGAGTTCCATCATTGTAGCTCAGCTGTTTGAGCTACAAGGTTCTGTTGGGGCCATATTTTGACCAGTTTGCACATGATGCATTCCCACTCGAAATAGCGCTTTAATGCTAAGAAAAGTTGAAATCCTGGCACGGAGGGCATAAGTGCAATTTAAGATAGCATAAAGTATTTATTTGCAAAGTACACATTCACCATTGGTTCTTTATGCTGAATAAGAGGTGTATTGTTAATCAAAATGGCTGCGTGGATCTTCTGGAATCAAAACCTGTGACCATAGGATCCACCTTAGATCTTTGCAATAGATGTATTAGCCCATTGAGACATCTAGCCCGTTGTTGATATTAGCATTGATATTGGCATTATTAGCACGTTACCACAACCAGGTTGCCTTCAAGCGCCCATGTTTGAGAAGTTTTATTTTGAGCAATAAATCAATGCTTTGTGTTCTCTGAGATTTGCCAAATGGAGGCGGTATAGGCAGACATGAAGTCCTTTTTTTCCTTGTCCAGAATTCACCAAGTAAGGCATAGATGTGTATGGATGTTAATTTCCTCCAGAGTGGACATGCTTAGGCGTTTTAGGCCCATATTACCCTTTGCTGCAGGACTGAATCGATTTAGCATATGCTTGGTCATTTTCTGTAGTGCCACGGAGTAGATGGAAAATAAAAGAATGCTTCTCAGAGGTCATACAAGTATAAGTTGCCTCCTTCATATTTCTTTGACCATTGCATCCGCTTTATATCGTAGAAGTTTTTGTGCCTTCTGAACCATCCAAGTTTTCATGTTGTTTACAATGAATACGTTTCTTGAGATGAACAGGATTTGAAAAGCTATGATGGCCGAATTCACTCCATGACTCTCTTGTGGCACCGTTAATTGAACCTTTCCTTTCCAGCCTTTCCTTGCCTCTAAAAACAATAATAGTCAGTTAGCGCTTCAGCTGAGATTCTCTTTTCAATTCTTGATGCTGTACTCTGTATGAATCATTATGCAAACCTGAACTTCCCAGTCTCATTCTCTTATTCGTTGCACTCAGGCTCCCTTTCGCTTTCTTCCCTATCTTCCCAAAGAACACCCTCCAGCCTTTGCCCCCTTCTGTGTCTGGCGTCCTATACAGTTCTCCAACTCCTTCAACCTTCACTCTTTCCTCCCTAGGCTACCACCACCTACTCGGATCTCCATTTCAAAGCTCTCACCTCTATCTGCTTAGGGTCTTTCACCACCTGTTTCCATCTTCAGCCTCACTATTCCATCTCTCATCTCCATCCATCCATCCAACCTTTTTCCCTTTGACAGACCTATATAATGCATGGAAGGAGGGCTGTGCTGACATCCCCAAGGACTGCATCCAAGGGAGTATGGCTTAGCTAAGCTTTCACCGCTAGTGAATCATTATTTATTTTTGGGTCCAACAGTCATAGACAATGAAGAACACACGTGCCATAAAGATTACAATGCAGCATAGCAAAGGTACAGCTCTTTCTCTTGCTTTCGCTGCTTTTAGCATTTTGAATAAGACAATCTTGCAAGGTGTGAGTTCAATAAAAGGGAGGATTACTTGGTCATTGTATAGATAGGTTTTCAAAAAGGACATGTTCTATGTATAAAAAAGGGAGTGTAATTTTTGTGTGACACGTCTCATGAAGCGTCTCCCACCCCTACCTAGCCCGAGTGATGGAGTCTGGCTGCCAGCTCCATAACCAATTCGCTTTAAGGCCCAGCACGACCGAGAAGATCTGGAATCGCTAAACCAAATGTTGGATGTTGACTGGTGCTGGACTCTGCTAGGTCAATAGCGGCAAACATGTGACTTGTTAAACTTGTGAAGAAATAGCAGCGGGCAACTTTTTCACATCTAGGGCAAACCTCCCTTTTTAGGTTTTGCCTAGCCAATGCGTACGAAGTACGCATGCGCTAGCAAAATCTTATGTTTCTCTGTGGGGTCGGGTATCCGCCCCCTCCTCGCCCCCTCCTCCCATTGGCTAGCTCCATAAATGGAGGCTAGCCATTGGGAGACGGCTCTGTCCGTCAATCCCGGACCAGATTCGGGGGCGTTCCCGAGAATTTTTCCTTTTGGCGACGTCACGCTGCGGTGGGCGGGGTCTTTTTTTTTTTTTCCTCAAGCCGTGTTTTGTTTACTCTCGTCCTGCCTTTTGCAGGAGTGGGCTGCGCGATTTATGATGCCGAGCAGGTAAGTGTGTACCCGTTCCCGCCCCCCCCTCCCGCTGTCTAATTTGTTTTTAACTTTGTTTGTGTTTCCGTGCACATCCAGGATATTAACGATAACATCCCGAGTTTTTTAAAGAATGCTGTTGATTTAAATATATCGGAGTCCACGTTGCCAGGAACGCGCATTGCTGTTGGGAATGCTCGAGACCCCGACATTGGCATCAACGCCCTGCAGGGCTATAAACTGAGCAGTAACCTGCATTTTGTCCTCGAAGAGACAGAAAGCAATGACGGGTACAAATATGCAGAGCTCGTTCTGGAGAAGGGGTTAGACCGAGAAAAACAAAGCCGTCAAGTTTGTATGTGTGTGTATCTGATAGGCTCTGATAGGCTGCTGGCACGAGGGAGCCGCGTTTCTATTGGTCAAGGAGCTCTGACGTCATCGGGGGCTCGCCTCAGGGCCGCGCTGGAATTGGCCCATCGCTCGCAGAGGCCATGTGAAGCCGTCCGTGATCCCAGAAGCACCGAGGGTTCGCCTGACCCCGAGCCGCTGCAAGGCGCCCGCCGCGGGGACTGCACCACCTTTACAGCCACACGCTCTCGCCCAGCCGACAAGCAGGGGGGCGGAGAGAAGCAGATGTTTATGCTGACACCACTTCCCTGCTTTTATAATCATTTTGTTCTTTCTCTGACACAATTGTCCCCTATTAAGATTCTTAAGTCTGAGAGGCACTCTGTTTTATGTAACAGTGCAAGAACTAAAAGTATGGAACATCTTATTAAAAGGGATGCCACGCTCAGCAGCTCCTGCACCAAGGGCGTCGCAGATTGTGAAAGCTAGACGCCTTATAAACCTTAATCTGGGAGTTATACTAGACTATTAGCCACGGCTTCTTATTTGAGAGAGAGGAGCATACAAGGCCCCCGCTCGAATCTTTGCTCTCGAAAGAACAAAAATAATACATTTATGGTTGACATGTCGTCAATGGAATCCGAAAAGCATAAATTACCATGGAAGATACGCTATATACTCCGAGACGCGCTTCTGCCTAGGTGAAGGACTCTACCATTCATTGACTAAGGTTGAGTAAACAGCGTAATGAAGGGAGCCGGAACAGGAAGCATCGCGTGTCACGAGCGGGCGACACGAGCGTGTCACGAGCGGGAGACAGGGGACCACACTGGAACGGGCTACTGCTCTCCCCCAGGATTACCCAATGTGGGGGCAACTGGCTGACTCCCCCCAGATGGACTAGACCATTAAGGTGAGAGCATGAGGGGGCTGTGGTGTGATAAACAGTCCCTGCTGTCTAAGAGAAGGGGCAGGGGTGGGGCTGAGGCTGCATTTCGACCCGTGACCCAATGTGGGGGTAACTGGCTGGCATCTGTGACCGTAGTTTGTGTTTCCTCCCGACCCCTCCCGTTGTCCATATTCCCTTTGTGCCTCCCCCTCCTGCCGTAGCTTGTGTGTCCTTCTTCCCTCTCGTTTTTGTGTCCTTCTGCCCTCTGTCTGCCTAGTTTTTTGTGCCAATCTGCCCTCAGTTATAATTGTTTCCACTCGTTTTTGTGTCCTTCTTCCCTCGGTGTGCCTGGTGTTTTGTGCCATTCTGCCCTCCGTTATAATCATCCACCCCTCGTTTTTGTGTCCTTCTGCCCTCTGTCTGCCTCGTGTTTTCTGTCAATCTGCCCTCCGTTACAATCATCCCCCCCTCGTTTTTGTGTCCTTCTTCCCTCTGTCTGCCTGGTGTTTTGTGCCGTTCTGCCCTCCGTTAGAATCACCCCCCCCCCTCGTTTTTGTGTCCTTCTTCCCTCTGTCTGCCTGGTGTTTTGTGCCGTTCTGCCCTCTGTTACAATCATCCCCCCTCGTTTTTGTGTCCTTCTGCCCTCTGTCTGCCTTGTGATTTGTGCCGTTCTGCCCTCCGTTAGAATCACCCACCCCTCATTTTTGTGTCCTTCTTCTCTGTCTGCCTGGTTTTTTGTGCCGTTCTGCCCTCAGTTATAATTGTTTCCCCTCGTTTTTGTGTCCTTCTGCCCTCTGTCTGCCTGGTGTTTTGTGCCGTTCCTCCACCTGAACTGAGTCCTTTAAAATAAGGCCATGCTCCAAAAAGTACCGTAGCCACCTGCCCTGAACCATAAAAAAGTGCCCCCTACCTCCATGAAGTACTCTGACTACCCTCCCTTGGCGCCTAAAACTGTCCCCTGCCATGCACCCTACAAAGCATCGACTTAGTAAACTGTCCCTTCTCTGTGTGCTTCGAGGCCGTAAAATGTAAGCCTAGGCACAAATGGATAGTTGAATTTGTGGGGTAAAGTTTTATTTAATGTGACTTTATGTAGCGCGAACTTTACCCAAAGGTGTCAGAGCGCTTTACATAAGAACCAGTTGCCAAACCTAAAGACTTTGATTTACATGCGTTAAGTAAAAGATACAAACAGGAAAACAATTGAAATGTACTAGATGTAGTCACACAAAGAAGAGACTGTTGTTTCTCGTTATATTTCTATATACATATGGAAGGGATATGAATAGATGTACTGCAAGAGTCACATAGGAATGTTAGAGTAGAAAGGTCTACTGCATATACTAGTGAATACAGTCATCTCTATATACAGAAAAAATGAGTTATATTTAGAGAGGTCGGAGTGGGACGCAGTGGGTGGATGGATGCATGATGGATGGATGGATCTATGCATGGATGTATGGGTGGATGCATGGATGGGTTGTTGGTTGAATGGGTTGGTGGATTGCATAAATTGTTGAGGGATTGGCTGTATATATGCATCTATCCATCCACCCATTCATGCATCTATCCATACACCCATCCATACACCCATCCATGCATGCACCCATCCATGCATCCACCAACGCAAGCATTACAACAAGAGCCCGCAGCTCTCCTTCGTCTCTCCTCGCCCCTCCCTTCCCTGAGCTGCAGCTCTCCTTTGTCTCTCCTCGCCCCCCCTCCTTTCCTGAGCCCGCAGCTCTCCTTCGTCTCTCCTCGCCCCCCCTTCCCTGGGCCCTGCCCTGCTATTGTAAATGACAATGCCATTTATTTATGTTTAAAAAAAACATAAATAAAAATAATGTCAAGAGCAATGCCAATAGCTCTAACTTTAACAAAGGCAAAACCATTGCATTGTAAATGCTTGTTATGGTCTGATTTAACAATGCAGCTGTCACCAGACTAGATTGGGAGAATCACCAGGTGAGGTGCTTTGGCTCCGCCCACATGTTGGAAGCTACGAGCACGTGTTTTGATTGGACAGAACTTTTGCGTTTGCACAAAAAAGTACTTGCCCTCCGCACAGCTGTGTTTACTTTGTTTATTATCCAGCTTCCTGAGCTTGAACTTTCATGGTTGCATGCATGACATTGAAGTTCTAATAAAGTGCCTCACATAAGTATATCATTGATGGTGTTTTTCTCTGTACGCACACAGATGGGAGGGCAGTCATTAACTTATATGTTTTTTTAGGTCTGGCATGACAGTGCAACTTTTTTTAGGTCTGGCATGACAGTGCAACTGTCATCTGACTTTTTAGCCTGCACCAATATCATTCTATAGTTCTTTGCTTCCACACAAATGGATATCCTTTCCCATACTTTCTACCTTTAATGCTTCACATTACCATACAGCATGCCTTTAAAGCCAGACCTATTGGCATTGCCAATGCTTGTAATTTCAGTGCATCGCCTAAATTCACTCTATGCCTTTCCACCAATATTATTTTTTATGCTGTACTAATCTCAGACTGAGTGTACAATAAATGATTGATTTAAATGTGTGCCAGTGTAAACTATTGTGGCATTGGTGTTTAATGACCATGGACCAACCCCCTCTGTCTTATCTGCATGATCTACCACTTTTAGCAGTTATATGGAGATTCAATCTTGAAGACCTATCTGACCCATGCACCCTCAGGGCTGATCATTCCAGTCGTTGTATGGGTTCCTGAAGCATACTGAAACCATAAGTGTGAATTTTGAACTTTGTAAATTGCATCTAATCTTTCTAATTTGAGAGTTACACCACTGCAGAAAAGGTATGAGCGCTGTAGATGAAAAGGCTCCTGCAGACAAGGTAGTCCATGGTGGTCACAGTGCGAAGGCCAGATCAGGGAGCCTCCTGAGCAGTGGATTTCCAGGCAGCAGAGTCGTCAATGGGTAGTTGGTGAGGTTGCCCTGAACTTTGTTTACATAGACTGTTTTTTGTGGTCTGTATTTTAGCTTGACGACAGAGATAGGGAACTGTGTACCAGCTGATAACACTATCGTAATAGGAAGAGCTGTGTTGCAGAAACTGTTGTTTTGAGAAATAGGTTGTGGTTTTTCTCTGGGAGAAGTAACCAAGACGCCTGGTGGTGTTAGTGCAGAAATATGCAGTTGATCACCTCTTTATGTATGCTGGTTTCCATGCCGCATTTACTTCTTGGTCTCGTAAAAACAGCTGAGAAGGAGCTGAAATGCAAAGAGTTTTTTTAGTTTCTTAACAGCCGTACTTAACTTATTGTTGGTGCGAGCTCCTTTTATCACTTTTGCCCAAATTTCCAAGTAGAATTTCTTGACCATGGTGGAGTTCTTGATCATTAATTATACGTACAGAAAAAAAACTTTGACCACAATTTACTTGTACCCATCTCTTTACCGGTCCTTCTTCATTTAGAAAGCAGTATCCCTATCAATGCGTATCATGTCAAATCATTCTCTGCCATGGTAAACGCATGATTGAGCATCTCCAGTGCTCTACACGGGCCAGGACCGGGACCAAGCAAGAAGCCCCTTTTGTGACACATAGATTGACCGGATTCTAGTGATGTCCACAATTGGTGTTTGGGACTAAAGCAATATTCATTTCTGCTGAATGTCCCTTTTATTGCCACCTACCTTGACAATGTTTTTTTAAATTGCTTTTGGCCCTATATAAAGGTGTTATATATACACTCGTAACTGAAGTCTCCTGCCGATTTTGATTATGCTTTGACGAGTGAGACCCCAGTAATGATTTTGTAAAACAAAATATGCTCTTTCACATATATTAATTCCACAAGCCATGCCTCATGTAAATGATGCTCAAATCACACCTGTTTTAGGACCCCACCACCTTCTATTCCACTTAAAGCACTGGGGCTCCCTTTTTATTAGATCTAGATGTTACAGTGCATCTGTAAAACAAGCAATTGGCAACACTATACCTAAAGCAGGCTTGGGATCCACTCCTTTTAACCACTCGCTTTCTTCAATGAGGCTCTTTCTGCCAAGGCTTGAGACTGTCAATCACATCTTCGCTTTGCCTAGTTCAGTATTAGTTTCTCCACTTATGGCTAGTTTGATTACCTGGTTTGGAGGCAAATTTAGGACAGGACTGTAAAAATTGAGTACAGAGTGTCAAAATGCGGGACAAATGGTCAGTTTTACTGACAAATCTGAGGAGAGGCCATACCCTACACTTTATTATTGCATTTTTTTACTGCTTGTTATATAGCACAATTTTTCACTGTGCTTTGTGTGTGATTACCTCTGGATATGCTACATTAAGAGGTCCATTGTGTCCTAGTTCCATAGTAAATTGATGCACTTGTACAAGCTGTCAAGAGCCTCGCCCCTTCCCAAATCTACCAGATCTTTCATTAAGAGAAAGCAGAAGCAACATTTTGATTGTTTCTAAACATTTTAAACCAATTGCAAACATTTTGGTAAACATTAAGGTATGTGGCTTTATTAACTTCTGCTAGTTGTTGAACAAAAACAGCGGCCTCACCTTAACCTCCGCCAGACTTCCAACCCAAAACCTTATTGAGCTAGAGTAGGATGTGTGGGTGTCAATCTCACACTTAATATCAGGATCTGAGGAACCCACATCTTGTATGTAGTCTCTCAGCAGAACCAGAAAGGCCCTACTACTGTAGATTGTATTTCAGGGACTCTATATTTATTTCAGAACTGGGAGCTCGAACCTCCTGGCAAAGAGAATTAGAGCGAGATGAGGTAGAGATCAGATGGGAGATCCGCAGCAACTGATTCAAATGGTTGTTGCTAAGAACTGGACAAATAACCTCATAGCTGCTGCCGTCGGCCGCTGAACGTTCGGAGCACTACCTGGCTGGTGATGCGAACATTCAACGGCCGACGCAGCCCCGCCCACTCTGTGGAACGCCCAGCACTGCGCCAAAATAACGGCCGCAGCTAAGGCGTTAAGGAAGAGATGAACAAGGTAGGATAATTCCTAAAATCAGACCAAATGGACCTGCAATGAGTATGGAAAGTATTGCATAACTGGGGATTAGTCAATCAATCAATCAATCAGCATCTATCAAACGCAGCACTGTCACCCCTAGGGGTATCTGGGCGCTGAGAGTGACGTGTCTCATTCGAAAAGCCAGGTATTAAGTTGATTTCTGAAGTCCGCCAGGTAGAGTGCTGTATGGGGGTGGAGGGGCAGGGCATTCCAGGTTTTGGCAGTGATGTAAGAGAAGGAGTGGTCCCCGTTGCGGCAGCAAAGGATGTCGGGGTGTGTGCGTGAACAAGAGTGGCGGAGCGCGGGTGTCTTGCATATAGGTGGAAGTTCAGTCTGTGATTGAAGTAGGATGGTCCTTGGTTGTGTAGGGCCTTGTATGCATGTGTGAGGATCTTGAACTGGCATCTCTTTTGGATGGGTAGCCATTGGAGGCTTCTAAGGTGGGGGTGATGTTGGGTCCATCTAAGGGAGGTCCATGATAAGTCTGGCTGCAGTGTTTTGTATGGTCTGGAGTCTTTTGAGCAGCTGGGTGGGGATTCTGGCATAGAGAGCGTTGCCGTGGCTAGTGACTAGGCCTTCATGAGTGTAATTCTAGAGTTGATTGGGATCCAGCTGAAGATTCTGCGGAGCATGCGAAGGGTGTGGGAGAAGAAAAAGGTGACTGAGTTAACTTGTTGTTTCATGGTCAGTTGGCTGTCAAGGATGATGCAGAGGTTGTGTGCATGGTCTGTTGGTGTAGGTGTTGGTCCGAGTGCCGCTGGCCACCAACGCTAGTCCCATGTGGAGGTGTTCTTCCTGAAGATTAGTACTTCTGTTTTGTCGAAGTTGATTTTGAGGCATCTTGCTGTGGAAGTAGTCGGAGACGGTGTCGCAGAGTTCTTGGGTGGGGCAGATGATAATCTCTGTGGCTGCGGGTAGGAGAATTCCTTGACAATTTCGAAGAGTTCCGTCGTGTGGTTAGCTGCAATGTCAATGCAGTCCGTGATGGACGATCTCTTGGCCTCCTTGCTGTGTCGATGGTAGTCGCCGGGGGGCTGCTTGATTGGCAGCTTTGTCGGAGGGGTCTTTGGTGATGGTGACGCACCATCTCTCCTCTAGTTGGCAGCAGTTGCGCTTGGTGTTTGAGTTCTGGGATGTACCAACTGGCTGGTTTTGAGGTTTTGTTAGTTTTTGCTGGTTTCAGTGGGGTGATCTTGTCGGACATTTGTTGATCCAGGAGGAGAAGTTCTTGATGGCCTGGTCGAGATAGCCTGAGGTTTCAGGATATGTGGTGCTGAGGGCCTGAGTCTATTGCATCTCGGTGACCTCGACCCAGTTGCAGTGGGTGGAGCTGTGGTGTTTGGCAGAGGTGCGCTGGGTGTCGGAAATGGTAAAGTGAATGATGGGGTGGTCGGTCCAGGTGAGTTCAGTGGCATGAGTGAATTTGATCTGTCACTGGAGGTGAAAAGGGCGTAGTGTGTGTGTCCGGCTTTGTGCGTGTGTTTGGCCTCCGCTGAGAAGCCAGAAGCAGGCACTGTCCGGTGGTTGCACAAGCAGCACCCCCCAACCCAGACAAACTCTGCTGGTGCAGTGGTCTGTTGGTCATACTTGTGGGGGTGGGCAGGAACTGGGCCCCTTGGAAAGTTGGGACCTGGACAGTTACCCACTTTTTCCATGTCTTAAAATGGCTTTGCATTGAAGCGAAGGCCGACCCAGTGGTCTCTAGCTCATGCCTAAGTGCCAACAAACATGGGTAATTATAAGAATATTTGGGATATAAATTACACACACAAAATTTAAGAACATGATAAAGATTTTAAAATGTGGAAAGTCTTTCTTAAACACATATGGAAGTGTTTCAGTTTAGCACATTAAATCACAACACTGCATTGAGATATATTTTTAGTGAACATTAAAACATTTATTAACCATCCCTCCTGACATTGCCATGAGTGAAAAAAGTAAACCAATTGTCTGGTGTCCCTTGCATTACGGCCAATGTTATTGTTATGGACAGTGGAACATTACAGGTCATTAAAACATATACAAGTGAGGCTTTTGTAGAGAATTCATATTGATATGAAGTACTTGAAAGTGCTCTCAAATGTCACTATGAAGTAAATTAAACACATGAAGTAAATTGATTTGACTTAAATCACACAATTTAGCCATGTGAGGATTTTAGATTTAGAAATGCGTAGATTGTACCTAGTGCAAAGTTTTTTTTATAACTGTCCATAAAAACCATACACTCAGATCTCAGCTTGGAACACCCTTACAATACCTCTAAAAAAGAATAAATCTTGTCATCAGGAAGCTTAAAGAGACACCATCAGTTAAAGCACATAAGGGCTTCCAGGCAGCCTTTACATTTGCTAATTAACCAGTTGCACACATTTACATTTCTTTCTGGCAGCAGGCACCCTGGCAAGAAGGTTTGATTATTGTTCCGCTATCTGCCCTTCCCTCAACTTCAGGGCAGAGTAGACTCCCACCATTCCACGTCAGTTGAGACATCTAAACTCTTGGAGTTAACCTCTGTCTTTTAGCCCTAATGCTAAAATTACAGGCAGATTCCGTCCATTGAAACATCAATCGCGGACAACGGACATTAGGGTTAATTTACGGACAGTCCATGTAAATTAGGGATGGGTGGTTACCCTACTTATGTCATTGGCTTTTCGGGTGTATTCTTCTACCTAAATTTGGTTTTTATTTTGAACTGCGTGAGAGACTACTTTGCAGCTATATCCCATTATGTTCCCTCTGCTGGCTCTCCACTATTGGCTTTACGAGCTACAAGGCAATCACTGTGATGTTACAGGTACATTGCTGTACAGGGCAGTCACACATTGTAAAGGCTCAGTGGGAATAATCTGTACAGCGTGTGTTCTGCTTTTTGTACATATTTGTGTGAATCTACGACACATATGAGCCCCAATGGGTGAACTAAGCTAGTTCACTGACCATTAGGTGTACTAAGCTAGACCATTGACTTTTTTCAGCAGATAAAATCTAGGTTCTAACATTGGATGTGCAATATGCTGTTTAATTGTGCTTTTGCTTAAAGTATTTTTTCAGTGTTCCTCATATGCAAATTATTATATAATTACAGCCTTTTTAGTAGACAGTGCTTCTTTGAGGCCATTGAGAAGTCAAACTGAGGTGAAGCATACCAACCTCTGTAGGTAGTTACACAATGTTGACCAGGCAGAACAGTGCATATTGATTAGTGGTTGAGCTTTTATGTCACTTAGCACAGTACGTTGCCACCCAAAAAAATCTGACTTTCTTTCATCCATTCCCTCCCATGAATTGTGTTGTCTTATTTTTCAATGGGGTTACTGTGGTAAATGTTAGATGTAATAGTGGTTCTTATTTAAATATACTTAGAAGCTGCCTGTTTGGTAGTGGTTTACTCGTTAAGAATCCCGTTGTGTGCCACTTTGTTGTTTTTGCTAATTACAAATGGTTTACTTTTCTTGCATTCTCAATTTTAATCACTCATGTAACAGAAAATTTGACAACTTAGGGTGCTCTTAATGTTTTGATATAATCCACACATATATCGTCATAGATTATGTTGATTATTGCAGTGGCAGCTGGTGAAATTTGAAAGTGGTAGCGTGTAAGGACCAGTTATCACACTTGTTGGCGCAAGATGTAATTAATAAGCTTGACATTTGCCAGAGGATTCGGGGTGGTCTCTCCCCTGAAAACCTTCATGAAATTGGTCAAAAATGGAGCATTTTCCAGTATAATTTCTGTCATAAATTGAAAAACACACCGAGCACGCTTTGATGCTGTGCCCGCTACTGCGCCCCTTCATTAACAACTCATTCTTATGCAGATGTTTGAGCTCCTATTACAAAGGTTGTGGCCAGCATGCATAGCATGGTAACGGATGTGTATTGGAGTGGAAGCAAATTACGCTAGAATAATATAGATGTCATTTGAAAGGTCAGGTGACAGTTGCACTGTCAAGGTAGACCTCAAAATTGATGTAGGTTAATGACTGCCTTCCTCTTACATATGCTGCTGAAAGATAAAAAACTGCTTAAAGGATCTAATTATCTAAGACACTTTAATAGCATTCCAATGTCATGTGTGCGACAATGAAAGTTTAAGCCCAGGCTGCTGAATAAATAAACAAAATGATCACAGCTGTGGAGGGCAAGCACTATTTTGTGGAAGCACACAACTTCTGCCCAATCAAAACATGTACTCCTAGCTCCCAACAAGTGGGAGGAGCCCTATGCCCCTCTCCTGGTGATTCTCACAAAATTGTCTGGTGACAGCTGCACTGTAAAATTAGACCATAAAAAGGTAGCTGGTGAATCAAAAGTGGAGGAAGGATTTTGTTTGTAAGAGCGAAGTCATTTTGGTGTTTATCACCAGGGTGGGAACTGTGACCAATCATATGCAGGCTTGTTCGCCACGGTGTTGAAGAATTCATGCAGAGGCTCACCCAAGCTTGCTTAGCATTGCGCAAGGAGAACTGAGGTAGTTCGTACTTTGCAGGCCAATAGAGTGATCCATTGCACACTCTCCCTGACTCTCAATTCTATGTAATGACCTCTGACAATTTTCTTCTAATTATATTCCATCAACAACGCCGAGCTATTAATTTGTTCAGCCACTGATTAGTTGCTCCTAGCGGCACATAATTACAAGATTAAAAAAAAAACTGGTGACACCGGTGTGTACCTTATAATTTGGACAGCAGTATGTAAACCATGACGTCAACATTCATAATTAGAAATAGGCAGCCAAAAATAACCACACTTATGAACTTTTATGTAGTTACCCTTAAGGAGGACACTCTGAATACAGCCAGATGCAAGCATAAAAGTAGGTCCTCTAGGAAGGCCACCCTAAGGATACTAAACTCACTACCTGTTCTGAAAGACTATACATACTGGTTGAACCTGATATTTCAGAACCAGTATTGATGACTAATTATGGTTTTTAAGATGATTATTGTTGTATACAAGTGTTTGTCTATTTTTATAGGTTTATACTTCAGAGTTAGACTATGCATTAAATCTGTTCACTTGTTAGTCAGGGCTGATGACCACTCATGTTTATTTGCGCAGTTTATAAGGAGGAATCTTGGGTTCCCATTTTCTGCCTAAACCTGTGGCATGCAATCCGAAACTCCAGGTCAACTTTACTTGTAATTCAGGATAGGTAGAAAATATCATACTTTTTTTGCATTTGCAGATATTGACATCTTGGTAGGTGAGAACTCATTTTTACTCTTCAAAATATACAATGCATGAATCCAATTGGGTAGTGGCTATATTTATTACTTGCAATGGGGAACCTTCTGACAATATACACCCTTTTCGCGTACCAAACATTGTAATTAAAATTGCCTGAAAGGGGAAAACATTTTGTTGAGTTACGTGAGGAATTCAAGAATGTAACTTTCAGGTTCTATGGGGAGGTTTGTTTTCTTTTTCGGCACTTATTATCTCTTACTGTTTGCTTTTTAGGTCTCGTGACCTATCAATGCGCATGCGCATTGAGCGGAGCGAGAATTCAAGTGCTCAAAATACTCGTGAAACCAAGGGTTTTTTCGTGCGGTTTTCTTCGAGTTCACGTGAATCACGTGACCAAACAAGCACGCGCATCGGCCTCCCTCCCTCCCTCCTAATTGCATTTTTTCACGGCCGCCACCACATCATAGGGCTTCTCCCAGCGTGCGCTCTGCGGCTTCTCCTCCCCTAATTATTCATGGCTGGCCGGCCGTACTTTCAGTTTCCCGGCCGCTCTTGTTTATTGCATCTTCTCGCTCTCTTTTTGCTACCCCTTCATTTTCTCTCTCCCTCTTTGTTTTTTTTTTTACCCTTTATTTACTCTCTCTATCACCTTATTTCTCTTTCTCTCTTTCATTCCCCTTCATTGACTCTCTGTTCCCTTGATTATTTCTCCTCTTGCTCTCTCTTCTCGGACTCTTCTCAGGCCATCTGTTTTTCTCCTCTAAGTAGGCTCGCTCCCCGCCCCCTGCTTCACGGACGGACTTGTTTAACTGTAGGAAGTACCGGGGGTGCTTGTATTTCTAGGCTTCTACCGAAAACCGTAGAGGTATAGAAGAAATGCGTTTAGGAATACTAGTACTGGATAACTTAAAGACCTCGAAAACTTGGGGGCAGTGTAGTTGCTCCTTCCTTACCTTAGTGCCAGCCAACAGGGACATACAATAATGTTTAGTGTGCATGCGTGAAATAAGTTTGTAAGTTCATTAGAAGCACTAAGTAATGACGTGTAGTAGCCTCAACAGACGGAACGCTGATTCACTTTAGTGCCGGTCACAACCTTTTCGCCTGGTATCAAGGTAAATACTCTTCGTGTCGTAATGTTTTACTTTCGAGTTAAAGTCTAGACGTGCAGCAAGAATAATTACATTCAAATGTTGTTTAAACTGTTTTATCAGCATGACATTATCTGCTTCAACTCAGTGCTTAAGACGTTTTAAAGAAGGACGTAGCTAAAGACATGAGGTATCCAACATGAGCGGCATATGTAATGAATGCGTGGCTCAAACCACAAACTAACAAGCATTGGCATAGCCAATAGGTCTAGTTTTTGGGACATTATAAGTATTTAGTTATGGAGCACAATATCCTTGGTGCAACAACAACTGTTGCATGGCTAAACACTTAAAAGGTCCCAAATGCGAGACCTATTGGCTTTGTCAATGCTTGTTTAAAATATTGTGTACGGGGCAAGAAGGAGCTATTCTCTCCTGTTGATCGTGAGTATGGTGTTAGTACAGGAAATGGAAGTCAACCAACAACTATGTGAGTAAATGGGACTCAGAAACTGTGTATGTATTCTTTTACAGGTAGCATCATGGCACGATAGTCCGCTACTTTAAGAGGCTCATGAGGCACCTCAGATGGATTAAACAAGTATGCATTAACCAGGCTATCTAAACCCCCATATACAATTATAACACAGGAACAGAAGTATTCTTAACAAATAGAGCGTGTGTTTTATGTTTTATGTATGTGTGTCCTGTCGGTGTTTCTTCTTTTACAGGGCACAACATCACAAGTAGTATAACATCATGTGTCTAGTGATAGCAGCCCACACTATATATAATTATATATTTTTCTACAGGTCACTACACCTTACAAATATCTATTGATCAGTCCTGATGATGGTCTCAAGGAGTCACCCATAAGAGACCGAAACGTCGACCGTTATCCTTATCCAATAAGAATTGAGAATATTTATGTTTTGGATAGGTGTTTACAGGTTTTACAGAGAAATCAACTCTAATTCAGTATATTTTTCCTGTATCCCTGTCTATATATTTGTATTTTATAACCCCTTGTGACTTTTTTTGATAAAAACCAATACTTTGCCTATACACATGCCTGTTGTTTTTTGTTTAATGTTAAATGTTTAGTATATATATGTTTGTTAAGTTAGAAATTTATATATATGATTATCTGAACTAAATTCAACCAGGATTATTAAGTATCCTACAGTAAAATCAATTTTCAAACACCTAAATATTTTTTCAACAAACTCCCTTGGAGGCATTCTCTACCCATTCTTTTATCCCACTGGGCATTTCCCCAGTGGACTGGGGCCTTTGGAGGCCGGTTTTATACGCCAAGGGCGGCTCCTGGTGCTTTTGTCACTTTCCGGCTAACCGAGGTTGGGAGAAAGCTATGAGGGGGAGAAGAGGGAGAGGAGAGAATGGATAGATGGATAAAGAGTGGTGTGCAAGGAGATGAAGGTTGGTTTTAGGATTTTTGCCAGAGCTGCTTTTGGTTCCCCCTGGGTGAGAAACTTGGAAAGGGAAAGTAAGTTGGCCCCAGCTGTAGGCTCAGACTGGCAGAAAGAGCCACCTGCGCACAAGGGCAATGTCGCAGATCTGAGTGCAGGCTGGAGTCCATAAAATTTGACTAATAATAGCCGCCATGGCCTGGGAGGTTATAACACGAAATTGGATCTTCGCTCACGCGTCTGATGTTGTCAGTGAATGCTGATGTAATAAAAGATGTGCGCCTGCTGCTCCAGTAGTAATTATGTATAGTTAATTCTAGCCTTGTTTATTTATGGTGTGCCCACACGAACTCCGCACACCCAGTAGGGCGGATTTAGCAAGGAGCCTTCAGTGTCTAGGCATTTAGTATTCATAGTTCAGCACTAATTTTAAATACCTGTGCTGACTGTAAAAGCTAATAGTAGGCTCAAATGCTGCTACTGAGGCAAACAGTGAGGGGTAAAGAAAGTATTTTTTGCCATTCTAACCAGGGATTGTCCTCTTTAGCTCTAAACTGTTGCATGATTGCAGGCTTAGGAAAGGGTAATACATGTTAAATAAGGATAGAAGAAGCTGGCCTTGCTCCTTTCCTCAGTAGCTACTACCACCTCAAGTTTTCAGGATAACCACATTAAATAAATGATTCCCATTTAGTTTTATTGAACATGGGATACATGCTCGTTTTTCACGAGTACATGGTTTGTATGCGATCTACTGTAGAGGTAACTGGGATATTTTAGTATTTTTGATTAAAAGAATTAGAGGCAACCTAGTCATCAAAGTTTATTCACAAAACGTTGAATGACAAATCTTTACCTGCATAGAAATATGAGGCTCAGAAAAATAAATTTTTGGAGGAAAACTGAAGGGTTGATGTGTAAAATATACATTTAGTCTGCCTAGCAATAATACCTTAATCCATTAATTAAGTAATTGAGGTAAGATATTATTGCAATAAGCGTGATTGATAGGATTGAGAATGTTGCAGATGTGTGTACGGTACATGTTAAAAGGCAGAGCAAAATCTTGATCATTAAAAGCTTTTCAGAAACTGCTGAAATCTGAACCAAAAAGGAAAATAGTGAAAACTACGACGCTCTTTGGAACTTAAATGCAACGTTAAAATAAGAAAACTATGTTGGTGAATGTTTTTTATGATCTGCCAACTAGACTATTTGACTGTTAGGAAAGAGTAGTGGATTCCGAAGTTGACTTCAAGGTTGGCCGAAATAGTACAGTCAAAACCTTCTTAACCAGAATTTCATAGAATTATCTTCTGTATTTACCGTCTAATGAAATTAGGCAGGTTTATTCAAATGCACATATGGGAAAGCATTATGTTGTTTTTTAGGGCGATGGTAATGCCTTGTCTGAGCTACAGTCAGAAAGGAATATTAGGATGGTTGCATTTTTTACACATGCTGGAAAATTGTTGTGGAATTTGGTACTGGGACAGTCAGTCTGCTGTTTGACACTGGCTTGGGGGTGACACTACTTTAGTATGATAGCCTGCTTCAGAGGGATACAACTGTGTTAACGGCCCTGATTGATAGGCCTTAGGCGCAGGCGAGGGCCTATAATGAAGGTGAGCACAGTTAACAGCTGGTATAGCCCGAAGCAAAAGGGCTCTATAATGGCTTTACCTACCCACTGTTCTAAATTAAAAAGGGGAAAGAAAAACATTGAAATATTGAAGCAGAAGGCCTATACCCAACCATTCATAATCCCGACCCACTCCAGTGTTCCAATAGACTGTAAATTGACATTTTAGTTGGAAAGTTAAACATTTAAAATGTTTGTTAAAACGTTTAAATTAATCAGTGATTTTTCGAGCAATTTTGTTTTGTGGGTGTCTAAAACTGTTTTAGTTTCTGTCACGTTAATTTCCCACCAGCGTTTGTTATTGTTGTGTAAATATGTAGCAAATGCAGTGTTTTGCAACATCGTAGGATATTTTGTATGCTGATGGCATTAAGGTGAAGTGTTCAGTTTTAAGCGGCTTTATACATGTTGCACCCAGTGGTGATGGGGAGAAAATTCCATTAGTAAGCAACAGTTTGGGCTGCAACAATATTGAAGTTGGATCTGGGCCCCTTTTCATGTCAGTCTGCATCAGCTGAAGTAAACTGTACACTCCAGGGAGTGTTCTGAAAAAGACACACAAAGATGAAGTTTGGATTGTAAATGGTGATCTTAGTAAACTATTCCTTTGATTCTAGCAGATCTTGTTTTTGCATCTTTAAGAAAGCATATATGTGCACATGTCTATAGACTGTGAGCGCAATACAACAAATGAACACGCACGCGTGAGTTGTCAACAGCACTGTATCGTTATCCTAGGTATTCAATGAGCCAGCACTTCTAAACAGAAAAGCCATAAGTCCATAATTAAAATGTTGTCATGTCTGTAAAGTAAATGTATTAGAGAACACACAGTGCTCTCAGTGGCAAGGTACTTGCCAAGTTGACTCCACAGACTTACAGAAGGACTTCTTGATGTCTCCACACTGAAACCTAATAGGAACATAAATGCCACAATGTAAACACCCACAAAATGCTATGACCTTGATGGGCAATTCAGCCGTGCATTCGCAAACTATGAAAAACACATTAAATAAATAACTAAAGCGAGAGGTGTGGTGCAGCGGCCAGAGTGGCTGACTTTGGAGCAAGGGTCTCGCAGTTCGATCCTGAGTGCTTGCGGCAGCTCAGTATCATGTGTCTCTGGGCAATAGCTCACTTAATCTCCCCATCAGCCCCCACCGCCTTGAAACCCTTGAGGAGGTGATATGTTCGCGCTTTACAAATAGGACAACATGGAGGGCGACCCAAAGTCCAATCTGTCTGTCCATTACTGATTATTGTACTTTATTGATGAATTGATTACTTGACGTTTTTAAGACAGCTAAAGCTGTCTGTAGCCAGACCTAAAATGTACAGGGGCATCAAAACTGGATCTATTTTGTGTTACCAAGAAGGCTACTAAGTAGCGGAGCAGCCATTGGCAGACTGTAGAGAACCGATGCCTATGGTTATACGGCAAATTGCAATTGTTTTTGAAGTGACATCGACAGGGTTTTCCTCAACAGTTGTTTTGATTGAACTCCGCACTTTATAACTGACTACAGCATTCACTTAGACTGAAGATCTATAGAGAAAAAGAAATAGGGGATACAAGTTGCCTCTTAATGCAGTGAAGGTGTTCTGCCCGTTAAACATTCAGTCCCTAAGGCAGTAGGCTTGATTTTCTCAGGCCAGAAAAATCTGAGTTGAAATGTGGATGTATGTGGTCTCTTCATGGTACAGCACATCAAAGAACCCTGCCATCAGAGATATTTATACTCGCTTTTTAAAATGATTGTCTGGTATAGAGAGCATCTTGTAGTAATGGGGTTTGATCTAGCCACTTGAAGGATAAACACACCGTTTTCTTTTTGTCCATGATGAACTTGCAATTAAACCGCCTGAGATGACGGCAACTCTACTTTAGGAAATCTAAATTTTGGAAGGCAACCATGTGTCATCTATTCCTAATGCTAAACATTGATTGCTGTGTACAAACAGTGTTTGTTACATGTTGTATACCTGTCTTTACTACACTGTGAAGTAGTCTTGACCTTATTCTTTTCCCTCATGATTGATTGTACGTCCTTTCTTGAGATCCAGTTAAACTCCCCCTTTGCCACACAGACTTACAATCCTTGGTACTCCCTGGTACGCAACATCTCTGTACTGTTTCTGTGTTCTCCTCATGCGACTGCTTTTTATTTCTTGTGCCAGATCCTACTATACATTTTAAAATCTTCTTTTGCCATCGCCGTCACTTACTGTCCTTTGTTTACTTTGACCGTTGGTCTGTCACCCAACCACCTTTTGGGTGGAAGGGAAGCTATGCATTACTCTAGTTTTGTTTTACTTCCGACTATCATTAACCTTATCATTTTAGTTGATGGTCAGACCTGGCAAGTACCCAACATCCCAAACAGAAAATCTGCATTCACAATATTGCAGGTATACTGCATGAGTTAATTTTGTGTTGTCCTCATTACAAGTTGTCATGCAAAGCCAATGCAGTGATATCAAACTTGGAATAAGTAATACAGTGCCTTCTTAATTACCAGTGAGTTATTACTGTACCACATGGTTTTGACACATGAATTAAAATTTCACATGGAAATTTGTGATTTCCTGCAAGTTTTCCCCTCATCCTGGCCACATTTTGCCAGATACATGTAACCTCTAATCGTGCCCAGATAGAAATCCAAAGGCGTTGGTGTTTCTGTATATCGCATACTCCCCATTCGATCAGAAAGTTACATTCCTGCCCTTATGAGGATTTTCTCACCTGTGTAATGAGGTCCTCTCTGAGGTATGTCTACAATAATGATTCTAGCAAACCTTTTATTTTGAAAAATATTACTATATGCATGCAAGTACATGATCAGGTGCACAGGTTCTTTTGAAGTGACTATGAGAAAATAAATAGCAAAGTAAAAAATTACTTATGCAGTTTGTGTACTGTGCTTTTTTTCTTGAAGACAATGTATAAGCCCTGCCTAGAGGATAGTTTCATGCAGTTAATCTTTATGTAAATGACGTACATGCAAATAAACACTTTACACAAATCAGTCTGTTTGCTTTCTGACTAATGCTGCATACAGTACTCGGTTATTACATATATATTGACTAAGAATAGCGTAAGCCAATAATTATGAATTTCAATGGTTATTTAGGGATGTGTGAAGGATTGTTGGGGTGTTGCACCTGTTATAATCACAGCTTTATTTCTTTCAGATTTCCCTGTTCAATAAAAGCTGTCAATGGAGCACTTTCAGGGAGCCTGGAAAACTCTCAGCAATGGGTTTGGATTTAAGGATTCAGTCTTCGATGGTCCTAACTGCATGTCTCCAACAATCGGCCAGCAGTTTGGCTACCAGCGCAGGGCATCTGACGATGGCAAACTCACCGACTCCTCCAAGACCAGCAATAGAATTCGAGTCAACTTACCTAACAAGCAGCGCACAGTGGTACGTTTTTAAATACACCATCAATACATGATAAAAGGATTCAAGGTTGTTAATAAAATGTTAAGAGTTTATTTTGCAATATACATACATTTGTTTTTTTCTTTGTTAGTCCGTTTTGACCCTTGCCTTTTGGCTAGGTTTAAGCTATAGATAATTGCATACATGCATCAGTTGGCTTGATATGCATGCAATTTTCCCAATGTAGTCCTATATTAAAATTTGGTATAGAGTGCTGCACATCACTTAAGTACATTTTCAGGAGCTTAAGTTCGAGTCTTACATGGGGAGGGTCCAATTTGTAATTCTTCATACAGGACCCCCAAATAGATCGAGATCAGTTAAGAATGATGATGCCGAACCGTAGAGTTTTGAGACTCTTTCCAGTGCACATGTAATGGGTTCTGCCCCCAGACACTGATTCATGGCCTTAAGAGAATTTGTCCCTGAACTCCTGTGTCTAGTCTTCTTGGTTTAATTTCTGGAAGATAAGTTGTGCAGTCATTGAATGTAAAACCCTGTATGATTGGCATTTATTTCTATATAGTGCAACAAACCTTAAATATGAACCCGACATTCACCGGAAGGTGATGGAGTTTTTTCTGGGCAGGATTTTTTGTGCTCTCTCCTCCTCTTGAGACACCTTCTGGCAGCCTTGTTTTCGAGTCTGTTGATGGTTTCCTTCAGGAGCCCAGTGTTGAAGATATTACTATAGTCCAAGCCATCCATGAATAGGGGTTTCTTAAGCATAGCGCTGTGGTTCTTCTGGGGAGATTCAGCATCAGTGAATCTTGGCTAATATTTATTAGTGTTAAATGTATACAACGGTTTTGATTGACTTTTAAGAAGTGATTTGTCTAAATAAAATAAAAATCTGTAGCAGATGGAGGTATGAGAAGAAAATATGATAGAGCTATTAAAGGGAAATGCTGCACAAAACATCCAGGGCTAAATGTATCAAAGGGTTTTAACCATTCTCTGTCTATGAGAAAACATGTTCATACATATAGCCCCCAGTGACATAAACGCATGAATGTGTTTAGTATTAATTAGTAATGACTAAAAAGAAGCTAGTTTCTTTGCTTCCTTGATCATATTAAAAACATGACCAGAACTTCAAACTGAGTCTGCCTTAGTGAATCAGCACAGCTATTCCCTCAGACTGTAGAGTGCCCACACCGAGACACTTGCATTATTGCTTCTACACATTCAATGTATTCAGTGCACCAAAATGCTTCACTTCATTGACAGTCAGTATAGGATAATTGGGTGACCCAGTTTTGTGCAGAGCCTGGGGATTCATACATTAAAGGAACAGTGGTACTGCCACCTATTTGCTTAAAAGGAGCATGAAAAAAACTTATAATCAATTATGTCCCTCTTTATGATCAGACTAACACTTAATGAAAAAATAATGAAAAAATATACATACATTTCTCAATACTATCCAAACCAAAAGGAAACTCATGGATTCAAGTTCCAAGATTTGATTTTATAGTAAGTTAAGCTAAGTTGTGTCAACAATGATATATACACCCACACAGATAGACTTTATACAACAACACTTTGGTGACGTGAGGTGAACACAAAGGAATATATTTACATAACACAACACGTTATATACATAACTTATGAACGTATACTCAAAAAACACATTTAGACATAGTGTGAGGTATTGAGAAAATATGTATCAACCCAGTAGGTAATTTAACCTATTATTTCCAATTGTTCTGGGTCATCATAACACTCAGTATCAAAGTGTCAACGTTTCGACCCCAGGAATTTATGGCAATATTCTGATCATCCATAGGGGGTCTTCTTCAGGACTAAATAGTGAATCTGTGTGTGGCCTGTTTGAGAAAATGAAAATACTTTAATATACTATAAGGTTTGGACAAAAAGTTTTATATGGGGAGAGACCATAAGTTTCTGCTCACCTTCAAAGAGGTTCCACCCGATATCTATTGCAGCACGACACCTGTCAAGAATAATTATTGACCGTCACCATCTATTATGCCATAAGAACAAACTAAGTTCATTAGTTGTCTGTATTTACAAGCAAGACAAATGGCCCCAAGTTCAATACCGCACATTGTGGTCAGAATCGGGCAAAGAAAAACTGTGTCACTTCACAAGCTCTGCAAGAGATACATTGAGATTTGAAAGCCTTTTACTTTCTCGCAATATGTATGTACCATACTTGAGTTTGTATATACTATGTATGTTGCTAAGGTGTGTTGGCCTTTTTGTGTAAATGGACTGCAAATCACCATTTATGTAGCACACAATACAAGCTGAATAATATTTGATATTTACTAGCAATTATTTGGTACTGCCCAAATTAATGGAGCTCATTATATAAGCCTCCTAAGAATGAACATTTGTGGTAAAACATGCAGGGATGTTAGTGCATACTTTGCAGTTTACGTACGCCTGTTTGTTGTTGCTGCATAACCCACTGCCCTACTTTTTATGATTGAAACTAGTCGGCTGCAGATTAAGAAAGGATCTCTGCAACAAACACATCAACCTACTCACCCACCTTGCAGAGAATACAAGCCTATGATCTACGGGTTACACTTTATTCTGTGCAGCACTCACTTTAATCCTCTAAGCTGCTTTATGTTTCAGACCTGGCTTTATGTGCAAATCTGCGCCTCCTTACTACTGTTATAGTCTGAGATTTGCTGGATGCACATGGATTTCTACAGCAGGTGTCTTAACTCTCTAATCTATCTTAATATGTGTTGTGTTTGGAACAGCTTTGCTATCATATTGTGATTGATGTCTGTTTCTTTAGTGGCCAGAATTTCTTGAAAATGTAGTGCATAAATGATGGCAGATCATACTTCAACTCTTACACATTCTGCTCTTAATTACACTGTTCCCTTTCTGCTATCACTGTTGTGGATTCTATTAGTTTATATTCCCAGAACTACTTTAAGTAAACCAAGGGCCTTAATAATTTATCCAAGCAGACTTAAAAAGACCTGCGAATAGGATATATTGAACAAAACATTAGTGGGTTCATTAAGCCTACAATGTACATTCATTGTATTTAGTTTTATTTATTGAACACTATATATTTACAGAACGGCCTTCTTTAGATTAAACTACCTTTATCCAAACAATCCTTGTTAAGCCATTTTTATGGTCTGGCTTAACAGCGCACCTATCCCCAGACAATTATGTGAGAATCACCAGGAGAGAGGCTTTGGCTCCGCCCACATGTTGGGCGCCAAGTTTACATGTTTTGATTGTGCAGACGTTCTGTGCTTCCGCAGAATGTGCTAGCTCTCCATGCAACTGTGATCATTTTGTTTATTTATTGAGCTGAACTTTCAGGGGCACACATGACATTGAAGTGTCTTAAATAAGTAGACAATTTGTGTTTTTCTTTGGCAGCAGCACAGATGTGGAGGGAAGCCATTGATCCATATAGCTTTTTTAGATCTGGCTCAACAGTGCCACTGTCCCTTGACCTTTTAACCTTCACTAATATTTTTCTACAGTTCTTTGCCTTCACACAAATGTATACCCATGTCCTTGCTATTTGCATTTAATGCTCCACATTACCATGCAACATTCCTTTAAAGTCACACCTATTGGCATTACAGTACTTGTAGAGCTTGGGTATAAGGTCAGTGGGCGGATACCCCATCCAAATGGCTTTTCCAATAGAGTAACTCAACTTTTCATTATTATGAGATTGAAGGACCAACTGTTATTAAGTTGGCTATAAACTTTTGTCTTCACATCCACTGAATCCATTGAGTTTCCTCTGTGTGCTATCTCTTCATTATCATAATTTCCTGGAAACCTCAAGCTTCAGGTAACATCTGCTTAAAGCATAGGCCTTCTGTCCTTGATAACATTTAATTTTACACATTATGAAACGCTTTGTTTTTCTTGTATCTAATTCCAGTTTTTTAGTGTTACTTCGTTACTTATGTATGGCACTCATTCAAGAATAGCAAAACAAACAATCACACACTCTCATGTTAAAAGTGAAATCATGTGGCAGAACCTACATTGGAAAAAAATAACGACTATATAATTCTTGGAATTTGTTATTGTGTACCATTCAATGTGCAATAAAAGTGCTGCGTGGAATCAGAAAATTAAGGGTGCATAGGCAATATGCCAAAATGTTTATTGGTCATGCATTCCAGAAAGAGCTGCCTATGGACAAGTGTTCTGTGGCACCATAACTGACATGTATGCTCTCTGGGCACATTTGATACGATTGGGAAGTTTGTGTTTTTATCTAGCTATCGATTTGGATATTCAATGTGAATACAAGACCATATCACCAATAGGTGATGCCACCACACTACCCTTTGGTTAGATTAACTTAAATGGGCGTAAGAGTAGGACTGGAATTCCAGTTGCTGTACTCTCTGGAGGAGGAATTCTGGAGAAGTTAGTTTTCTGGCAAATTTCTTTGGATGAGCATTTATATCTCCTGCTGCAGAATGTATGACTGATGAGATTTCTACAGATGCATTTTGGGCGCACACATGGATTTCTGGTGGTTGCATGCCTTAATTTGCTTCCTGAATTCATGATGGCCACTATTTTGTCCATGATACACGTCAAAGAGTTACAGAGGGTTGTTAGCACAGTGGAATGGTCCTACTTTCCGTTACATGCTTGGTAGGAAAAGGGTGCCATCCCTAATAGACTGGCAGTCAAGCGTATATATCTTGAATGCAACCTATATTAGCTGAGTTTATAAGTTTGAAGGGTAGGACCCTTGTGAAGTTGTCATGTCAGTGTAGTGGCATATACAACTCCTCTGTGCTTCATAAAACAGCGGAAGGGAACCAAGGCTTGTTAAATAACATCCCACCTTAGGAGGAAATCAAAAATTAGCTAGCATTCGCGCCAAGAATTTTCAATTCTATTAAGGACACGGAGGCGAGGATTATGCTTCTCTTTCTTATATTTGCTACTCACAGCAGCCAATGAAAAACGTTTTGCATGCAAATAAAACTACATTTCCCATGATGCTTGTACATACATCACATCCTGTATAGCCCCATAAGAGCTGCTGTACCCAATGTCTCCTCCTCTTTCTTTGCTCGAACATATACAGTCCACACATTAATAAATCCAGTCCTTTTCACAGAATACGAGTCTCAATAACATCCTTCAACATGGAGAACCACCGTCAACTGGAAATATCACGTCTTCTAAGCCAGAAGAACACCTGCTCCTTCATCTTTACTCGAAGCTGAAAAGAATGAGACAGGAAAAACCCGTAACTTCTGCGGATACAGAATATCAAGTACATGCGGGTGGGCAATTATTACCAATACTGTAATAAACCGGGTGGGATAATCCTCGCCTCCGTGTCCTTAATAGAATTGAAAATTCTTGGCGCGAATGCTAGCTAATTTTTGATTCTATTACAGGACCGGAGGCTTCGGATTATGCTAGTTTAACGCTTATCTACACAACTACAGTCTTAAATCTCCCACCGGTACCTAATATACAGTTTAAATAGAGTCTGAGAAACTCCATCAGAAGAATTAAAACTTGCACAACAATGGGAATTATCAAAACAAGAATGGCAAGTATTGTACTTGAGCAAACTGCGTCTCACAATTGGTTCTAACACTCATTCCGGCAAAAGGCCCTCAATCATCGGCTGTAATAGCCTCGTACTCACATATAAAATGTCAATGATCATTAACAGACATATGAACATATACTCAAAAACCTCAGATAGTAAATCCGAGAATCCTCGTTGTAAGCCATGAGGCGTGTGAAGAAACACTCATAAAGTGCTTTATCTCGACTTCGTGTGACCAGGCCCTGACCACATGCAGTTCAGACTTCGCTGACAGAGCAACTTTTTAGAGTAGATACTGTACCTGTAAAACGCGGGCCCTGCCTCGCCATAGGAACATCTGAAGGCGGAATGCTTCGTAACACAGCCTGACAATATTTACTGTCCAGTCGACATACGATTATATGCCTAGTAATAAAAAGGAAAACCCCGACGCAAGTTCAGCAACTCGCCTTGGACCGAGAATGAGCCGCAGAAAAACGGTCAAAATGGAGGCTATAAGGTGCACGGTATTGAAGTCCCCGTACAATATTTGGAAAATAATTCACAAGTTGGGAAATCAGGCCTCACAAAGCCGCCAAAAAGGCGTACACATGTTATGTTATGTTATGTTATGTTATGTTATGCGTTTTTATTAGGCGCACAGATGCTCCAGCCAAGGAGCGTCCTGGCGCCCGACAAGGCAGCTGCACAACACAACACAACACAACAAAACAATAATCAAACAAATTTAAACTAGGGGAATAACAGAGTTTTCACCGCACGGCGAAAGGAGAACAGATCCCCAAGGGCACGAATAGCCGGGGGGAGGGAGTTCCAGAGAACCGCCGCCCGAACTTGAAAGGAGCGCCCGCCAGCTCTGCTCCGCTTAAAGCGCGGGACGACAGCCAGTTCTAAATCAGCAGATCTTAAAGCTCGGGCTGGAATGTAATGGGCCAAAAGTGTAGACAGAATCAGAGCTGGAGACCCCTTCAGAATCTTATAGGCGACACAGAGGACCTTAAACTGGATCCGCTGGGCCACCGGGAGCCAGTGTAATAAACGCAGAGTACTGGATGTGGGGCACGATCTAGGTAATCCTACCACCGATCTTGCTGCGGCATTCTGGATCCGTTGCAGACGTCCAACCTCGGCCTGGTTCAGACCTACCAAAAGGGAGCTCGCGTAATCCAGCCTAGAGATGACAGTAGCTTGGATCACGAGCTGCCTAGTGGAGGCATCAAAGAACTTAAGCACTGGACGGAGCCCGCGCAGGATACCAAAGCAGCAGGCCGCCGTACGCTTGGTATGGCAGGCGAACGTAAGGGAAGGGTCCAGCCAGACCCCGAGGTTTTTAAGCTCGGCAACTGGGATGGGAGTAGGACCCAGATCCCCTGGCCACCATCTCTCTCCCCAAAGTTCCGGTTGTTTGCCAAAAATCATGACCTCGGTCTTACTAGCGTTCAACTGGAGACAGTTGGACGTCATCCAGCCGGCGACCGCCCGCAGTCCTTGTTGGAATCTGGGGGCATCGACATCGGCATCCCCGCTGATCGTAACCGCTAGCTGGGTGTCATCGGCGTATGACACCATTGTCATACCCCATTGCCTGACAACCTCAGCTAGCGGCCTTACGTAAAGGTTGAACAACGTAGGACTCAGCGAGGAGCCTTGGGGAACCCCCAGGTCCAAAGGATGGTATTTGGACTGGTACGGCGGGACGGTCACGCTAAAGGCCCGATTGGCTAAAAAGGACCGGAACCACTGGAGAGCGATGCCGGTGACACCAACTTCCTCTAAGCGACGCAGAAGGATCGGGTGTGATACGGTATCAAAGGCGGCGCTCAGATCTAATAGCACCAGCGCCGCCGTTTGACCCGCATCAAGCACGGAGCGAAGATGCTCCACCATATACAGCAGAGCCGTCTCTGTGCTGTGACCAGCCCTGAATCCATTCTGCGTCACATCGAGAACGCCAGCATGAAGTAGATGTTCCGAGAGGACCGCGTTGACGTGCGCCTCAGTCACCTTAGCAGGCCATGGTAAGAGTGAAATTGGCCGATAACTCTCGGGCTTGCTACCATCCAAATTAGGTTTCTTAAGGATAGGACGAACCATAGCTTGTTTCCACTTCAGTGGGACTACGCCGGTAATGAGCGACGTATTGATCAAAGAACATAACGGTGAGGTGTCATGTACCGCTAAGTCTTTGAACACAGCTGAGCAAAGTGGATCCACAGGGGACCCCGACTTCACTTGGTGAGCCAATTTGTCGAGGCTTTCAGGTGTTAAAGAGGGAAAAGAATGCAGCCCCTCAGATGTTAATGGCTTAAGAGGTGGGTTAGCCGAGGGAGTCGCCAACGGAAAGGCCCGATAAATGGCGTTGACCTTTTCCAAAAAGAAATCAGCTAGTTTTTCACAATGCTCAACAGAGCTCTGGTGGCTCGTCGTTACCTTTTTGGCAGTGAGATCTTTCAGCACCTTGAAGATAGCCTTAGACGGGTTAGATCTCGTCCTGAATTGTGCGGCATAGAAGGCGGCGCGGGTTCTGCACACTGCCCGGTGATACAATTTCACCGTAGACAGGTACAAGATTTTCTTCCCGCTATTATAGGATTTGCGCCAGGCCCGCTCTGCACGCCTACAGGAAACCTTCAATGCCCGCAGCGAGTCATCGTACCAAGGGCGACCCTCTATCACTGAAACGTATGTCAGGAAGGAAGGACCCAGAGTACAAAATGAACGCCCTCAGCGCGTTCGAAAAAACAGAAAAGTATTGTATGTACCAGAAACTTGATCGTAAACAAAGTAAGTCGGAATACATACACCCTAGGGAAGAACTGTACTTACCACCTGGCCATGAGTCAAACCCAGACCCGTGCTTACTAAACGGCCACGATGAACCCGCGGGCCGTAGCTCCCCGGTGAACCATAAAGGCAACAGCCTTGATCTACATGAGCGCTACGTCATGAGAAAAAGAAAAATAATACGGTCAGGCAGGAAACCGAACCTGCTTCCGCTAACCCAAGGGGCATTGAAATGTCAAAATGGAGTCCACCCTGCACGAAAGTTGCGACTCAGTCACCGAAAATACCAAGAACCGGATGGAACAATCCTTTACCATCATGAAGGCTAAGGAGGTATACCGCAACCTAAATATGAAAGTTTCGGCAGAATGGCCGGAGTCCTGGAACAAGACCACTTAAGAAGATGAGCTAAACGCCCATATCCGCTGATCGATCTCGCCGTCGAGATATTGCGATGCTGAACAGTAAGCCTCCAGGGGCGTACACGATAAAGAGCCCGAATAGCTGAAGGATCGGAAACAATAATTGGACTGACGGTGTCCAACACACCGCTACCATGGCACCCCTATGAAGGGAACGCTGGTACTGATACCATCAGAAATTCATCCTCGCAATGTAGATTGGGTCATACCACCCCTGAGTCGCGTAGGAAGGAGATAAGCCTGGAACCTAAACTAAGAGCCACAAATGCATGAAGGTAATAACCGGGCTAATCCAGCACATCAATCCGATGTCCGGAAAGGTTAGGCCAAGGCCTGTTAAGATAGACCCATCTATACATAAATGTATCCAGTTAATTTGAAAGGTAAATCAATTCGGTACTCGGAGGGTACTAGAGAGCTGAGAGCTTGGGACAACCTATACCTCGCCTCAACCATTAGAACCGCCACCGGAACAACTGCCATTGCAGGGAAGGAGGAGATCACCAGACTCACTCCTGAACGCTATATGCCAAAAGCTGCGGAAAACGATGGAAAAGAAGACCAACTAGTATGAATGTGACCACAAGCAAAAAACGTCTACCCTTTATACACTCAACGATAATAAATCTGTCCCATAGGGATCTGACGCAAAAGGCCCACCTGGATCTGGTGTGCTGGTGTCCAACCATATGAAAGGCTATGTGCCACTCGGCGATCTGGCGCAAAGGCGTCATACCGACGCCTATCGCCGATCGTGGCTGACTACAACCTAGATTCGCAGCCTGTCGAGTCTGGGAGTCCCTTTCAGAGATGACTAGAAAAAACAAGTCTGGCGACGCCGTCGGGCAATTCCTCAGCTATACCCAAAAAAGGGGGGGGTCGCACGCCCTAGGCTAAATCCCGTCACACGCGCGCTGCTACCTTACGTGTTGGCAAAAAAGAAATACGAAATGAAAATAATAAATGAAATAATAAATAAAAGAGATAAAAAATCATGCTCAAGGATTTGTGGTAGCAGAACGAAAAGTGGGCGTCAATCAAGCCCTGTCACCCTTAAGATAGGTAACGTCATGCTCGAGGCCCTGTTGATCACACAAGAACGGGAAGAACTTGGGTGTCAACATAATTAGTCCAGGAGGCTCTTGCGCTCCTATCAGTAGTTGTCATCCTCCAATATATACATATATATACACATGTCCCACCATCACCCTCAAGGGATATCCGTATTTAATGTATATGGTAGTGCAAAGCACAGCGCAATGGAGGAGTAGAGGGGGAGCTAACCCTGTGCACACTAAAACAGAGAATGAATAATGTAGCAGCTCCTCAGCAAAGCTGTAGTCTCTATACCAGCCCAGAGGGCGTCGGAGTCATAGTAAAATACAAGGAGCGTGTGCGCACTCCGAGGGCCAGCCTATTGTTAAAGCCTGGAGGCTACCAGGCACTCTGCTCAGATAAAGCAGGAGGCACTGAGACCTCAAAACAAAACAAACTGGGGACGCATGCGACGTGCGTAGGCCAAAGTGCCCAAAAGTAAGCCCAAAATTGTGCCCAAGTGGGTTACGCACACCGGAGCTTTATGACTCCATGACCGCACTCGGCTACTAGGGAAAGCCTTTGGCGGAGAAAGCGCGAGACCGCGCAATAATTCAACCAACCCTATGGAAGTGACAGGAAAATCTATTGCAATGTGGAAACAGCATCGTTGGAACCCAATCTAGGAGCTAAAATTCGAGACACAAGCCATCGGTACCCATTTCATCATGGCGCCATGCCAGCGCCGCATTTCAGCTCCGGAGGGAGCGTTTGAGTCAGTTTGTGGCCGAGTCAGGCCTCCCACGAGGTTTAATGTCGCCGGCAAGAGCAGAGCGACCTCACCACTCCTGCTGGAGCGATCTGAAACTTGTATTGGTGGGTGAAATAAAAAACGCTACCAAGCGCACTACTGTCTTCCAGTATAAATAATGAAAACATGCACCAGGGGAATATCAAACCTAAATAGTAATAAAAGTACGAAAATAGAATTATAAACATTAAATTTCATGTGGCAATTGGAAAACATGAAGTGGAGGCACCTGGGATCGAACCCTGAACCATGGAGATAAGAGGCAACAGCCTTGCCCCGAGGCCACGTGTAAACCAATCACGGCGAAGCTAAGGAGGCCTGAAGACCCCTGCAGGGCAGCACGGCCCTGGAAAATCAGCGGGAAGAGGCTCAACACTCATACGCCGCACCCTCGAGAAACACTGCCATGCCCGCAGGCCCTCGGGGGACGAAAAACGTGGCCGGAGAGGCCGAACAGTCAATTAAGTAAAAGCTTCCCCGGAGTACGCCGCTCCCAGCGGGAGCCGCTCCGCCTAATCATAAAACAAGCAATGGCGCCCGCGAGCGCTGGTTCAAGATAAAGCATGGTAAATCCGTTTTAAGTCGACAAAAGATATGGTCAGCATTAAAAACAATTTTTTACATAGCGCGATATAAGCGCAAAGCATTCAAATAGCGCGACATGAGCGCAAACATACAGGTAATAACATCAAATGCAATCCAACAGCCAGGTAAAACATGTCATGGCACAATGTTGTGAGTACTTAACTGTCTGCGTGAGCAGCAAAGAAAGAGGAGGAGACATTGGGTACAGCAGCTCTTATGGGGCTATACAGGATGTGATGTATGTACAAGCATCATGGGAAATGTAGTTTTTATTTGCATACAAAACGTTTTTCATTGGCTGCTGTGAGTAGCAAATATAAGAAAGAGAAGCATAATCCGAAGCCTCCGGTCCTGTAATAGAATTGAACTGAACCACTCCACACTTTATGTAGTTTGTTCATTGGTGCAACTGAAAAACCAAGGTGGAGATTTTTAACACAATTGGGCCAAGTGGAAATTTGGCAATACATCTTAGGACAGGCATATAGTGTAAAGATGTTTCTCAATATCTTAAGAAGAAGATAACAGGTCCTGGTAAAAGCACAAATTTGAAACTCCACAGCTTGTATTGGCTCAGGGCACTCATGTCTACAAGAACTGGTCCTAGACCCTTAAGTAGAAGGAAAGCTTGTTGTGAATTAATAAATTGCTTTAACTAGCTTTAGTCAGCAAAGAAATCGTGGCTTCGTCAAGGCTGCTGATGCACCCATGGTGTCACTGACTCTTACTACATATTGTGTACACTGTGCAGCCATGTTTAAAAGAAATCAATAATATCGCAGTCTTTGTGCCAGCAATTTTTATATCTGCTGCAGAGAAAGGCTAGATTATGCTGCAATTGGCAAAGCTGATTTGTGGTGCTGACAAAGCTGGCTTGTACAGTTTCTGCTAATAAAATCATTGATCAAATAGCAAGATCACTTCACGATTGCATTCAGAGCTGTTAGCTTTTTACCTGTGATTACACAACACGAAACGATTCGTTTTAAACAGCTGTTGTCACTTGCAAAATCCGGAGTGAGCAGGAAGTGTGCTGGATTGTGTTTTAAGGAACAACAAGCATGAATTACAGAGAGGGTAGGGCAGGGTAAAATACAGTTGCAAACATGTCTTGTGAACTTGAGGTTTAAGCAGGATGATTAAAGGGTAAACAACGGGATGGATGGAATGCTTGCATTAATTTTAGCCACCTGTAATCACTCCAATCCGCATTCCAGTCCATGTTTTTTTTCTCATTGTGCATCTACAGAGAGTGACCAACCTAATGGAAGTCAGCCTTGGTCCTGGTTCCATAAAAACTCTGGAGCATGAATACCCATGTCATGTCTCCCCCCCCCCCCTCCCCCCCAGAACTGGAACAAATGCACATCCAAACCAGTGGCGGCTTTCTTGGGTCTCATCAGTGAGGTGCTTTTTAAATATTCAGAGGCTGAAGAATTATTAGATGAGATTAGCACCTCGAAGCGAGTTATGTAAAATTGTATTGAATGGGCGTGAGCCCTGAAGATGATTGGTGGAAGAGGTGCTAAGAAGGTTTCTATTCAGTACATGTGAAAGACCAGCTCTAATTATCTTGAACATCATCATGTTCCTATTGTGCTGTTGTCAAGTAGTTAAGTACTGTTGTGTTCCATGAACGTAAATAATACTGAAATATTATATGGCCAGCTTCTTGTTAAAACTGTTTGTGCTATTTCTGCATTTGTTTCTTTTTTTTATATTTCCACATTCCTCCACACACTGATGCCTCCAAAAACTACTCAACCAGTAGTTGGCTGAACGTTCAAATGCAAAATAATGTGTTGTGCAACATTGCAGAAGGACCATTTGGGTGTCACTCTGCTCTGCCACGACTGTAACTCACAAAGAAGAAAGATCAAAAGAACAATATATAACTTAAAAAAGAGAGATTTAAAACGCTGTTCTTCAGCCACAGAATCGCCAGAAAAGAATGATATTCCAGTATTTTTAGGCAGAGCACATAATGAACGTGAGATGTTGGCACAAGCATCAGCTGACGCTCTACAAGGAGTCATGTCTTCATCTTTGGGCGTGTGAGCAAATCTGCTTTATATAAATCACTTCCCAGAATCTGCACATTTGACCTTCAAGGCAAAAAGTAGCACAGTTGGTAGGTAGGCGTTTATTATTGTTGCTGTTTTTAGTAAATACGACTGTACGGATCATATGCTCATAAGTATAGCATAAATAGTGCGAAATGCGTGTGGGTAAAACAAGGAGAAAAACATTTCGACATTGGACTTTTTGGTGTTTCGAAACATTACCTTATGGTGCTAGAAAATGGATTACTTATTTAATAAGTTTGTTTCTTTACTGTTGGATGGTTTACGGGTTCTCAACAGTTCTGGAGTGGGAGGCTGAGGTAGCGTTTCACCACCTTTGCGCCTACATTAGTCCGGAGCATGGCTAGCGGCTCTGTCTATCCTTTGCCTCTCTCTGGAGTGCAGGGACAGAAAATAGGCCCCGGCACCAAAATAAAAGTGACACCTATTAGCGAACTAAAGATCTAATAAAGGGGCCCACGTTTGCAAATCATGGCAGTTTTGAACTTGCTTTATAGATGCTTTGAAAGCTATGGGAGACTGCATACATTTGTGCTTGCTGCAAGAAATGTTTGTGGGAAGATCAGGCAAATAAACTGTAACAAACATTGTCAAAGCCAACAGGTCCCGCCTACGCAAGACCTATTGGCTTTTCCAGTGTATTTTAGCCATGTTATACACCAGCGTGGATACTGTTCATCATGGCTTAAATTAGTGTCATTAAGGAGAGTGGCGTGGAGTAGAGTAGAGCGGCGTGTAGTAGAGTGGATTGCTGTGGAGTGGCATGGAGGAGAGTGAAGTTGCGTAGAGTGTTGTGGAGGGAATAGGGTGTCGTATAGTGGAAGGGAATAGAGTGGAGTAGAATGGCATAGAATATCATAGAGTGGTGTGGTGTGGTGTGGATTGGCGTAGAGCAGAGTGGAGTGGCATAAAGAGGAGTAAATTAATGTGGAGCGACATGGAGGGTGTTGCATAGAGTGTAGTAGATTATTGTAGTACTGAGGTAGTACTGAGTGCTATACAATGGTGTAGTATTTATTCATTTATTTATAAAGTTTTATATAGCGCAAACAAGATCCCGTAGAGTAGAGTGGCATACAGTGGAGTAGAGTCTTGTACATTGGAGAAGCGTAGAGTGTCATAAAATGGAGTGGCATAGAGTGGTGTAAAGGGGAGTGGCTTAGAGGTAGAGTAGTGTAGTGTAGAGCAGCGCAGAGTGGAGTAGAGTGTTGTAAAGTGGCGATAGGGAAGTAGAGTGTTGTAGAGGGGACGGTCGTGGAGTGGCATAAAGTGTTGTAGAGTGGCATAGATTAGAGGAAAGTGTCAGAGTGGCATGTAGTGGCATAGTGTAGATTAGAGTGGCCTAGAGTAAAGTGGCATAGAGTGGAGTGGCGTTGAGTGAGGGGCAAAGTGTGGAGGGGCAAAGAGGGGAGGGACAGAATGAACTACAGTGTCATAGAGTGGAGTAGATTGTAGTGGAGTAGGGTGGCAGAGTGGAGTATCGTGGAGTGTTGTAGAGTGTTCTAGAATGAAGTGGCATACAGTGCAGTGGCGTAGAGTATTGTAGCTTATAGTGCAGTGGTGCAGAGTAGACTTGAATAGAGCGCACTGGTTTCGAGTAAAGTGGGATAAAGTGCATTGGCGTAGAGTTGAGTGTCATAGAGTGGTGCAGAGTGAAGTGGCATTGTGTACATTATAGTGTGGAGTGGTGTAGAGTGTTCTAGAATGAAGTGGCATACAGTGCAGTGGCGTAGAGTATTGTAGCTTATAGTGCAGTGGTGCAGAGTAGACTTGAATAGAGCGCACTGGTTTCGAGTAAAGTGGGATAAAGTGCATTGGCGTAGAGTTGAGTGTCATAGAGTGGTGCAGAGTGAAGTGGCATTGTGTACATTATAGTGTGGAGTGGTGTAGAGTGTTCTAGAATGAAGTGGCATACAGTGCAGTGGCGTAGAGTATTGTAGCTTATAGTGCAGTGGTGCAGAGTAGACTTGAATAGAGCGCACTGGTTTCGAGTAAAGTGGGATAAAGTGCATTGGCGTAGAGTTGAGTGTCATAGAGTGGTGCAGAGTGAAGTGGCATTGTGTACATTATAGTGTGGAGTGGTGTAGAGTGTTCTAGAATGAAGTGGCATACAGTGCAGTGGCGTAGAGTATTGTAGCTTATAGTGCAGTGGTGCAGAGTAGACTTGAATAGAGCGCACTGGTTTTGAGTAAAGTGGGATAAAGTGCATTGGCGTAGAGTTGAGTGTCATAGAGTGGTGCAGAGTGAAGTGGCACTGTGTACATTATAGTGTGGAGTGGTGTAGAGTGGAGTGGAGCAGAGGAGCGTAGAATGCACTACTGCAAAAAACTGCAGATCATCGTCATTGGGTCCATAGGTATTGACCAGTGTGACATGTGCCTCAAAGGATGCACTGTACATATATATAGTGCGGCATACTTTTTCCTGCTGACGAATATAGACATGACAGGGTTCCGTCCTGGATGCCTGCACCCCTTTGAGAGAGCACGCTGTTTGTCCGGAACCCGATTGTGCCGAAAATGTTCTCCTTTCGATACTAAAATCATGACTTCCCTTGAATAAGTTGAGCAAGATGATGCATATTTCTGGCCAGCCCATCTTGTGGCCACAGTGGGATAGTACAGTGAGTCCTTGTACACAAGAAATCTCTAAATTGTGACGATCTAGGAACCTTTCTGATCTTCCAAGGATCATTTAGTCCTCTCACATTTCATGATACCATGGATATTGTGCTTGCATCTTATGTTTCTAAGTGTGTCCTTTCCTGTGATTTTTGTATAAATATAGCTTTTTTTACATCCCTTTCGATGCAGCTCGCTTATTCCTCCCCATTTGTGCTGTAGCCCACAGTACTAGTAGATTGCTTAGAAAAGTGCCATTTCATTTTTACCCAACCTGCCCCCTCCCACCCAGTTCAGCATCCCACATATGCTATCGAGTATTACTGCTCTCAAACTTAACTATGGGCAACAAGTATAACTGTAAACAATCCCACAACTTTCTCCTCATTCCTGATCTAATAAATATAATTGTAATCTGGGGGCTGGATTGTACCCTGTGGAGGCAAACGAGAGCCAGGAAATTCCACCACCGTTGCAGGTAGTGATGGTCGGAAATAAAAAAAATATATGGTTGTCTTATACCCTAAGGTAGGCATTAATACAGTTATCTTTATGCGCACTATTCAGTTCCAAACAGCGGTCACTTAGTGTCTCATCTTGTTTAAATTGTTTAGTTTTATATTGTGGATATTTCCTGCCCCGTATTAGGTCCAGGAACAGACTCGCATCATTATAGCCTATACCTTCAGATTTGCAAGTTCAGTCTGAGTCACTGTGGCCATTTGTGCCAGGTTGAGGAACCAGGCCCGCCGTAGCTTACATACTTTTCAACAAGATGCCCTCTTGCTTCAGGAACGCTGGGGCACTTTTCAGGGATTGAAAGAAATGTTGCCTGCCCCTTAGCGTGAACTTGAGCCTAGCTGGGTATAGCGTTGCATAGTCTACCCCCATGTATTGCAATGTCTTTTTTGATTGGTCGGAAATCTTGTGTAAGTTCTTCCACTGCAATAGTAAAATCCAGGTAGAATTTGTGCATAAGTCTGATATAGTTTGTCTCTTGCAAATCTTGGAACTGTGTTTCTGTCCCTGAAATCAGGAGGAGCGCAATTATTGAACGTGCTGCGATGCCCAGAGGAGGGTGTTGTGCAAGTGATCGATGTACATGCTCCACTGACATTATTAGCATGGATTCCATGTTGTCTTCTGATTTGCCAATATTTGTAGACTCTGTTGGTCCCAGTATTCAAGGGTTATTCCACCTTGATCATGCCTCCAAGCCTTGGTTTTTAGCTTTAACAACAAACAGTGCTTTTTCCATGTTGAGTACTTTTTCAGCGATCTCTTGCATACCACCCTCAATGTAGCATACTCGTTCCTCCGCTGTTGTTCGGCACTAATCTTGTTTGTCGAGTTTTCCAGCCAGCTGCTTCATCCTATTTCTCAGGATATCCAGTTTGTTGTCAATATGTTAGAGACTTTGCTGCATTATAAATAGTAGAGGCCTTAAATCCGGTGACTCGCCGTCTTCCTGGGGCAGAGGCACACTCATGTTGTTATTTTGTAGTTTTTGTTCCACAGTTTTATTTGCAGGCTTAGTGTCGTGTTTGTTTATTATTAACTTTTCCCATTTTGATGCACACAAATTTGTTCAGATTGTACACCTTCAGCTCTTGCTATCTGTGAGTGCCTGTTGCCAGGTGGTATGCTTTGGTGCCATGCTCAGTTTTGCATTGCCTTGAGCCTACAATATAGCACCAAGAGGCATGTTATGTACCACTAGGCACTCTTATATGCCTGAGTAAGGTATAGGCTGTCCTGCTTAGGGCCCAACTGATCTCTTTGACTGTGCTAGAATATTGATAGGGGGGAGTAGCCCTTCACTACCCATGTTTAGTAGGCAGGGGTAGTCCAACAGCCTCTTTAAAGCACTTTGTGGACAGTGTTTAAGTGAATCCTTGTAAAGTTATAGTTATATAAAGTAAATGTATGCCTGAATAATTTATGGTGTTTGCTGCTATAGCCTTATCCGAGCTTGTGTAACAGGCTTGTAATGGCAACTGGGTAGATTTTCTTCTAAAGCTTAAAATGCCGGCGAGATTGTCCAAGATCTTGCTGTGAGTAAGTGCTTCACCATCAGATGTGGCCTTTAACACAGACCATGCGGCGTAATCTGGTGTGTGCCCCTCACCACTCATTTAATGGTAACCTGGTACTCTTCTCCCCACCGGGCTACACTGCTAAGCGCTGAGATCCCTTTCGGGTGGTCCAGATCCCCCCATACCGATGAGCACAAACACCTGTCCCCATTACTCAGAGTTCCTCCATGTCACTCACTCCCCGCGCAGCTGCAGATACGCAAGGTTGGTGCCTCTTATCACACCACGCTCTCATAGGCTGCCACACACAGGTTTAAATATTGTGGGTAATGCGTTGCCCATTTTCAACGAAAGGTGCCTCCGCTAGTGTCAGAGAGAGTTGAGCAAGTGATATATAGTATACTTGCCACATTTTATAGGAGCATTTTGACTGATACTGTTTCCAAGCTCTAGAGCCGCTCAAATATGGAGACATATCGGTGTGTGGCTCTCTAGCATTCGCCGCCTTCTGTGGTACATTGACAGTTAATTGTAAAGTTCCAGTTCACAAGCATACATTTCGTGGGGGAGGGTGAAACAATTGAGAGTGGTTCAAAGCCGGTGACCTGGAACTGTTTCTTGTACCCTCTTCTGACACCTCCATTCGGAGAAAGACACAACTGCAGATGGCTGATGGGAATTGAATTCAGTTCGCCAATGCCTGGTGTGAGGATTGTGAACAGGCCCTGCCATGAGGGTGTGGTGAGCAAGGATTACATTGGTGGGACCATGGACTTCTGTAGGGTGTCATAGTTACACCTTCCACACGAGGCGTATGCACTGTTAAACATCTTCATAAATAGAAGGCCTCAGGCACTTACTTTATGGTCTCAAGTCGCTGCTGGCGTAGGGCTGAAAACTGAAGTCAAATATGGCAGATCTTGGGTATAGCTGCCTTAACCAAACCAACATTTATTATAAAGCATTATTTCATTAATTTCCGCTTGTTGTGAAGATCAATCACTTTACAACAGGATGCTGTACATAGCAGTAGGAATTCATTACACAAATCATTTCATTAGGAAATTCGGTGGTGAGCATGTGGCACATGCTGGATTTGGTACAAAGTTCACATTTGTTGTGAATATATTCAGTTACATACATATCTACATCAGGGGGCGGGAAAGAAATTGACCTCATCTGCGCTGTAGATAAAGGGGTTGGGCCCAAATTGTAATTTGGGAGGTGGTGAAAAAAACACAAATCAGATGAAGTTCAAGTAGACTGAATGCTCACAAGCGTGAGACCTCACCCAGATAGATTGTATGAATTGGAAGCTTGACATAAGAAATCTGCACAAGGTGAAGGATCATTTGAGTACCCTATCTGCACTCCTTGCTCCAATATTGGGGGCATGCGTATTAGGTCTGCATTGTGTCTTAGTGTTTGCTACTGTTGGAGTAGGCCACAATGAACAGATTTCAGATGACGTGTGGCAAATTAGTTATTTTCACAGCTTTCAACACTGAACTGTGAAAACTTTAAATTAATTAATCTGCAGTAAAATGGAATTCATGGTTCCAAATCATAAACGGACACAAATAAAACATGAGTATTATAGGTTGGAATATTCTCTGCTTGTTTCTAATTTAGTTTCAAACTTTCTTTGCCCCTATAGCATCAATATATAGTAAAATGCAAAGCTAGCAAACAGCTGTTTATGGTGTCCCAGGGGCGGGGGGAGAAAAGGGGCTGGTGGGGCCAATTCTATACCTGAAAATATCCTACCCCCGCCCCCTTTAGCCTCACCACTGGCGACCCTTGAAGCCAGCAAAAACAGGCTGCCTTCTCAGCAAGGGAACAGCGACGTTGTTCCTGTTTACATTTCACACTTTACTTACTCTTGTATTCCCTACCAGTGGTTGCTTTTTTAGGGATGATGTTTCTTTTTTTATTTTCATGCAACCCATTACTCGTGTACAGTGCGTAGTGTGACAAGTGTTGCTCGTACATGGTTGTGTGAGTTCAGGTTATGGGCGGGCCATGATTGAAAGCTGTGGAGTTCAGGCGTATAACATAGTTATAAATTCAAAATACTTTATTTAGGCAATCAAGTCAATCAAAATGTGGTAGTGCAAAATAAAATCAAAAGAATGGTCAGAGACACAATTTTTACAGAACTGTCAACGATTCGACAGATAAACCATAGATCTTTTAACAGGTTCCATCAATGGTGGTACTGTTAATAATTTAAAATGCACTTCAATAAGCAACTAATAACTTCCAAAAATTATCTTTGGTTAAAATTGTTCCATGTAAAAGCTTACTATTTTTTTTTGTTTTACAATTTATTAGTCCGGTCTGCTTGAATAGAAAACAATACTGTAAGAGTGCTGGTCACTGGGTCAAAAAGGGTTTGGGAATAAGTGCTCAACCAATTTCTGGCCTCCCTGCCGAGTGCACAGAGCAATGGTTAGTTGTGCCAGTAGTAATTCTCTGCTAAAATGTGTGAAGAAGGTACAGAGTTGTTAATGTCCCCGGTATCTGCGCTTACTACGCTTAGCAGACACCCCGATTGAAGAACCTCAAACTAAGCCGCGCAAGCGACAGACCCGAACCGAGGTGTAGCATGCATCCCCACTCTGGTGACTGTAGGCTGTCGCACCACACTTTAGTTTTCCTTTTATACGCTTTGACTGGATGGACAGGGAGGGGGGGGCAGGAGGGAGGCGGGGAAGGGAGGAGAAGGGGGGAACCCGAGGCCTAGAGGTCTTGCTGCTGAACTTCTACCCAATCGACTTTGACTGTATTGCCACTACCTTATGCATGAGAAGGGCCTCCTGTAGTTGGCTCAGCACGAATATACCAAATGGCGACTGTGGTCTCTTTGTTTTTTCTATGTTGATGAAAATAATAAAAGATTTAAACCATAAAATATTGACAGGGCGAATCTTAAAGAAAATGCAGTGCGTGGGCTTGAAGGAGGTGCTTTGTGAGTGTGGTGGGGTTTGTTGGAGATGTAAGAAAATACGTGAAGGAGAGAAAGCGAAGATATAGTGTTTGAAGAGGAAAGAGATGAGGCACGAGATATGCAGATTAAGAGTTTCAGAAGTATATGAAAAGAAAAGGAGTGTAAATGTCTAACAAAGAAACCACAGGAGTCAGTAGTGTAAAGAGCAAAACAGGAGTGATGTGACAATCCAAAGATTTTGCCCCATCCACATGTCACAGTAATGTTTAATTCACAGTCTGCTTAAAAAGTTTAAATGACCTTGTATATATAACATTCATGAGCACAGTCTTCATGATCCCTCTGTGATGGTGGCCCTGCCATGCTGTCTGTGGCCCCTTCTGTATCCCCTCTAAAACTCAAGTCTAAAGACCCCCTAAAGTCAGTGATTTACTCCTGTACTTCAGGTGCACACCACATCCCGCTAGTGAGCAGTCCTACCTCCTTCACTTTGCAGACCAATGGATTGAAGATGTGATTGGGGCATGCAAGTCTTGCTTTCTTTTGCTCAATAAAGTGTGTCAAATATCAGCACCTTCTATTTGGACATCATTATTTTTCCTTTAATGCCAATAAATACAGTAACACAAAAACGAAGCACTTTGATAAATAAACAATCACCGTTTTTATAATTTTGCAAGGGTGGGAAAGGAGGAAGGAAAAACATAAACGATAAAAAAAAGAAAATAAACTTTCATTTAAATATGTTGACGGAAAAAACTAGACGACATTATTTTTCCTGTTTAAAAGACTTTATTTAATGCCAATAAATACAGTAACACAGAAACGAAGTACTTTGATAAATAAACAATGACCAAATAACATACTGTGTCAAGAATTTGAGAGAAATAGTAAAGTCTTCATAACTTTGTAAGGATGGGAAACAAGGAAGGAAAAACATAAAGGATAAAAAAGTAAATAAACTTTCTCATATATATATATGTTGATGAAAAAAACTGGACATCATTATGTTTGTGGGTCAGTTTATCATCCGTCAATGACTTTAACATCCTCGCCTGGCACAAGGGTTGTCAGTGCATTCGCAGGTCTTGATTAAGGTATCTACCGGTAGATTGGGTGCTGCCAACATCTGTGTGATCAACATTTCTTTGTCCGTAAAGGATGAACTTGTTTTGAAGGTTGCCCAATAATTAGTTCCATATGACCTGAAGACTTAGCTTTCCCCGCAGCCAGATTAAATCTGCACCACCTCACAGTAACATTAGAGTTTTTTAAATGTCCCCACATTTAGAGTTTTCAAGATAATCTCCATTGATTTTATTGAACATGTTCAGCTAGATGGTTGCCTGATGCTACTTATATGAGATGACACCTGCAATAAGTGCATTCTGTGCATCTGATCTTGGTGAATAATGGACTCTGGACAGGGGAATATTTGCCTTAACCCCTAGACAACATGATTATGTCTGCTTCTTCGTTTTGGTTGCAGTATATTATCTGTCCTCTTGTGATATTGTACAATATGTATATTTGGCTTTTTCCCCTGTAATGGGTCAAGGTGCTGAAAAGTTATAAATAAAGTGTTGGAAAAAAATAGATTACATACATATATATATTATTCTAGAATATGTACTTTTAGTGAGCCACTTGTCATTGATTGGATGTTTTTCTTCTTTTGCTTCTTTTCCTCTTTACTGTGCTCTGATTGGATGATGTGTCCTTCAGTTGCTTGCCTTCAGAGAACTATTTCTTTTTCTAGCATGTGTTTTCTTGCTCTATCCCGGCGAAACTGATTAGCGTTGCCAATGTTTGTCCTCAGGGTAGGCAAACCAGATTGCTGCTCTTGCTAGATTCCCTCTCTGACTCAATTCACAAGTTTGTATACTAAATCTTGCATGATAGCCAGTGGCTAATCTGCTCACTAGGTGTCTGTTTCTAAAAAGAAAATTAGAAAATGCAAGGCTTGTGATTCAAAAGACGTGTTGGAAATGGCAGATTGCAGAATTCTGGTATGTCACACTAATTTGTATCGCTCAGCATACATCTCGTAGGGATGTTTTCTTGGTGAGAAAAGTCACTGGAAACAACATAGTATAGTGATGACCAACAAATTACATTTTTAGCTTTACTCCTGAACAATAAATTATCTTTTCCCATAATTTATTTCAAATGAGAGGTCCTTCCAGACCTTTTTGCCTCGGCCATGAAAGCTCTCCTTTGTACTATCAAACTTTTGAAATGGGAACTTGTGGTTTTCCACCCTGGAAACATTTGCAAATATTCTGCTGTCAAAGAAGTAAGTGCATTTTCAGGGTGGGAATGGGAAAGGCATGCTTCCAGATCAGTGGTATTCAAACTCGGTGGTGGGCCCCCATGAGGGGGCATGAGTTAATCGCGGGTGGGGGTAACTGTTAGTGAAAAAAATAGTGAGCCATTCCGTAAGGCAGTAACATCCTTTTTCACCAACGTCCTGGATGAGAGTAGATGCCAAATGGGGAATGTCTCTAAATAACCCTCAAAGTCCTTCTCCCAATGTGATAACACTTTAGGAAAACCAGACACTCAAAAATATAGACGCTGAAAAACATTTGCATCACATGAATACTGAATTTTCCGCTAGGTGAAAAATCTGCTTAAGTAAATGTTGCGCGTTGGAGTACTGTAGAAAATGTATAGTTGCTGTATATTTCCTGCAGTGTTTCTGGAATCCATTGTGAATCCCAAGAAATCTAGAAATTTGTTCAAAACCTGGGAGTACATTACGATGGCACTTTTTTGACTTTATGTGAGCGTTCATAAAAGTATTTAGGAGTATAGGAAGTAGTACTATAGGTGTACTCTTAGATGCTGTTTCATGCCTTTGTGAATGTAGCGGGAAACGTCAAACTCCCTATTAGTAAAAGTGTAAAGCCTGGGTAGTCCTTTCTATTTTTCTTACTCTATACGAAAATTGCATGAGCATTCTCATTTTATTCCCAATTTAGATGTCTTGTGCTAACCCCTAAGATATTTAAGAGTACAGAAAAAAGTACTAGGGGACTCCTACTTTCCTTAGTCCAAACTGCCTTTATTAATTGAACCTGGAGATTGACAGGCATAAACTTGATGTTAACTCTCTTTCAACCGGGACAAGACGTGGCACACTCCTACAACTGAGGCCACATCTTGCGTGCCTTACCTTATTTGCAAAAACATGGAAAGGCCGTCCAGCAAGTCCATTTGGCATTAGTTTAAACTCGTATGTCTTTACTTGATGCGTGATGGAAGGCAGTGGAGGTTTTTGTTCGCGTCTGAACCTGGCGATTGTATTGCATGTGTAATCCGGATTTTCAAAACTCTGTTATCCAGGACCCATGGGAAAACGAATGCTGCAGAAACAAGGCTTTAAGCCATCATTGTGGTCACCATGACAAATAATAATAAAGTACGAGATCATTTGTTTTATTTAAGGTTATATAAGAAGTGCTATAGTAATATCCTAGGCAAAAAAATCCCAGGGAACAAATTTAAAGACTTCTGAGAAAATATACTGGCGATTAGTGAGCAGACCTTGAAAAACATTACTTCCCCTCCCCGAAGATCCTTCTGTGACAGCAGAATACACTTTGTCCTTCATTGGCAAAACATTTTCTTAAATGACTAAGGGCCATATGTCTGAAGCAAATTCGCATTCGCAAACGCCGAAATTTGCAAAATGGTATGTATAAAGGAAAATCTGGTGCAAAATAAGGAATCGCAAAATTTGCGATTCCTTATTTTGCAATTGCATTTAAGGAATCGCAAATTTTGCGATTTTTGCTATTCCTTAAATGCAATGTATGAAGCAAAAAAAACTGCAAATTGTCCTTAAGGAATCGCAAATTACTACCAACTTCAAGTTGGTGGTAATTTGCGAATTCCTTGAAAAATGCACATTTTTGCATTTTTCAAAGTGCCATGTGACGCACTATGTGCACCACATGTGCACCCATGCTTATTTCAGGGGTGCAACAGGGTGTCCTTTGGACACTCCTGCACCCTTGAAATTATTCTCAATTTGCGATTTTCAAATTGCGAATTGCAAAATTTAGAATACCTTCCCATTCATTCCTATGGGCCTCCTGGCCCATAGAAATGAATGGGAAAGTATTCCTTAATTGCGATTCGCAATTTGCTAATCTCAATTAAGGAATACTAAGAATTCGCAAAAGAATTGCGAATTTGTACATACATACCAATTTGTGATTCTGAAATAGCGATTTCTTAAAAATTGCTATTTCAGAATCGCAAATGGGTACCTTGATACATATGGCCCTTGGAAATTTAACGGTGATATCGCACACTGTTCCTAGTAATGTTTGCATATGTCTGTCGCTGCCATTAGTACTGGCAGTCATAGCTGCCAAAATTTCAGATTGCTTACGTGTGACATTTTCATAGTGTCAGTGTACTTATGAGTGACATTCAACGACTACGAGTGACACTTTCCCGAGAGCAAAATCAAGTAAAGAAGTCCATGAAATCAGTTAAATATCAGAAATTACACCAATTTGAGCAACGAGAAACACAAGATCTTGAAACTGCTGCAGAGGAGCTGAAATGAAAGGGCACTAACCCAGTGCCCTTGTAAGCTGATTGTACTGTAAAAAAACAATTGTGCAGCCATGATATTGAACAATGAACACATCTTCCGAAGGCAGTACTTTATTAATGCTCTTTGCAGATATGCAAAGACACACAGTTAAATACGGAAAAAAAATACTGGACGTAAGAGATTATTACTCCCATTATAGAATAAACAATGTACTATTAAAATTCATATGTACATACAGTCAAGACCGAGAACAACACCTTCCCAAATGGACAAGACTATCAATGTTGAACAGAACAGTGACGGACATCACTGAGTCACTCTTTCAGAGCCGGCATTAGCGCAGGAGGTACCCGGTGCGACAATCTTTTTTTGACTCCCCCTTGGCCTCCTTTCTCATGTATTCCTTTCCTACCCGCCTCCAACAGTGCCCCATATCTCTCCATTTTCCCTCTCTCACAAACATTTAATTTATTTTATAGTGCTGCTCATACCAGTGCAGGGTGTCAGAGCACTTTATATCACACACAAATTATATATTCACAATGAATCATTCGGGGTAATTCATTCTGGGAAATGTTATATAAAACAAAGACGATTACAAAGTGTAGGAATCATATGTCATCCATACTAGTAGTCAGTATATTTTAAGAGTGTTTGGTCTGGGGAAGCACAAACTCATGATTTCAAATGTGCCACAGTGGTTGGCGTTGGTTTACTAATAATGCATTTCTACCCAAACCAACCCCTTTTAGCGAAATTAGGATAATGAAAGACAGGTGAAAAAACTAACCCTCATTTTAAAAGTTTGTTGCTGAAAACGAATGCAACATCTTTGTGAAAAAGGTTTTTTCAATAGAATTCCAATATTATAAAGCCAGGTTTTATTAATTAAACTAAATGTATGTCCCTGGTACTGGTAGTGTAAGAACTAGGACAGAGATGGAGATTCTTTTTTTAAAACATACTTCATTGATTTTCCACCAGTTCCCATTAAATTGCAACATGCTTATAACGTTTTACATTTATTTTATACAGTTGTCATAATCTGCAACGTGATCAAAAATCTCTTACAGGGTCCAACATATGGCCGTTTCAAAGGTAGCTGTCTCCTGTATAAAAGAGTTTTATGTTTTTACAAATTCAAAAAACTTTTTACCAATAACATCCTCCCGCCATCCCCCACCTCCCTAGACTCTGGCTACTCTGCCCCAGTATGAATTCCCATTGTGCCCCAACAGTGCGCTCTCTCACTTATGCTCAAAATTATGCGTCTTCCTTCACCCTGTCTATTAATTGAGGGCTGTTTGTTTCCTCAGCATCAGTACCTATTGTGTGGTCGAAGTGTCAGAAATGTCTTCGGGGCAGTGCTTTTCAGGGTTTCTAACATTGTGTCCCAGTCCAGTGATTATCAGGTTTTTCCTAAACCCTCGGGCTTCCTCTCTGCGTAGGGCAGTGCTTTCGGCACCACCCCATCTGGTTAGTTCATTATGCCGTGTGAATATTGCAAGGGGTTTGGCTGATTCCCAGCGCATGGTGATAGATCTCTTGGCTACGATAAGGGCCAGATCCAGGAAGCAAAGCTGGACCCACTGTGACGTCCTACGCTTACGCCGGCCCAACAAGCACTCCAGTATTGAGCCATCTATGGTGAGATGCGTAGTCTCCTCCAGTATTCGTTTAACCCCACACCAGAACTCTGCAAGACATGGGCATGCCAATAGGATATGTATTACGTCTGCCTCGCCAGTTTGCATCTAGGAGATTGATGTGTCGTGTTTGGGTACATCCTATGTAATCTATGTGGCTTAAAATAAGCTCTGTGGAGGATCATGAATTGGATGAACTTAAACTCAGCATTATGGGACACCTTCTTTGGATATTCCGGAATATCCACCCATTCCTTATGTGAGGTCCCGCCCCACATCTACCACCCATTGAGCCCAAAGGGTGTCCAGGGGCAGTTTGACGCGAGCCTGGATGCTCAAATACAGCCATTTGTTGAAGTGACTTCCTTGCCCCATGTAGTACAATGATTTAACCAATTCATGCGTCTTGGGTTCTTCCCGGCGAGGAGACCAGTGTTTCTTAACATATTGTAGTAATGCAGCGTATATTATGCATAGAGTGTTTAGTGCCCCCCGATTCCCGAACAAAATTGCCATGATCCATTAGAACTTCCCCGTGGAAGAGTGTCCCTACCGTCCCCACACCCTACAGAGATGGAGATTAACTAGGCCTTTCGTTCTTACCCCAGGATTAAATACAAAGGACAGCAGTCTAGATCTGTTCCTCCTTAAATCGCAGGTGTTTTGCCTGCTGAGTGCACAGATGTTCCTATGCGGGTGGTAGACTGCCACTCAATAAAAGTTCTTCCTTCTAGAGGGTCTCTTCAGGCCAAGGCCCAATCACTGACGGCCTCCCAGAATACCACTGCGCCTTCTTCCGAATCCCCAAGCGCACAATAAAGGAGCCAGTTCACAGACCAGTGTTCTTTTTTATCTCTAGTTTTTATACTTTTCTTTATCAATATTTTTTTTATTACATTTCTCTAAATGAACTGCAAAAATAAATGTATGGGAGGCACCTTAAACAGCAGCTGCTTCCGAGGAAGGTGTCTCGTTCTGAGAGAGACAAAACGGTAAAACATGTTTGTAAAAAGGCAAAATATTGATGGAAATATAAAAAAGACAGCAATAAAAGCTAAACAACAATGCTGATATTTTTCTGAATTATATATATTGTCGGAAGAGAAGACAGGACAGGAATTATTATCAAGTAGGTTGTTATAGTTTTAATATATAGAATGAGTCCGTGTCCCTGGAGTAGTGCCTCGGGTATCTTTTATTCTGTTTACTTTTGTCCTTAGCTCAATGACATTCTTGTAATCAGAGTCACAATTTCTGAAGAAACAGCCAACACGCGTTTCGGCCCCTTCTTGATGCTCAGGCCTGGGTCTTTCTCAAGGCTGATATAGGAAGCATAAATTACAGTGCATGTAAGATTCTTCAGGAGATTATATCATATCAAAGAAACAGCCAACACGCGTTTCGGCCCCTTCTTGATGCTCAGGCCTGGGTCTTTCTCAAGGCTGATATAGGAAGCATAAATTACAGTGCATGTAAGATTCTTCAGGAGATTATATCATATCAAAGCTTTCCATTTGACGCATTTTAAATTTTTGCTAAGTCTGAACAAGACCAACTATCTCAGTCACCAGTGCTCTAAACTATTTGTGATTGCTTGTAGATAAATTGAGATCCCTTAAATTAACTAATAGCTTGATCTGTCAGTTACAACACATACGTATTGTATCATAATTGTATTTATATAGCGCTTACTACCCTGACGAGGCGTCGAAGTGCCCTTTTCAGCGAGTAGAACGCTACTCTGGAACCCATAAAGGATTAGTGTTGAATTAGTATAGTGAAATATGAAAGTAATTTGAGTGGTGAACAGGTTAGTCTGTTATTTGGATTCAGAAGGACAGCAGAGGGTTAGAAGAGAGAAAAGGTTTGCATTTATATAACGCTTGTTACCCCTGATAGGGTGTTGAAGCGCTTTTTGAGTCTCACTGAGCCAGCGCATGCGCTGCTCTGGCAGAAATTTAGTGAGTGGCTTTTGAAAGTGCTACCACAGGCTTTTCCTGGCCTCAAGCTTGCGTGCACGCACGCAGCCGCCATGTGGGTTTCTGTCAAGACTCATTAAGCCTTGCTTGCCTCCCTCCGTGCTTCAATTCCCTCCCCCTCGCGCACTGGTTCTTTTTTGGATCCATTTCACAGGGAAGCAACTAAATGAAAGAAGGAAAGAGATGTTGTGAACCGTTTCTTCAAGTCACGGTTTTCAGTAAGTGAGGAGCGAGGCACGCGCTGGTTTAACTAAGTAACGAGTCGGCCAAACTGGAAGATGGTACCTGTAGATGAATCGATTATGCGGGAGTACAGCTTCATACTCGCGCACCAAAAGGAGCTAGACTAAACTATAGGCTGACCCAAAAACATTGAATATTATTGAATGCTTTGGTGCATGCTTCTGACAGACCGTGGAATTTCAGATTGTCACATGCATTTAGGTAACTACCTCACTGCTGTTCCAAGGCGGCGAGAATGGTATATTCAACTTTACAAGCAGCTCACAGCTCACAAAAGGCAGCGGGCAGGTCACACTTACATTACTATTCCAAAACCAGATATTTTCATCGAAATGACACTGACATTGATATATGTGTAATATGTATGTGAAAGAGTGCAGTATACTGACCTTGGCGTAAATATTTAGCAATGTGGCTCAGGGAGGTGCGCTGGAAACATGAGTTGTGATCTTGTGCTCAGTAATACGAAACTTGGCAAGGCCAACTTTGCCTTTTGTCTTTCCGAGTCTAAATATTGAGTACTGTTAGCGTGAATGCAGATAGCATCTGTTGTTTTCAGAGCTTCGAATTATAGCCAGAAGCGCTATAAAATGACATATCAGACATTTTATAAACATATTGATGCAAAGTTTGTGTGTACAGTTCTTTACATACTTGGTGTGACACAGAACAAAGCAGACACTCCAATGGACGGATTTTACTTTCTTAGAATATTTGAATGTCTGACGTTGCAAATGTTTTGAATATATACATGCAAACACACTTGTGACTATATAAGCAATTTTTGAACATACATAATATGTTTGTTTAAGAAAGAAGACAGACCACTGTATGCTGTGATAAACTGTAATACTTTATGGGCTTCCCATTGCTTACAATCCATTATTCAGACGTAGAGAATCTTTCTAATGAAATATGGGTCTAAAACCAGTGTAAATGTGCAATACACAAACACACTCTCTCTCTAACCCACCTACGATCGCCTGTTGTACAAAACAACCTTTGTTTTTAATGGCCATCTGTCACAGTCAATATGCGAAAATACCATGACATTTTTCCTGAGTTTAAGGATTACATCATTCCAAGGTGTAGAAAGTGCAGAAAACATTTTTGCATGTAATATAAAAAAAATATATAGCATGGTCCGACAATGCCATCTTTGCTGGTTACTGACATTTACAATTTTCATATCTCCAGAAGCCTCCAGGGCATTACAAATCTAAACCAGCATTGGCATAGCCAATAGGTCTCGTCTTTGGGACCTTATAAGTGTTTAGCCATGCAGCAGTTGATGTTGTTTTATCAAGGATATTGTGCTGGATAACTAAATACTTATAAGGTCCCAAAGGCGAGACTTATTGGCTATGCCAATGCTTGTTTGGCTAGTAGCACGCTACTCCGGAACCCATAAAGGTTTAGTGTTGAATTAGTCTGGAGAAATATGATTGGTGGATAGGTTAGTCAGTTATTTGGATGGCACAAGTGCAGTACCAAGCCCGGTTATAGACACATCATATCTGTTGTACTGGAATTGTGTGATTCGGCGGGTGCCATGTTTTTCGCATAGTTACGAATTTGCCACTTAAGCCATCATCTGCCTCATACTTTGCAGGTGTCAACCAAAACATGTTGTTTCTAGCATTTCAAAAGTTACTAAAAATGAGGCGATGTGTTACTGCAATGTGGAAACTCTGGAGTAAAGGTAGACTGATCACCTTTCAGCTGCTTATTGTTGTATTTAGTTGTTAATGGGGTACTAAGGAGGTTATAAACCTTTATCAAGACAGTCATAACGGGCACAGAGGACGACCTAATGGCTTAATACTATCAAAAATGGTGCCACATAATTTGCCTTTTCTTGCCACATAATTTGCCTTTTCTTGCCACATAATTTACTCTTTCTTGCCACATAATTTACCCAACCCTGCTGCATAAATGGGTGGGTCTTTCTATGTCGCATAATTCCAGTGGCCTGGATCTTATCCACACGGGTGTGCAAAAGTCGAGGTTCAGAAGTGTGCACAACAGGGGTTGTTGCCTCCTCCGCGCATTTTCTGTGTGGCTCATTACATTTCATGTCCTAGAGCTGCTGCTCGCGTTAGTCCCTGCTCCTGGAACACCGCCGGGGCCAGAAAACATCTCAACGCCGCCCTCTGTGCTCCCGGCGGCTTTGGTCAGAAGAATGTCCGGTGTCAACATTGGCACTCTTTTCTCGTGGACCGACTCCGCCAACTACCAATGAAAACTCGAGTCACAGTCTTTGGAACTACTGTTAACATGGTGTTCTGTTGTTGACACATTGACCTTAATTTATGCAGGCACACCATGTCAGAGAAGCATTCGGAATCTTTTATTAATGCAAGTGTAAGGTCTGGCTTTCACCCAGGTGTGAAGACGTTCCGTGAAACCCGGCACTAGCTACAGGCTACAACAAGGCTTGGGTTTCTTTTATGTAAACAGTCTGTACTGTGGCGAGAGTGATTCGTTTCTGCTTGTACCCTTCTTTCGGTGTCACGTGTCTGTAAGGTTCACATGTATGCCAAGTGGTCATGGATATTCAGTAGGGGGCTTGTAAGGGTGTTGATTGTGTTGAAGTGTGACACCACGTTTTTCCCCCTCATAATGTAAAGCAACCATTGCCTCCCTAGGGAGTATCTGGCACAGCATAAAAGCCAACCGGAAACCTTCTGTTTCTGCTTTTTTGGCGGGCTAGTGCATACAGCTTTAACAGTCACCCGATTACTGTGGGTTTTACATGTTAGCACGTAAACTCCAGATACTTGAGCAAGAAGAGAATTTTGTTATTTTCTGGGAAGGCCTTGTTAGGCCAAATGTCATGTAGTGTCACTTATACTGATGTCACCGTTATGCTAATTAGATGTTTTGAAACCTGAAACCTCCTACCTCTTTCTTTGTCACAGCTTGTTGCCAAGTATGGCGTCGGTGAGTGCCGCACTTTGATGGTGACACCTCCCCTTTAAATTCCTCGCAGTCAAGCGCTCTGTCATCAGAAGAAGGATCATAAAATTCTTATTTTTGTATGTGCCCATTCTTGAGGCACAAAGTGTCATGACCGTACTCAATGACACCCCACAGTGTCTGTAGTAGTTACCATTACTTTATTCCTTCACATGTCACTTTTTTTGTAGTTTTTTTTTCTCTTCAAAATGTGTTTTTTACAGACACCAGCGGCTTTAGCGGGACAGCGCTGTCGTGTCTTGACCAAGGAAAGACCGACACTTCTTTATATTTCAACGAGCTTTATGATATGTGTCTTACCCTGTCCCGGTCCCTATTCTATCTGCCCTAGTTCCCGTCCCCTGGCTCCTCCCGTTCATGTTCCTCCCCTTAACTCCACCCCAACCACTAGACTGTATCACGTTATCACATCTCCCCCCTTGTTAACAAAAGAGAATAAACTTAGCGTCCAACATGTTTATAGTTCCTCAATCAACCACACGGGTCTGCAGGCCGCCTGTTTGGGCTCCGGAGACGCATCTCTATTTCCTTGGTGTGACTTTCCGTTGCTTTGACAAGATCGTCCTTGAACACAGGAGTGCATCTTTGAAGTTGCGAAATGTCTCGTGTGATCTTCTTGTTCCTAGATCCGTGGCGGTTTCCTATGAGCTTGTGGGTTATCCACTCATCTTCAGTTTCTGAGGCGACCATGATTGCCTCTCGGGAGGTGACCGTGAAGGGATCCGCTCGATAGCGGCACTCCGTCTTCTTTGGTGGCTCTTGTTCAATTGACGCTCGATCTCCTCTGTGAGTGGATGTTGTCCTGGTTCTCTTCCGAGCACCTGCATATAATGCTGCTTCCTTTTGTCTCGTCCGGTCGGGGGCAACACTGTCCTCCTGTTCAGAGTCATGCATGCCAGCCGGTAGGGCACTATCTGAAAGGGTCTTCTTAATTTTGTCAGGGGACTCATCTACTGCCTCTGGTTGTCTTGCCCCGAGGCTGGTGAGCCCTTTAACTATCTGGGCATGATGATCTGTCAATGTCACCACAACCGGTCTTCCTTGCAGAGTGACAGGATAGCCTTTTCCCATCCAGTTTGTAATGCCCCTTATGTCTGTTTTCCTTCTGTAAGCCCTTTGAGTCAGTCTCGCTGACCCCTTTAGGGGTGACGGTATATTGTTGATGTCTTTATATACCGGCAACTGACATGACATGTTATCTTGTGGGGTGATTGAGTATTTAGAGACATTGGTGTGAGTTGTGTCGCTCTGGATGGGAAGACTGTCCAGTGGTGTGTTCGAGTGGTTGATGCCATGGCCATTGTTGGGACCATGACTCGGTCGACCCGAGAGATCGGACAGACATGCTTTCCGAATCGGAGGAGTCTTTTGTTGATGCTCTTTGAGAACATTCCTTTGAGGGTGTCTTGAATGGTAGACTTCCGAAACGGGTAGGCCATGACGAGCTGCTCCTCGAGTCAGAGTTATCTTTGGGATAATTCTCCAGGTACCTTTTTTGAAATGCCTTCGTTGTCATTTCGATGGAGAGGCTGTTTGATAACCACATGCTTATTTCTTGTGGTTGATCCCCGGGCGCTTTGTCTCTGCCTCTCTCGTATGATGGGGATGGCCTCCTCTCACTTGCCTCGTTGTCTCGGGTGTCGTGTGCGCGTCTGTCTTCCCTTTTCCGGTGTCTGAGTGACTTCTTCTGTCTTGTGTGGTTTGCTTCTTCACCTGGGCTACAGGTGCGATGTGTCTCAGTGCTTGATGCTTTCTCCGACTCATCTCCAGACTTTGGCGAGTGGTGAGGTGCTCCGGCGTGTTCGTGTACCGATTTCCAGTGTTGACGTGGCTGGTCCGGTCTTCCATATTTTGTCTTTCCTGCCCCTTTGTTGGACAAGTTGTCATCTGGTTCATCGATGCGATCTGTCCTACTAGGTACGCTTGCACCATACCTTGAATGACCCCTTGGTGTTAAACAACTCCTTGAGGTTGAAGAACCCCTTGAGGTTGAAGAACTCCTTGAGGTTGTATCACTGCGGCTGTCGTAATCCTGGATCCTCCCGGTCTTTTGTATTGTTGACTCAGAATATTTCATGTCACTTTGTCTCTCCCGCTGTCTTATCTCTGGTTCGCCTTCACTCTCCCTGTTTCTTATTTTGTTTGTTTCTGGGGCTAATTCTTTCGATAATTCTCCCGCTTTGACCCGCACTCCAACTTCGGCCTTCTTGATGATTTCCTTTAGTGTCCACTGCCCTCAAAGGATCTTGCGCTTTGTATTAGGACTCGAACAGCCTTCGATTACCCGTAGCCGAACTGCCTCCTCATTTGAGAAAGTGTTGAACTGACAGCATTGTACCAGACCTTTCAGCCTTGTGATGAAACTTGGCAATGATTCTCCTGGTTCCTGCTGTGCTGCATTGAAAACCATGCGTTCATGATCTACGCTTTCCTGTGCATTGAAATGAGTGCGTAGCGTCTCTTTTAGGTTTCTATATGTCTCTGTGTCTTTTGCTGAGAACGTCCTGATTAGGCGTCGGCCTTCGTGACCCACCAGCCGAAGTAGTAACAGTAGACAGTTGTTATCTCTTCGCTCTCCGGTTGTTTCAAGGAATGCATCTAGTGATTCTAGCCACTGGTTCCATCTAGAGCCCAGACTCTGGTCACTGGTCTGTGTCACTGGGGGTGGCACCCCAATGCAGATATTGGATTTGTGTTTTCCTTTTCTCACTGACATGGCGGAGGAGAGTCCTGGTATGCTACTGCCACGAGACTGTTCCTTTGTGTTTTCCGCGTTATTCTATGACGCTCTGCGGTCGAGGTCTTATGTGCAATGGTTTCCTCTTTGATTTTAATCGCCTGCTTTCACTTAGCACTGGAACTTCGTTTGTGCCTGGCCACTTGTTTCAGCTCTTGCATTTCCTTGTGCTTGTTTATTTGTTTCGCCTCTTGCCTTGGCCTGTGCTTGTTTGCCTCTATTGTTGCCTTACACTTGCCACTGTTTGTTTGTATGTGATGTTGCTCATTTACATTCATTGGTTACATTCGGTGCGGTCTTCGCTTATTTGGAACTGTCTTCTGCAGTTCGGCCCTCTTCGGGGTCTTCAGCACTTCTGCCCTCTTCGGGGTCTTCAGCAGGACTGCCCTCTTCTGGGTCTTCTGCACTTCTGCCCTCTTCGGGGTCTTCAGCACTTCTGCCCTCTTCGGGGTCGTGATCGACGTTGTCTTTGTTTATCTCTGGCACTTGCTTAGGCTTATGCATTTGCTTCTTACGTCTACTTGCATTTGCATGTGCTTGTCTGTGTTGACCCTTGTGTTTACTTGTGCTTGTTTACTTGTTCTATTCACTTTTCATTGGCTGATACTTGTTTGTTGCTGTACTCTTTCGCTTGCTCGTGCTTGTTTATTCTCTCTCTTTCAGTTGTCAGTGCTTGTTTGCCGCTTTCCTCTTGTATCGACAAATGCTTGTTTGCTCATTCCCATTTGTCTTGACTCGTGCTTGTTTAGTCTTTTATGCTTTTACATTGGCTAGTGCTTGATGCTGGCTGATGCCTGACTCTAACATGGCCGCTCATGGATCACACAGGGGTGTCCCTCTAGGCTGCCTGACTCAAAGATGGCCGCCCACTTGCAACTCTCATCTTCCACGAGGTTTGACTTTATTCACTCATCAGGCTCACAGGGCTTCAGTTGACACTCACCAGCAGTTAGTCGCTTGTAGGTAGCAACGTTTCTTCGTTTCCTCCTGTGTTCTGGTACATAGGAACGATCAGGTAGGATCGAGGCAGACTCTCGATTATGCTTCGTTACCTGCATGCCATTCCTCACGCATCGGGGGTGAGCTTTTCCGTTTTCTTTTTGGCGCGCAACAGCGCTCTTTTGTCTTGGCACTTCCCAGGGCTTCGTCAACGCTTCAGAGACCCCCGGTTGTCAGCGCAGTAGGTGGGAGCAGGGTGAGCTCCCGACTTCTCCTCAGTCGGCGCGTGCCGATTTGCACGCATCGGGGGTGAGACGCGTTTTGGCGCGAAGCGACGTCCTCTTTCAAAATGCCCTCGGCATTCAGCAGCACTTCTCTATCAGGGCTCCACGCGACTGGCACATCGCGGTATAAGGACAATGTCCACTGGCCTCTTACTCTAGGCGGTGGGCTTACTTACAACACTCTTGTCTCAGCAGCGTCTTATTCTTCTTGCACTGCAGGGGGACGGGACACTTCTTCACGAGGTTCTGTAGGTGGCAGGATGCACCCATCCCACCCTCGTCGCCAGTTGTCGTGTCTTGACCAAGGAAAGACCGACACTTCTTTATATTTCAACGAGCAGACCGACACTTCTTTATATTTCAACGAGCTTTATGATATGTGTCTTACCCTGTCCCGGTCCCTATTCTATCTGCCCTAGTCCCCGTCCCCTGGCTCCTTCCGTTCCTGTTCCTCCCCTTAACTCCACCCCAACCACTAGACTGTATCACGTTATCACAAGCGCCGGCAGTGTGTACTGCAGCAGTTCAGCACAGGACGCACCAACTTCTAGACCCTGGTTGCGTTCCGTAAGAGGGGTGACAAGACATTATTTTTCCTTTCTCTGTGTCTCTAGACACATTTGTTCTGCTAAACAACGCGTTTTTTCTGCTTTGCCAAGGAGTGTTACTGTAAGCCCCTTAGCAGTGAGATGCTGGTATGTGCATCTGAAAGACTTTCTTTGCCCTCTCACCCAGTGTGCTGTTCGTAAATGCCTAGAAGAAAAGAGGCAGAAAGCCAGGAACTACATTTTATTTTGCATTTCACAATGCTGCTCTTTGACATTACCAAATACGACACCATCATCTATTTTAGTTTTTTCAGCCAACAGTGCGTTGCAATGTGGGGTTTATTTTAGATGAAAACCTCAGCATGCAAAGTGGTGTTGGCTAAAATGGCAGAATTTGCTAGAGATGTGACAGAGCTCTTTGGTTTGTGCAAATTCTGGTGCAAATTAAGGTTCATGAAGTGCTCTCCGATTAATCTTGAGTTCCAAGTGAGGCTAAACATCAAATCCAATACATTTTAATAACGTGAAGCACTTAGGGCTCTGTAAGGAAGACAGAGAGGGGTTAAGTTCAACCCACACACTTTTCATAAAATCAGCAAAGTTACAAACTTAAATCATCAAATTTGTTGAAAATCAATTATTAATACATGAATGCATTATTCAGTGTATTAATTCGTATTAATTCAAAGCAATCCGAAAGTCATTTGCGCAGAGACAAACTATTAAAAAGATCTCCCAAATAGAGAGTCCTGTACTCTGCTAAGTCAAGATAATGCTGTGCTAGAAGGTCAGGAGGGGGGATTATCATTGAAAGTCCTACAAAGAAGCTGTTAGAGAGTCTTCTGAGTTCTTGTCTACCTTGCCTTAGCAATACTGCCATTTGATACACCTACTCATGGGTCAACATATAATGAACCAATCAAGTTAAGGCAGAAGCAGGTAACTAAGCTGATTATTTTCTCAAGCTACTACACAATTAATCTATTTTAAACATCCTTGTAACCTACAGTTCTCTGTACATTAGACCAAGCTGTACTCTGCAGGTGCCTCGCCAAAATAAAATATTTTCACATAAGAACTGAAAACCTAGGACACATTGAGATAGTACATGTGTAGTCGGCTTCTCCTGAAAAAGAAAGACCTTCTGAAAGCAAGATGGCAAAAAATGTTAGCCATTTTTAGGTTTCGACCTGGCGAAAAGCTGCGCTGCGCAGCTTTTCGGCGCAGGTCGAAATCTTTTGAGTTACACTGTACACTTCAGTTCAGCCTCTCTCTTCCATTGGCTAGCTCCATAAATGGAGGCTAGCCATTGGAAGAGAGAACTGTCCGTCATTTCCCGAGGCGATTGGTGGGCGTTCCCGACGATTCTTTCCCTCTCCACCCTTTTCGCATCGTCATCGCGGCCGTGGGCGGGGTTTATTTTTTGTTGTTGTCCAGGTTTGATTTGGCCATTCCGCGGTCGACCGCCGCCGGAGGAAGTCCAGGTGAGTGCCTTCCTTGCCGTTTCATCCCCCCTCCCGCTGTCCCTGTGCCTGCCCGCTCTCCTTGCCGTTTCCTCCCCCCTCCCGCTGTCCGTCAGGGCCGGACTGGGAACCAAAACCGGCCCCGGCAAAGTGCTCGGCCTGCCCCCTGGGGGTGCGACCGATCTCTTTGCCGGGCCGGTTTTCGGCCGATTTTGTTACAAGGCCGATTTTGCAGCTATGCTGCATAAACGGCCCTGTAACAAAAACGGCCCCCAGGGGCCCAAAACCGGCCCCCACCCTTGCGGCGCACCGGGGGATTGCCCGGTGCCCGTAATGGTCAGTCCGGGCCTGCTGTCCGTGTGCCTGCCCAAGCAGCATTTTGTTTATATTTGTCTTTTCCCTTTCTCATGTCCTTTTTCCGTTTCTTCTTTCCGTCTTTTCCCGTTCTCACCCCCCTCCCGCTCGCTGTCCGTGATGTTACCACCCCCCCCTCCCGCTGTCCGTGAGGCTACCACCCCCCGCCCCCCTCCCGCTGTCCGTGAGGCCTACGGGCTCCTCCAGGGTTTGTTTAGACTGCGGCCTCGCCTCCCATGCCAGCTCCCGCTATCAGCTGCACCATATGTGTGTAGTGCTTTCCAATGCACTTTTTAGGTTTTTGGCTAAAGCATGTGCTCTTCATTTGATGACCGCTCACTCGTAGTTAATCTTCATATGATGAGACCACGTCTGTAGTTTCTTTACATGCGATGGGTGCTGTTCTCTTCATATGATGACCGCATGCTAATAGGTAATCTCCATATCATAAGAGCATGCCTATAGTTGATATTCATGTGGTGATAGCCTGTCAGTAACGGATCTGTGTGTAATGACGGCGTTCAGTAGTTCCTGCAGCTCTTCTTCATGCAGTGGCAGGCTGTGCTCTCGGCACGTGCACAGCTCCTCTTCATGCGATGACCCCATGCCGCCCTTGTTCCATGCGATGATACGTTACCGTCGTAGCTCACTGTGAGAGGACTGCATGTTTCATGTTCCTCTACGGGTGATGAAAGCCGTGGGTGTCTCACTTTCTGTGTTCCCTCACGTTAGGGGTTTATATTCGATCGGTGCAGTCTTTGAGACTTATTGCCTGGTCTTTAGGGAGCTTCAGTCAGAGGTGGGCAGTGCTTTATTATGGAGAAGAATACGTCCTAGCGCCTACATGTTTCTAAGAATGTTGCTGGCGTTGTTGCAGAATGACGGGGTTGCCAAATGCCAAGGCCATCTAGTCTGTATGTCACACCATGTCTGTTTATCCACCAGTATCTTTCCTGCACCTAGGTTGGACACGCCTGGGTTCCTTTTCATCTGTGTTTTCTCCCTTTGCCACTGTTGTCAGTCTTGCTCTCCCTCTTTCTTTCCGCCGTTGGGTCAAAGACTAATGGCTATCAATGAGTTCCGTCCCCAAAGAAGAGTGCCGGTGGGCCCCGCCTGCACCCACCGGATAACATGAAGCCCTGGGGATGGGGTGGTTGTGTGGGCTGGAACAGTCTGTGTTGAGGTCTCTGCCACGATTGTGTGGAGTCCCCACTACCCCGTTGTAGCATTTTGCGTTAGCGGGGCCGTCCCTCGAACAGATCACCTGAGTTTCTTATTTACTTTCATTTTCATGTCAAGGGCCGCCCGCCCAGCAGTCTCAACTCTGGCTGCACACTAGATACCTTGTGCCCCCCTCACCTCAAAGTAACCAGCATTTGGCAGAGACCGCCCCCTGCATAAAAACACACGGTACATTTACAGACATCAAGCCAGTGTCTTTTCCACTTTAGAGAAGTGCGCACAGCATGTACAGTGCTGAGTCTTGTATAAGTTTACTAAAAACAATAGAGTTGCCAACCTTCACTTCTGTTCTTTCATATGATAGGTCTGAGAGCGGAAACGTATATGGTGTGGGGGGGCTCTGTGTGGGTGTGGGGGGGCTCTGTGTGTGTGTGTGTGTGGAGAGGGCTCTGTGTGGGGGGGCTCTGTGTGGGTGTGTGGGGAGGGCTCTGTGTGGGGGGGCTCTGTGTGGGTGTGTGTGGGGGGCTGTGTGTGTGGGGGGCTCTGTGTGGGGAGGCTCTCGGTGTGTCTGTGTGGCATTTGCGAGAGATTAAGCTATTGGCATTGTAAATGACAATGCCATTTATTTATCTGTTTTCAAAATCAACTCATAAATAAAAAGGTTGCCATTTACAATGCCAATAGCTCTAACTTTTGCAAAGGCGAAACCGTTGCATTGTAAATGCTTGTTAAACTTCTTTTTCAGGAAAAGCCGACTGCACTTGTCAGCTTTGTTTAAAATTTTTACAAAGTCACTTACTCCTTTAAAAAAACCTGCTTGTTTCACATGCGAAACAAAACATGAACTCTGCTCACATATTTTGTAAGGGTTGATTTTTTTCACTAATAAACTCCTGGAAGAAACAACCTAGCTTCTTACAGGATTACTGTACATTCATGTACTCCTATAGGATGATGGCCACCCACCTATGTAGTGTGGCATGCTTCATCAGTTAGTTCCGCATCTACTACTAGTCTGCCTTGGAGAGCGCTACTATTCACAGGCTCTACATGTGTTCCTTAGTTTGGGTGGGGTTATCTCTCTTATGTCAACATTTTTGTTCTCCCTTACTTAACCCCTTGCATGCGTTGGACGCCCCCCGGCCGTCTGACGTCACAGTGGGCTTGTGCAGAGGACGGCCGGGGGCCGAACCCCGCCCACTCATTATTTCCATAGCACCGTGGGAGAATTTGCGCCACGGTCAAGGGGTTATACAGTCAGGACGATTCAGTAGTTGTTGTTGCCCCAGCTGTCCGCTTTGCCCACATCATATTTTGAGGAGGACAGGTAGAACAAAGATGTTTGCATGATAACACATGAATATACAAAGAGAATACCACAAAAAGTCAAGTTTATATGTTCAGTTATCCCATTAAAACATTATTGGATTGGTTTGTATTTATGGAGAACATAACTCTAGAAACACATTTAGGTTTAGTCATGGTAACATGGCAGAACATGTTGGCATGCTGGCAAACACAAACTAGCCTGGGTCAGTCCCTTAGGCCTTTAATGAAGCCGGCCCATTTGGCATTATGCTGTTAAGATTAGTGACCAGTTCTCACTTGGTGTTGCACACGTGTACACTGCCATGTGCAGACGACCACGCGATGGCTTTAGGAGATTGAGAACGCACAACCTGCCGACTTTGTAGATGGTCATCTGACACTGAAATGCAGTCTGAACTTGATCTTTTCTTTGAAAGGCACTGCAGTTGGATTATTGGAAGGGCCACAGAGCAACCTTCTAGCACGTACAGACACAGAGCAGCCAAGTCACAACAGCACACTACACAACCACTGGCCGAATTGAAGCTCGCCTTTTCTGTTGTTAGATCTGACATGAAAAGGTGAGCTTTAATTCTGCCAGTGGCTGTGTACACATGTGCAACACTTATGTGATCAACTTAAAAAAGAGCTTTCAGTAGTACTATAGAAAGGGGCTTTGACTGTGTGCACATGTTGGTAACCAGGAGTACATATTTTGATCTGGCAGAAGGTGTGCGCTTCCACAGAAAAAGTGCTTCCCCTTCACACAGCCCTGGTTATTTTGTTTAGTTCAACATCTTCCTGAGCCTGCAACAGTATGGCTGCATGAGCTTTAGCTTTCAGGAGCAAACACATGACATTGTAATGCTGTTGAAATGTCTTAGCTAACTAGGTATTTTACAGTGATAGTTTTCCTCTGACAGTAGCACATATAGGAGGAGGGCAGTAATGAGGAATATGTTTCAGTCCCAGCACCCTCTTTTTCCATCTTTAACTTTGAACTTCAGAGCTTGTGTTTCAGAGCCGTATGGGATGCACAGAGCTGCATTAATTGACATGTATTTTTAGGTCTGTCTTGATGTACAACTCACGCCTAATGTGATCAACAAAAACTAGCTTTCAGAGTACTACTGAGAGAGGGGCTTAGTCTGCATCCACATGTTGCTCCCCCTGAGTACAGGATGTGATTTGCGCACGTTTGTGTGCTTCCACTTAAAAGACTGCTTTTATTGCACTTTTTGGCTTGCAGCAAAGTTTAAACTCGATACAGTAAAACTGAGTTTTATGGAGGAAACCCAATGGTGATGCCTATCGGCTTCCTGTGTTTATTATGAAAATATGAAAAAGGCACTATGACAAACATATTTTATCATGAAAACCATACCTTAAAGTCAATGGGCATTTATTGTGAATTGTTATTACTCTATAATAAAGCCTAACAGGTATTTTGTTACATGGGATCTACCAGATTACTGTAGCAGGCAGTGGTTTTTGTCTTGGTTACACCATGTAACAAACCGTGGACATAGAATGTTTGCCCTGTGAGAATACTTGTTGGGCCCTCTTAGAAGAGATAATATATTGCCTAGCCAACTGTAATTTTGTGTACCTTTCTAATTTTATGACCATCTCTCTGGTAGTTGTCTTGTGGAAAAGCTTACGATCAAAACTGTAGGCCAGAGTTGGTTATGGTGACAACTGGGAAACTTTATGTCTGATACGATATATCTGGTCTGCTTATTGTGAAACGTTATGACAAAGGCAATTAGACTACCTTATTTATTGTGAAAACATTTGTTAAAGCCATTCCTTTTATAGTTGGTTGTTATCACATTGCGTTACAGGCTATGGACAGGTAAATTGTTGCATGTAATCTCACAGACTACCGTAGTAGGCAAGGGTTTTGGCATTGGGCACCAACTCGGACAAACCCTTGTTGTTTTCAACATGATGGTCCTTTTTAGGCTCTGTTGAGAGGGGATTTATATGGTTTTGCAAGCTGTATTTTTCCACTTACTTGTAACTTTGTAATTGTATGCATGATAGTTGCCAGGTTATATGCACTTGGATAGTCTGGTGTTGGGTACGGTGTGAGGCCAATGGTAACAGTATCATCGACTCATTAGGGAAATTAAGATTTCATTGGTTTGACTTGTTTTAGGTGAAACATGACAAGGCCATTAGCCGGTATTCCATTTAGTGAAATAAACATGTATGAAAGACAATAGGCTCTTAAGGGTGGATTATGATTACAATTGGCTAAAGCCTGTATGTAGGCAGACATTTTGTTGCAGGAAATTTCACAATTACCATAGTTGGCAAGAGTTTTGTTGGTTACTCCTTCGAACAACCATGGGTATAGGAAATTTGCACTGACAGCACTGTCAGATTCCTTGTTAAGCCCTGTTAAGATAGATCGTTTTCTCAAGTGTAATTTTGTATACATTTGCATTTTATGACTGTATGCTGAATGGTTACCTTGTGGGAAAGCCTACGCTCAGTATAGTGGGCCTGTGCTGGTGATGGTGACAAACCAATGATAACAGCTATAGGCTTGATGTGTATAGAGGAAAAAGTTATGTCAGATGCCTTTATGTAGGGCCTGTTTAGAAAGAAAATGTATTACAAAGGTAATACGCCTAGTTTGGTTATTGTTAAAGGCATATGGTATGCCTCTAATAGTGTATTCTTAACGCATTATGTCACAAGCCGTATAAAAGGTGTTAGTTTAAAAGCAACATCACAGGCTACCATAGCAGGCAATGGTTTTGATCACCCAGTCTGACAAACTCTAGGAGTAAAATTTCACTGTGATGAATATTGTAAGGCCCTGTTGAGAGGGTTACAATTGCCAAGTGTCATCTTGCATATATTTGTACTTTTATGAATGTATTCCTGATGGTTGCTAGTTTATGTGCACTTTAGCAGGCCTGTGTTATGTATATACAGTCATGCCATTGGTAACGTCTTTTCAGTTCACTGGGAAAAGTCATGTCGGATTCCTTAGGTGTGATCTGTTTGTTATAAGCCAGTAGGCCTTACTTATTGTGAAAAGCATGTGTTAATAGGAAAACGCGTTTAAGGGTGGATTGAGATTACACTGTGCTAAAGGCTGTAGGCAGGTATTTTGTTGTGTAAATCTAGCAGATTACCATAGTTGCCAAGGGTTGTGGGTGTTGGTGACCCACCCAAACAAACTATGGGATTAGGTTTTACCAGCTGTGTTTCGTACATCTTTCTAATTTTATTACAATATAACTGATGGTTGCCTTGTGGAAAGACGTATGGCTAACTTAGTAGGCCTGAGTTGGTTATGGTGACAAGCCATAGATAATTGTTATAGGCCTGACATGTTTAGTATGAAAAAGTTACAATTAAGGCAATAGACCCTGACGTTGATTGTGAAATGCATATCTTAATTTCAAGAGGCATTTAAGGGTAGATTGTTATCACTCAGACCCGTGAGAAAGGTAAAGGCCGAGTCGCTTCAGGAAAGGGCTGGTTTCAGAATAAAATGTATGTGCAGCATTCAGAAGGCTCGTTCTTGGGAACTGAAGAACTATTATGCTGATGTTATGGGCTGCCAGAGCATGGCCCAGACCGCCATATAAGGAGGCTTAAAGAAAACTGTGAATTTACTGTGAATATCTATCTATCTATCTATCTATCTATCTATCTATCTATCTATCTATCTATCTATCTATCTACCTATCTACCTATCTCTCGCTCTCTCTTTCTTTATCTATATATCTATCTCTCGCTCTCTCTCTCTCTTTCTTTATCTATATATCTATCTCTCGCTCTCTCTCTCTCTCTCTCTATATATATATATATATATATATATATATATATATATATATATATATATATATATATATATATATATATATATATATATATATATATATACATATATTCCTTCTGCTACTGGCTCTCTCACTCACTGAAAGCATTTTTGCTCTTGCACATGTGCACAGCCACAGAAATGCATTTCATTGCTGGGATGGATGGGCCAGTACTTTATTCTGCCAATGCTTATTTTCTTTCTGTTCTTATTCATTTTATTATATTTGTTTAGTCATCACGCTTCAAACTAGGTCTCCCTTTCACATCAATTTAGACATCTTTGCTTCAATAGTGATCTACTTTAAAACGAAAAAGAGTTAATTTTTCAACATCACTTTTGAAAATACACCTGCATGCCGGGATGCACTGGTGTACTAACATTATACTCAATAGTTACTTTTTTATTTGTCATTTTTATTGTAACCATGTGGCCATTAAGAAAGTGGCATTTATTATTTTTTGATTATTTTTATGTTTGTGGCATATACTTCCAATGAAAGAAATAAAAAATAAAAACACCTCACCAGATTTTCGAGATTACCATCTGGCTTCGCCAGTGCATGTTCGAATTAGTGGCAGTAGCTGACTGTATTGATCAAATACTTTTGAGACTGAAAAAATCACGACACAAATCAAATTGATTTAGTTTTAATCCCAGATAAAATAATTCTACGTGTGTCCTATTTAGCAGCACTGGGGAATGTCTATCTGCTTTTGAAATTAAGAAAGTGGCCTGACATGGGGTGTACATAGCCTTTATTTTTTTTAAACTTCTTTATAAATGACTTGCTTTTCCCACTGACCTTGATGTTCCCTTTCTAGATGGCCTCCGAACGCTGACCCCAAGTTTACCCTTATGCTCCTACTTTTGAGAGATCAGCAACACTCCCCAGACACCCTGATGGTCCATAGGGCATCTGAACATTGACCCAATGACCCCTGATGTCCCTAGTCCAAACGCCACCCCATTCCCCGATTTGCTGTATGCAAAGTAAAATGTTCTTGCTAAAACAGAAGTAGCTTTCATAAACTACATCTTGCTTTTAAATGTATGTACTCGTACCTAAAAGAAATTGAAGGTCAATGCACAGAAAGGCAGCATCTTGCTTATTAAAAACAGAAAGCCCAGGCAACACAATTGTTATCTTAATGGCATTAAACTTGAACAACTAGAAACTTGAGTTTAAGTTTTTGCAGTACAGGTGAGTGTTGCTCGCACAAGCGTGCCAACTATATCTAACACAGAGCACATTTTAGTAATGTATACTTTTAAATCTGTGGGAAGCCCGTTGTCTGCATCACTGAAAACTATTGCACCCAGATTTAGATCAGTTCAGTTTAATCTTTATTCGTCTATCAAAAGATAGTCATAAAAGTACATCATACAAAGAAAACGTGTTTTGTATATGGGTACAATCAAATTGATAAAATCATTCCTTTTTTTATATTAAAACCATAACATCCAATTTCATATTAGTACATCACCAAAGAATCAAGCCTTAAAAATTACACACAAAAAAACTAATACTAATATTCTAAAATTCCATAGATTATGTAATTTCATTTCCGCTAGATACTCATAGTTTTTCTCATTTTAATAGCTTTCAGGATAAACAGGGCAACACTGTAACAAGTCAAGGGATCACCCAGTGTCACCAAGAATTTCAATGCTACTTTATGTGACCTTCTCTAATGGGTGAGAAAAAGAGGCTTCAGATAAAAACATCTAAAATTCTTATAAAAATTACAAAGTAGCCAAAATGCATAGTACTCTGCTTACTCCTGTTGTCACATGGACATAGCATATCTTCAGGCGGATAAATCCGTATAGTAGGGAAAGCTACAAGATAATGAGCAATGCCACATCTTAATCTAATTAACATAAACAGATGATGGGCGTAGGGCACATATGACAGAAAGTTTTTTGTGCTTGCCTCTTTGCTATTTGATATGTACTGTGAAACAATTTGTCCTTTTCAGCCTTAGATCTCAGGTCCAGGCTAAGTTCTAGAAATGTGTTTTTAATCTCTTTCTTTGTGTACATCAATGTTTTAGAAATTTCTGACCGTATTTTTACCTCATACACATTTTTCAGAGCGGAATTAATATATGACCACCATGGTATTTTAAGTGCAGCGTGCAATTTAAGACAATATAAAATAATTAATTTTGTTAAAGCAGTTTCTTCTCTTTTCCAAACTGATTTCCAGAATACTAATGGTTGTACCAATAGTAGGTCTTAGATAAACTGAAGACCCACCTCATGATGTTCGATGGTGTTTGAAGCAGATGGTGGTAACTAAAACAAGCGTTTCAGGACAAGGTTTTCTTGTATTTGCAAGACCTTGTTATTTGTGTAACCCGATAGCCCTGCTCCATAAAGGGCTGTACTTGCACATTTGGCTTTATACAAAGCTGCCATCTCATAAATAGGACGTTTCCCTAGTTTGGAAGAAAATGTAAAAATTCCCTGGGTTACCCTGTTCATTTTGGCTCTAATACCTAAATAGCAAAAGGAAGTGACAGTCTGGATAGCATTTTTTTCAATGAAAAAGGTTTTGAGCGGTGTAGGCCCACAGATCATGGTGTATGTTTTGGACTTATTTATAACCATTTTCTTCTGCACCATAGAGGTAGAGAATGCGTCTATCAGTCTCAGATCAATGACCTGTCGACTGAGTTACAGAACACTTCGACGTGGAGTCACATAAGCTTCAACAAAGTAAATGTCTGCACAAATACTGAAGTTTTATGCAGTCAACTCAGGTTATTTTACTCAAAAGAATTAGTAAGATTTATCAGCCAGTGCTGCTATTAGACCACTTGTCTTATGGATTTGGTTGTGGTCAAACCTGACTTCAGAAGTGTCTCGGTATGCCCGTAGAGCCACCCCAAGGATTGGTATTGCTCAGCTCCTTCCATGGGTATCATTTATGAAGGACAACCAGGTTAGTCTTGGTCCACATAATGTGTGGGCAGAATCCAAATTCATAACGAGATCTGACCTAAAAATGCTCTCTGCATGATTTGGGGACGGTTTAAAAAAAGAGGACAACAACTCTGTCTTGAGTACTCCATTGGGCCCATCTATCTGTCACGTAAGAAGTACAGTTGGGCTCAGATTTGGATTGGCATCCCCACCTTTCTTGAAATCTGTTTACGTGATATTTTGTTTGGGGGGTTTTCCATTAAGATTAAGGAGCTTTACGTCAAAATTGAGTAAAATATGCCTGGGTTTGTGCCTGTGTTGTAGGAGACAGGGAGAGCAAATCACTCTTGTTATTCTGTTGTGCATGTTACAGAAGATTGAGAAGATATCCCCTAATGCCGATGTTCTCTCATTGGGGTCTGGACTGCACAGGTAGCTCTTAGCGTATATAAGGATTGCATGAATGTGGTAGCCCAACATTCTCTTGCAAATGTAATCTTGATGGTTTAAAGTCAGAGGGCAGGAATGTTATTAATGGAATCGTGACTATAAAAACCAGCTAGAAATTATTTATTTAGAAGCCATCTGTTTTAGGAATTGATGTTTTGTATGAATGATTGTTGCATGTTTTTGTGTCTGTATGGATAGTATGGACTGTTTATTAAAATTTAAAATTTTCAGATGTAAAATTCTGGAAATAGTCATTAACTGTAAATGGCAGTGTCATATATACTGTAATGATCCCACTATGCACACTTTCTGATGCCAAGGGGCACTTTAAAAAGAAAATTAGCCCAGGGATTTTGAATTTATCCATCATTGTCTTATCCGGAGACTCTTACCCTCCAGCGGCTCCTTCCCTGTGAGACCGTGGTGTAACCATGCACTACTGTAGAAGACTGTCTGAGTACTATCTCTTGTCATGGTGGAAACCATGCACTACATTGATAGCCGCTCTCAGGGCTAGCTCTAGCCTTGTTATTTATCCTGACCACAAATGTTGGTCAGAGAACACTTAGTGACAGTAAGAACCATTCACCTTGTGCGAAACCTGGAATGGTGTCAGAACACGAAAACTCTAAGATACAAACACTCCAAGCCGAACTTAGAATAATATTGGTAAAGAGGGCAAGACCCTGGGTACATCATTTGGTGAAACGTTGAACAGGCATTGGCAAAGAAAATAGGTCTGAGTTTTGTGTACTAATATATGGAGAGCATGACTTGTGGGACAGAGCCACCATGAGGGGACAGTTGGGGTTCTAGTTGTAACATAGTCCCTCATTCTGTACAATTCAAAAGCACGAGTGGAGGTGGGAGGTCACACCCAAACAGCCAACAGCCTCAGGTGAGAGATGAATACACCACTGGTCTGAACAAACATTTGATGGACAAATTCTTAAGCCAATGGTTGAAAAGGGTGGACACAAACCCCAATGTGTGTATATTGTTAGCAATAGGTCTGTTGGAGAGCTGCACTGTCAATAGACAGACCTAAAATCCAGCTTCTCAAAGGCAGAAAAAAAAATTAAAAACTCACTAAGTTTACCACAACTTACTTTACTGCTTATGTACCTTCAAGAACAATGAGCCTCTCGAAAAGATCAGAAGGCTGAGACCCCAACAAAAGTCCTTTAGGCAATAGACTTGAATGTTAAAAAGCCAGTCTTAGTATTTCGTACCTTTGCAGTCAATACTATTAGTCTTGTATAGTGGTATACTAATAATGATATCTAGTGAAGCGCCTAGAGCTGAAAAAAGTGTGTAGTGCACAATATATAATTAGTTATTTTTATGCATTTATCTCATGGTGGTCACATAGCTTAGGGTAGCGACTGGTTATGGCCTGCACTGTGTGCTCCCCGTCTTAGGCTTAGGCTCCCCAAAATGTGGCATGGTATTTAGACAGTGAAATTGCTCAGCAGTGCCTTCTAGACAGCTTTAGATCATAGGCTCCAATCTTAAAAGTGCAGACTTGCCAATTCATATTTTATAGGAAAATTATTTTTTGCTGTAGCATTAATACCTAATGTTTACGTTAAAAGAGGCCATTCTTTTAATGTAACTAGTATCACATTGATCACACACAACTTCCATTTCCTTGCTGGCTATGCCTCTCACTTCCTACGTCATCCTTATGTTTACTCTTCTCAAGCTCTGCTATTTTACTTCATCACTTACAGGACAACGAATATTAAATGCAAGACTATCACTTACCAAGCTTAAATGTCTTACTGGTTGCAAGAGGTACTGCAGTCCAGCATCGACATATCCCAAAAACGTTTAAAACCCCCTCATTAAAAGTGTTTTCAAGACGTTGGTGAGCACGTCATCACTAAAGACCAAAATTAGTGGAACTGATTATCAGAAAGTACATACCGTTTCATTTAATTGTAGGTAATGTTCGTATGGCATACTTAACTAAGCAGCAGGAATCGAAATGACGTGTGTATGTTTGCTCTGCAAGTATCTTTTATTAACTTTGAACAGTGAGTTAGCTTGTCTGGTATTTAGGGTGCAATGCAAGACTGGACCAGACTAGTAGTAGTTATACTGGAGGAGGGCTTGCACTAATCTTGGCGACCCAGCCCTCCGTCATTATGCACCATCATGTACCTGCTAGTATTTAACACACATGCTTTGTTTAACATACACACACACCCACACCACACCACACCACACCACCCCACCGCACACCACACCACACTCTATAAGTGTTGCCTAAGTTTGTGAGAAGAATGGGGTCACAATCGTCGATGGAACTTATTCCAAGTAATGTGATGCCGGGTTCAGTGCGAGAACTTTCCCAGCTTGCACATCAACTTACATCTGTATCGGAATCAGATATGGCAGTCGAGCATTCAGCAGCTCACTTTGCACCCGGCACTTTCTTATATATTAAGGTTGAGGCATACAATGAAGCCTTGAACCCATGATTTGTTCATCCAGTTTTCACAAACTGACAGGTAGGATTCGTTAGTATTGGATCTACACTCCATCATTTGTGAATCAATCAGCAGAGAGAAATTGATGACAGAGGATTCAAGCGACGAAGCAGCTATCCCAACAATTGCTTCAAGCTTGCGAGCCAGCTGGAGTGTATTTCTATCTCCAATCTATGACTTTATGTGGAGTGTGGAAGCTTGGATGACATATCTTTACAAAGGAGCTTCTAGTATGTTGATACAAGCTTTCAGCATATGGAAACTCATCCAGAGCATCACATGTTAGAATTAGTACAGAATTTGCTTTTGGCGTGTGTGATCGGTATTAATTAGAGTGTATTAACATCTTTCTGTCCCCCCGTTTAGTTTTCTGAAACTTCTTAATCATGAGATTAATAGAGTAGCAGACAACATTCTGGAATGTATTGATTGCTCTTAAGTTAGGCTACTATCAAATGATAAACCGCAGTTTGTATACTCTGGAACTGCTGCAACTTCATGTTCTGCCTAGTCCTTCATAAAAAATAGGAATAACATGGAAAGGAAGGCATAGGCACATGTTCAATTTACTCCACGTTGTTTTCCTTGATGCTTAGTTCTTGTTTTCCTCCATTCTTTTTTATCAGTGATTTTCTATAATGGTTTTTGTCCAACCGTGTCCTTTTCAATTTAGGAGCAGCCAGGCTCAACATCCCAAGTTCATCACTAGATTAACATACATGTACTGGTTGTTCCAGGTGTCTAATAAATTGCACCTTCATTAATATTTTCTTGAACTGTTCTGGCGCCCCCTTCTGCCTAGGCAGATACTGCATTGAGATCTCACCTTCTCTCTTGTTTTCAGGTCAGCGTGCGGAATGGGATGAGCTTACACGATTGCCTCATGAAGGCCCTTAAAGTACGCGGTCTGCAGCCCGAATGCTGTGCAGTGTTCCGGTTACTTCAGGAGCAGAAAGGGTACGAGTCCGAGGTCTTCTCATTATTAAGAAAAGGTGTTTTAATGTCATGTTGTGTCTCTGTTGTGAATTGGATGGTTCTACAATTTGCAGCAATCACTTCCTTTCTCATGGATCTGGCTTATTCTTCTGTTATTACATTTCTACAAGAGGGGAGCACCTTACACCTTACTGTTGTATCCTCGTTCCCTGTCTCTCTCATTGCATCTAGCACGTTGCTTGATGATTGCTTCCACTTAATGCAAAAGCATGTTGGTTCAAGGATTGTAGGTTTTACAAAACGATGAGATGTTTGGTTCTATTCGACATTAGGGGTTGAAGAAGGCATGAATGACTAAGGCACAGATGTGGAGAACTTTTTCAGATTGGTAAGTTGCCCATCTGGCCTGAACAGTAGTTAGAAACGGTAGTGAAATGTTGGTAAACATTTATAAATGCAAAATATTGATCTGACGGGCCCCATCTACCGAACGCGAGCATCGCAAAAACCTTTTTTTCAATTTTAGAGAGAAGTTTACCAAGTATGTACACTAGCAAACAGGTGTTAGGGATGTTCCCTTACACCGGTAAAGCTTCCTCTCGGATGGTTTTACAGGAGAGAGGGGATGGTGAGTACTCAAGTTTGGTTCATGACCTGATGGAAGGTGACTTGTTCACCCGGGTGGACCGTTCATCTTTTCTTGTGGCATATGAAAAGCCCTAGAAGTCCAGGATTTGATGGAAGGTTAAATGCTTGGGACTAGAGATGCATTCACATGAGGATGAACTCGAGTCCGTGGGTCTTAGGAATGATTGTGCCCGGCCTGGAGTCTGATTCGTGAGCCTCTTGTATAACTGTACCAAGGCTAGGGGCTTGGCTTATCTTAGCTCGGGATGGGTTAGTACAAGTGTTACTCTCATAAGACACCTACCCAAATTAATCTATCTCTTGCTGGGCTCCTAACAGTCCACCCTATCGCCCTCCCTTGCTGGCATCCTCTGGCTCCTCCCCCTTTGGGTTCTACAGAGTTCCTCTCTGCCTTTTTCTCTGGTGGATCGTAATACTCCGTGTGCAGACATGCAGTGGTCTTCAGGTTGTCCATCCCGAGTGGCCGGCGTAGGTCAGGTTGGGTGATGACAGATCATACTGCAGGGTGCTCTCTGGGAGCGAGAGGGTGGAGGTTGTTGGCGGTTTGTTTAACCCCTTTGCTGCGGGGATTATTCACCTGCTGTGCTGGGGGGAGGGGGGCGCGCACAGCGCCTGCATGCTCATGACAAGCTCAGCTCGTCATGAGGCACGGTGCTCCTGTGCTCATGACGAGCTGAGATTGTCACAGGTGCATTGGCTCCCGTGGAACGTTCAGCACAGGAGGGGAATTCTCCCCGCACCTGAGCGTTCCACGGACCATGACGAGCTGAGCTGGTCATGAGCACCGGAGCGCTGTGGCTCATGACGAGTTCAGCTCGTCATGAGCATGGGAGGGGTTAATGAGCCTGCTGGAGGAGCCATCGGAGGTGGATGGTTGGGAACATTTATGGCTGTCTTTTCATTGGTCACAACCTTGCTCTTCTCAGCTTTGAGCATACACATCTTTCACTACCCAACAGCATTCTGCCCCTGTGGCGTCTCATGTCGCCTCAACGACAAACATTGCAAAAACCCCAAAATAATCACTAGGTATTGACATAACTTGATACAAGCTCCTATTGCCTCCAGTATGCAGATGATACATTACTTACTATTAGACCACACTTCCTTGGGGCTTCAACGATCGCTGGAGAGTCTTGCACAGTACCGCAATAACAACAAATTAGCAGTAAATCAATCCAAAACAAAAATTATGGTATGTGATGCCAGGAGTAACAACTCCTTCAGCAGATTTAAAGTTACCATGAACAACGTAGCCTTGGAGCAAGCCTCTAGTCTAAAATACCTGGGCATTTATTTTAACCATCGAGGCTCGCACTTTACCAAACTCTCGTCTCTGAAAAATATTTCCTTGTCCATGATTAAGAGTTTTAAAAAACGGGCATAAAAGATGTATGGCCCGACCTCACAGGTATTTACAAAGTGATTGAAGCTAAATTCATGCCAATCCTAACCTATAATAATCTATTAATATTTAAAGATCATTGACTCGTGGCTGTACAAAGCACAAACGTGATGCTACAGAAACCTGTTTCTTCTTCCCATTGCCACACTGTCGTCCCAAGTACTTTTAGAATTTGGACTGAGTAAACAATCAGTTTTGTTGAAAGCTCTATTTTTGACCTAGTATGCCAAGCTTTTAAGACTGCCCCAAAAGAACCCTCAAAAAACGAATGTGGCATGGCATTCGAGAAAACAAAATCACCAATGGAAACCCTATGCAATAACTGCATCTGAACATTTGGGAGCCCAGAGTATCCTTATACAAAATCTGCCCCCAAAGTTAACGTCCAAAATCCTAGTCACAAATGGAAAAAATAAATCCGGCAAGGAAGACCTGCAAGAGATAGCGCAAAAGGCCCATGCAGACCTCTGTATGTCATTTTACCAATGCATGGGAAAACCCGGTCTAACGAGCTCCATGAAACAGGTCCTCAAAAAAGATCTCTTGAGGATGCAATGCTGGCTAATTCCTTTAAAAGCATTGAAATGTGGGCACTTAAAAGGCTCTTCCAATCATAAATGTCAACTATGCAATTTTAGGCAGGAATCACAGATGCATGTACTCTGCCTTTGTCCTGCTCTAAAAGCTTAAGATGCTGTTGGCTGAAGCCAATATTTCGAAGTTTGGACATCAATGCAACTATGCTGTTATTGCATGTTTGAGTGGTGCTGATATACAGCTTTCAGCCAGGTGCATGAAATTCCTTGGGTAAGTGTTTAGATTACTGAATTCGAGGTCTACAGACAGTTGAAAGAGTGGGCTGCTTACTTGATTCCCAGCCAAAACTTTGCATTAAATCCAGACTAAATCACAGCACCAAACAAAACACTAAGCTGTCCACCTCTTTCCCCTGTTTTTCACATCCAGTACTTTATGATCTGATTGGGTGTCCTAGGGGCCCCGGAATTTTATTGAATCAGATATGGGCTCGTCTTCAAGCAGGCTAAGAGCTGGTCCCTAAAGGCAAGTTAGGCCTTGTACAAGCCATCACTAGTTGGCCATAAGCCACTGAGTATCGCATTTTACAAAACAGGCTGTTCATAAGCCCTACAAAGTTGTATAGAGCCGGTCATTTATGCTCTAATTTTACCCTAATATCTTTAGCCCGATAGGACAGTGTTTTGCTCCCTACTCACTGGCCTTAGTCCAGTAGTTGCGCTTACTCTAGACAGAGTGGGGAACAGGTGGAGCAGGCAACATACATTACAGTATTTGTGCTCTTGTGGGAAGTCAATATGCATAATAGTCATTTATTCAAAGTCTATGTTTTGCGGAATAACTGATTGAACGGCATAACACTCAAATGAATTAACTGTGATATCTGATTTTATCTTGTTTTTACCGCTCTTGAAGGGCGATTGTATGAATTGACGAATTGTGATTTATTTGATTTCACCTTGTTTTTACTGCTTTGGATGTTTTAGGTTACATTGTAATGTTTTAAGTAACTTGAAACAATAACAATTTACCTTCTGATGTATGGTTGTCATGGATGAAGGCAAGACTTAGTTCTTGAAGAAGATGGTTGCTTTTACCTCTTGGTATTATTGAAAATCTAGAAACTAAATGGATAAGTGTGACCAACGGCACAGTGAAGTCTATTAGAGTGAGGGTCTTATGGTTATGATATGTAAAACAAGGTGGGCTGTCAGATTGTAAATGGCCGTTGATTGCTCTTAAGTTGGAATACTCTAATTCCTATATGAGGGACTTGCCGATTTTGTCAAGCCTGAATATATATATATTCATAAACGTCAGGTTGAGCGTGCTTGGGCCTTGCATGAGAGTATTTGAAAATTGTTCAGGCCATTCCCTTCTATCGGTTTAATTGTATAGTTAATTGTATAGTTGCCCTTTAGGACAGCCTGCAGTGGCTGCCATATACAGATTATTTTTTTGCAGACTCTGAGTAGCTGATATAGCCTTGGATCATGGGCGCCTTTTCTGCCCAGGTTTCCTGAAAGTAAGATTATCTGAAATGAGGGCAGAAATCCAATAGTCTCACTGTCGGCTAATTTATCTGACAGGCAATTGATGTTCCATGAGCAGATTTTAAGTTTACCTGCCATCTCAGTTGGTTTTGCTACCGGGGAGCCTTTCATACTTACCTTTTGGGTTGATTCAGGGCTCTGGAAATCCAGATCCAGTTGTGGTCTGATGTTAGCACTCTGTTGAACATCTGGCCGAGTTGAGGATCTCAGGAACCAGAGGCACCAGGTGATTTGCTCAGTGTATTTCTCAAGACTTAACCTGGTCTTTGTGGTAGCTGCTCAGATTGTGGCTTCTCTTATGTGAGGCTAAGTAATGTAGACATGCTAGTTCTCTGTAGTGTGATACCTGTATCCTCCAACTATTGAATGTCTCCGCGGCCCTCAGTGCCTTGTTGGCTGCTGTAGATGACGCCCATGTTCCCTAGTGGTCTTATTAGTATGTCCTGAAGTAGGAGCCAAGAATTCCACAGAGGCGCTGTCGTTTGAGCATATTTTGGCAGTGTCTAGAATTTGACTTAGTAGGCAAAGGATGTTTCCACATTTAGTAAATCAAACTGCTCTCTTGATCGGCACTCTGGGTACATTAGGGTTACCTGACTGTCAATTTTGTTGTAAGGTGGGGCCTCTGAACTAGTGGTGCTATTCTGACAGTCTAGGGGCAAGTGGGCCCCTGATCTGGGGTGAAGCTGATCAATGCCCAATTACACACGTGGCCTTGTGGTGGTGATTATTGATTTTAGCTTGGTGTATTCTTGGAGGTCTTTTTTGCCCTTGGAAGGGCTATTGATGCTGTCCCTGAGCTTGGTGATTTGCACTGTCAACACATCTTCTGTATCTGGGCTTGGTTGTCGATTTCTGTGATCATGTTGTGGCAGTTCTCAAGATTCATTTTTGGTCACAGGATTGAAGGTTGCTTTCGTGGTACCGGGCCTACTAGGAGAGTGTCGTTCTGCTTGTGTTTTCAAATGGTTATCGATTCTGGAGGATCCTTTTTTCCCTTCTTCAACAATCTTATCCTGCAGAGACTTTGTGATGTCGGAGTTGCTAATTTGGCTTGTCATTTGTTTGGACCGGTCAGGACCAGTGTTGATTGCTTGATTCACTAAGGCATGCATAGGTTTAAAATTGCAGTTTGAATTGTTGAAAAAAGAGTAAATAGTTTTCCGTCCGGCACACATAGCCTTCTGCTCACATGCCTTGCGTCGTTTTTTCCTCTGTGGGCCCTAGGCAGTTGTGTCCTTGATAATTTGTATACCCTTGTTCTTGTCCGTGGTCATACTGTTGTATCAAGGGTTAGAGCTGGTTTGCTGGTCTAGACAAGGTTTTTTCTGCGGGGGCTGTGGTGCTTGTGAGCGTGTGCAGTGCCTTGGGGGCTTGGCTTCAACGGCCATTGGGCGAGCGCTCTTTGACTGCATGTGCTGGAGGAGGCGCAACCTAGAAAAGTTTCTTTGTGGTTTGGGCTGCCTGGGTTGTGGCTAGTGTAGGGTTGCTTGCCGGGCTGTCAGGTCGCGAAGCCTTCTTGAGGTTGTTGAAAATCTCTCCTGAGGTTGTTCGCATAATTTCTACTCATTTTGAGCTTTAATTATGAGTTTATTTTAATTATCACAGTTTGTATTGATCCCAGAGATGGAAACTGCCTTGGTGTTTAATAGCATAATCGGAGTGTCCATTTTCTCAGACTGATAACTTAAAACTTCAACTGATAATTGTGAGGTTCTCAACAGAGTCGCCCAAATGTCTGCTGGTTTCGTTGCTTTATATGGAACACTACCATGGACCAGTTTATGGGTTTCTGATTGTGTGAGAATTGAAAGATCCAGCCACTGTCTGAAGCTAAAATTGCTTCCCATTCTGTTGATTGAGTGATGTCATGATGTTAGATGATTATTTTGCTCGAGTTGTCTGAATAGGACCTGCTGAGGTTTGGCTGTTGGCTTTAATATGGTTAGCCGGCGGGGGTATGGTTTACTGTGTTTTCTTGGCTCTCGGGTCTGTTGTGAATTGTAGTAGTAAGAACAAATTTTATTAAGACAGTTGTCTATAGATCTTCAAGATACAAAATAAAATTCTTCACAAAGTTCCATAGAGTATTGTTTAACAGCAGTTAAGAGGCGGGCTAGCCCATTTGCAACATCTACAAAGTACATATCTGCTAAAAGATCTATAGAATTTTTGCATTGAGAGTGGAATACTTTATAAAACAGGTCTTAGAAACTTTCTCTGAATCTCCAACAATAAAGGGAACTTAATATGAATTCGGTATCCCTAATCTGTACACCAAGTGGCTAGCTAAGACCTGTGCTGTAGGATAATGAACTTCCTCTATTGCGCTTTGGGCATATTAATGTCTACAATTTGGAGATGGTTTGAATCACTTGAAAGAAAAGTTCTGTAATGTGCACCCTGCAATACATGTGATTAACTGGTAACGGTCTTGAACTGGTTACAGTCACTTCCATCACAGATTAGACCATAACTTGGAGTCAGACCAACGTCTCGTGCTCCTAGTTGTAAATATGTTGGTATGCACCCAGGTAATTCGCCAATATCATTGACAGTTCTTGCATTGCCAGACAGGGAAACAGCGGTCCTTGAACACAGTGTGGCATGAGAAGCATCAGTGCTGAGACTGACATTACTTTTATATTACTGTATTTTTGGAGCAAGGTTACATGGAATGTTGCTTCATTAATGTCTGCACCTAGGACTCACTGCCTCCTAGAGTAAGTGGTATGTGGTATGAAAGCTCCACTTGTGGCCATTAGCCAGTAAGCACTTTTGCGTTGCAATTGTGCAAACAAATTTGCATAGAATGGCAAGGATGTGATGAGAGGAAGAGTTTTTCATGACTCCTATGAATCAGGCAAATTTATCTCCATTTTATTAACACAGTATGAACTCCCAAAGCCCTCCACCACACAAAACCTTTATACCCATCAGCTATAAATTAATACAGGGCTACACAGCCTGACCTCCTTAAACACAATGACAATCATTCCCAAATCAAGTAGGCCAGTGAACGACTGAAATAAGTTAGCATGGCCCCAAAACAAGATCGCTACAGGAATTAGTGAAAACAATTGTTGACAGTTTGTTACAACCATTTGTAATGGATTTAAATTCTTGTGATAAGCTAGAAGGACATTGCTTAATTAGTGAAAATTCATGAATGTCATTTGAGGGCAACCAATGCCATCTAACAAAATTCCTTTAAGTGGGTGAGTATACATGGATTTACTTTACTCACTACACTCTACAGCACTATAAAGGGTCTTCTAAAGTTGCTCTTAATAACATTTCGATAAAAATTGGAAGATGTGTTAAAAATGCATTGGGCCTTAATTAGTCCTAGGGGCTTTATGTTTGCTGCAAACAGGACGGTTTGGAAAAGAGGGAGGATTACATTATTTGTATGTGTTTCTCTTGTTTAGAGGAGCAGAGAAATGTACTTCTGATAATGGGGTTGGAGAAAAGAGTTAGATGTTGCCCAAACATAGTGCTGATATTTGTGAGAATTGTTTTTCACACAAAAGTATGTAGTTAAGGGATATTCAAATCTTCTTGTTACGAAAAAATAAAGTTGAATAAAACACATGGGATATGCAAAGACTTGAAATGGATTCTCAAAACAGTTTAAATGTTTGTTACACAATCAATAAACATAACTGCAAAGACGGCCTTTAATCAGGGACCCTAAAAAGGCACAAGTAGTCAAATGTCAGATGAGCATTCTTCGTTCCAGAATTCCCTGGATAAAGTTGTTGTGTTGTTGGTAATTAACAGTCCGCTTAATGTAATTAATTTCAAGTTTAAAAATGTTCAAGCAAATAATGAAAGGCTATATGTTTGAGATGATTTTTGTAGAAATGTTTGTGAGATCTTCCAATTCATTGAGCTGTTCTACAGGTCTGGCAGTGTGAGGTGTTTGTAACCAAGTGTCTAATGCCTTTTGTCTCCAACGTATATCTAGAAGGACCACATCCATGTCGAATGTACTGAATTTATTGTACGCAAAGCTTATGCTAATTATTTGGATAATCTAAAAATGGATCCATCCTTCCTGGACCTATATTGAACACCTTTGACCTTGAATATCTTTAACCAGAAGGATGGATATTAGCATAGTCTTCTCAACCCAATCACCTCATCACAATTGAGTCCTAGCTGCTGCAAAACATCTAATAATGTATCATTAGAGCTGTGTCTTGGGTTGGTTTCAACCTTAACGCTTTTGAAGCAAACCCTCTATATCCCCTTACCGACAGTGATTACTTGAAATCTGAAATCATCATTGCAGTTCAGAGTGTTGACAAAATGTAATTTCACTACTCAGTCTACTTACAGCAGAACTTGCAAAGAAAGCTACATGTGAGCAAACCTACATTTTGTACCTGACCCATGCTTCAAAGGTTGCATGCCCAATTGGCAAAGTTTGTGTTTTTTGAGTCCCTAGGAACTTTTGCTAATGTCTCTGGTTTTTGTTCCGCTAATTTGTTTTTCTTCTATTTCAGCAAGAAATCTCGCTTGGATTGGAATACGGATGCCGCGTCATTGATCGGAGAAGAGCTCCAGGTGGATTTCCTGGATCATGTTCCCCTCACCACACACAATTTTGTAAGTCAACCTTTACAATGTATTGCCATTTAAGTATGCCTTATTGCTGAAGTTTGAGATATTACCCCAAGGACATTATCTGTGTTTTTTTAACTTGCAAAATACCAGAGAGCAACTCTCCCATAATGTTGTATTTGTCTTATGTCAAGTAACAAAGAAAAAATGAGTGGGGAATGTGCATAAATGTTTTGGTTTAGTTTCTAAATAAGATTGTACATTTCATGGGCCATTTTCTATGTCAGGCAGGAAGTAGCACGGAGTACTGTCAACGGGTTTCCAGTTACAGCTGAATTTTTATTTCTACCGTAGCATACAGAAAATAATGAGGCGATCTCTGCACCCACTGACTAATGTTTTGCTTCCAGTGGATACTTAATGGAGAATTGTAAAAATCGTAAATTTCGATGTTGTATTTTTGGTTTGTCGCTTTACTTACAGCACTTGGCTTTTCTTCAACTTCACATTGCTGTACTTTGGGTTGATCGTGATTTTAGTAGATGCTACATTGTTTGTAGGATTGTGTGCTATGCCCTTCATTGATTCCACATGGGAGTATAGTCTACATATTTTATTCATTGGTGTTCAGTCAAGACAATATTAAGAGGGTACTTCATCATTTCGAGATAGGAGACAAGTGTGTCCTAACAGTTCGCGTGTGTAATTTGCACTTGATTCCTTAGCAAATTAGCTCAACCAGACCTTCAGATAGTGTCTGGCTATATGAGGCAAGAAGATACAGTAGGATTCGACACGTCCACTAGAGGCAGCCTTGCCAATGGTAGGTTGAGATCTGCAATTGCTGAACAGTTTAGTATAGAGAAGGCTGCAGCTGTGTTGTTTGTGAGTTGTATGTTGTGGTCTTCAACCATATGAAGAGCATTGACCCCATCTACAAGCCAACCAAGCATACCAACTGTATCTGCCACTTCATTGCTGCTTGCTTAAGGTTTGCATGCCTGTAGATCAAAGGCTGGTTCATGACACCGTCATTCTATAGTTCAGCAGAGCAATGTGCGAGTTGAAGCACTAAAAATGGCTAAGGATGTGGCAAGAGAGGATCAGTTCCCCCGATCTGTGGCATTGGAGGAAGAGCTTGAGTTTGGAATTACAGTATAAAACAGAAGATCAAGGCCTGGATGAGTGGTCGGTTTCAGGGAATCCCCATGTTATTGTCCACTCTTCTCTTTGTTTATCTTGTTGCCGTTACAAGGGGCCATGAAGGCAAATTGGCAGGAGTGGTAGCTGTGCCTTGCTGCTATCTCTAACTTATAGAAATCTGTCCTAATTCCATTTGTAGTCTTGTATGCTCTAGTACCTTGATGCAGTACTTCAACTATAAGAAACTGTGTTAAACTTACATGCCTTCTGAGCCCATTTATGCGCACCTTTGGTTCACCTCACCAAATGCTCATTTATATGGAATGATGTTGGTGCCAGTGTTACTTTTGGTTTGTACTTAAGCTATTGGGTGTAACGTGCCAGTTAATAGGGGTCTGGTGATGTGCAGATCTTCCATTTTGTCTTCGATGATTTTCTGTGCCATTTTGTCCCACATGATTGCCCCACATGATTTTTCAGGATTTGCTGACACCTTCTCCAATCTATTGGCCATAATATTAGTGAAAATGTTCACATTTGTATTAGTAAGCAAATTATGTGGTTTTCCTTTTTTGTGCATTGTATTTATTACTACTTACTAGGTTGTCATCCTACATATCACTAAGTGTGCGCTGGATTTCTATCGTTTGCACTGGCTTGACTTTTCTCTCTACTATAGACTATTCTGTTAAAATGTTCACTGCTATTTTTATGCTGGGACGTTCAAATATGTGTTACTGTCTTTTTGCGCCTCATGGAAATTATATGTTTGAAGTTGGCCCATTCAGATGGATTTTATTGGTGCACCCTGATTCACTATCTAATTGTATGCTAAAGAGCTTTATGAAAATTGTTCAATAGTCTGAAATGTTGTCCTGCATGTCAGAGTGTGGCAAGCCTGAATATGTGTGAAATTGAATAGGGGTCCTGGACTACACGGCACTTGGGTAATATTAGCATTTATCAGTAAATTTGTGACTCAGAGGTCATGATGCATTGTTCATCTGCTGAGAAATGTCAACCCCAGAACAACTATAACAAGTAAAAAGTGATATCCATAAGTGATTACCATTCTATTATTTATTAATATACTCATTTGATTTTTTTTTAAAAGGTGTATTTTTATTTTCATGGAATCTTATCTATCGGACTAGGAACATACTGCCTCGTAATGATCGCCTTAACACGTTTCTGAGTTAACTCTTATAGTAGAACCTTTTATGTGAAACCAACTCACATTCAATTCATCAGTATTGATTATAAATTCAGCCTCAAGCCCTCAATGTCCTTTATTGCTTAATCCACCAAAAATGATTTGACCTTTCTGTATTGACTTTCAGTTCGCTCTTTTTTTGTCATTATCTCATAACAACCATATATGTGTATTTAAGCCAAACGTACCTTTGCACCTTTTTCCAGTACCTATAATATAAACTGATATTTCCAATCAATATCCACAATTCACCTTATGAAATTCATTATTAAATATCTTTTACTGCCATTATGAGTTTGCCCCCCACTCAACCAGTGCATTGTTTTTGTCTATATCCATATCTTCGCCTCACCTTTACATTTTTTTCTTTCATGTAACCTCCATTTGACTCACACTATTCATAAGGTGCTCCATGTTTTCGATGCCATAATGGGGTGGAGTTCCATGCATTTGTTTAACCAACGCATTCTACCTCTTTAATTGTGCTTCTATTAAAGGATTTTTTTAATTCAGTTTAATTTCATGTGGCTCACCCTGCTATTTTAGCGTAGTTAACTAGTAAAATTGTCTATCTCCATGTGCTCTCTCTTGTTTCACTTCTATTAAATACTTTTCCAGTTTCTCTTCACCCATGAGCTTTTAATTCCTAAAATTAAAGTCCTCTTTTAGACAGCTCCATTAAATTTCATGGCATAGGGCGTAAATCTAAATTGAATAGAAGAAATATGGTTCCAGGCCAACTCAATGATAAATTGAAGAACCAGTTTACAACCGTAACATATTAAGGTTATAAATTGTACTCTTCACTGAAAGCTAAAGCACCCTAAGTTCCTAACTAAACAATCAAACGCTTGTGTTACTCATACAGTAAAGTTTTTCCGGACTTTCAGATTTGTTCTACCTTTTCTCAATATTTTTAAAGATACCAGGCACATATTGGTTTTCAGTCAGTTCAGAGAGCCCAAAGAATCTAAGCTAGATGCAGCTAGAAACGTTTCAAGCAAATAAAGTGGCATATTGGTTTGAGGCACCTGCCCTTGGTTCGTAGATATCAGCCCTTAGGCAGTAAAAAAACATCTACGAACCGTATCTTTGCCACATATGCAGTCCTTAGGCAATTTATTATTGATACTATATTACACTCACTCTGCGTGGCTAGCAAGAAGATCACTTTAAATGTATTTACGTTTCTCTTTGGCCTTTATTGTTTAAATGCAGCAATCCAGGAAATGGTATGTTGTTCAGGTGGGTGCATAGGTTGATTCTTTTGGGTAACCCGTGTGTGAATATCTGGGTTGAATCCATCATCGTTCTTTAACTCACTTTGCCACTCCAGTTCAGACCCAGCTACTTGCAAATACGTCTTGACCCTGTTGCTCATAGGACAGTTTAGCCCGAACTGCCAAGCCAGGTCTTCCCTGGACTGGAAACAAGCATCCTGGGACGGGTTAGGGTGTTACCCCAGAGCCGGTCCCAGGATTAATTGGTTTTTATCTTGTGTCTTTTCTGATAGATTCCTACAAACTAACTCAGTGACAGATGTAATTGTCTTGTATGATTTCCCGCTTTTAGATCGTTTACATCTGGTGAGATGTTGTAATATATGATGTACTGATTAACTTTTTACAAAAGTTTTGAGACACAAAGTTCCAGTTAAGTTGGTAGCATCTGACTCATTCAAGATTGGAGGTATGAGTGCTTGCTGCGTGGGTGCCTGTATGTAGAGTTGATATAAGAAAAATAGTTGTCTGAGGGAATTATTTACGAATGGAAACTCCCTCTCATTGACACAGAACTTTCTTCTCTCTTTAACGTGTCATGCAACACAGTCCCACCACTCACCCACTGTTGCTTTTGTATACTGTCTCATTTCCCTTCTGTCTTCTGCTTCACCCCTCTTTCATCCATCTTGTGGTGTCACCCTTTTCTTCTCCATCTTGTTTTAGTCTCATCGCTTATCCGGCTTTTGCCTTGCTCCTTTTTTAGGTCGAGCTGGTGTAGCAGTGCAAAGCACTGCGTCCAGCGAAGCATCTATTGTCATTCACTTCCTGGGAATGTGAGACAGGGGATGGGCACAGGCAGGGGATTCTCCCATGTGAGCGCACACGTTCACCCACACACCGTGCACATCTCCTGTCCCACATTGGCAGGAAGCGGATAACACACACACACACACACACGCGCGCACACACACGCACACACAGGAGCACACACACACACGCGCGCGCACCCCCTCCCCCCCAGCAAGTGCACGCAACTTGTGTTCACACAGCCTGCAAGCTCTCACTTACCGGCTCGGTCCTTACCTGTCTCCTGGCACTCCGCGGGGCTTTCCTCACCACTCGGGAGCTCCGTGTTGCCTCTGGTGCCATGCAGTCTTCGCCCGGTCCCTCTGATGGGTCCAGGGACTTCAGCATTCAGGCTGCAGGGTTCCGGACGTTCTCCCGGCGGTTCCTTCCTGTTTCTTTTGCAGGACCCTCCCACGTCCCAACGAAGGCTGCCTGACTTCCGCGATGTCACACGGGCAATGCTTGTTGCATTTTGTTGCACACAGAGAGAATCTGAGCTCCTCTGGGAGCTATTGAGAATCCATGGTGTGACTATTGTACTATTAAATACGTTACATAGGAAACACAAGTCACGTAAGACTCCACGTATATTCGATCGCCTCACACACCTCTCTCGCGTGCATGAAACCTGCTGAGGTGTGCAAGTACGTAGTACCGAGTAGTTAGAATGCACACTGATATCACTAAGGAAACACAAGTCATGTAAGCCTCCACGTATATTCGATCGCCTCACACACCTCTCTCGCGTGCATGAAATCTGCTGAGGTGTGTGAGTACGTAGTACCGAGTAGTTAGAATGCACACTGATATCACTGCAGGGGAGCTGGTTCCATGGTGCCCACCCTAAACTGGACACCTCTCCCAGTCCCCAATGTATTCTCCGGGTGTTCGCTCTTAAAAAATCCTAATATTTGCCAATTATAAAGCCCACATTTATTTACTTATTTATTTATTTTACAGGGTGGAGCTAGTATTCCCGACGCCACACTCCTAGAGTGCGGTCTAAGTGGCACAGAGGTTTTTTTAAGCAATACAGTAACCTGATTTTAATCCATCACATGCAGTATCGTTTTATTAAATCAATTATTAAAAAAAGGTAGTGTGCGTTTATGCAGAATGAAATATGATTCATCAAATTCGAATTATTGATGTTAAAAAGCAATTTAATTGCGGCGCTTTTTGGGAGCAGTGGCAGACGCATTGAAAAAACCCAAATTAGATGGCTAATTTCTCTTCTTGAGTCCGCGTAGCCTTTGGCGATGGAGGCTGTAAATGGGGCTATCAGCCCCAAATTGCCATGCTTTGCTGATTAAATTTTAATTGAGACTTGTAAAGGGCTGGAAACGGCGTGACATATAACCTGCGGTCATGGGGCTGTGGCAGGGGGAGCCTGGTGCTGTATATTTTTCGGCCTTTGGCCTGCAGATAGAACCGGAGAGCAGTAGCCCAGGAGGCCCCGAAGAATGTGCCGGCGGTGCCCACGGGGACCTCCGTGGAGAGGAGAGTCGAGGAAGCCATGGGTGGCAGAGACTTCAAAAGGAATACATCAATGGGGCACCTCGGCCCTGCTCCCCCTCGGTGCTTGCGCTGCAGCTCACTCGCCAGCAGCGGAGACACAGAGATGTCACTCGGAGGGCTACTAATGAAGAGAAGCCCCCTCATTACAGAGCTATCTGTTCTGAGGGGGCGTGAGGGGAAAGTGTTACGGCTGGGGTGTGATCTGTAGGACGCCGCCCTTCAAGCAACGTAGAAGCAGTACTCACTCTGCCCGATAAGAGAATAGCAACGCAGATCGAAAAATACATGTCTAGATGCAGGAGAGGGGTGAAAGCGTACGACTCAAAGTAAATGGCATGGGCTGTAGTGTCTTTACCATACTGCACCTCTACGAGCGAGCTTGTAGTAGAGACGGGAAAGAAGCAACCATTCTCAGCAACTTTAAGGAAGTGGGCAAACACTGACATTTTAAGAAACGTGAGTCAGATTACGGGTAAACAGAGGGAGCAGAAATTCTTCAAGAAATGTTGCATCGTGTCAGCCGGCTAGGCACAACAATTGAATAATATCTCAGCCATGTATTTAATTAGATTGCCCCACACAGCTGTTCCATTCTATCATGTAGTTTAATTGAGGTGTACTGATCTTGGATGACTTAGTTTATATTTTATTTTTATACAAATAAGCATGAACATGGGTAATGAGCGATATATTTAGTCCTACGCTGGCATAGGTGTGTGTATGTGCATTTATTGGCATGCATGTTTAGGAATCTAAGTGCATAGCACACCAGGTGTATAAAAATAAAAAATAAAATAAAGCTGTATTGTCACAATTTGCATTTTTTATATATTATATAAAAACATAGCATAGCAACAACGTTGAAAATGTACTAAACATAATACTGTGATTTTGCCTATAATTTACCCTACTAGATATATTTTTGTTTCGTATTTGAGATAGACAAATCAGATTCGAGAGCACCCCTAAGATTTCATAAGCACCCCAAAGATTTCATAAGGATCACCCCTGTGTTGTAAGAATTCAAGTACGCAGTCATTTAACCATCGTGACCTAGAGTATAGGCCTGACAATGCGAAGTGCTGTAGCCTTTGTGAGGAACCTGGGACATGCTTATAAGAAGCCATGGGCACATGGACATCGTGGGCAAGGGGGGACACTATAGTAAAGAGTCTGGGACATGTGAACACACTGGATACGGAACTCGAGACTCACAGACATATGATAGCAAGAGGATAATAGACGAAGGCACCAATTCCCTTTTATTCCTTCATCCCGCTTCTTTTATTGAAACATATATTCAAAAACTCAATTATTCAATCAACCTGTCCATACTAATCTGAAAGCACAAACATAGCCAAAACATGTTTCACCACTAAATGTTGTTTACCAAGTGCTGTTCAAATGAAATATGACAACAAAAATGTACCCACACAATTTTTCACAAATTGCAACCCCATACATCATACAGAACATCAAAATGATCATCATGTACGGGACATAGTCATCTTTGGGTCTGTCACAACCACTCAGTGCTTGATCTGATTTGAATGAAGGTGGTAACCTCAGCGTTTTAAGATTCTGAAGTGTTAGCAAATAGTTTTTCATACAGACCAATTAATACATAATGAACATTTGTTGATGGCCTCTGAAGACTTACTCAAAAGCGTTTTTCAATTTTTTATGAAGGAACTTTAAGATCATCACTAGCATTGGAGGTACTTGCCATGTGTGGCACCTTCAGTCAGCCTAGCATTTTCGCCAAAATCATTTTGCATCCTGAGATTGGTTACCCATAATAATAGTGGTGAAATCAAACTATAAATCTAGGAAACAAAAAGCTTTCTGGCTAAAAAGACGGGTTGAAGAAGTCGAACATAACACAAGTCCATATAGAAGCTGTGTCAAAACAGCGGCACTGATAAAACCTATGATACATCAGAACCTTACAGCTCTATGTCGCATACACTTAGGTGAGACATTGACTTTCATAGAAAGGCTGGACTCATTGAACATTTGAAATCAAGGCTCCAAATATTTGTGAGCATTCTCTATGTAATGTGCTTAAGTAGCTCCACTAGGTCACTGGGTTGAGTCCTTGGCTTCGGAAGCTTTTGTGTAGCTCACACATTCCAATCCAGGTAGGATAGCTCAGCACGTTGAGTGCCTGTTTCAAGGGTATGTGTGTGTTTTTGTGTGTCTGTGAGTGTATGTCTTGTATCCTTTGGAATAAAATGCTCTACCAGTAAGGTGGGTCACTCTACAGAACAAGCATTTGCAATGCAATAGGTCTCGCAACTGCGAGTTTTGGAGCTATTGGTATTGTAAATAACAATGCCTTTAATTTATGTTGTACATACCAAAACATAAATAAAAGGCATTGTCATTTACAATGCCAATAGTTTAAAGTTGCGTAAATGCAAGACCTATTGCATTGCAAATGCTTGTTTTCATCTGTCTTGTGCCTCTCTCCAATGTCTTGTGCCTTGGTCTCCTCTGTAATTCATCATGTGCTGCTTTATCAGTTTTCATGGATGGTATCGTGTGAACACCATCACCAATATTCGAATTTGGGAACAGTCTGAAAATAAATCATGAAATCATTAAATCAGTGAATTGCTCTATCAGTGCCATCTGACTTGTACATTGGTCCGAACATTGTTACTCTGACCAGACCGCCGAAATTCCTCCCAAGCCTGCACGCACGCCTTCCAATTTGACACCGCCGCCGACGCCCTCACCAGTTGAACGACCCGACGTCTCCCACCGACCACAGCTCCCTCGGAACCAGCGTCTTGGTCTCCTCCGCCTCCGTGGCTAGCCCATGGAACCTCTGCCACTGTGAATGAGACAAAGCATCCGCAATGTCATTGTTCACCCCAGGCACATGTCGGGCCTGAAACAGAATGTCATGTTCTAAGCAGCGCAGCACGAACACTCTCATCAATTTCAGCACCTGCGGGTCTCGGGCCGACTGCCTGTTAACCACCTGTCCCACTGACATATTGTCCACCCTGAACAGGACCCGTTTCGTTTGTGAGACAACTCCTGAGCCCACACCGACACCGCCACCACCAAAGGAAACAATTCCAAGAAAGCAATGCTGCGGCCCCGCGCTTGCCACTGCAACCGCCTCTGCTCCGCGCACCACCGTCCCGCCCAGTACAATCCGACGCCACCAACACCCGCCGCGTCCGAAAACAGCGTAACGTCCCACTCCCAGTCTTCCGGGGGCGCCATCGGCACCCCATTGAACGTCCCAGAAACGCGAGCCACATCCTCAAATCCTCCTTCGTCCCCGCCGACAGGCACAAGTGATGATACGGCAGCGTCAACCCCGACAGCGCCAGACCCAGCCGACGGCAGAACATACGCCCCGCCCGCACCACTCGGCATGCAAAATTCAGATGTACCAACAACACTTGCACTTCCCGCACTGTCACCTTCCGTTTGTCCAATATGCCTCTCACCAATGCCAACATTGCCGCTCTCTTGTCCACCGGTAGGCGTGCTTCCATGGCCGCCGAGTTGAGCTCTATACCGAGAAAGGACCGCACATACTGGGACCGTGTGTCTTCTCTAGCGCCAGGGGAACCCCCAAGTAGCCCATTTGGTCCATGAAACCGTCCAGCTATTGCTGACAATCCGTCGAACCGGGCCGTCCCACCAGAAAGAAGTCATCCAGGTAGTGCGTCCTCAGAGCCTGTGCGCCAGTAAGGAACTGAAAACGCTCAAACAAACGCACAGGAGATCGAGCACCCCATGGGCAGCGCCTTGTCAACGAAAATGCCCCCATCAAATTGAATCCCCAACAACTGAGCAACCCTGAAAGCCGACTTAATGACGCACTTCGCCATCATGGTCCCCGTCCCTACCGCCGCCACAATCTTCAGCGCCACGTCCACAGACGAGTACGACACGGACGCGCGCTCTGCCGATATGAAGTCATTCACCGAAGACCCCCTCCGGCCACGACAAGTGCTGTATCAACCTGAACTGCCCCGGCTCCTTCTTGGGCACCACCCCAATCGGGGAGATAATCAGGTTTGGCAAAGACGGCTCCGCGAAGGGGGCCCACCATCCGGCCCTCCTTCACCTCCTTGAGCAATTTCTCTCGCACAATCCCCTTGCGCGCGTTTACAGACTTCAAATTGTCCGCCCAGCGCGCAATCCGCGGCCCTTCATACCCCAACCAAAAGCCCTCCTGGAAGCCCCGTCGCAAAACGGCTGCATCGTCCGCCCGCGGATAGGCCGCCAGCAATGGCTCCAGCCGGTCCAGCCTAACTGGCGTACGAGCCTTCTCCCATAGCTCTTTGCCTCCCACCGCCCTGATTTCCCGGCACCACCGGCTGTTGTCCCGAAGGACCCCCGACTCCCCAGCAGCGCACCACTGGATGCCGTCTTCTGCATTTTGAGCATTCGTGCCGAAAACGGCACACTTGCCTGCCGCACACGCCCTTCTTGAAATCCCAGCAGGCCTGACCGTGTTTTGCCCGGCGCCTCTCTCACTGCCCCCCCCCCCACGGGTGGGGCAGGCTGAAAAGGGGCTCGGCGCGAGCAGCAAACCGCTGGCTGTAAAACGGTGCGGCCGAACTTCGCCCCGCCCATCATCTGCTGGTACAAGTCGGAGTCCAGTTCACCCCACTTTGCGTCCGGGTCCGACGCCATCCTCGCCCGGAACTCCTCATCATAATGCGACCACGCGTAACCGCCATACGTCACCTGCGCCCTCCGGACCACATCCATGTATTTAAACAACGCTATGGACCTGTCTGGATACTTTTTGCAATACACGCTAGCGTATATTAGAAATGCCGCCGACCAATTGTCAATCATCAGCGACACCTTGGGGCGCCTAGCCAACCTCTGCTCCTCCTCCTTAGACTCTTCCTTAGACGTTAGCTCCCTGTGAAGGAGCTTCAACATCTCCACGTACTCCCTCTTCCATATCTTCTTCTTCGTCGGCAGCGATAGGTGGGCCCCCAGCGGCTTTGTCACCCCCCATATATGGGAGCTTGTGCACCGGAACCACGCAACTCTCCTTCGTCCTGGTGGCCGTCCCGTCTGTCTTCGCACTCCCCACCACCTCACTCCCCTCACTGCCCGTCCCGTTGCTCACCGACGCTACCCCTGCCGACAGCACCCCCCCGTCCGGGCCCACCCCCGTATCCGTCACATAACGTCCCTTCACACTAGCCGCACCAAGTCCTCCCCACTTGCACACATCCCCACCGACACCTGCGCGAGGCGCTGCCTGCCCAAACCACTCCCCGCTCCGTCCCCAACCTTACCTGGCGTCAAGGCCGGCGTCCACACTGGATCCCGCCGCCGAACCAGTGGAGCTGAGGGGGCCGTCACTCTGGGCACTTCAAGCCGTTGCCGTACCTGCAATGTACTTCCAACAGCGTTACTGCTCCCTCCTCCACCTCCCTAATCTCCCCTTCCTCCTCTGACTCCCCGTCCCCACACACTTGCAATCCCATCAACTCCTGGTCGCTCCCTGGGGACTCCACCTGGCTCAACCCCGCCTTTTCCCTACACACCCTCATCAACGCACTCAAATCCACGCTCTCTCCGTCCATCCGCCACACATGACCCGTAGGCTGTCTCCACCATGCTGCCTCGCACTCACGACCCCCGGCGGCCGTCTCGACCCTTCGGGGTGGGGCAGGAGGGGACCTATCACCCCGCCATCTCCCGTGCTCTCCTGCTTGCTCCCTCGTTGGAGCACAACCGCCCGTACAAGGCAGAGCCGGCCCATCCCCTCGGTGGACCGGAGCCGCAAGCTGCCCTCCAGAGCGCCTCTCCCACCGCTCCTGCCAAGGAAAAAAACATGGAGTCCAGCATGCCGGGGAAAAAATGACCCCCCCCAGTCCCCCCAACTCGGCCCCCTCCCCCCAGCCCCTCTGCGGCCCCCTTCCCCACCCCGCGAAATGCCCCCCCCTCCTAGCCGGTCGCTCCTGCCACCCCCCGCTCCCCCCAGCCCCATTCCCCCCATTACGCCTACCGTGGCTCCCCCACCCAACACGAGCCCCCCCAGACTGGCCCCCCGGCCCCCAACCCCATCCTGCCTCACTCCGACCCCCAACTGCCAACCTCCCACCCGGCATGTCCCCCAGGCACCCCAAACCTCCCTCCCCCTGCCTCGGATCTCCCAAGCGCCCCTCCCTCCCGCTTCCCCACCCCTCCCCCCTCGCACTCTCTTAGGAGACGGCGACCTGCTAGGTCCCACCATACTCCCCTCCCCCCAGACGAGGATCCCCAGTCCAAATCAGTCTCCCCACCCTCCATGCCCCCCACCCCCTCCCCTCCATATCCGATTCGTCAATTAACAAAGGGGACCCTGCCCCCCTCGCTCTTCCCCTGACGCTTCCCCCGCTCCCTGCTGCCCAGCATATCCCCTCCTTGCCCCCTCCCTGTGGCACTGGCAACTTTCCCTCCCCCATTGCCGCCTCCTCCTTCCCCACCCCCCGCAACCCCCGCTCCGCCCACAAACTCCAGGGGTGTCCGGCCCCTCGCGCCCTTCTTTCCCCCACCCTCCCTCGCTTTCCGCCTGCCGGTGTAGCCCTCCGGCCCCGCCTCCAGCTCTCCGCCGCTCTCCCGCCCCTCCCACCTTCACCGCGAGCCCTCCGCGGCCGAGACCGCGGGGGCTCACACGCTAGGACAGCTGCCGCGGCGCTGTTCGCAGCGCACCGTGGCGGCCTCACCTATACTTCCGGCCTCACGAGGTCCAAGCGGCCAGCGTCTCCCAGCAATCGCCAGGCCTCCACCTCCTGGGGATCGTCCATTCTCGCCATGCCTCCATGCCACGCAGACCGACCGCCAACCTGAAAAAGCACTGCGCAGTACCACTGTGCCCGAGACAACCACAAACAGGTCCGCTACCCCATAAAAGCGCCCAAGCCAACAATAAAAAACTTGCGGCAAGCCTCCCACCGGTTGCTGTGTCACTGCCACCGAAATGGTGGTCAGTGTCACAAAATGTCCGGTCATATACCCTCCCAGCCCAACCAGCCCAAGCCCCAGCCCAAAGGGAGCCCAAGAACCTACCGCCAGCCCAAACAGCCCAAAAACCCCCTGTGATTCCTGGCAGGCCTCCCGGTGGTCGTCCGCCCCCCCCCCCCCCAAAACCCCATTGTAGCATCTGTGAGGCACTCAGATTGGGACGCTAGAGATTTTATTTAATGAGAATTCAGTAATGGGACCAATGCTTGTTCAGGTGCAAGGGTCTGTTCAATCTGTTCTGCAATGCACACTACTAATATTGTTGATAGGAAGTGATAAATATGCATTTTAGTTTGCATAATTTTAGTCCCACCACAGCACACACCAAGTATGTAGAGTGTGAGCAAGTAACTGACCGTATAATTACAGATATCCTATGGGTGTTTACTAAGATACTTTCATTAATATTGATTGTATCAAATTATTTATGGTATCGAATGTCATTCAAATTTAGTGGTCATATCCTGAATAATATTGGCGTTATTATTTGAATAATATTGGCATTATTATATGAAAATTAATTTGCCTGCTACAAGTGACTACTGCAAGTGACTAACGTGTTTATTGTGCATGTCTCATAAATGTCAGTGTTTTCTAAAAGATTATTATTTAGAAAACTTGGCATATAGAATGTGCAGACCAGTCTGCTGATATTCCCACTTGATATATGGGTGTCCTGTTGATATCCGGTGTTTGTCACTCAAATGACCTGTTCCTTTACATCATTCTGCAGGTTCGGAAGACATTTTTAAAGCTCGCCTTCTGCGACATCTGCCAGAAGTTCCTGCTGAATGGCTTCCGATGTCAGACCTGTGGCTACAAGTTCCATGAACACTGCAGCACTAAAGTCCCAACCATGTGTGTTGACTGGAGCAACATCCGGCAACTCTTGTAAGTGACTACCTTTTGTTAGGGATGTGAAAGAAAGACTAGTAAGTATAATTAATTAAAATGAAGAAGATGTTTGTGCTATTCGAACCATGTAATAAAGCGATAGCAATTTTATTTTAATTAGGCACTCGCTCTGAATTTTGCTTCCATTATTGATGTTTTCTTTGGTGGGATAACATGGAAATTTATGATTATTCTATCAACAGTAAAATCTCAATTACCTTGTATAAATAGAGAGATGGGGTGGATTTTGGCCATTCTTATGTCAATATACTGAGTAATCAGTGTGTTAATAGGTTTATCTACTGTAAATCCACACACACACTACTTAATAGAGCATGCTATATGGTGAGAAGGCAGTTCAACACCACGTTTACCATATTAGGTAAAGATTGCATTGCTGGTGTGCGGTAGGATAATCTGCCTTTTTGTTGACTGCATCGGCAGTTCAGTCACATAGAAATATCATGGCCAACCGACCAGAACACTCTGTGTAAAGCTCACAATATTATAGTGTAAATAATGAGCTGTCTTGATGAGTGACTTCAGGCAGGGCAGCCGTCCAAATGGCTTCCATCAGGGTGCTGCAGAGATGAGAAAGCAAGAGCACTTGTATTTGCCATGCTCGATACTGTTTACTTGGTGATGTTAAAAGCATTTCTGGGATCTGCTTTTTTATTGCAGTTGTAATTGGATTTTCTTTCATAGAAGGGTAACCTTGAAACCCTGTGATAGCTGGGAATAGACCTATACCATTTAATATTCCGAGGGGCATTTTTCAGGTGATAGTGTTATGATAGAAAAATAACCAATTGACAATTACCCAGACTGTAAATTTGTGAATATTTCATAAGAAACACTAAGGGGCCTATTACGTTTTTGGCGGAGCGGTGGCGCTGCGGTTTGCACAACCGCGCCACCGCTATGCCAAAGGTCACGTCGCCGCCTGCCAGATTACAATTTTTTAGTAGTCTAGAAGGCGGTCGGTGTGTCGGTGCCTCTTATAAAGGCGGTGGTGCCATTAAAAAAGGCACTGCAATGGGACGGCTCTACAAGGTTCCAGCAAAGCATGGACTCGAAAGTCCATGCCCTGCAGGAACCTAAGTGCATGCACACAGGGGGTAACATGTTATTCCCCCCTGTGTGCATCCACCTATGTTTGAGGCACAGGTTTCCTCTTTGCCAGGGTTTCCATGGCGGTTCCACCGCCATGGAAACCCTGGCTGAGAGGAAACTCGTAATATGCTTGGCGGGACCGTGGCGGTAGCGCCAAGCATATTGGGGCCTCTGACCGCCGCTCCTACACTAGGGAACAGAGGTTCCGTGGTGGACCCGGCGGACCTAGGGCAGTCCGACTGCCCTAGTCATAATCGGGCGGTCTGACCACCGGTGTGGAGGTGGTTGGATTCGCCATTGCCATGCCACCACGAGTCTGGTGGTCCACGGACCGTCAGACTCGTAATAGAAGAAAACCTCAGTGCGGTCAATGAGATTTAAACATTTCACGGTGAAAACAGATTGTCACAAGAAGTTAGTCATTAGGGATGCTCAGATTACATTTAATGAGAGTTAAAGTGGTATGCAAAACATGTTTTGGGAAGTGTTCACTGTTGAATTCCATTAGGATTGCAGAAATTAAATCAAAACAAGAAAACAGGCAAAAATAAATTGTTGGATTTCTTCTTGCCAACTATTCCGAATTATCTAGCCAACAATTAATGGATAGCAAAATGGGTTGTCGCTTAGTTTATTTCCAGCGTAGAGGCGGCTGAAGCTATAAACAATTGTTTTGCTGGTTGAGAAGGCAAGTCCGCCCTGATTGTTCTTTGCTGCACATGGGGATGGGAGTTCACAGGAGAAATAAAAGTTCAGAAGTTTAATACATCTGTTTTTGAATAGTGGATATTAAATGGGGGGAGATGAAAGGTCACTTACTTTGAGAGGGTCTATTTTATATTTCCTGCTTTGAGAGTGTGTTTTCTATACAGAGAGTGAGTATTCCTAGAATGCAGTTCTTTCAGAGTAACAATGTTCGGACCAATGTACAAGTCAGATGGCACTGATAGAGCAATTCATTGATTTAATGGTTTCATGATTTATTTTCAGACTGTTCCCAAATTCGAATATTGGTGATGGTGTTCACACGCTACCATCCATGACCATGCGGCGGATGCGGGAGTCGGTTTCTCGAATACCTGCTAGGTAACCCACTCTTTTTTGTGCTAGGTCTCATGAGCTCTATAATATACATCACAGTGATTTAATTTCACCTTTTATTTGTTCTGTTCATTTTATGTTTATATAATAAGCCAATCAGGCCAGTTGTTGGCGCTCCTGAGTATATCTTCTTTTAACTAGTGGCAAGTAGTGTAAAACCAATGCAGGCAAATAAAACTGAATATAAACGTTTGCATATTTCCTTCATTGATCTACTGTCTTACTAAACATTTTAAGTTACTAGCATTTGTGTATTGCGCTTCTACCATTGGTATGTCTGCTAATGCTTTCTGAGACTCTGCCCCTTTATGGATCTGGGATGCTTGTTGACCAAAGTTGACTGCGGTCAGCTGTTCTGCTTTGGAGGAACTGTCAGTTCTGTCTTGTGGATGCGTATGGCTTGTTTTGAATAATATTCCGAACAGGAGGTGTAGGTAACTAGAAATAACTTCAAATTGTTAAATCAGATTTCTAATTTGATACCAATATTTTTTTATTATATGCAGTTCCTGAGTTTTATAGAGATAAATGTATGTGTCTTTAAGTGCCTCTGTTGTAAGTTAAGAGTTGAGGATCATTTACAATTTGGAAAAAAATTATTGGAATAGTTAGGTAGGAAACGGAGAATAGCAAAGTCAACCAGTTTATTGTCGATGACAATGCTGAGGTTCCTGGCATAGATGGTGGGGGATGTTGTCTGTCCTAGTTTTGTTGGCCACCAGGTAGAGTCCCACTGTTAAATACTCTTTCACGAAGATCTTGTTTTTGGTCTTACCAGAGTTCAGCTTGAGACAGTTGTTCTTCATCCAGTCACCGAATTAAGTCATGCAGGCAAATAACCTGATCCGGATACCTGGCATCATATCTGTAAGGGAGGGATTGAGTTGCGTGTCTTCGGCGTAGAAGAGGACGTTAATGTTGTGGGAACGGATGATGCTTGCTTAAGGGATTATTCGTATATTGAAGAGGCTCAGGGTGGATGCATGCGGACTTCCGCATATGAGGTTGTGGGCGTCCGAGGTGTACGGTATCAGCCTCATTGACTGGGTCTTTTCAGTCAGAAAAAAGCAGATCCATCACAATAGATTAGCCGCGCTTTATAAATCCTGATTGATAGAATTCTGATGTCTCATAGTCTTTGGATAAGATGTGGTGGAAGACCGTGTCAAACGCTACAGAGTGGTCCAGACAGATGAGGGCCTCCGTCTCCCCTCCGTCCAGCATCTTTCAGATGCCCTCTGGGGTGGACATTAAGGACATTTCCATGCTGTGATTCAGTCTGAAACCATACTGAGTGATGTTGAGGAGTTTGTGGCCATTGAAGTATTCATGAGGCGTTTGTTGATTTTCTCTAGGACCTTGGCTGGAAATGGTAGTAGGAAGATCGGTCTGTAGTTGGCAAGCGTTGAAGGGTCAGTGGAGGATTTCTTCGGCAATCGGAGGACAGGTGCATGTTTCCAGAATTCTGGAAATGTCTTGGATGAGGTGGAGGTGTTGAGAATAGGTATGAGCTTGGCGCTGATGGATTACAATCCTCTACAGTAGGTGTGGTGGGGGTCATGTGGTTAGCATTGGTACTTTCAATAAGTTTGTGAGGCTTATGGCAAAGTAAGTCCCATTCGGTTGTGGGTTGAGGTAGCTCTAAATGGGGGAGATTTTGTTGCTGATGGGTAAAGAGAGGTTGTTGAAGATGTTCTGCGATGGGGTGATCAATTTGGAAGCGGCCACTGGTGAGGTGAAATCTTTCGCTATGGCAAAGATTTCTTTGTTTCTGTTAATGCTGACATCAATGCGTTGTACGAGAGCAAGGCGTTTTGTGGTCCGGATCATTTGGTGCTAGCATCTCAAGGCAGATTAGAATATGCTCCTGTCTGTGTTGTCCTGACTCATTCTCCATTTGCTCTACAGTTGTTTGCTGTGATGTTTCATGAGTCAGAGTTCCTCTGTGTACCAACTGGCCTGTGATCTATAGATTGTGTTGAATTGCTCTTATTGAGTGGAACCACGCAGTTGATACAGGAGGTGCTTGGGATGGAGATGCTGAACTTGACCAAGACTTGGTCTGTCCAGGAGACTGGTGTGAGTTTGTAGACTTAGATGTTGTCATAGGTGGCGAAAATAGGGTCCAAGAAATGTCCAATGAAGTGGTAGGTCCCTTTATTTGTTGGGTGAGGCTCAGGCTTCCACGGTCTTCAAGAAGTGCTTTGAGTTGCAGTCGGTGTGGTCTTCCAGGTAGAAGTTCAGGTCTCCGAGTAGGATGTAATTGCTAGCATCGAGCACAAGTGTTGTGTCACGACCCATGATGGTGTTGATGAAGTCAGTGCACGGCCATGGTCATCTGTAGATGACAGTGGGAAGGAGGAAGTTGGCTGGTCCCTTGTCATTCTTCATCGCTGGAAAAAGGTGACGTTTTTGGAACCACTGCGCCACTCCAGGCAGGGATCATTCATATGTAAATTAGACCTGGTCTTGCTTTAAAGAGAACAGTTCCGTCCAGTCGCTGGACAGGAACACAAGCAAAACAGTCTGTTTTCAACCTTATTCGGCCTCATCAGTAATGTGCAGCTTGAGTCCTAATGCACAGGGACCACTACACTGATGCTATAGCATACCCGTCATAATCAGAATCAGTGCTATGTTCGAATTAAGCACATCCAGTGGTAATTACTTGATGCTTCTTTAAAGTCTAGGTGCAGTTTCCTGCATAAGTACAGTCATGTATTTAGTATCTGATATTTAATAAAATTAGTTGCTAGCTAAGTAATTGTTTGCGAGATACTACAGACTGGAATAAGTCTTGTGGGTTGAAAGCTTGATAGTAGCCTGCCATTGATTGTCTCAATTCTAGTACTCTGACCTTTAGCTGCCATATAGCAAAATGTCTCTTTACTGGGGTTACCAAGTAAATAGATGTGTAATGGGCCAAGTGATGCACGGGTGACGGGCATCAATAACAAGTTTTTGCATGAACAATGGCCCCCAATGGAGTAATTTAAGCAAACTATAATCAAACCAGATTGTAATTTAATGTACAATTGGAATACAAAAAAGCAATAGGCAAAAATGCCATAAACAACGGAGTGGGTGCTAGTGACAAACCTGCTTGGTGCAATTTTAAGTGTAATGCACATGTGATAAAGGTGATCAAAGTGCGCATCGGATCTGTAAAGAACAGCACAGCCTGTGAATTATAATAAACAATGGAATGGGCTGCGTGCAAGTCCACTACGTTTTGATCCCCTTGTGAATACAGGATCATCATCAGAATTCCATCAAATATGGACCCCAAGAGGAAGAACCTTCCTCAAGTCACAATGTGCTCAAAAGTGGGGAAAAAAATGCATGAACAACAGGGAGACGTGGTTCATGAAGAATAGTGTGTGTAGTGCACCGTGAGTCTTGAACCCGTAGCTCAAGGTTCAAGTCGTGGGCAGGGGAAAATAACCCATCAACTGAAATGTCATTGTACTTTCTAGGTGGGCAATCTGGCAATGGAGGATCAGCTCTGTAAATATTCAGAGGAGCAGGAAGGCAATCTGGGAAGGTGGGCATATATAGTGTTATCCCATCAATCTACGATAATGTCTACCTTCATGAAAAAATACCAAAGAATGGAAATGTGCCACTTGAAAGACGCATTTCTGATCAAATTCTTTTTTTTTTTAGCTTTACAAAGGAAGGTTCATCTTTTTTAGGAATTGCTTCATTTGAGGGATTACATTTATAATTATTTATGTATTTAAGAGGTTTATATGAAGCTGTGGGTACGTTACCTTGCCTTTAAACGTCTCGCCACTCTTTTCCTGATGAATACATGATGCGTAATCTAAGGTGGAAAAGCACCATTAATGGGTGCACTACTTATCCTGTAAATGTGGAGGGTTATTTAGCAATTGTTAATGGGGGATTAGTGCTGTGTTGGGAGAGCCAAGGAACCTTCTATTTTGGGACATTAGTTTATGAAGAGCATGGGTAAAGGAAACTGTTGGAAGGCTAGTGGCTGCCAAGTGACTTCATAACATCAATATTTGGAGTGCAGAGATCTTCTCCTGTCCTTGTTTCTAGTATCAAATGCCATGATTATAGTAGTTTGAATCTGATAAACTAAAGTGACGTGGCACGCACAAGACCTTTAGCATGTGTCTACTAACACAGATGTGCCTTAGAGTTTTACTGCCTTGCATTTTAACCGAATTTAGCAGCAGCTGAAAAGTTGCAGCTAAAATAATTTGTTGACAGTGGAGGGGGTGTAATGCGAAATTTCGAGTTGACTGTTTCTAACCATGCCAGACATGTCTTGCCAGCCATCAAGCTTAAAACCCACTGAAGTAGTAATTAATTTAACTGGATGGCTGCCAGCTAGCTAAATATGTGGTGTTTAGCCAGCAGACAGCTGCACTGACTGTTTCACTGCCAGCTGCTGTAGGTTGAAAGATGCTTGTTTTTGAGCTGATGATTGCTTTCTGCTCCCAATAATGGATCTTTTTTCTCCTCCAGCTCTCAGCACAGGTATTCTACTCCTCATGCCTTCACCTTTAACTCTACAAGCCCTTCGTCAGAGTGCTCCCTCTCCCAAAGACAGCGGTCCACCTCCACGCCCAATGTTCATATGGTGAGCACAACCATGCCCGTGGACAGCAGGATCATCGAGGTAAAGACCGACACGTGTTTCTTTGAGAGCTGCGCTTAATTTGTGAAAAGAATGAAAGAAAAGTACAATCTTATTCTTAGAAACCAGTTGCCATATGCCGGGATCAGTACCTGATGCCTTCGGGCATTTGTTTGCTCTTTATAAATTGCCAAATCAAACCATATACCCCTGCTTCCTAGCTTTGATCCCACCACCTGCCTCTTTCATCCACCACCCTACACTTCACGTCACTTATCTCACTGCTACCGTCTCATTTCACCGCCTCTTCTCCCTTTGTCACTGTTTTTCTACATTTCCCTTCCTACTTCCTTTTCTGCTGTTCTCTCGTGCTTGTGGTCAAACTCTGATGACGAAAAAGAAGCCCTAGTCCACACAAATTAGTGTCGATGCCCACCACCTGCACAAATTAAGCACTGTCTGCGAGTATTGTAAAGTAAACACTTTTTGTACTATGTATTTGCAAAAAGCTTTCTGCAAATTGAGTGTTAGATGGTAGGGCGTTTAGCTTGGCCTCCATCTAACCTGAAAACCGGTGCTACCTTTAAATGAGCATGAACTTTTCCCCAACACAAACCTCTGAACTGTAGATGTCACTCAAGATGATCCAACCCTTTTATGTCCGTTGTGGTTTATGTTTGGGGTACTCCTGTAGAATGTCTCTCAGATGGATTTAATTTAAACCACTTTGCAAACCATACATTCTTTTACCAGTTTTTAAACAGACTGCAAATGGCTTGCAGCATAACCTCTTGAATCAGACTTGGATGTCTTTGTTAGCTCTATTGTATGTTTTTGTATATACCAGCTTAAGTCACATCTTGCACTCTTGGTGCTTTTCTACAGCTGCGCAACCTGCTGTCTGCCACTGTGGTCTGAGAGTGGACATACGAAGGCACTGCCCTGAAATTAATAATATGAATCAATCTAGTTAACCTGTCTTAAGTTGGGGGGGGGGGGTTTGAAACTTATACTTCCACGTGGGCAGGGGAAATGTAGACGCCCCCAGAAACAGGAACGCACGCACAGTCGCGGACAGGAAGACCGAATCTCAGGGTTTGCGAGTCTTAGCTGCAGGAACTGAGGGTAACAAATGGGGAGCAAGAGACTTGAGTACAGGGTGACTAACTCCCTGGCATGGTGAGATTACCCGTGACATGGAGTAAATGTGTTAATGGTACAAGTTGCGTGGAGTTGCAGTGAACAGCTGACAGAAGTACTGGAAGACACTAATAATGAAGCGTGAAAAATAGGCTCAAGAATAGGGCAAACACATGCAGGAGACATACACACAAAAACACAGGTACGGTTACAGGACGAAAGACTTGAAATCAAGTAGAAATAAGAAGATTTGAAGACAAAGAGACAGAAAGCAGACATGAGGGAAGGAGTCACGGATCCTAGAATAAATTATGTAGATGTGAGGTTGTCAATCACAACAGGGAGGTGAAAAGATATAGACTCCAGGTAGAGAGACCTACCTATGGACCATGGTTCGCAAAAGCAAGGATGAAGGTAAGTGACACAGACGCTGAGATACAGGTACACAGACACCAGCATGGGTGACGCATGGGCATGATGATGATGATAGGGGCCAGGGTACACAAAGTGAGGATTGAAAGCGAGTAGAAGGAGACTTAAGCAACATCAACCTGGGGACAGCAGAAAACATATACACCTCAGCTGCTCTCGTGGATGGGTTGGATGCAAGGTTACATAACCCTGTGCCCTTCTCTTCGTGATAATCAGTGTTGATAATCCACAATCATAACGATGACCAGTCAGGGCATAGGAGCACTTGGAGGATGAGACTGAGACTAAACAACCATCCGTAGGGACATACTTAAGGAAGCACGCGCCTGGCTAAAGGAATGCAACTCTCCCAGGATCAGATTAGGGCAAAGGGCCATGAGGCATCAAACAGCAGCAGGAGACCATTAAAACAAGCATTGGCATAGCCAATAGGTCTCACCTTTGGGACCTTATAAGTGTTTAGCCATGCAACACTTGATGTTGTTGCACCAAAGATATTGTGCTGGATAACTAAACACTTATAAGGTCCCAATGGCGAGACCTATTGGCTATGCCAATGCTTCAAACAAGAAACAATGGAGGAAAACAACAGAAAAGAAATACAGAACTGCAATCCATAGGAGAGAGACCGCTTTCTGCCGCAGAGAATTTACGGCGTCATAGGGATAGCAGCTTAAAAAGATAACTGCGCGTTCTGTCTTACAGAGGTGGAGACAACCTCACATGTGGTTTGTGGGCGCAAGATCTTAAGGCATAATGCTCTAGTGCATGAAGACACCGAAAGGAAAGCACGTCTCATCTTTTGGAGATGACAAAAGAACCATAGTATTGGACAGGCACCAGAATCATGGGCCAGTCACACTTAATAGAAAGTAAACAAATTACACTAACACGGGTCTGCCCAGTGCCAAGGGATGATAAGACTAGTTGCAGAAAGGCAGCATAGCAGTAAAAGAGTCGAGCACAGCAACGCAAATATAGGTCTCAGGCTCTAGCGATTATTATCACAGAGACACTATGCGAAGTGGTACTTGGATAAGCAATCAAAGGTGAACAAAGCACGGGAAAAAGTAGTGGAAATATTCCCAGTTCTTGTGGGCGTTACCAGACCGGCTGCTGAGAAAGTAGACGACAAAAAATGTAGAGATGTGATCTTTGCCGCTAGCCAAGTATTACAGAAAGCACTTCCAGCAAAGAGAGAATAATGCAGGACGTTATCCAAACTCTGGGATGACGTTCATTCCCGTCTTAATGCAAAAAAAAAATCCCACTTGGAGACACTACCCCAAGGAGAAAAAATAGGCTAAATGTTATCTTCGTGGAAGCGTCAGTAAATATTTTCTGAAGCATTACTTCATTTACTGCAAAAATGGAAACGCCAGTGATGGTTTGGAATGCCAAATTTAACACAAGATGGCCAACAATAGAGTCATCAGAGATACTCAGGTATAAGATTTTCATATAAGTTTATATTATCCAAAACGTTTTAAAAGAAGCACTACTACTTTTGCAAGGATGATGTGCACTTTTGTTTTTGTTTTCGAAGTGTGAAAGAATCCTGGCCCTGGATATATTTTGTACGAAGGTAAACATCAATCTAGAGAGATGCGGACACAAATAAAATGAAAAAAAAAATAAAAGAAACAATATGTCTAAAAATAGCAAGAAGGAACGAGGTACGAGCATCTTTCTAGAAGACATTTTTCTGCACAACTGGATCGCTCAAATCATACTAAGCTACTACGATTTGGCTTTTCCTAAACCCTTAGAGATCTCTCATCGCACAGTCATATGTACAACTTGAGAAGACACGTCTAGTGTTCCAGATTTGCTAAAATTAACATCCCCTGTGGAAAAGAAGGCAGCACTCATGGAGTATTTTAACAACTATGTGCATTTTTAAAATAGGTCAAATATGTACCGTTTCTGTACTAGAAATTTAGTATGCAAATATTTACAACATACTGGCTTTGTCCCATTAGTTTCAGTTGAAAATGTTTGTAACCAACACGAATGTCAGTTCTGTCTGATTTAGACTTACTCGCAATTGCATAACAAGCATTTGAGTGCAATCGCGGCACTTGTGATTTGGATTGCGATGTTTACAGCCAAAGCACGAGTGCTGTGATTGAAACCAAAGTAAACCAGCGCTGGACATATGCCGCACCCGGCACACCAAAAAAAAAGCACGCGAGTGGTGTGCGCTGCACGCGCTGCACTAATTAACAAGCAGCCGCTATTTCCAAGCACTCGTGCTTGTGCTGGCTGTGGGAGCAAGCAGCGGCGCGCCGGCCATTTGTTTTTAATTAGCATGCGCGCCGCTGCTCGTTCCCACAAGGTAGATGCCAGCACAAACACGAGTGCTTGGAAAGAGCTGACCGATGGCTAAAGACTCTCCGCTGCTTAGGCGAGACCTAAACATTGGTGTTGACATTTACAAAAGCAGATTAACATTTTAAAACAGCTATTATCCACTGAGAAAAGAACGTGAGGCGAACTAGAATAACATAGTTACCATGCTCATAGGGGTATATTTACCTCTAGCTTGGAGAAAATCTATCGGCAACAGTTGGTAAATGAGATATTTAGCCATTGTAAGCAAAAGACAGAGAGTCCAAAATTACCTTAACACTGGCCTTTTGGCTCACTTTTCACCAGATACAAGTGTAAGACTTGAGAAATTATGTTAGCTTTGCTTGAGCAACATATAGAGTTGATGAGTTTATGTGCTAGAACCTTCCTCTTAGAATGACATATACTAAGGCAAATGAGAGGGTCGTCTACCCTAGATACCCTGGTCTATAGTTTTCCCTGACAGACTAATGTGCTGCCTAAATCTAGTGGTGACACCCCCAAACCCCCACCCTCCCCAAAGGCTGCATAATTAAAAGCAAGAGGGCTGGCCTGCACACACACCATGTGTGTCCAGAGATCTGAATTGCAGCCTATGAGCAGGTCACCTGTAAGCAGTGCTTAGTTTGTGTAAGAACGAGTGCCGGCACCTGAAGCTTTGCTCAGAAGCTGGCCACCGGAGCAAATAAACGTCAGTGCGCAGAACACAAAGGCCAGTAGTCATTAATTCACTACCAAACATTCTCAGCATTTTTTTATTATTTATTTTTTATTTTTGCAGGTTCCTGCTTGTGATGGTTTTGCCATCTTTGTCGTCATCCATCTTTCCGATCTGCGTGTTTTTCCATCTCTTAACTCTTCAAATATTTCATTTAAGAAAAATAAGTGGCTGTTCCCAAACCTAAGTGCTGGTACCCCACCCCACTGGTAACAACCCCTCAAATTAGGCATTGCCATTAAGGATATTGTTACCTCCTTACTCTTACAGTATCAGTGATACCTACTGGAAGACTGGTAGGACCAATAGTAATTGGAATCGGTATTCACTGGTACCTTCACCCTTGACAGTGCACTGGGGCCTACTGTTTAGGGTGTTAGAGAGCCAAGCAGTGTCAGGTGTCCAATCCTAAGCCGCAAGTACTGCAGCTCCTCTTAGCTACAGAAGGGTCAGCCAAGCAGCGGAGCAGTTTACTAGGTAGAATAGCGTCCATGGGTGCTCCAGTTTGGATAGGAAGGGCTACTGCAGACGGTTCAGCTGTCAAGATTTAAGACTAACCGTACTTGGAGAAAACTCAACAATACAACAAATGGAAAACAAATGCACTGATGCGTCAAATAGGTTTAGCAAACTGCCTTAACACTTTAATTGTACCTCAGTCCTGGTAGTGCCAGGGTAAAACCAGTCGTGTGGAATATAGGAGGTGGGGGAGCCATGTTCATATGAGTTTGGGGCTATTCCCAGGATTAGTTAGAGTGCATTTCTTTGTGATGTCTGTTCACTTGAGTTGTCCAGGTCCGTTTAAAGAATTGATCAAGAGCCCAAAACCTACATTTCTTCATCAAATCCAAGCACATGTGCAAGTGCTTAGCTCATGAAATAAATTAGATATTATTCTCGTTTTTCTTGAGACCCAAGACCCTTCACCTCCATGAAGTTCCAGTATAGAAATCAACAGGTTAGCCAATTGGTATACCTAAAATTTCTGTTCTGTCCCAAGCAATATTTATCTTTACGGGTGCATTGATTTATACTGGATTAGGCTGATCTTTCTTGACACAGTATTTACACTCTAGATTCATAAAAATGACCACAATGATCTATCTCAGATTCTATTTATGTCAACCCCTATGTGACTTAGAAGGAAATGTACCTTTTGTTCATGTACACAAATGCTGGGATTTCTGCAATATTATGGACTGGCAGGGATTCCACTTGATGGAAACTGCAAAGCTCCGAGCACCCACTGTAATTAGAAATATGACCTGTGGTGCTGACCACTTCTAGACCATCTGTCTAGCACTTCTCTAAAACACCTGTTGTTGGTATGTAATATGGGTGGTGGGTGATTAAATAATTCACTGTTTGTTAGCAGATTACCTGAAGTATATTCCCTTGACTTCCACCCTGTTGCATTTCTGTGTATTTACTTTCCCAAACCAGTGTGGACCTATAGGTGAAGGAACTCCTTTAATTCAAAATCTTTGGTAGAACTCACATATCCATCCTTGCTTGCATACACTTGAGTAGCAAGGAGGCCATTGGCCCTGGTGCAAGCAAGGCCAATAGCTCCTTTGACTGCTGTTGTGATAGTAAAATACAGCATTGTCAAGGCTCAATGGGCCCTCAGAGCTCTGGGTCCCAGTGCCACAGCACCTTTTCCACTAATGGTAGCTACGCCCATGTTTGCATACATAAAAACAACTTTACAGAACACCAGACTCTGGGCCCTCTATACATAAATTTGTTTTCTCAAGAATGAACAGAAAAATTCAGAGAATTATTGAAATTGCAAATATAGGTGCACCTCAGTTTGCTTTTCCCATGTGCTGGGTAAATTATAGACATAGTGGCTGTCACTATCATTTCTTAACCGTTTTCATTACTTGCTTGTTTTTCTATACTTTTTCACCTGTTTTCTCCCCGTTTGTTCTCTTGCTTTCTTTGTTCTTTACTTTTCTCCTTGTCTTTTATTGTTTTGGACTAGAATAACAGCCTGAATGCTTCTCCCAGGTCCTGGTGCAGGCGGTTTTGTTTGAGTGGAAGAGTAGGTATTTCTCTGTCATGACGCTTGGTTGCTTTAAATAACCGGTTTGGCAAGATTTTAATGTCAAAGTAAAAGCAGTCACACCTGTTCTATTAAACATTCTGCTAGTGCAGCTGGTTTGTCTGCCTCTCCTGTGCTAACAGTTGTCTCTCAGTTGCAGTGGGGGGTGCATAATATATTTTTTTTTACTCGATCCTACCCTTTTTTCTGTTTTATTTTTCTCTGTTAATTAGAAGTGCATAGATTTATTAAAGCCATTCCAATAAACAAATTGTTTGACATACAAAGCTATTTATTTCTATCTCTGCCTGTTTAAATTATTCCAGTGCATGTATTAAGGGATGAACCGAGTTGCTGCCAACCTGCTGGCACCAGTTTGACTTTTAGCAAGCCTTGTGTTTTTTGTTATTAACCTACAACCCTCTGCGCGCTGGAACACGTACACCCATACTTGAAATGGGAGAGCAAAACAGAAAATCCCATTGTGTTGGTGACTTATTTATAGATCTGACTGAAGGTTCTTAGGAGGGCATGAGGATATAAAACAGTGGTGTACACAGTCTGGTTAAAATTAGTTAAGGAACCTTGGGTGACCCACGTTTTATAAGTACTGTAAGGCGTAACCAAAAATATACCAGACAATTATAACTAAAAAGACTCCTACAGGAACAAACACTTATAACTTAGAATGGGGACATGTAACTAGAACGGAGGAAGAAAATTTTCCGTGGATTGTGCACCAGAGGCTCATTTCCCAAAGTTAAAATACCAGTTGACCAGTAAATTAGTTTTTTAAATTTTTTTTCTCCAATTTGTGTCTTCCTCTCTGCTTCCAAAAATCTGCATTCAAATGGTAAAGTGTTATCTTCAGGACCCACTGGCAGCTTTGAAGTTGAACCTTTGTCTAAGATTAGTTTGCAGACATTTTTATTTCACATGTTTTCGATGATGCCTACATGATGATGGCTTAATAAGTAGCACAAAGTATTTGGTTGAGGGCAGGTATCTCTGTGAATTAAAATATTAAAAAACCTCCTTGCATTAATTGACAGATTTTTGTATCCCAACATTGGTCATTTGCATTCCAAGTAAGACCTAAAATTGGCCCTCTATAGGTTTTAAATGCTTCATATAGATTCCTGATGTTTCCGGCAGCATACTGCTGAAATCTTCGGCAATTCTGAGTACTGAAGAGGCTCCTTGATATGGTCGTTGAGGCCACGTCTTTAACCGCATGCGCGCTAGCGGTTTTCCCGCTGCGCGCTGCGATTTTCCCGCTGCGCGCTGCGATTTTAAAAACCCCGCGTTACATGACGAGCCCAGCTCGTCATCCGCGTAGGGCACGTTACGCTCATGACGAGCTGGGCTCGTCATGAGCGCCGAAGGGGTTAAAACTACATATTCTATAATAGCATTATTTAGGTTGTAGACTAGACGACAATAGTGGAGCAGGTTAGATATCAGCAAATGCTTCAGTGGGGCTGTACAGCAGAAATACAATTCTGTAGTATGTATGCCTGCAGCTGTTGTGTGTGCTCTTGCTTTTTCACCTGTTATTTATACTGCTGCTCCTGAGCTACATCTTGACTTCCTATTATGTGTATTTTATTTAGTTTGATGCTTGTGTGCCTGTGGTGGTCCCATGTTAATGTAAAAAGTCTAGTGTGGAACAGTTTAAAAACTAATTTGTTTATAATTGTGCACTGGTGACAGTGGCGGCTGGTAAGTTTTGGGGGAGGGGGGCAGACGGGACACACACACACACACGCTCACATACACATAACGCTCACAACCAGGCGCACACACACACAAACACATTCATTCACAACACTCTTTCCCAAGCATTCATACATGCACGCACACACCAAACATTGTAAAAAGAAAATAAATCACACTTAACTTCAGCCATCTCTGCTCTGCCTCAGAGGTTCCAGGAGGCTTGGGACTGCTGCCTTCCCTCATTGGCTGACCTAAGGTCAGCCAATGAGGGAAGGCATCCGTCCTATCGTCATCACAGAATGGGATGAGGTCAGGGGAGACTACTGACCCCACCCCACTCTGTGATGAAGTGTCACTGTTTGACACTCGACCCTGGGCGTTTCAGGTCTTTAAACTGAAGCGCCCAGGTGCGAGGCAATCAGTGACACTATCCCTCGTCACTGAGGGGAGGGCCTCACTAACCTTTGCTGAGCTGAGAAAGTCACGCCCAATGGAGCTGTGACTTTCTCAGCCCAGCAAAGTTCAGTTCAGGTAGGGAGGAGCAAGCGCTTAATGCGCATGTGTGTCTCCTGCTGCTTAAACTGGAAGTGAATAAGGTCTGTCGGGCTGACTTTTGTTCAGCCTGACAGACATTGTTCCTACAGGGGGAAAAAGGAGCGGGGCCCTTCCGCCCAAATGGACCAGCTGCGCCTGACTGGTGACAAATTGGATGTTAACGCATGATCTATAGTTTTAATCTGTGTGATAAAGCATAAATAAAAACGTTGATACACCCTCTGTTTGAGTCATGTTTCTGCTTACTGTGTGTGAGATCTGGGCCTAAATCCATCGTTTTTTGCTCCCCATGCCATTCCAGTTTGAACCCAGCCATATGCAAATCAGTCTTGACTCTACGCCCAATGGGAACAGTCCAGCCTGAACTGCCAGGCCAGGTCCTCCCTGGACTGGAAACAAGCATACTAGGACCGGTTTTAGGGTTTCATCCCTCATCAGCCAGGATAGCTTGACTCCAGTGGCATGGAGGCCACGGGACCCACGTCTGGGCATACCCGTCCCACTCGTGGTGCCAAATACAAAAAGAACAATTGATGGACAGAATGCAGAACAATATCATACATTCACCCCAGTACAGAGCTCTAGGCCTAAATCCATTGTTTATTTGCTCCCCTTGCCATTCCAGTTTGAACACAGCCATTTGCAAATCAATCTTGACCCTGCACCCAATTGGAACAGTCCAGCCTGAACTGCCAGTGCAGATACCCCAAAACCGGTCCCAGGATGGTTTTTTTTGGTCCAGGGAGGACCTAGATTGACATTTCCGGTTGGACTGGTCCCACGAGGCACAGGGTGAAAACTGATTTGCATATGGCTGGGTCTAAACTGGGGTGGCATGGTGAGCAAAAGAACGATGGATTTAACCAAGATCTCTTGACTGGGATGAATGTTTGATTTGTTCTGCATTCCGTCCATCATCTGTGTGTGTTTTGCTTTCTCGCCCTAAGTGCGCTGGGTATGCCCAGACGTGGGTCCCGGCTCACTCTGCCACTGGATTCAAGCTAGCCTGGCGGATGAGGGGTGATGCCCCGAAATCGGTCTCAGGATGCTTGTTTCTGGTCCAGGGAGGACCTGGCTTGGCAGTTCGGGCTGGACTGTTCCCATGAGGCACAGGGTCAAGACTGATTTGCATATCGCTGGGTCTAAACTGGGGTGGCATGGTGAACAAAAGAACGATGGATTTAACCCAGATCTCTTGACTGGGGGTGAATGGTTGATTAACTCCGTATTCCATCCATCATCTGTGTGTCTTTTACTGTGTAATGAATGACTGTGTGACGCTTGGGCATGCAGTGAATGTTTTTACTTATCTCAATGTATCATATGAACGATTTTCAGTGTGAATGTGAGTTTGTGACACTTAAAGCTTCTGACATTCATTTATGAGTGTTAACATATTTTTTTACTTTCCAGGATGCGATCCGAAGTCACAGTGAAGCAGGTACAAGTGTTTTACTATCAGAACACAATTATTTGTAATAAAGTGTACGTTTCTTCTGTCATAGATCTTCTTTATTATCTAATTGTCTTTCTCCTTATTTTAATAGCCTCTCCTACAGCCCGGTCTAGTAGCCCCAACAATTTAAGTCCCACTGGTTGGTCTCAGCCTAAAACTCCAGTACCAGCCCAGAGAGAGAAGGCTCCTGGATCCAGTAACCAAGGAATGAAAATTGTAAGTATAGCACTCTGACAACAGATTTTTGTAGTCACCTTGTTGATCCTAGTTAATATCTGCTGAGGTTCCATGAGGACAGTTTTGAGCTGTTTGGGGATTTCTTGATGCTAATTTGGTGCTATTCCTGTCACCTGTTAAAAGCAGGAGGTAGATCTTAGAAAGTTGCATCTGTGATTTGTAGCAGCATTTAATCAAACTTAATTAAAAAGGCTGCTCTTCCCAGCAGAAAAGGTGCTCGCTTTACGGAACCCTTGATTTTTTGAGACTCTGCAATAATATTTATAAAGTGATTTTTTTTCAGTACTGACAACTGGTAGGGTTCTTATTAAGCACACTCTATTTGCTGGATATTTCAAACTTATGGTACATGGCAAAGAAAGTGTCTGGCGCTTCGATATCTATCTATCTACCTACCTACCTACCTACCGGTAGGCACTCGAACGCCAGCAGTTCACAATAGGTAACATTGCCACCATAGCATTTAAACATCTCAAATCTCCCACTTCATCTAGTATCGGCAAGGCACTCGAGCTTTCTGGTAAATGTATTTTATTCAACATAAAGTGCAGAAGTGCATACACGCGCAACTTCTTAGCCTTCTAAATAGAGCTCTTAATTGAATTATTGCTACAACTAATTGTTTGTTACTTCGAATCTTTTCCTTTTCAGAGGGCCCGGGGTCAAAGAGATTCAAGTATTTATTGGGAAATAGAAGCAAGCGAAGTTATGCTGTCCAATAGAATAGGATCCGGGTCCTTTGGGACAGTATACAAAGGGAAATGGCACGGTGAGTAGCAGTTTTGTTACCTTCAAACTGTGGAAAAGCGCTGTTTTATACCATGAGCAGTAAAAGCTAATTCAAAGCAGAAATTGGAACCGTGCTCATGACTTAATGTCGAAATTTTTCATATTATCCATATTTAGATATTGCACTTGAACACAGACATCAGTGACAATTAACAGGCTAGACATAGTTCATAAGGGTGGTTCATTTGACAAATTAGAAACCAAGGTAAATGCTCTTTTTGGGAGGGCATTAGCTATCCGTATTTTGAACAGTCTACTTGTTAATGATTCCATTCTAAAGACTTTTATTCTGATGAAATTATTTAAAAAATAGCCATTCACATATGACATGATTGTAATAATTATCACTACTCACGGTAGAGCTAGATCGAATAACGTACGTACAGTGGTCGTAATGCTTATTGTAATATTAGGTTTAGCTGTATCTCAAAGACTTAACTTTATCCTAACCGTATCTCTTTCTCTAATCATAATATTCACTCTATCCTATCATCCTAAAATGAACATTTAGTCTGCCCTGAAATATAGGGCTATGTTTAAGCCCATCCTAGCCCTCCTCAATACCCACATTCTAACCCTCCACCTGCGTCTAAATATAGAACTAGTCTAACCCTTACAATAATGATGCCTTTTCCCTAACCTTCTCTTTAACCCATATAATCCTAATATTTCCCATCCTCTAGCAATGGCACTTACATTTGCACTGACATTGTTCAGTGTAGCATTTTCAGTAGTGGTACTCTCGTTAGTGCCATTTTGACGAAGTGCCTCTGTGTAGTTATACATTGATGTAGCGAATTGTCAGTTGGGGTCCACCTGCAGAATATCTAGTGATGTCCATAGATATCTAAATTTTCTGAGATTTGCTTTGCTAACTATTTTCTTAGTAGCTTCTGAATTTGCAGAAGTCAATTTTAAATTAAACTGTTGCCCCATATGAGTTCAGGGCAAACAATTTTTCATCCATCCTGAGTTGTTAGTTTTCACTTCATTGACACTATGCTCTTCAACTGGATCCCTCTGTTGCAACTCACATATTTTACATTTGTGATAACATTTAAAAGTGACAAGTTTAATCTAAATGAATTGTGTGTCATAGCAGGAATGTGAAAAGTAACATATCTTAAGCAGATAATTGTACTGGAGATAGAGAGTGACATTGGTTGATCGAGATAAAGGAATAGCTGGAAAGGAAAGGGAGGATACTTCTATTAAAGCAAATGATAAGAGCAGTAGTGAAACTGGATAGAGGAGAGCTGTACGAAAGCTAATGTTATATATGTGGAGAGAGAAGAGGAAGAGAGAGATAAGGCAAAGCCGGTACTTACAAAACGTGTCTATTGAAGGAAACCAACATCAATTTTATTTATTGTAATAGACCAACATTTTTGTTTCCTCTTTGTTGTCTTGTTCAATTTTTAGTTGATAGGTTACTACATATGATGATCAAATATCTGTATTCCTACACCAAGCTCTATATTTTACATCTTACATATTAATGTCATCCAGCCATACCAAATATTTGATAACCGAATGACCCAAATACCAGGCTATTAAATTAGCCTAAGTATAGACAAATTAGGTGTGTGTAGTTAGAGCACACTACTGTTATAAATGATGGAATCTTGCATCCGTCAGTCACAGAACTTATCTATCTTAGTTGCTAAGTCAATCTCTGGACAGTATCTAAAGGAAAAAATATGAATGAAAGTAAGTAAATGCAAAAAAAACAATACATGAGCATAATTACATACATTTGAAACTACACATTGTGTACACACACACACACACCAACACAGATATCTGCTTGTGTTCATAAATAGCCAGGTGCTCAGAAAGCAATCCCAGTATCCACTACTTATTGGCAATCAACTTCACTATATAACGACTGTGGACTAAGCGATTGATGTTTTGCTCTTAGGTGTAGTTACTCACACACTGTGGGCAGACAGCAACCACCCTGCCCATGCCCCCCTTTATTTTCGTTTTTTAAATGTTAAGATTATTATTGTATTCTGGTGGAGGCCAGGATCTTGGCGGAGCTGGGTCTGTGAGCTGACAGGAGCCCCATCAGGGGTCCAGGAGCTCTTGTTGTTGTATTCGCAGACCACTGGCAGGATTCATGGATCTTGGATTCTTGCTTTGGACTTCGAACCCTGTAGCAGAAACCATTCACAAGAGCCTTTCGTGTGTGGGGTGCTTTCATGTTTGTTTACCAAGTATGCCACACCCGGGCCCCAATGCGACTGCATGTCACTGAGTAAAGTTCTACTTTCATACCAAGTTTTGTATGATGCCAATCAGTTAGAGCAAAAAATTACATGGAAGTTAAAATGAAAAAAGTCCATTTTTGACCCCCCATCTCCTCTCGACAGATCTATATACCCACACTTTTATGTGTGCTCACTCAGGTGTATACTGGAATAGAAATTAGAAGATGGTACTTTAAAATATGTGTTGTGTTATTGCTCTTTGGAAAGCAGTGAAAGAAAAAATGTAAATTATTTTTGGTAATTAGTTAAAGCTAGACAAATGTTAGGCTATATTTGGATGTACAAGTATACTCGAGTCTGGTGTAAAAATGGCTGAATTAGTTGAATGTGTGATATTGACAAATGCAGTAAACTGAAGGTCATGAGTTGGAATCCTGACTAGGCAGATTCAATCTTTCATCCTTCTGAGGTAGGGAAGTTGCTTACCATAAACTGGATAACAGTAGTATCTGCTATTTAGAGTGATTCGAAATCCAGAATTGCAGTTTGAATCAATATACTAAATAACTATGTAGATACAACAATTAATATTAGGAGGAGAAAATATTTTGTGGGGAAGTCGCTTTGGAAAATTTGGAAGAATGTGACTTGAGAATATGGTATTTTGGGCATTCCTAGAGAAAGACGCCCAGTGAGCTGAAAAATATATTAGTTTTCATTAATGAGAAATAGGACTCCAATTCAAGTAAGTTCAAGTACTTTATTGGAGCTCACATCTCACCAACCGACAGAAACTGTTTCCATCCCTCAGTATCTTGTTCAAATGCCCTCTTTTGAGTTCCACCCCCCCCCCCCCCATTCTCTGCCTTAATGTACTTCTAGAAGGTTGGGTTCCATCCTAACTTAGAATGACATAGGGGATCACAACACATCCCCCTTACACTAACAGTGATCGCAATGAGGATTATATGAATAAGATGATAAAAGAAAGGATCCCACAAAACATTGAATACAATTAGACAATGCATTAACTACGTTATACATGATGAAGTAAACCTGAACATTGCTAAGATATGTACAAGAAATATAGATTAACCATCGTTCACTACAATTGACCAATGACCAATCTTAACCTTTCCCAATCTTATAATCCTTCCACCACCCAGGTCTTTAGTTTAACACCATGTCCATACTCCCTTGAAGCTCCGCCGTCCTTAGACAACGGTGGAGTATGGTCTGAACTTCAACTGGCCAGTGAAGGATTAACACTCAGATGTCTCCATTTGACAAACTTGGACATACTCCAAACATCACCACTCTCAATCACATTTTCCCCACTCTTTTGATAACAAAAGGTCCCATGAATTTAGAGTCCTTTTCTCACAAACCCTGTGTTTTTTCACCAAGGACAGTTCACTAACTGCCCAAGGTATCATCTTCACACACTTCTTTTGATCATACCTTTCACCGTATTTGATTTGGTACGCCTTCCTCAAGTCCTCACCCTGTGCTCTACGATTGGGTAAATATGCTTCATCATACAGTCGTCCTGAATCATGAATTCCACCATTCATCCAAGCAAGATTCATCTTAGTACTACCCACCTTTCCCCCCATCCAGAAGAAAGGTGATTTGCAGGTTACTAAGTTGGGAGTGTTGTTATGAGCCCATCATAATTCATACAAAACACTTGTTAAAGATACCCTACAATACACTGCCTTTTACACGCTCGAACTAACCAACGTTTTTCATTCATTCTGCCAAGAATTAGCTTGAGGCGAATACAATGCACAATGGAAGTTCCTTAAAAAACTCTTGCATTTCCTATTCCTTCCTTTGTGAATTCAACCTTTAGAAACTCTATCACTACCCTGGTAGCCAATGGCTTCATACACTTCATGACCACCCATTTTGACATGTAATCCACCAACAGTATAACATTCCGCTCATTCTCCGGTAAAAGATGGAAAGGACCAGCAAAGTGTAATCCCAGTTTCTTCCAGGGTTCATTCGGAACACTAACGGGAGACAATGTTGTACTAACAACTGTCCTACTTTTATCAATTCTAGCACATGAGTCTCATTCCTTTACTACCTCTGCTACTTGTTTATCCAGACCCGGTCACCAGTACAGTTCTCTTTACCAGGCTTTGGGGAGACTCCTTCCTAGGTGACCCTTGTGTGCCAAATTTACAACCTTTTTCTCTCAGATTTGTTAGAGGGATAACACTGTCACCCCTGAAAATCTCATTCCTAGTCCAATTAAGTTAATCTCTGACTTTCCAGTATCCCGAAAGTTTTTCTTCGGCAATGAAACTATGCTATGGCATAATAATTGACTAACCATCCTGGGATATGTAATCTTTTCAGCATCATTAAAACCTGGCACACACCATTTTAGGACCTGCCTTGACCTTAAATTAGGGAAGTAACTTATTTCACAGAGCCTTTCAAGGTTCCTTACTTGGAACCTTGGATACCCTATTATAAACGTGTCACATGTATCATTTATTAAGAATCTTCGCTTCTGGTTTAGAACAACCAGCATGTATTTTTCTTATAAATAAGAACCTGCCCTGTCCTTGTATGTCCAAGGGGAACTGCTGCTGTTAGGGTCCTCTTTCTTTGGGTTTCCCTTTCAGGAATCATCTCTGTGGAACCTGCAGCATTGGTTTTACTTAACGCAGCAGGTCTTTGGTCGGAGACAAGGACATGAATGACATTTTCTCCAATCTGAACTCGGCATGCCATTTGTGGAATGGGTCCCAAGGGGGCATGCAGTACACTGGAATCAATGATATTTTCGGCTTGGCAGACAGAGGTCAAAGGCTCTGAGTTTGATGATTTTTTTGTGGGCCTGCCTTCAGAAGGTAGTTTAGGGCAGACTTGGGTTCATAGTTAGTGTGAAAGAAAAAAAAGCCGAGGTGCTTCTAAATAATGGATGGAGAATATCCAACTCTGTCACCAGACTCATACTGAGACAGAAAATACAGCCAGAATTTGCCTTCTGAGGTTATTTGCTTCAATGTAAGGCGAGGACACGGTTTAACATGTGAGCAAAATAGTTAACACAATGTTCAGCCAAGTGCAGAGCCAAGTGCAGAGGCTGGATTTCAAACCTGTGTGCCCTGCCTCCATGGTCAGCAGCTCTAGTGATTAAGCTATATCTTCTCCTCCTCCAGGCTTAATGGAGGACCAAAACACGAATCGAAATAAACATATACATTTACTAGCTTACAACTTTCAACCCCAAATTCAGCTTCTAAAGAGAATCAAATCTGTCATCCCAGAAAACAATTTTAAATCTGTGGCGGTATCCGTGGTACTCTCCAGGATTGACTATGGACATTCACTTCTCTTCAGCATCCTGAAAGTACAGTTGGCAGTGATCCATGCAACTGGAACCAAAAGGTGTAAGCACATCACACCACTTATATCCACCCTCGGGTAGCTACCCATAGGAGGGAGAAGCCATTTTAACCTGGCGTGCATGGTGCCCAAAGCTCTTTATTATGGCTTACCTCTCCACTTAGCTGAAAAATGTACAAGAGGAAGTCACACGCTCCGCAACTCTGGCCATCTAGTTCATGAAACTTCATTCTTCAGTCCTTCTGGAAGCTGTAATGCTTAAACCATTCTTCTCCAAAAGCGCACAAAATAAAACTACAAATAAACAAATTTCAGCCAACGTCCTACAGGCCCCCTGAATGTCAGTGGGAAAGTTGCTTCCGCTCCCACTACATAGCACTAGTTGCGGCTGGCGTCTATGTGCAGGGGGGAGCAGGTGTATGTGCAAAAAATATTTAAAATATACTCTGGCACGTGCCAAATAAAATCAAAATATATAAAAAAAACTGTAACCTCACTACAGGACGTCCTCGCTCAGGACCTTTTTGGCGACTGCAGTGCAGGCCCCAGCAACTCCCTTGACCAATCCTGGCACTGCTTTCACCAGCATGAGAGCACCATGCTGATTGGAGGGAGCGACCTGTCTCGGGGCTCCACAGCGCTCTGGTGGCCTGCACTTGCTCTAACCCAGATGTCTTAAAACAGCTGGGTTAGAGGTTTTAAAGTGCACATGTCTGGCTGGCCGTCACAAGACAGCTGGCCAAAGCGGCATGCACACTTTGAAAACTGCACATACAGCCCACCCTCTTCACTGCTTCTGCTCCCACTAAGTCCCACCCTGTCCTGACTCTCGGTTCGGGTGGGAGGCTGAAAAATAAAAGGGTAATGAATTATCATTTTATTTTTTATCTCGGGGACACTTAAGTGGGGTGACTCTCCAATGGAGGAGCCGCCCCTGCAAAGACACAGGTGTCTCCTGTTGTAAAAGTGGTTATGATTTACATAATATTTAATTATTATTAGAAGAAAACAGAAGCATCAGGGCAAAATAAAAAAAATAAATGATACACAAATTTTGAAAAAGAGGACAAGCTAAAATAATTATGGTGGATTTTTTGCAGCGCATAGATGCTGCTGTTGTGAGTTTTGGTCATAATGGTGAAGGAAAAACGTGAAGCAGTCAACTACTCTGTAGGGATACAGTTGGTAATTTCTACATATTTGCTAGCTCATCAAGCCGAGGAATTAAGAGTGTTTTAGTTATGAGCTCAGCGTTCACTCTACAAGGCGTAGTCACTGGTTAAGTCAGCTGTTGTTTTCTTTGCCTCCTGTCACCCTGCACGTTGCTCAATGTTTGGCCCATGTACAGTGCTTTGTTTTGGACGTCATCTCAGACTAGCTTTTTACCTCCATTAGTAATGTTTTTATTATTCTCCGTATTAGATGTTCCCAGTGGTACTGGCAAATTTAGTAGTCTATTGAAATTGTTGGTTGGGATACCGATATAGAAAGATCCACGTGCAATATGTTGTTAGAAAATGTGACTTATTTGTTTATCATAACATTTTACAACCATTTCTCATAAGAACATATTACAGGTACAAAATCCTTTTAGCTGTTGCATGATCGTGTCCTTTGGCGGATGAATTTTGACATTCATACACATTCAAATATCTTTGCCTATATGCGGGATTCTAAAATTCATTTTATGTTCAAATGGTTCATTTTTTAAAAATACTTCTGGAAGAAAGCATGCCAAGGAGAGGCATTATTTTCTGCCTTTGTTAAAACAAATGCAATGTACTGATTAGCACTTTAAATTACATTTGGCTGAGAAAAATGTTTGAATGAAAAACTAATAGGAGATGATAATATGATCATTGCTTCACGAAAATGGACAAAACATGACCCATTTCCTCTAAAGATTCCAGACGTTTTCCCACGTCGGCATGACCTGCAAGTTAAGATAACCTTTTAATTGTTCCACCTCATAGAGCAAGCATCCTTGAACACAAACTCTTTAGGTGGGCATCAGATTACAGTTGTAATCTTTCTTGATTGGAGTGGGCTTCAATTCGTTTTTTCTAGATTAGGTGATTCTATTCTCACCTTTTCAGTCACTAGTTCGCCTTTCTTCTACAAGTGTGCCTCTGGTGGTGGAAAATAATTCATAGACTAACATACAGTTAGCAATTTGCGTCTTCCAGACTCCTGCTTTAGTGAAGCTTGTGGCATATGCCAAGAGATGCCATATGCTGGCCCATATTAGACACTACTGGTTCAGCATCCTTCAATTTGTTCTAAAGTCAACTCACACGTTGCCTCGTGTGTGGCAGAAGTAGTTGTTGTACTTAAGCCAACAAAAGATTTTTGTTTTTTTTATATTAACGCTACATTTTCTTTTTGGTGTTTTTTTGTTGTTGTCCTCATTCATAAATAAGTAAGTTGTCTTAAAGCAGCCAATGGCACATTCCTGGGTCCAAACAGTGGGGAAACACCACCTTGTGAAACCCTTATCACCTCATGGACTCCTGGAATAGCCGACCTCAAGACTCCTGGGGATATAGCGGGTGAGAGCGGGACCTCTTTCCCTGAATGCAACCTCTGTCCCTTAAACTCACTTATTTCATAATCATTGGACTTTGTATTTTTTAGGAAGTTGAAGTATCAAATTTGCTAATCCACTCCTCCCAGGCCCCCCAAAATTTAGTTATTTTCCTTGACCTACAACCCAAGTCCCATTTATGGATTCTTTTAACAGATGCAACCCGGTCCAATAATAATGGGGGATCGAGGGATACCCATTTTAAACCGATTTATCTTCTTGCCAAGAGAATTAAGACAAATAAAAGTGAGGCTTGGAGTTTTGAGAGCTTAGAGCTAATACTCCCCTCAGACCAGATACCAAAGTTGACCAAAACCAGGCTTACCTTAATTTCTTGGCCAAGTACCTCTGAGATAGTTTTACCCACGTGGTTTCAGAAGCCCTGGATCTGGGGACACTGCTGAAACATGTGCATGTCATCTGCACACCCCGAGGTACTCTTCGAGCAGACCTTTACTCCTCCACCGCCTATCTTGGTAAGCTTCTTCGGGGTCCAATAAGCTCTATGAAGTGTAAAGAGATGGTTTCTCCTCAATGGGGCTGCTTTAACAACACTCCATAAAGTGCACATCGATACTTGCCAATAAGATGTAACGCTGCTGGAAGGCAGGTCTCTTCTCCAGGGCTCCTCCATAGGTATTGACGGGGGTTCTCCTTTAACTAAGAGCCAGTTCGCATCTCCATCCTCACCCAAGTTTACTGCCCAGCTAGACAATTGATCAAATTTAAATCTGAACAACCTTTGATTCGTAAAATTACTGATGAAGTCCCTTGAGAGTAATTTATTGTCTTGCAGTAATAGACCCCATTTCACAATGCCTTCTTCCAAAAGTGGGACTGACAACCTATCCTTGAGGCACACGGACGTACCCTGAGAGTTCCAAATAGGAGCACTTTAACAGTAGTACGGAATTCTGAGCATCTTCCTCAGCTGATACCATAGTTCACAGGCCGACCTCAAAACCTTTAATTTTACTTTTTTTAAAGTATTTGGGATGACCAAATTTATAGAGAAGCCCATTCCCCTCCCCGCCCCCCGAGGAATATTTTTGGACATGGCTAATAGAAAGGGGGGAAACAAGAGGAGTCAAGCAAGAGATGTCTCACATTCTTAGAATGAAATGCCCAGCAGTAAAAACGGAGATCGTGGCTAGCTATACCCCCATCCTGCTTTGGACATCTTAGTTTCCTCTACGCAATCCTAACCCCTTTATTGGACCAGAGGAAGCTATTTATGTCACTTTGTATATCCTTTAATGTTTTCGGACTAAATAATAATGGAATTACGTCGAAAATAAAAGTACATTTTGGCAAAATTGACATTTTAACCAGGTTTGAACAACTAAAAATTGACAGTGGAAGACTATCCCATGATCTTAATAAGCTTCCTGTCTCTCTCCTTTTTAACTCAAGGTTAGCCTGGGCCATTATGTTAATGTCCTGTGTGAGTTGTATACCTAAGTATCTTATTTGCTGTGTAACTAATGGGAGACTAGATTGCAAGTTCCAAGACATAATTTCCATTTTTTGTGAGTTAATTGTACACCCAGAAATCTTCCCAAAATCCATCAAAAGCTGCTCCAACTTTGGCAGGATGGTTGGACTATCTCCTGTAAAAATCATCAAATCATCGGCATAGAGTGCTAGTATTTTCACCCATGCCTCATATTCAAATGGAGTAAAGATTTCACCAGCCCTGATGTTACAGGCCAATGGTTCGATGTAAAGATCGAAAAGTGATGGGGAAAGAGGACATCCCTGTCTAGTTCCTCGCTTCAGCCTAACTAAATTAGTTACATTTCCATTAACTACTATCCTTGCCGTGGGAGTTTTAAAGATGTTACTAATGACCTTTAGAAATGTGTCTCCTAGCCCAAAGGAGTGAGCTATGTGGCGTAGGCAAGGACAGCTCACCCTTTTAAAGGCTTTGGCCGCATCAAATGCAACGATAGTAAGAGGAAACTTCAGCGGCGTAGCGAGGGGGGGCGGTCCGCCCCAGGCGGCACTATTTTAGGGGTGGCCGGGCGGCGCCTCAGCAGTATCAACACGACACTAAATCATCATTAGCAGCCAAAGTGCGTTGCGCAGCATAACTAAGCCTTGATTGCCCAGTGTGTATAAATGCTACTGCATTGCACGCACCACTGAGCCTATTTTAAAAGTGGACCTTCACGTTTGGGTCAGGGCCGTCAATCTGGTAGCGCGCAAAAGCGCTACCAATCTCGGCCCTGCAAACATTTATCATGCAGAGAGCCCGCCCATGGCAGACTTGTAAACTGTCCTGTTGTTAGCGCAAGGCACGCACCAACGCACGTGGTGACGTGCATGAATGCATCCAGTGACCTACACTCACCTCAGCAGCCCACCACAAGCTGTTGACCTGAACCGACTCTCTCCCAGGTACAAATTCCCGAGGTTATTGTTGATTCGAAGGTATTATAGTGTTTACACTGTAAATGTTCAATAATTTTTTTTTTTTTAAAGAAACAATTTCTAAATGTTTCCATTTTTAAAGTGCATAGATAGAGCCGCATAGATTGTTTTCCCCCAAAAAACTTATCAGAATAAAATGAAAAACAGATCGCCTTAATAATAGCTATCTAAAGGCACTTGATGGTTAAAATAGCTGATCGCTGGTCATCAAAATTTGAAAAAGAGCACACACATCTTTAGTCTTAATGGTTTTGTATGCGCCTGTAACCATGACCCACACATAATTATTTCTGCTTCACCTAATGTAGTTTATAGCCGCTTACTTTTAACAACAGCGTCACATAAGGGAACATACACATTTGACGCAGGTATATTTTTCTAGCCAATAAATATGGTGCACATTTACTAGAGGTTAGCTTCTCGTAATCTTCTACCCCAGCATGAGGCGCTGGGCTCTTCTTGCCCCTCGGGCCCTGCTCGACAAGAGCCTGCTGCGCCAGCCGCAGCGGCGTTTTCACGATCCTAATGATCATTTTAAACTGTTGGTTCTCCCCACCCTTTTCGAGTCTGACTTCCCAGTGCAAGAGGCATGATAAGGAGGTCGAACACACACAAGCCTGAAAGATGCAGATGAGTTTCACACACGACGAGAGTCTGAATAAAGAATACACTGTTGAGTGTCATTTAATGACATGTATTTATTTATTTACTTATTTATGCGTTTTTATATAGCGCAGACTTTACCCGAAGGTGTCAGAGCGCTTCCCAATAGGAACAGTAACCTTACATGTGGAGAAAATTACAAGTGGGCATATTCCAAAACGTTACGTTACATGAGGAAAAAGTGACAATTGTGCATGTAACAAAAGCAAACAACTTGTTAGCGCAAGGCACGCACCAACGCACGTGGTGCATTTCCCCAGCACCACTCCCCCCACCCCTCCCCCAGGGGCGGCAATCTGAGGGATAGCCCCGGGCACCACAAGCTCTAGCTACGCCTGTGGGAAACTTGTTGACTGAAGCAAGGTCAATTGCGCCGATCAGCTCATGGGTTAAATCATGGAACTGGCGGACACTAATAAACCCCTTCTAGTCAGGATGGACCAAATGGCCCATCATGGTGTTAAATCCCCTCGCTAAAATTTGCGCCAAGATTTTATAATCCTAATTCAGCAGGGAGATGGGCCTAAAAGACTCACATTTGCTGGGTCTTTATTAGGCTTCAGAATCAAAGTAACGGCTGCCTCATCCCAGGAGTTAGGAATTGGAGTATCTTTGGAGAAAATACTATCAAATAACTTCTCCAGAATAGGAGCTAGGGTCTCACTAAGGGCAATATAAAACTCATTAGATATAGCATCCAACCTACATGTTGATCAGGGCTTGACAGACAGTAGTCCAAGGCCTTCAGACAAGAGCAGAACTCCTAGACAATCTGAGTTGGAGCTGAAAAATCAGCTCTATCTCCACCTCATTTAGTACCATACTTTGAAACAACACTCAAGAGTGATAAAACAGGCAGTCCGCAAAGTTTTCAACTCTGAGCAGCTACACAGTAATCATCCTGGAAAGTGTTTGTTTCTGGACTCCATGGCCGGCCTCCTATATCATCATTGTACCAAATGCCATAGTCCACATGGGGCTACTGCAAGAATGTATGGGTAATTAGTGGTGCCAAAGCAGGTGAAACTGCGATGACAGACCAACTCAGCCGCAATGGCACTCCAGTCATTTATATGGTGGTGCTAAAGAATTAAAACATGAACCAGGGTGTTGTTGGTGAGGGTGATACAAGCCCAGTTAATCATTATAAACTCATCAATACCCACAGGGATGATCTGACCCTGCAGAGGAAATGGCAAGGCCTATCGCAACATGCTGTGACTAATCCAATTGTACAATATCGTACCAAGATATTACATGAACCGATAAGAAGGAACATGGAGAGGAGGCACAGATAATCTGGAATTGATCTCTGGATTGGAACAGCCACATCATAATGACATTTTACAGATCTAAAGCCGATGAGCTGAACAGATTTCTGCAAGAGGATCTTGAGGGAGTCCAAAATAGTTTCTCAAAAGAACTGTGCCTGCATGGTGAACACTGGATATTAACTTACTTTGCATGAAGGTAAACGCATCCCAATCCCAAGGGATTAATCTGTTGATAAACTGGGCAAGGAAATATGTGTGTGCGTTTCTGTGTATGTCTTTGAATCACAAAGTAAAACTGAAGCTGCACAAAACAAGAATGCTCTTGATTGCTCCAGTGACTATATCAAGATGTCTTATATCTCTGGAACGTCGCAGAAAGCTGTAACACCTGCCAGATCTTCTCTCTTGGATGCCAAATGGGATCCTTCATTACAGCCTCCAATTGTTGAACTTAAATTCTTGCTTTTTGAATACATGCTATATGGTCATCTGAAACTACTTCCATTCATCAATTAAATCTTTTTGGGGGGAACACCCTTCAGCTAGAGCACTCTGAGCCTTTAAGTTGGAGAGAATCTGCACTGATGTCTTGTAAAATAGGTGAACACAATACTGTGCTAAGTAGAGATATGTTACATTAATTGGCTACATCTGTTTGCAATTTCCATCTATGAAAACATTTAGCTTAGGTTACTACATGGAGAAAAATGTCCTCACAGTCATCTTTTTACACAATTACTGTGATTAAAAAAACTATGCACCTCCTTTCAAGCTGGGCATTTCATTGAAGGTAGTCCTGGTTGCCATTCCCTCATCTAGAATGATGAGTGAGGTTCAGGTCCTTTGAATTTGTAACCCTATGGAATATTTCACCTTAAAGTCTCACAAAAGATTCCTCATTTTCACTTAAGGTAATCTCAGATATCATATAAACCACACCAGCCAATTGCCTCCTTTCTTTTCCAAAACCTTCAGCAGAGTGAACTCTTCACACTCGTGCGTAAATAAGTCTGTGAGAATATTACTAAGATATGGTTAAAGAAATGTGAAAATTAAAATACCTAAGTCTTTGGTAATTGGTTCATTAAGCTTACATGCTTGCATCCTTCATGCAATTCATTTTAGACTAGTATTCTGACCAGCTACTTGTTATTTATTATCAAAAGCAAACAGGCCTATTTGAGGCAAGCCCTTCCTGGAAGAGAAAAAAAAGGCAATTCTACTCTCCTGAGAAATGTCCATATATGCAAGTGACCTTAAAAACAATATCAGCTTCCTTTAATCGATATGATGTGTTAATCAGAATATAATAAAGCTGTATACTCCCTTGAAGCCAATATCACCAGGGCGCGCTGACATGAAATATTAAGAAAATCTAAAATTTGGTAACAGAGAAGTTGCCCTGGTAGGAACCTCTCTTTCCAGCTACCATGCAAAACATTCAACAGGGCACAGTAAATAATACCAGGAAACCGTGAAGTGAATTGAAGACCGAAAGACAAGTCTCAAGTAAAAGGTGCAGGTGTACCAATAAAATGACACCTCGCACAAGTTGAATAGTTTTAACTGGTTTTGTGCAATGATATCAGTCTTAAGTGAGTGCACGTGCCCCTGGCATGTTGAAATGGGAGTGTCTGTAATCCAACACACGGCAATGAGAATTAATGCATGCTGCGCTCTCGGTCGAATATTGCTACCCACACCCAGCGAGAAGACACATGCTTATGTTCGTCCCAACACATTCTGTTGTAATCAATAGGATGATGGAAACTCCAGGATTGATTCTTCAGTTACTTTATTAATTAAGATGTTAAGATCATAAGTTATAAGATACAAAACCCCATCAGGAGCTGCTGTCCTGCTGCTCAGCCCTCACTCAACTGACATTCATAAACTACTCACATTCTAATCATCCAACATTCTGTATGACATGCATACCAGCTGAGCAGCAGGGAAACACAAGATATAACATATCTCCCTTCGTTATGGGTACAATTGCATGAAGCAATAAAATAGTTGTCAATATGATGCACTCTAGTACACAAAGTCAAAGATATTAAAACAGTGTACCACAGTTCATATAGACATTACAAATAAAATATTTTAACACATCCTGCACCGCATTACTTCCCGAAATGAACAACTATCTTTATCCTATATCCTTATGTCACTAATTATACAAGTTGGCCAGACTTGTATAATAAGCACGACTTAAAGGAACAAACTTTACGCAACAAATATCAGAAAACAACGTGTACATCATAGACTAAGAATAAGTACTCGCAAAACTCATCCATACTCCGGGAAACCATATACATACATCAAGTACATCCCAGCACCACACGTGCATGCGATAAGCACATACGTAGCTGGGGAATTACGTGCACACAACAAACTTAACTGGACATATGCGGCAAACAACTTGTAGACAAGCTAATAATTGGCTCAACAACCTGACGCTAACTCACACACAACACCCATTGGGAACAAAGTTTGTTGAAATAAATATTAACACCTAAACAACATAACCAAGGGGTAACTATATACCACATAGCCCCATCAAACATGAGTTAATGAGTCGCCTAACATCTAGACAGACTCACACACAACACTAGTTGTGGTACAACTCTTGTTAAATTAGCATCAGCACCCGAACAACACAACCAAGGGGTGACCATATACCACATAGTCTCTACAAACATGAGCTGATGAGTAGTCTAACATCTAGACACACCCACACACAACGCTAGTTGTGGAACAACTCTTGTTAAATTAGCATTAACACCTTAACAACGCAACCAAGGTGTGACCATATACCACATAGCCCCCACAAACATGAGCTAATGAGTCGCCTAATATCTAGACATCCTCATACACAACACTAGTTGTGGAACAACTGCTGGTGAAACAATCACCAACTCCAAAAGACGATAACCAATGAGCGACCATATACAGCATAGCCCTCTAATAACTATGTGACCATATACAACATAGTCACTACAAATCTACAAATATAGTGGTTTAGTATCTTGACACCACCTTGCACACTAGACTTATTGTGAAACAGTTCTTGGTGTGATAACCAATGAGCGACTATATACAGTATAGCCCTCTAAAAATCATGTGTCTAACAACATAACCAAGGGGTAACCATACACCACATAGCTCCCACAAATATGAGTTAATGGGTCGCCTAACTTCTAGACATACCCACACACAACGCTAGTTGTGGAACAAATCCTGGTGAAACAATTACTAACACCAAAACACGATAACCAATGAGCGACCATATACAGCATAGCCCTCTAATATCTATGTGACTACATACAACATAGTTACTACAAACCCACAAATATAGTGGTTTAGATGATTTAAACACTAACTCAACTAGAACCCATCTCTTAAATTACTCAAAGCACAACAATGAAAAGATTTGTTCTCAATGCTGGCTCTTGAATCTCAAATAACAGTTCCTCGTTGTGTTATCCACAGTGTAAAATGGTCCCGAACACTGTATGGGATCCATCGTCTAATTCAGACACCACATGGTTAAAAGTCCCGCAACTATTTCCTGGACAGTTGAACTTTACAGACGCTGCTCGAAACTGGATCACACCGTTGTTAACTCGCCGGTGATATCCGCAAAGCAATGAACTACACAGGAGAAAGTCTTGTCGAAAACACATAGTCGCTTTCTTTTTTCTATTTCCCACAAAATTCCTTATCTTGCTTCTCAATTGTCTCAAATCCGAGCACTTTACCGACAAAACTGCTGTACATGCACCTCATGTTCTGTCTCTCCTTCTTTCAAGTGTTACGGAGATTCCTCACGATTACGTTATCTAGCAACCCTCATTGTTGCTGGTGGTTGTCATTGCGTAGGGAAAAGAGACGTCAACACGTCAGATCGTAACGGCATGAGTCATCAGGAGCTGCGGCTTCTAATCCTCGAAGGAAGACAGGGGAAACGTGTGACGTGGGACATGCAGCTTGTCCACCATGAGTCCGGACAATTCTCTCACGTCATCAAACAACTGAAGATTTGCCAGTGAAAGGTTCTCCTCGAGCACGAAGAGCAGTTGGCAGTTGGAGCCAAGTAAGATCACTCAGTCAAGTTTAATAATCCATTGTTGTTAAACCAGCGTACTACCTTCGAATTCACTGGCTCACACCTTGTAAGGCACCTGTTTATTAATTTCGATCTCCACAAGGTATATTCATTTCCAAGGATTAGTCACATTTCCTCACCGAGGCTCGATCCACTGCCCCCGAAGTTCAAACTAATTTCAGGTCATAAAGAGTCAACCTTTTACTCTAAACGTCCATGCGTAGACTTTACACTGAGGCCCGATTTTTATCCCTTTGTACAAGTAAACGTCAAAGCAGTAGTTATTAAACCTCTTCTTTCAAATTGTTCACATCACTCTGAGGTTTGTTTTCCGTCCTTGGTTGAATGAACAGTAAGAGCTACGATTTTCCTCACTCTCCATCGAGGCTCGTTTTAACTGCCTAGGACTCATATACAATGTCACAGCAGCTGTCAGAATGAAATGTCTTAGACTGAGGCTCGATTTACTGCTCTCAAATACAACAAACCACTCGGTGATGAATCTGCCAAACTTCGATTTCAAGGCGACCGATGTACGGGTCACTGATGGGGTTAGTTTGCCAGACTGTGTCACACACACTTAAGTTAAGAATCCTTTACCTCGAGATATCCTGGTTCCGATTCCCTTACTCATCATGTACCTTTTCACTTCAGGCTTGAATTTCTCTGCTTGTTCCTTATCAGTACTCTTTAGCTTTTCGTTTTCGTTTTCTACAATTTTGCACGCGTAGACTCTCCAAAACGTCGCCAAAATGTTGTAATCAATAGGATGATGGAAACTCCAGGATTGATTCTTCAGTTACTTTATTAATTAAGATGTTAAGATCATAAGTTATAAGATACAAAACCCCATCAGGAGCTGCTGTCCTGCTGCTCAGCCCTCACTCAACTGACATTCATAAACTACTCACATTCTAATCATCCAACATTCTATATGACATGCATTCTAGCTGAGCAGCAGGGAAACACAAGATATAACACATTCCCTATCAGAATAGTAATGGAAACTATCCAGTTATCAATACTGCATCTGCATGGCACACTTACATCTTCGTCCTAAACTCCGCCTACGGGAGTCCCGTGTTCTTTCAAATGTTGTACTTCGAAATGTCAATATTATATTCATATTAGGATATCTCTTGCAGAACCCCATGCAAATTAGGCATCAATTAAGGCCCGGCAGGGCAAAATCGACCAGCAGAGACAGTGGCTTCTGTAGAGCCAAACACTTTTGGGGTTGAGCCGGAAATGGTTTAATTTGGTCCCATACACTTTGCAACTCGCACTAGGGTGGTTGATGGCACCGTCTCTAACCCCATATTCGAGTGCACAGATAAATGCACAGAATAAATGCATCTCGAGGCTACGATTTTCAAATAAATAAAATCTTACCATTAATTTCCTCACATAAAGTGATGCCTACACTTGAAGCCAGCCGTGGCCAGCATTACGGGCGGGTGAGGGGGGGGTGGAAATGGGATCGTCACGCCAATCCAATAACTACCTGACAAAACAAAGGAGAAACAAGATAATCCTCCTTGTCTGGAATGATATCCCAAAGCCTGAGAAAGGCAACAGTGCTGTATTCCCTTCTCTTTTCCATTTACCACCCCACCCTCTGATTAGCTCAATCCCGCTGCTACTGCAACATCAGTAATTCGTTTAATGGAAAGAAAATATATAAAATAAAAGTGAAACTTACGTCCCGCTTTTGGTTAAGTCCCGAGACTCCCGACTCCCGCCGTCCTGCGTTTTGAATTCCTTCAGCGCTCGTTATCAGGAAGGCAGCCTCCCTCCCCTCCACCAATCACAACGCTGCAAGGGCAGCGTTGTGATTGGTGAGGCCGCGCCCCACCCGGGTCATTTTCTCTATGTATGCTGCAGCAGATTTTTTTTCTTAGCAGTACCCCTTCACATCGGTAGGTGGCGTTGGTCGACACCACATCCGTCGTCGGCGCCGTGGTCGCCGGGATGATGTTGCAGTGCCTACTTAGACGCTGCCACTGCGCACTGACATCAGTTCTTTCTTTTTACGCCCCAGCCTAGCGCAGATCCAGAGAGAGCTACCCCTTAGTCACTTTATAACTAAACTATTTTGACGTTTTGTCGACCTCTTTTTAGAGTCTTTCGACTCCTGGTGTGTGTCGGGATGTCCCAACACCAGACCGGGTTTAAGCCTTGCGATGCCTGTCACTGACTGATGTCTGTGACGGGACACACCTCGTGTGTCTTTGGTGTCTGGAGAGTGACCACGATGTGAAGTTGTGCTCCGACAACCAGGCCATAACTCCAAAGTGTTTACAGGAGCGGTCCCGAAAGCTCTTGGAGACTTGTTGGTCGGCTCCGCATCGCTCCTGGTCGCGAGAGGAAGGTCTCGAGGCCACTTGCGGAGCCCCCACTCCACATTGCACTCAAAGTTTTCCAAGTCTTCAGGTAAGTCAAAGCACAAGAAGAAAGCGGAGAAGCACAGGTGCTTTTTGCCTTCTCCCCGTTGGTCGGCTGACAGGGAGCAGGACCCCGAGTGTTGTTGCTCTAAGGCTCCGTCTCCGGTGCCTACTTCAGGGATGACTCCGTGCCACCCCCATTTCTGGGAGCCGGAGCGCCCCCTCGCCCCCCTGCCCAACTTTGTACATTTTACAAAGCCCTTTTTCGCTTCTTTGGGCAGCCTGACTCCGCCGGCACGCCTTTGGGCTCCACGGGGCCGTCGGTGGCTCTGGCTCCGGCATCGGAGTGCCCCCTCAGATCCTGGCATGGATCTGGACTAATGCTGGTTGGTGTTACTCGAACTTCCCCGGCGTCGATCCCGGCGAGACCGTGCCCCCGGTCTTTGCTGTCCCCAGCCTCATCCCCGAGATGGACCCGGAGCCGGACCAACATCGGATCTGACATGTGAGGGTTCTTTTGTTCCCCTGTTATCTCTGGTGTTCCCTATCACCCTGAAGGTGGTGCTGAGGACTGGGAGGGGTCGCTGGACCCTTTAGCAGACCAGCTAGAACAGCCAGACTGTAGAGAGGACCTGGGTGGCGCCAGTGGTCTGGACACTTCTCCAAACCTTGGTGTACTTTCTCCCCCTACTGTGGCTATGGAGGAGGGAGCGTCGTACCCTTTGGTGGTGAAAAGGGCGGCCAAGGTCTTTGGCCTTGAGCTCCCTTTGGTGGCGGTCAGGACTAACCTCCTGACAGAGGTGCTTCAGCGTGCGGCATCCTCCTCTGAAACCCTTCTCTGAATCACTTCTGCCCTTCAAGAAAGCCCTCACTGAAGTCCTTCTGGGCACCTGGTTCAAGCCGAGCACAGGGGCTCCTGTGGAGAGGATGATTGTCTGTGCCATCGCCCGGATCATGGCGGCCCAGTTTTCCTCACCTAACAGCCTTCCCCCGAGAGCTTGTTGGTCCAAGCCTCTTCGTCCAAGGGCGCATTCCCTTCTGCTCCCCCTGATAGGGAATTCGGGAAGCTGGAAATCCCCCCTGAGAAGCGCATGTTCTCGTCCTTCAGTTTAGCACTGGGGTCTGTGAAAACCGCGTGCATCTTGGGCCGATACTCCCATACCATCTGGGAAGCAGTTGCGCATGTGTTGCCTCAGTGCCTGGAGGAGGCCCGGGCCATTCTCTCCCAGGCAGTGGTGGATGGGAGAGACGCAGCCAAATTCACAATTAGATACCACAAATTCACTGGGAAGAACGATTGTCAGTAGTCCTTCGGTGCTTCTCTTGGTTGAAGACACCTGGCTTTTCGGGGGATGTAGTCTACCTCAATGGACATGCCCTTTGATGGCCATTATCTTTTTGGAGACAAAGCAGAATTGGTGCTCGAGCACTTTAAAGATTCTCAGGCTACAGCCAGATCTTTGGGCCTCGGTGGGCCTCCAGTCTCCAGCTGCGGACGTGGGACCCAGCGACCTCGTGGGTCAGGGAGCCAGCGGGTGGGCCAGTCCACCCCCCCCCCGAAGCGGCCTCCAAACCTTCCTAGTCTGACCTTTCAGGGCCATCAAGTGCCAGTGGGTGGCAGAATTCGCCTTCACCTCCCTTACTGGCAAACCATCACGTCGGACAGGTGCGTTTTGCTGATAGTCCGAAGGGCGTACTCCCTCCTCTTCGAGACAACCCCTCCCTCCGTGCCACCGTCATTCGGTCGCATGTCGAAGGATCATTTGGCGCTTCTCTGCCAGGAAGTCTCATCTCTCTTGGCCAAGGGAGCTATCGATAGGGTCCCTGCGCCAGAAGTAGGTTGTGGTTGCTATTCCCTCTACTTTCTGGTGCCCAAGAAGGACACAGGCCTGCATCCTATGCTAGACTTCAGGACCCTCAATCGCTTCCTCGTGAAGGAGAAGTTCAAAATGCTCACATTGGCTCAGGTCCTGTCTGCCCTCAACCCTCGAGACTGGATGGTGTGGCTGGACTTGCAGGATGCCGATTTCTACATCCCCATCCTGCCAGCACACAGACGCTACCTATGGTTCATGGCAGGCCAATTTTCATTTCACTGTGCTCCCTTTTGGCCTTACCAGTAACCCTCGGGTGTTCATAAAGGTGATGGCGATGGTCGTAGCTCATCTGCGCAGATCAGGTTTCCAGTCTTCCCCTATCTTAACGACTGGCTGTTGAAGGGACAGAGCAGTTTTGGGCCTATCCTACTGAGCAGCGAGTCCGGGGTATTCGGGCTATGATACAGATGTTTCAGCCTCTATCCCGGATTAAAATGAGAATGACCCTGAGGCTGCTGGGCCTCATGGCGTCCTGCATCCTGCTGGTAAATCATGCCAGATGGCATATGCAGGCTCTGCAGTGGGCTCTGAAGTTCCATTGGGTGCAGCATCAGGGAAACCTTTCCGACTACGTCCAGATCGCAGAGGGAACTGCACAACAATTGCAGTGGTGGTTAACAAACAAACCAAGCTTGGGTCAGAGGCAGATCCCTCTCCCTTCCCCAACCAGACTTCACAGTAGTGACAGATGCATCACTCCTGGGATGGAGCGCCCATTTGGGAGAGGCAGAGATTAGTGGCGGCTGGTTTCCGGCGCAATCCAGGCTCCATATCAACCTGCTGGAGCTCCGGACGATCCACCTGGCACTGTAGGCATTCCTTCCCTCTCTTAAGGGGAAAGGGGTGCAAGTGTTCACGGGCAACACCACTGCCATGTGGTACTGCAACAAACAGGGCGGGGTGGGGTCGTGGACCCTCTATCAAGAGGCTCTTTGCCTTTGGACATGGCTGGAACATCAGGTCATGACCCTGGTTCTTCAACACCTGGCAGGTTCTCTGAACGCCAGGGCTGACAAACTCAGCCGTCGGTGCCTGGTAGATCATGAATGGCATCTTCACTCCGAGGTGGTGCAAGGTCTCTTTCAGCAGTGAGTAGAGCCTTGGTTAGATCTGTTAGCCACCGAAAAGAACATGCAATGTCAGCACTTCTGGAACTGCGGCCTCCTGTACGCCTTTCCGCCTGTACCACTGCAGCCCAGAGTGCTGATGAAGATCAAGTGCGAACGGGCCCAAGTTATTCTTGTGGCTCTGGACTGGGCATGAAAAGTCTGGTAACCAGAGCTCCTGAGCATGGTCCTCGATCCTCCGATCAGACTGCCCCTTCGGGAGGATCTTCTGTCGCAGCAGCAGGGGAGGGTTCTTCACCTGAACCTGCCTAGCCTCCACCTCCTTGCATGGAGATTGAGCGGCGATAGTTGACAGCTTTTGAACGTCCACCCGAAGTCTGTAATGTCATCTTGGCAGCCAGGCGTCCCTCCACTAAAACGGTACACGCCTGTAGATGGAACAAGTTTGTGGTATGGTCCATAGCAAAGGCTGTGAATCACCTTTCTCCCCCCTCTTTCTCCCTCTCTTTCTGAGGTCCTCTTGTATATACTTACTTTGGCCCAGCAGGGCTCTGCTCTGGGCACTCTTAAAGGCTATCTTGCAGATATCTCTGCCTTCCTTTGGTTACCCGATCAGCCTTCCTTGTTCAGGTCCCGTATTGTAAATAGATTTTTTAAGGGCATTACTCATCTCTTTCCTCCATCTCCTTTTGTAATGCCCCAGTGGGACTTGAATCATGTTCTTACTTATCTCATGTGTCCTTCCTTCGAGTCCCTTCATATTTGTCCTCTCAGGCTCCTCACCTTGGAAACTGTCTTACTTTTTGCCATAACCTCTGCCCGCAGGATGAATGAGGTTCAAGCTCTTTCTTCTAAGCCCCTTTTCTTTTCTGTACATCCAGACAAAGTGGTGCATAGGACCAGGCCCTTGTTACTTTCTACGGTGGTTACACCATTTCACATAGGACAAACGATCACTTTGCCCACCTTTTTTCCGACTCTGCACCCTTCTAAGGAGGAGGAGAGACTCCACTGTCTGGACCCTAAACGTGTGCTATTCTTCGACCTTGACCGCCCGAAAGATTTCCCGGTAGATGATCAGCTCTTCGTTGGCTATGTAGGTGCCAAGAAGGGCTGGACTGTTCAAAAGTGTACCATCTTGCGATGGGTTGTCCTTTGTATTAAAATCTGTTACACTTTAGTGAAAAAAGAACCTCCAATGGGGCTAAATGCTAATTCCAGGAGAGCTACGGCAGCAACCACTGTATTGGCACATGGAGTTCCACTTCTTGATATCGGTCAGGCAGCCACGTGGGCATCGTTGCACACGTTCACCAGCCATTACTGCCTGGGCAGCCAAGTCCGGGGGATGGCTATTTTGCCCGTTCAGTCCTACAGGACTTTCTGGTGTGAACTTGGTTCGCAGACCCTCCTCTGGAGCTTGTATTCTAAGGTAAGAAATCTATAACTAACTGTCTCTTTCAGATGAACAAGATACTTACCTTTGGTAATGATGTATCTGTAAAAGACATATGTTAGTTATAGATTCATTACCACCCCACCCTTCCTCCGGGCTTTGCAAGCTGATTTCTAGGGCTAGGGCCTCCCTTGATGGGCCCTAGTTGTTGCGCACCAGTGGTCAGTGTCTTTCATGGCTCTGAGCTTCTGGTGTGGAAAGTCGTGTCGAAACTGACGTCAGCGACCACGACGCTGATCATGGATGCAGAGTTGACCGACGCCACCCACTGACGCGCAGGGGTACTGCTAAGAAAAAATTCTCCGGATCCAGTTTGACGCCTGGAAGTAGTTCTAAGGGAGAGGTCTTCAAACTTTTTGATGCCGAGACCCCCTTGTAAAACCTTTTTAGGCATAAGGACCCCCTTCCGACAAAAGTTTCTAGAAACTGGTACTCCTCATCATCGACAACTATCGACAACCATAAATGCGCCTGTTAGACCTCATCACATCCATCCATCCATTATTCATCCACCTACACTTTCACACATCCATCCCCCCTTTCATCCTTCCATCCATACATCCATCCTTCATCCATCCACCCTTTCATCCATCCATCCTTCATCCACCTACCCTTTCATCCATCCATCCCCTCACCTTTTCACACATCCATCATTCATCCATGCAACCTTCCATCCATCCATACATCCATCCTTCATCCATCCACCCTTTCATCCTTTCATCCTTCCATCCATCCATCCATCCATCCTTCCATCCTTCCATCCATCCATCCTTCATCCATCCACCCTGTCATCCATCCATCCACTTATCATTCATCCACCCACCTTTTCACACATCCATCCATCCTTCATCCATCCACCCTTTCATCCTTACATCCATCCAGCCATCCAGATGTCCACCCTTTCATCCATCCACCCTTTCATCCATCCATCCACCCATAATTCTTCCACCCACCTTTTCTGTGCCTCTCTCATGGGGCGGGGGGGGGGTCAGTATCTCTCTGCATCTTCTTCCTTCTTCTTCCTCTATCATGGGAGGGCATCTCTGTGCCTCCCTGCTGGGGGCAAGGGGGAAGGGCAGACAGGGTGTAACAACATCTCACCAGTGAAGAACAGCGCCAGGTATGAGGGCTCATGGGACTTGAACCAATGATTTATGGGACGTGTCGGAGGGGGTGGGGGAGAAAACCTTTCACGTGCAATTACTGGCAGGACCACAGCTCCAGGCGCGCAACGTCCACTGAACTCAAGGGGCTACAGCCTCCTCCCCCAGCCACCCCACCCCGCTCCCCCCTTGTGTATGCTTGAACACACACAAAGCCACACCTGAGTACTTCACAGGTCTTTAAAAGACCTTTTACTTGTTAATGAGGCTTTGATGTTTTTCACCCCTCGGTGTGAATTAGGCCTCCGCCGTGAGCACCCTCAATCAGCCCGACGCCACTAAGGCAAACCACGCGTTTCAAGGAACTGCTCTGACAGAATCTGCGTCCCCCTTCCCAGGAATCCACGACCCTCCTGGGGGTCACGCCCCACAGATTGAAGACCGCTGTTCTAATGCAAGGATACTATAACTAACATATGTGGCTTACAGGTACATCGTTACCGAAGGTAAGTAACTTGTTCTACCCGTCTAAGGACTTTAATATATTGCAGTAACGAACACCCAGTTCATATGTTTTTCGTTATAAATATATTGGGCATACTACTTTTGTTATAACTTTTCATAACTAACAGATACTGCTAGTGGCATTAAACATAACGTTTCAAATAAACGAATGAGGCCCATTGTCTTAGATATTGATATGTCACACTATCAAGGCTACTGTATCAAGCATAATTGTTCTCGTACATCTACAAGGTATATAGGCATAAAATAAAAAATATGTACTAAATTATATTTGGAAAATCATACAACTCGTGAAAAAGGGATTAACAAGGATAAGCACAGTGCACACCTGAACATTTGCTCCCAGGGTTCTTCAAAAGGGAGTAACTCACACCAAAGCCCTTGCCCCCCACAGTGATCTGTGATGTCTGTAGACTGTAAAGTTTTTCGGTAACCAGCCTCACTTAAAGGCCTGTTGGCTTCACATGTGTTTTTCACGACAAAGAAAACAGGGCTGCTTTCTTTATCATAACTTTGTAACAAACTAATCAGATCTATGATAGCTTACATACCTTTTCCAGTAGCCAATTCCGGTTTCTGGCTTTGGTCATTGGCTTGTCATCATAACCAAATCGGGCCTGCCTACTGAGCATACGCATTTCCAAAAGGGAAAAAAATACCCCTTTTTTGGTGGAAGCACACACCTTCTGCCCAATCAAACCATCGTAGAGAGGGAGTTTAACAAGTGAGTGGAGCCTAAGCTCCTCTCTTAGTAATACTACTCAAGCATCTTTATCTGATGATTGCATAAGGTCGTACTGAAGCTTCATTGTCAAGCCAGACCTAAAAACCCACACTACTGATATTTTTTGCGTAGGATATATATCTGTTTACATTCAAAAGTGCTAAATGGGATTCCACAGCCTTCTACTTAAAGGTTTCAATAATCATTCTCATTTTATAAACGAAACTTAATTTTTGTCTTCATAAATGTTAATTTGCTGGAGGAGATCTAAAGTGCTGCTGTTGTAAGAAATAAACCACTTCAGCTGGGATCTCTGTTCGCTGTTAGCAGAGACACTCGCTGTAGCTCAGGTTGAAATCTGGTTGAGCGCTAAAACCTCATCTGTTTAGTGATCGGGGAATTCATGAGCAGAGTTAAATATTTGTGCAACAGATTTTGTAATTTCCTTATAAATCTTTTTTTTTTATTTGTTCAAATACGAACTTGAACTTTCTTTATGAAAGACAAATACTTGTAACCAGTTCCCAGATAAGGACAGCCTTCTAATGTGCTTTGTGTGTTGGTATGATGTGTCCACAAGGAATTGAGGTCACTTCAAATCCCATACTCACAAATATTTCACACTCTAAGACTTCCAGTGAAAATATGGGATTTCATTGCGTGGGAGTGGACACTGTCCAACTTGGCGCTAGGTGCCATAGGTAAATGCACAGACTGACGTTAGGAAGAGAGGAAAACTGAATAGCTTTATTTAAGTCTGCACCACCCACAATCCCAACATGTAGGAACAAGACTGTGACACTTTCTGTTTATAGCTATGTTGTGGGCTCAAACAGGTTATAGAGAGAGGGATGACACCATCTCAAACATTGTTCACAAGATATCTGCATCCTTTTAAGAGTTTTCTTCCCTCCTAAATTCATTCCATCCTCATTTCACACCTGAAACCAGTTGTGTAGACCACATGTGGTGCCACTTTAGAGCCAATTGTATCTTGCTAAATGGGAAAAGATGCCAGCACAGAGCTTTCCATCTTGAAACTCTAGAAGAGGTGCGTAGCTGAGCCAGTGACTTGAAGAATGAGGCCTTGGGTTTGTTTATGCGTCTCCCACAGTCATTTGTTCCTAGTAAAGGATCATTCTTGGGAGTTTCCCGACAGAAACCACAGCATGTGCCAAGTTTTGTTGTGTTGTTTCAGCACACATGGAGCGCTGCCCAATCTGTGCAGTCAGTAAAACATGCTCTCCAGTTTTATTAAAAATGTAATTCATCCACGTCTCCTCTGACCTAAGTATGGTGCTATACATCCTGTTACACTACAGGGCCAAGACTGATAAATCCTCAGTCACGCCCCATTATAATTATAATCCACATTTGTAAAGCGCACAATCACCCGTAAGGGTCTCTAGGCGCTGGCGGGTGTCGGGAAGATTAAGCAAGCTATTGCCCAGAGTCTCATAATCTGCCGCCGGGGATCGAACCGTGATCCCCAGATTCCGGAGTCAGTCGCCCTAGCCGCGGCGCCACACCTCTTCTGTGGATTCATGTTGGATGAATTCGAACTCCTCGGTGTCTTTTCATATACTTCTAGTTGTCAGTAAATTTGTTGTACATACTGTTTTCCTCAACTACATTTCTGTAAAATTGCATTTCTTTTGATACAGTGAACTATAAACTAATTGTATTCTATCTAAATTAGCCAAGCACGTCTTATGTTAAAGCGTCTCCCGTGATGATCAGCTGATAAACATAAAATCCATGTTCATTGATTGCATGTTTCATTATCTAGTATTCTGAACTTGGTTAGAAGTAGAGGTCTTTTTCCATTTATTATTTTGATATTCCCATCTGCATTTATCCCTATTAGTCCCCTTGTTATTGGTGTGTATAATCATTTGTTGGTTAGTGAAAAAAGGAAGTTACAGTTAGTATGTTGCCACATTTATTTAACTGATAAATGTACACTCACAATTCAACATATGTAGGGTTTTTAGTGCGCTAAACTGTCATATGCAATACATATTACACTCACCTGACAACATTAATATTGTACTAGAAGCACATCTGCAGCCTCTAAAGTTTTCATTAAGAAATCGTATACCTTTTTTTAGGTCTGGCTAGACAGCACAGCGGTCTGAAAAATTTACATCATGGACTTTTGCTCCACTCAGAGGAATATTGCTCTCACACCTCATTTATTTGGGTGTTTGGGGCCACACTCTATCTCCTAAAGGAGTGCTTGCTCTGAAACGTTGAGGACTTTTTTGATATTTGTTTTTGGTGAGCAGCAGTTTTTATTTTCTGTTTTTTCACTGCAGCAAACTTTTCCTTAATGTTTTAGCCAAGACTCAAAATAGAAGCACAGCACGGAGAGACACTCGAAAATAAATCAAATTTCTGTATTCTTAAACGTACACCATCCAGGTTTGTAGGAAACAAGATAGGAAAGTCAATTTTGGATAAGTACTCTGAATATCCTTAATTGTATTTCTGTTACTTAAATAAAAATATCATACATGAAAGTCAAGCCACAGTATACCCTATACCCCTGATGAATCAGATGTCAAAAGAAAATCAGGGTAAGAGGGTATAGTGGAGCAGAAGCGAGCGCCAGTCGCATTATAATTGACATCACTCTAATCCGAACAAAAGGGAATATCTAATGATTATCCCAATTCCTGCTTCCCTCGCCATTGAGTGCAACAGACATCCAAAGCTAAGGGGAAGGAGAGCTGCTGTCTGAGACAATTGGGAGAACATTGAAAGTGTTCATGGTGTGGTGGATGGTCTGCCCCACACTGAGTCCCAAGAAAGTATGGCGAGCGTTGGTATGGGTGAGCGTATGGAACTCCCTGAATCAGTTTTTAAAAATGGATATTACCCAGTTTTTTACATTTCTTGCTGAGGTCTTCCAAAGTCAGCAGCGACAGTGCCGGTTGCTGATCTTTTTGTACCTGGTGATCGAACAGCCTTCATTACCTCAGGCTTTATGGGTGAAGTTCCACATAGAAGGATTAATTTAAGGGAACCCCTAGAATAAATCAACCCCACATCTTCCCTTCTGGTATAACAGGTACTTCCTGTATTCTAATTGTCGAAGCTCTGGCTACATTGCCAAGGTGTCCTTGTCTAAGTACGCGTTTTACTAGTGAGGTGATTGTGCAGTTGTTCAACTTACAAAACAACATGCGTTAGGCTTTGAAGCAGCAGAGATGTGGTTTTGGTTTATTTAAACCCCCTTAATGTAAAAAGTAATATAAAACCCCTTTCCTCTGTTTTTCGCAAAAGTTTCCCTTATGATCTCATACTATAATTGCTTTGTATTCCCTCTGCAGAAGTTACTGCCAGGAAATATGTCTCACCAACTAGTATTCTCACTCTAATAACATTTTTGTTTTGATCCACGCTTTTAATCGGTTCAGAAGATGTGTGTCAGGTTCACGATAATTGATGTCATAAAAAAAAAAAAAACTAAATTCTTACTCCTGCAGTCTCTTCGCCCTTTTCAGTTTGAGTCACAACCCTTAAGCTTGCTGGTTGTGCAACACCCTCTTGTCATTAGCCATTTAGAAGACCGACTTCTTTGCAGATACTCCCCAGTTTCAGATGTAAAGTTGCCTTTTGGATCTGTGGGTGGAGGATGTTGTAGGTGCCATGCACTGTTGGATAAAGCTTCATTGAAGCTTGACATGGAAGGGTTTGCAAGACTGCTAACACGCTTCAGCCGCCTGATTGAACATTATCAATGCTGGAAAACAGATATAGTGATAATCATTATCATAGAAATGTAGACTTTACATTTCTGCTATGGCTGCTATCCTACTAGAAGCTGATTTAGCTTTAAATGAACTGTGCCCACTTTGTATATATGCCTGTTACTGCCAATGCTGACTACTTTGGTTTTTAGATATGCAGTTTCCCTTTCCTATTAAGTCCAAGATTAGCGGGATAGGTTCTGTTTCTGGGTCTCTTTCTGCCCGTCATAAGTTTAGGAGGGTCATATCCTTGCCAGGTTTTGAAGCACAACAAGTAACTATTGAAAATATTTCCATGTATATGTGTTGTATGTAAAACTATCTTTAGAGAATATTGAGAAAATCCTTGATGGATCAGGCCCTGCTTGATTTATTTATTTATAAAGTTTTATATAGCGCGAACATGATCCCGAAGGATATCAGAGCGCTTTACAATTGGAGGCGAGGGGAGGTAACAATTGCAGTACAGGTATCACATAGGAATACCAAAACAAATACTTATCAAATAGGAATACCCAACAAAAAGGTTACGGACAAAATGGGTCAGCAAAGAATAATATAATAAATTGGTAGATAGCGAGCTAGGAGGGAAGCAGAAGATTCGTAAAAACAAGAAAAGCACCCAGCGCAGGGCTTAAATGTGTAAGTCCAAAGTAATAGAGCAGAAGATCCAAAATCCTTTTAAGGTAAGAACTTGATCATAAGGAATCTTTTTACTTCCAATTTGAAAGCAACGTTGGAGGAGATTCCACGTATTTCCGGTGGGAGAGAGTTCCAGATCTTCGGATTTAGGTTGGACACTTTACTTAAGACTACTTGGATCTTCTCAAGGCAATTTTGAAAATAGAAAACAGTGCACTTTCTTCTGCTGCACTCTCTTGGGTGCAGTCCATTGCCTCAGCACACTATCTTCAAATATTAGAAACCTTCGGCTGTTCTGTACATTCCACAGGCAGGAGGTCAAAAACCTGGATCCCAAAGAAAGATGTGCCCAAGAAAAGGAAATGAGTGAATTAGGTGAATTAAACTGGGGGCACGTCGCTCATCATTTCTTATGAGACCCTTTCTTATAAACCTTCTCTCCTTTTTGCTCATATGTGATTTAGCATTGTTTTTTTTTTTTTAACACAAATGTGTTGGAACCATTTGGTACTAAAATAAATAGTGCTAATGCCATGTTTGTGGTCCATGTCAGTCAGTCAGTAAAAACTTTATTTGCTTCGGTTCTGTAGCATAAAAGTACATGTACAGTTAAAACAAACATTAAAATAGAAACCAGACAATAATAGGCCATTTGAATTTGTTTACCCATCACCAGTGCTTAATTTGAGCCAATAGTTTCCAATGTTCAGCACTGGCATCAACAGCATCATATTTAACGAACACCAGTTAAGGACATATTCATTTATGCTAGGCACAGGGAGATTAAGTGATTTGCCCAGAATCACAGGATGTTGAGCTGACGCTGAGACTCGAGCCTGGTTCCCTGCCTCCGAGGTTGGCAGCTCTGGCCATTACACCACATCCTCTCCCCACTCTCATGGTTGGTAGTTGGTTATGTTTCAGGCGGCACTAACAGGAGAAATGGGATGGTGCAAGCTGCCTCCTGACGAGAGCGCCAGCACTTTTTTTCTGTTTATAAATTAACTACTGCCCATCACGCATAAAACAATTATTTCTTTCTTTCTTTGGGAAAATTTGCCATAAAAGTACAACATGTACAAGTAAATAAATTCAATAAAACAGTTAAAACATCTGAATAAAAAGTAAAACATATACAGTCAAAAACAGCGTATGTAAAAATAGAAAACAGATACATAATTCTAATTTCGGATTGAAAACACGTACATATCATGGGATAACAACCAGGTATGCAATACAGGCATACGCGAGAAATAAATCATAATTCTGGGTTTACTAAACAGCCCTTCTGTCTTCATCTCCACATAAACAAGAGAAAGCAAAAGACAGCAAATACTATTGACTGTGCTGTGTTAGTTCTAAGAATCTTGGGGGCTGTTCTAAATTCCCTAGCCCCCCACTTCCTCCTATGAGCATAATATTATGGACAAAAGAAAAACACATGATCAATGCATTCTTTAGTAACAGAACAAAAAGGACAGCTCATATAGTTTTCGTTGGGGGAAACAAGAACACCTAGCAGTACAGGAATGGAGCGGTCGGGTCCCTATCCGAAATTTGATATACAATGATCTTGCAAACCGGGGTTCTATCACATCCATAAATACAAAAAACGGAGTAAACCTCCGTAAACTCAAAAAATGACTGTAGTCCACAGCAAAAAAAAACAACATCACAGAATTATATATATATTTTTAAGTTTCATACGTTTACAACCAATCGGAGGAACTTTCTGCAGAAGACAAGTAGCTTCGTTAAAATTACTCAACAGTTGCTAAAAGTCAACTCCACTACTGTGTGCCACTAGTACGAGAGGTGTAATCGCATACAGTGTGTGTATATCGTCGTATAGATACCAAGCATCCGATAAATAAAACGCTTTGCTATTGACATCAAATATCTTGTTGACACCCACCAATGTTACTGATTCCTAACTAATAAAGTGCATACGGTTTCTAAAAGTGCCACATCAACACAGTACAGTCCACTGTGCAATCACTTCAGGTCTCCTATCATGACAGGGCAAGTCTTCTTATCCGTAGGCATTACCAGATGAAAAGTCCTACAGTCTGACATACCAGTTGCAAGTCGTTACAAAATGAACAAGGCAGGTCTGCACTGACTAAAGTCATATCTTTTTTTAAGGAGGGGCATAATTAGTTTTTTCCTAGGGGTCCCGTACAACAAACGTAATATTCCACTACTCTGACCTACCTAGAAAAAAATAACAAGTTAGTATATTTCATTCATTTATTTATTCATACATTTTAAATAGCGCTAGCTAGACCCGTGGGTATCAGAGCGCTTTACAAACACAAGGAAAAGAAAAAGTTGCACTACATCATAGGACATGAGGATGTATAAATATATAAGCAAAGACATCATACTTAAATATACAGTGAAGGAGTGAAAAACGCAGGTGGCTGGAACAGTCAGATAACCCCCATCATTAAAAGTCAGCGTGAGAGGGGGGTCCATTAGTTATTTCTTTATTGTGGATTGGGGTATGTAAATACTACATTTTTAATGTGCCTTGTCTGGACTTCCGCATGTCAATATGTAAGGACATGTTGATACATTTATATGTCCAGCTTTTTTTTCAGATTGCTTAAGGAAGTTGTTCTTTGCATTTCTGCAGTCCCCAAGTTCTGCAAATGATGAGAGAAACTACAGAAAATGTATACCTGTCCCCCCTTCTTCAGACCTTTATAAAGTTCCTTGAGACTCTAAATCCGAAAACTCTTTTTTTTCCAAGCCTATCTGGGCCGTCTCATCTCACTGTCCTATTATCAAGCGAATGCCTTCTACTGCTGTTGACTGTACGGAAAAATAATACCCAAACAGTGCTTCATGCTCATTATTGTAAAACTTTTCAACAAAAGACCACACATTGACTTTGTCATTGCTAATCTGCACGTAGATTAATAGATTAATAATTGACAATGCTTTTTATTTTCAATTCAAGCCACTTGTGACTAAAATGTTTTTATTTTTTGTGCCAAGGCCAAGAACAGATGCCTTGCATGTTATCTATATTGCGCTGAATCCGATACCAATTTAAGATTGGGAATTAAAAGTTGATTTTACAATGAAATTAAGAGTATATTGTATGGTGAAGGTTTTAAATGATTATGCAATAAAGGAGTTTGATTTGACTTCGTCAATGAGTTTTAGGTGATATAAATGTCAAAAGGTCAGATGATGCAATTGTGCTCCCTCTATTAAACTGACATTTCATGTTTGCAGCCTCACTGATGGTCAAGTAATATTATTTTATCAAAACAACTTATGCCACCTTTTTTGACAGCGAAGAGTGTAAACCTACTTTCGATAAAGAATGGCACAAGGCACTAAGTGAATCCCCAAGTGATGTCAGATCAGTGTATTCCTGCAAACTAATAACCCTTTCTTTCGTTGTCAGAAAGTCAGTTTTTGCATTTAAGAGCTACTGTTATATACAGTATGTTTCAAGGTGTGCCATTTCAGTGTCACTATGTTTTATCAGTGCACGTATCTGTAATTCATATATTTTTCAACATTCCATTGCATTAACCTGCTGCCCCACTCTCTCAACCCAACGAAAGACCTGTCTCACTATGAGAGAACCTTGAGTAAATACACTAAATCAAAGTGTTCTATTCTGCGAAAAAAACTTTACTTTCACCCTTGAACTCGCCTTTATTTTGGTAAGACTTGAAAGCAAACCATAAATAAGTCCTTCATCTGATTTCAAGAAAATATTGGTGCTATGTGCCTGGCAGCTTTCATGTTACATTTTATTAGGATGTATTACTACTGATAATTTTGGGAGTTTAAATAAATAGAGACGTTCAGAGCAGTTTACAAAGAAGTACATTCTTCCTTTAAGTGGGAGAGTCACTGGAAGTACACATTTTTCGAAGGGCGATAGAGTAGCGGCAAGTCAGACTTGAGAGTAGGTACAACATAATGAGAAACTGGATGTGCAATCCCTCCATAGTTTTAAATCAATTTCACTGGTAATCCTAAAGGGATTATTTGTTGTTTCTAAATCCTCTACTGCCTGCCTCACAGACATTCTGAATGTTACTCTCTGTTAATCAGATTGACATAATACAACCACCATTTTTGCCTGTGCTGATGTGAGACAAAGTAATTGATTAGAAATTGATCCACTTGACACAGCCGTTGTGCTATATTTTATGGAAACCTCGCTCTTTGGTCTGTCCAGTATGGAACAATATTCTGAAATCTTTGATTATTGCATTTGCAGGAGACGTTGCGGTGAAGATTCTAAAAGTCACGGATCCTACCCCTGAACAGTTTCAGGCCTTCAGAAATGAAGTGGCTGTGCTCAGGTAAGCTCATATACCCTTGTAGAGATCGCAGTTAATATTTATTCTTTGTTAGAATTACCGAAAACACAATCTCAGTATGTAGTGTTCCATAAAATGACTGCAGTAAGCATTGCAGATATGTTTGCCTTCTACCTTTTGATTGAACAGACTAAACCATAGCATTCCAGATGCTGAATGCCTGAGCAAAAGAACTAGGCTCCACATCTGGATTAATGAACAGTATGGCCTAATTGGACTGACATTTTGCTCTAGAAAAGAGTACTCTGTATTGAACTCTGGTCAGCAATGAGCCACATACTCCCATTTTTTCCTCTTTGTCTGTATTTTTATTGGTAGTTATTTGTACTCCATAGTATCTGCATTGTTAATTTGGGGAGGCTCAGAAACAGTCTTTTAAATAGGTCTAATCAGGACTGTTGGACTTGGCCTTTTTTGGCTAAAGTTCCTTAAACTTTTTCCTTCCTCCTAGACCTTTTTCTGACATTGTCTTGCCGACTTAGATGCTTTGGGCACTTTGCCACTGCTGATTAGTGTTTGAGTACAAGCGCTCCCTGTATAAAGTGTTATGGTAATTGGTTGTCCATAATTGGTATGTTTGCCTTACTAGTAAAGTCCCTAGTAAAGTGCACTATGTGTGCCAGGGCTGGTAATGCAAATGCTACTAGTGGGCCTGCAGCACTAATTGTGCCACCCACACAAGTAGCCTGCGCGCAGTTTGTTAACTGCCTTGTTGTCCTGACAACTGCACCCACTTTCCAGGCCTTACCCTTCCCTTTTTAGGCACATCAGACACCCCTATAGTAGGCCGAAGGTGCCCCCCTTGGCAGGGTGCAGTGTATGTGAAAGGTAGGACATATACTGAGGTATGTACCTTGTCCTGACAGTGAAATACTGCCAAATTCGTTTTTCACTTTTGCCTGGCCATCTTGGCCATAGGACAGAATGGGGAATGCTGCGTCACATGTTTCCAGCATATCTTACCTTAGGCATAAGATGGAGAGCTGGAGTTCAGTGTGCCTGAACTCAGAATTTAATAACACATCTTTTTGTGAAGATGGTTTTTAAATTATGTGTTTAGAAACCACGCTTTTAGAAGTGGCTGGTTTCTTGTCCTAACCATCCTGTGTGCCTCTGTCTGGTTGTGTATAGACTGTCTGGGTTTGGATGTGACAGGGTCTGGGGAGTGTTCTGACACCAGAGAGGTGTAAGTGAGACAGCAACAGGATGGCCTGCAATTGGTGTGGTGGGAGGAGTAGCCCCTTGGATGTGCAGAGGGCTGTGCTGCTGCCACAAAAAATGGCTCCACCTCCTGCGGAGAGTCTGAGGCCAAACCCTCCCTATCAAAGTAAAGGAGGTGTGCACTGGCAGTAAGATACCCAGGTCTGGACCGGGCTCAGACCCCCTGAATACAAAGACTTCAAAGGCATTTAGGTGTATAAATGTGAGAGCTGAAACCCCGAACTCAAAACTGAACTCAAGCCTAAAAAAGGATTGAAAGTACTACATGATCAAGAGGAACCTCTGCCAGACAAGAACAGCTAAAGAGACTGAAGAGAAGGACTGCCTTGCTGTGTGTTCTGGGCCTGGCCTGCAGTTTGCTGATTTGACTAAGGAGAGGACAAGGGACTTTGCTGTGTCCCCCTGCTTGAAAGGACTTTGCTGTGTGCTGTGTCCTGAAGTGGCTTGTCTCCAAGGGCCTGAGAGGAGCTGGCTCCCTGTTGTGGAAACTCAGGAACATCAAAGTTTCCAAGTGTGTCTCAGTGACGTAGTGTGCGTGTGCTTTTTGCAGCCTGATACCTTCGTGAGAATTGCCATGTGACCGTGTGCCCCGGAGTAGTCTTGCGCTCTGCTTCGTTCGGCGGCGTGACCAGAAGTGCTGTGATCGTTATCGCCATTAGCCCGGACCGTCGTCCAAGGGGGAGCCGTGACAAATCACAGCCGCCGGCAAGTGCCTGCCTTTGCCAAGGAGAGACCTGTGAACCTTCAACATCGTGGGTCCGATGTCCTTTGCCCAAGATCAATGGAGTCGCACCAGGAGCCGATCAGCTGTGAGGCCGTCACCTGGTAGCCCGACCACCGCCAACCTGAAGCTGCACAGCGTGACGCCCAAGCCGCAAGGAGAGGAGAGAGAGACTACAACCCCAGGTAACGCTCAGCGAGCGTGCGTGTGTCGCCGCCTGGGGCGGAGTGCGTGCTATGAGAGACCGCTTTCGGCCTTTCCCATCTTTGCATCGTGAGCCTCCACTCAAGTCAGTATCACGGCACATACTCGCAGAGGAGTGTCAGTACCGGGGTCGGATTGTGGAGCTGCACTTTGTTTCCTTCGTAACAGTATTGGGGGCATATTTTGGCAGTCGCTGACCGCGAGTCAGCCAAGAGTGGCATAGAGACCTTCACTAGCACCGCGATCGGTCCCGAATTGCTTACACGATCCGCATTAGTACTTGCAATACGAACTGCATTATTACTTGCTTTCACGATCTGCATTATTTTTTGCACTACGAACTGCATTATTACTAGCTTTTATGATCCACATTAGTACTTGCACTACGAACTGCACTATCACTTGCTTTTACGATCCACATTGGTACGTGCACAACGAACTGCATTATTACTTGCTTTTACGATCCGCTTTAGTACTTGCATTACGGAATGCATTATTACTTGCTTTACGAACAACATCATTAGTACTTGCATTAAGGGATGTCTTATTTCTACATTATGTACTGCATTACGAACTGCATAGCATTGCTTTAGGACTGCACTAGATCATCGTGTACTGCTCATTAATGCCTCAAGAACCTACAACTGATCGTTGGCCTAATAACTGGCCCAGTGGAATATTACGAATACGCAGATGCTGGATATTTTTATCGTTTGGTCTCATCATATTTCTTCTTGATAAAGATACAGCTATTTTCCTAAATCAGTGTGGTGTCCATTTGTGGTGTTATCACTGTCTTACTGGGAGTCTGGTTGCAAATACTTTACACGTTGCCTTGGAGATAAGTCTGGCTGCTTGTGCCAAGCTACCGGAGGGTGAGCAGGGGTTATCTCAGAGTGTGTCCCTCCTTTCCCTGACTAAAAGCAAGGGACCCTATTTGGACTAAGGTACCTACCTCAGCCAACTAGAGACAAGGACTTAAAAATTAACATCACCTCTGACATAAGGTTTTCAAATGCTTGAAATGACAGATTTTTGTTTGACATCTGCATGATGAAAAAAGGCTCTACATTTTCAGGAAAGAATGTTGTCAATAAAGATTCAAAATTAAATATCCCAATAAGGAGACTGTTGAACACGGGCCTGTGCATGGTCACCCCAAAAACATTTTGTTTAATCACTCAGTTCTTTTGCTGAATTCATTTTTGTTGGCCTTGTGACTCTGTGCCCTTTACCACTACTAACCAGTACTAAAGTGCTTGAGCTCACTCTCCGAAACATGGCACAATTGGTTAGCACATGTTTGGCATATTTAATTTACTCATAAGTCCCTTCTAGAGTGGCATATCGTATACATAGGGCCTGTAAATTAAATGCTACCAGTGAGCCTGCAGAACATATTGTGCCACTCACTTAAGTAGCCCCTTAAAACATGCCCAAGCTTGCCATCGCAGCCTGAATACAGTTTAAACTGCCTATTCGACCTGGCAGTGTAACCCCCTTGCCAAGTCTTAAACTCCCCTTTTATTAGAGATGCCACCCCCAAGGTAGACCCCAGGTAGCACATAGGGCAGGTTGCATTGTAATTAAATGGGTTGACATGTGCTTTTAGGTTTTACATGTCCTGGTAATGAAAACCTCCTAAATTCATTTGTCACTACTGTGGGATCTACCTGTTCCATAGGATAACATTGGGTTGCCCTACTACATTTAATAAGTGCAAACTTTTGATTGAGAACAGGTAATATTTCATGTTTGGCATCTTTGAAATTGTAATTAAAATAAGGTCAGGTGTTAAATAAAAACGTTGAAAACGCCACTTTTAGAAAGGTGGCATTTCCCTGCCCTTAGGTGCCTGCAGCGTGTCCTAGGTCACATGACTGGGTGTAGTTGGCAATTGTACTTTGTGAATTCTTCTCAGACAGTCACACAATAGAGGAATTAGATGTGCCTGAATAGGCTATCTGCTTGTCGGATTTGGGGTAGGGGCGGGGGGAGGGAGCAAAGCTGGACATGGCTCCTCTTGCAACTGAATAAGTTGTGATTGTCACCATTTAATTGCCTCAGCAGCCACCTTTGAGCCAGGGCAGGAGAGTCATGAAATTACAAGCACTTAAAAAAACCTCTAGAAACTTCTCCCACATCAAAGAAAGCACATAGGGTCCTCAGATACACTCTGCGGTTCATTTTCTGGATCTGCAGGACTCTCAGAAGACTGCCTGCTGCTGTGGCCTGCTGTGTACTGCACAAGACTGCTTTGCTGCACCTGGAAGGACTGCTTTGCTGCCTGGAGCCTGCCTTGAATCGAAAGAGAATTGCCCCACTAATGAGCCCTTTTTCTCTACCTGAACCCAGGACTACCAAGGTGACTACAAGAGCTAGTTTGCTAGCATCATGTTCAGAGCCACAGGGAATTAGCAGGCTTCTACCAGCCCCCTTCCCCCCCCCAAGTGAGGCACCCCCAGCAGTGGATACTTGGTGGGTGTTCTAAAGGTGTCCGGATAAACAAAATCCAAAACGTGGAACTTAAAAAATGTGTGTCTAAAAATTGCTTTGAGAACCGAGGGAAGACTGGGACCAGCCTGCTCATCGATCCACCCGAGGTGCATCACCAGTCAGCCTGACTTCTCAGCTGCTCCTGCTACATTCTTCTCCGCTGCAGAAAATCCTGTTCAGCAGTTCTTTGCCAAAGGTGCGTCATAACGTAGAAATCTTCACTGTGACTTCGTCCAGCACCTGCCAGATGACAAGGCTTCTTCCTCGGAGACCGCCTGCAGCCTTTGCCTGATGAACTTTACCTGCTCAGACCATTTTTCTTGAAAATTCTCCTAAGGACTAAGGTAAGCGCTGACCAGACTGAATCCACTTCTTGTGTTCGACCCACACTCCATCCCAGTTGCCCATATTTTTTAACTTTGAATCGGTCTCTGTCAACTTCATGTCCGAGGTTGGCGCTTTGATGCTTTAGGTGCTAATTTTTACAAAAACTTTGAAAATTCATAACTCCAGTACTACTGTTTGGATTATCGTTGTTTTGGTTTCAAATAATTTATTTAATTTTACACTATTTTTCTAAATTGGTGTGGAATTTTTCTTCTGTTATGTTTTCACTTTATTACTGTGTGTGTGCTGCACAAATACTTTACACATTGCCCCTTATTTAAGCTTGTCTGCTTTTTGTGCCTAGCTACCCAGGGTTAAGCACAGGTTAATTTAGTGACTTTTTGTGGTTCATCCTGCCAGAGTTTGCGGCTGTTGCTTAATCAGGGCTAACACCCCTGTCAACTTGAACCCAATTTCTCACAGACTAATTGTGACAGTACTTTAATGTATTGTTCAGAAAGTTGCACAGAGAGTTATCCTAAAGTTTAGGTCCTCAAAATCTAGAATCCATATTTTAGCAGGTTTTGGATTCAGTCGGGTGTAGTCTGCCTAAGGACGTTCCATCTGGATTTTTGGATTTTAACTCTGGTATAGTAAATGTTTGTTTTTGTTTACACATATATGACATATACATCTGAACTAACTTATCTGCACTGACAGTGGTAGGCAACAATCAATATAACTGAACAAGTGAACGGTATAGATACTGAGAGTTCCACAAACTAGCTACCTGACTTGTAAAAGGGCCAAGCGGATGACAAAAGACTTGAAAATGATTGACCCTGAATAAAGTGAACCAGTGAAAGGGAAAAAAACAGAACCTACATATTACTTACATTTGCCTATCATGGTTAACTACACAACCATCAATTTACCTCCATGCACTGATCATGATCAGATATAACACCATAGTAAAAACATTAATGACATGGCTGGTGCTTCATACAAAGCAATTGGCTTAGGAAGGATGACCTGTGCCCATGTCGTCTATGAATAAACAAGGAACATAGCTTCTAGCCCTGCAGTGTGTTTGTTAGATACGGGGTGGTGGCCATATATTTCACAAAGGGCCTGTGACCTCGACCATGGCCTAGGTGTGGTGCAAGGCCTCCAGGCACATAGGTCATGGTGTCTATTATCAATGATGATGTCAAAGTTTCCATTCCTGACCTCATATGTGATGCCATGAGTAGTGCATAAGTGGCTTTATGGTCAGGATATTTCGTAACCGGTAACTTTCACAGTATTTTTAAGGTCTCTTTTGTAACCGTAACTTTCCTTCAATTGAGGTTTTCAGGGACTTTGTCCAAGTTTCTTATAACCTAGGGTATTGTGTGACCTCAGTAGAGAGCAGTAACACCCCATAAGTAAAACTGTTCCATACTTGAATTTTGTAATGATCTACTTAGTCTGCTGCCGCAATTCTGGCTTGTGGCCATGCCATTTGTTTACTGTACACAAGGCTCTGTTTTCAGTTCTTGGGCCCCATTATCCCTGCCAGCAGTACCTGCTAGATGCTGTCCTTAGTCACGCCTTGTGTGTGTTAGACACAGGACTGATCCTTGGCCATGTCCGATTCCCATTACTATATCCTTCATACCCACATGTCATGTCATTTGGCCATGCCATCATGTGACTAGCACTCAGACCCAGGCAGGGGATGAAGTCAAATATCATGCTTTGTGTTTGGTGCCATTGTTCTCAGTACCCTAATGATATGGCCCTGCCTTGCAGATTCTGGGCACAGGGCGTGGCTTTTATCTATTCACTGTAGCCGATACCAAAGCACAAAGAATCGTTAGAACACAGATGAAGGCCAAGCTGTGCGTGTTCTGGGCATAGGGCATGGTTTTGTTCTAAACCCTGTGAGTGTACCCACACTACCTGAAGTGTAAGAAGTTTTCATTTTATTTGGGATGGACAACTGTCCACCTCAAGGGATAAGTCCACCACCTGTTAGATGTCACACAAATTTGATAAAATAAACCTATGCACAAGCCCAAGTAGCATGACACAAAGCAATGAGACTTAAACCAAAGGCAATGTGTAAAGCATTTAAGCATTGCATAAACAGGAGAAAAAGTCACACAATAACATTGAAGAACCTATTTTATAAACCAGCGAAAAATAAGATCAAAACAACAAAGATTCAATACGGGGAACCAGAGATGAGAATTTTTAAAGATTAAGTGAAACTAGCACCAAAAAACATTAAGCTCCAACAATAATTAATATCGCAATAGATCACGGCAAAGGCATACTTTGAGGCTGACCGTAATGGAACCCTGATAAGATACTCCCAGTGGATTGGTCCAGGTGTATGAAAGTCAAACAGATTTTTTAACAGTTTCAAATTCCTTATCCAAAAATTAACTTTATCATGTTTTGAAGAAGAATTTGTCTCTCCACAGGACAAATATGAAATTGTGACCACTACCCCTTCCCCCTGTAACCATACCAGCAGTACCTGCAGGGTTTGACATCGACCTTGATCATTGGGGGATGTGTACAGGGCACAGCCATTTGCTGAGCCCAGCGTCAATGTCTTTTCTGCCTGCATTCCATTTCTATTTGTCAATCCTTATGCCTGGTACCCATGCCCTCAGAATCCACAGGATTTGGATTTCAGACATGACCGGGACACACATAGCATAGCTTTTGTCCATGCTGTATACCCAGTATTAATTCCTGCGATATCTCCATGCCATCTCTGAAGACAAAGTCTACTGTGTGTTTGTAACACAGTATGGCCTAGGAGAAATATCCATCACCACCATAACCTGTGGACACATGCCATGTTGAGTCCATGCTGTAGTGCTTACAGTCCCCCCAAACCTATTCCCTCGCCTATGCACTGTCAATATTTTTCTCTCTCTTGTATCCAGAAGGCTGCCACAAGTCAGTCAACCTCTCTTTTAGCATACTAGAACCCCCTTCTTACAAGGCTCCGTTGCTTTGTTGATAGACTTGCACTTTAGAATTCCAAATACTTACATTCACAGCACCCCTTGCACTCATGAGTCCCAGTCTTCCATGTTGGCTTGATTGGGAAGTGTCTATTAAGACATTAGACACCCCACAGTCATCCCCTTACAGTCATCACCTTCTCGCGACCTGCCTGCAGAAAGCTTGCCAAGATTTATCAAATCTTGTTTTTGGAAACTTGTGCAGATTCGTCAGCTGGGGCCTGTATTAAATGCTATTCAAAAACTGTTTTTCTGTACACCGCACAGAGGTCCATAATTTACCAACATGTACTGGATCTACAGCTCAAAGCAAGCTTATAATTTTCATGAAAGACATCTGTATGTTTTTCCCACCCTCTTCTTTCAGATTTCTTTTCCTGATAATCGCTGGATAGATTTATAGCAAAGAAGAGTTGCAATTTGGATCATACGCAAACTTCTGTTCCTATTTTTGTCATTTTGTCCTTTGCTATTAAGTAAACCAAAAATTCCTATGTAAATTTGAATGTCAATTGGAAGTTTTGAGACAAACTTAGTCATCCCTTCTCCATTCCCCGGCAAATTCTCCTTTCCACCTCGCACGAACGTTCCTAGGATCAAACTTAAGTGCTTTGCACTTCATGCACTGCAGTTCATATACTAAAGCTTTTGCCACCTATGGCATAGCCCCTTGAAACTAATTTGTTTGCATTGGTCGGGAAAAATACCCATTTATTCTAATACATTCTTAAACAGAAGAGTCTCTACCTGATTTCTTCCGTAAATATACTTCTGGGGTTCAGAGTAACATGAAGTATTACTTTGCTGTACGTATGTCGTTGGATAGCAGGTGCTCTATATGGAGATGCATAAATGTGCCTTCAGGTCTTTCTTGCTTTGCTTGAGTGATGGAGTAGGTGTTACTTGCAGACACTGTGTGCATAAGAGGGATAAACTTGCCTTCATATTGCTTGCCTTTATGCAATTTCTTGATTCCTCATCTGGTAATTTCCTGGCTGTCTGGGGTTTGTTGGCCCCAAAAGTGTTCGATTTTTCTACTATGTCTTTTGAACTGTTCCTTGTATGCAATGCAATACATTTTGAAGATGAACACTTTGAAGTGCAGCTAATTTCCATCTACCATAGTGGGAGCAAGAGCATGTTATTTCTTCAGCCATTCAGTCAGTGATACTAAGGACACTTCTTGGTAGAGTCAGGAATGCCAGAAGGCAGAGCTGCACAACTTTCTAGGTGATTCTAAGTTCCACTTTGGTGAAGTATGATTGATATGGCTTAGTAGCAATAGTTCTAAAATACCCACTAGGTGAAAGCTGATCTTTATAAAACTCAAAAACTAATAAGAAGTTGCTACTAAGCTACACATTTCTTTTCTTGGTGATGTGAGTTTTGAAGGTAAAGTCTTAGTTGGTGACCAAGCCTAGCTTCCACCCACAGAGTTCTCATGACAGTTTACCCTTTGGTCGGTTTTTGCAGATTCGACTGACCTGTCCTAGAAATGATGACTACTTCAAGGAATCAGATACTTTGATTTCCCACCATTTGGAAAGGGGTATCCGATGAGATTGTTGACACAAGCACATAAGAGAGCTTGGTTTTTTCATTGGGAAATGTATTGCCCCCTTCTAAAGGCTCCTCTACAAAACAGAGATTGATCTTGTCACCCAATTTACACCATCTAGAAATCGCACCAAAAAACTGTTTATCTAGATTTGGGGTATCTTGAGATCTTGGATGATAGCCTTGAACCCCAATGTTTTCCTTTAAAAGAGAGAGGAACATTAGGGATCATTTAGTAAAGACTGAAAGTCATGGGCTATACACTTCTTCCATCCTAATTTCGCAACAATGCGGTTTGGTTGCTGTGGTTGGTAAATTCAAGTGTCGTAATTGCAGGGTTTGTGATTACACCTTTAATACTAAGGTATTCATCATTTGAAAGTACACTTCTTTCTTACCTCTCATACAAATTGTAATTCTGTGGGATTACCACTGCTCCTTTGGCCGAACATTATCGACAAATGGGGCACTCAGCATAAGATCTTAAATGGGAAATATTTGAACAAGTTTTGAAGACTGCTAAAGTCACCAATTTCCCCCAAACTCTAATGACATTGAAATACAGATGGATGGACTGCCTGAACTCTGTTGCTATTGGTTTGAGCATCACTGATGAAACTACACAGTCTGTTTCCACCTTTATGCTTTAAGCCTCCGGTTTTTATGTGTTATTTGTTGGGTTCTTGTATATATTCTATATCTATTTATTCATCCTCGAGTTACCCTTCTTGTTTCACAATGTTTTGTTTGGGTGTAATTATTTATATTTATATATGCGCTCTATATGTGGTGTTTTATTCTCTTTCTTCTTTCTCTGATTGAGTTAATTCTCTGGCAAGTGCAATTTATTAATTGCCGTATATTCCGTAGTTTGCGGTTAGCATATATTGGCACTTTATATGCATTTACTTATAAGTTTGATTGTTAGTTTGAGTTTTTATTTCTTTTTATTTGGAGCATTGCTCTGCATGTCTGGTATTGTTTTGCTTCTTTTGTATTCCATATTCCATTCCTGCCTAGGTCTTGTGTGGCACCTCTTTTAATCGTCGAGTGAACTGTCGTCTGACATTAAATTGTTTTTGCTTCTATTGAACCATATATCCCATCGATTCATGGGTTATGTATGATGCCTTTCGCGCACATCTCCCTGTCCATGATTGGTTGGGAGGGTTGGTCTGTTCTACATATCACATCTGTTCTTGCATTTCTTGTAAAGCCTTATGTGCCTTCTCCTTTGTGTTTGATTTCATGGAAGGAGTTTGACTTTATAATTCGCGTGGGCAGTCCAACTCCTCCTTGACTATGACTTTCATCATCTTGGGGCATGACAGACATCATACTCGCAGGTTTTTCTGCGAGGTCCCCTTGGCCTGCATTTTTGTATGCATTTTGCTATGGGCTGTATCTTCTGTGTGTTGTTCCCCTTTGCTGGTCCCTTCTGGCCTCATCTTTTAGCCAGAGGGGTTTATTTAGCTTGTGGTAGTTCAACCTCGGGCTCTCTTTGCCATTTGAAACGCGTCGGTTGTGGAGAGTACGTGTCCCTCCCAGCTGCTACTATTTCTCTTCCTTTAAGTTATAACGTCTTAGTTGGAAGACCCAGCTGTACCTAGTAAGCTTTTACAATTTGAATTTGCTTAAGTGATTGTTCTGCATTTTCACTGTGGTGACTTAATTTAGTTTTCACTGTGGTATTTAGTTAGATGTGCTACTTCTGCCACGGTTGATCTCCTTTAGTGGAAATCCTCTCGCCTTCAGGTACCCATATCCATAATTTGCCTCCTGACTTGATTGCTTCATTGGGCTTTAGTGCCTTCATACTTTCTTAACACTTGTGAATCTTTTTAGGTAGATGCCGGCCTTGATGTACTTTTTCTCCAACATATTTGTTCTATATGGCAGAACTGTTTACGTAAGCCTTGTTGTGGAGGTGATAATTGTCTTCTCACTCTTTTCTCTAATGCACGCTAGTGGTGACTTGTGTTCTTTTTAGGTTGCTTTTCTCTAATTGTCTTTTTACAATTTGTCCTGATGATGGCCCTGGTCACTGTAACCATAAGGTCTGAAACGTTGACCCATTCAATATGGACTGCACCAACAGATGGAAATATTACTTCTATAATTTAATTTATTTTTTTCAGTTTGATTATCGACTTTTTACACTTATTGTTGTGCAGTTTATTATTCCTAATTTCATTTGCTCTTTGATTGCACCTGATTTTTACTAATCTTGACCTGCGCTGTTCCATTATCACTGTATTTGATTATGTACTTGACTATGAATGTATTTAAAATATTTTTGGTTCACCAAATGGTGTGCGTATTTGCTTACTTTTCTATTGTATTCATTACATTTTGGCTTACCTATACTGTCCCTTTTCTTCTCTAAGTTTTCCTGAGCGAACCATTCATTTTGATATACACATCAGTCAGAACAATGACTTTCACATAGTTAACCTATGGGTGGGCTATTAAGTCAAACCTCCAATACGTGCTAAACAAGTAACAAATGCAAGCATGCAATGGAGCCCAAGCGGTGAGGATTAGGAAAATTACGGTGTTGCACTACACATTGGAGCCCTCTGCAGTAGAAAGTGAAATGTTTCAGTAATGAGCCGATATCATGCCTTAATCTGTGAAAATATTAAAATATGACGTTCATGAAAAGCTAAAGTAGGAAGATTTAGCATGGCAGCCATATTACTTTCAGTCATAGAAAAAATGACTAGCTTGATGTTGAAAATTTGGCCTTGCAGCAGTCACCCCAATTTTTTGCCGAACCATATTTTTGCTGGCTATAGAATTCTGTGTGCTTTACACCTGCTAAATGCTTAACATCCTTCTATTACTATGATGAAAATGGCATTTTTAACTTACCTAGAAGTACCTAGTGCATGGTGCCCAAAGTATACCCAAGACTGGTAAGTTAAAAGTCACCAGGGGACTGCAGCCCTTATTTTGCCACTGACTGCAGTGACAATGCCAACATGACTGCAGGCCTGACACCAGTAGCCTGGCTGTGCAAGTTTTTCACTACAAAATAACCCCTCTTGGCATTAATAAGTAACCCTTAAGTAAGACTTCTTGCCCACTAAAACGGCATACATAGTATTTAAAAGTAGGATATGTAAAAGTTTAACGTTAAACATGTCCTTATTGTGAAAAGGACTTAAAAGCCATTTTTACAATAGAGTTAGCTGTGCCATATGAGGGTGTTAATAAATGTAACATTTATTGTAACATTAATAAATGTAGAGAAGAAAAGAAAAAACAAGGGTGGGGGAGGGCCTAAGGGAGTTTAAAGACCAGGCTAAGACACGTTCCCTAAATAACATACGAAATACAAAAGTGTCAAAGGGTCTGAACAAAAGAAGGTCTATTTGTGGTACATTAAGCTAAGTAAGACAGTGTCACCCTATATACACAGAAAAACAAACCTTGGAAAAGTACCCTGTGGTCCCTAGCAGGATACCCATCAGTCACCACTCGGAACCGCCCTTCATCATTTGGGATTCTTGTTAACCATATAAAAGGCACACCACTGGTTTCAGATAGAGGGTCAGATGTAATCACCTCTTGAAAACCTAGTTGTGACCAGTATGGTTTGGAGTGTCAAAGGTCAGTCCTTGATGGAAAAAGGAGAGTGACTGAATCGCAGTGCAAGTGATAAGAAAGGTGCTCAGTGAGAATAAAATTGGGTGAGGGAGTAAGAAAGTTATTTATTCGGTTTTAAACTCGCTCCACCAATGTTAAAAGGCAGCAGGGGTAAATTAAACAAATATTTACCTAGAAATGATGGTCAACATGTTTCAGCAAAACTGTGGACTAAAGAGTCCATTGCTTTCACCAGGACCTGGATATTGAGTGATGCTACTACGAAAAAATATATATGTGAAGTGTGTTAAAAAGAGTGACTATACACAGGACAATCTGCAACATGAAACAAAGTCACCTGGATTCTTAGGTGTAGTTTTTTTGCTCGCAGTTGTTGTATGTCACTGGCAGGGAAAAACACAGACAAACAACAGTAAAATTACCACAATAACATAGACAGGTTAACGTGGGTATCCTGCTAGGGACCACAGGGTACTTTTCCAAGGTTTGTTTTTCTTTGTATATAGGGTGACACTGTCTTACTTAGCTTAATGTACCACAAATAGACCTTCTTTTGTTCAGACCCTTTGACACATTAATAAATGTAACATGAATAAATGTTCTCTCCTATGAAATAGCTGCAAATTTAATTATTGAACTTTTAAAAATATTTATTACAAGCCCAATTCATCAGTGAATTTGGATTTGTAATAAATATTTTCGAAAGATGACTTCTAAAACATCCCTGAAAGCTAAATCTGCATTTTGCTGTCTCTCTACTGCTCGCCAGTAATTAATATTTCAGTGGGTGTGAGTGAGGTGTGAACTTGCTCACAGGACAGACAAAAGGCCTTGGGTATGGGGAGGAATTGTTGTGCCCTTTCCAGGATGGCCAGAGGTGCTTCACACCCAGGCCTGCAACATTCTAGTGATCCCTCACCCATACCAGTGTCCATCACAGGGGTCTCTTGTTGAAATCATAGTGTCAGGTTTTTCTGGAGTATCACGATTTGCTGGACTGGTCTGCTGGTGTATTTCATATACAATTTGGGGGGTACTTCAAAGGAAAAAAACAGAATGGCAAGGCAATGTGTGTGTGTATCCACTGTGTGGTTGCTGAAAGCTCCGTTCTGTCCTACCATACATCTGTTTCTGAGGTTGTTGTGGATTCAGGGCCTACCTACAACTCGATTTTGGTGGTAGATGTGGTAGTACTCCAGGATTACCGTAGTCACTCCCCACTGACATCCCATTCCTCAGAGTCCAGTTTAGTGCGCCACCTTGAAAATTATCAAAGTGGAAAGGGTTAGCTCCGGGAACCTTTAGCTCATTGGTAAGGGTGTCCATAGTGGTCATTCCGACCCACTAGCTTTTGCCAGGCTTATATGTGGCATCTCCAGACACCAACTTCAGAACACTCCTAGACCAGCGGAAGATCGCAAGTCGCATGAATCTTCTGTTTTCAACCTGAGAAGAGCCTTGGAGGTCTGGACCTTCTCTCTCTCGTTCTCTTGCACCTAGGACAAAGAAGTGGATTCCAACTGCCTTAGGACTTACCTCCTGTTAAAGCTACAGGGACACAGCAAGATACAAGAGGCGTTTTCCTGCAACTGCCCATCTGACCAGTGGCAACTGGGCCTGGACTAGACCCTGCTGTTGGCCTCTACTCGCCAACCTCTGAGTCTCTAATTGCCTCCCCTGAGGCTCTGTGTGCCTTAGAAGTTTACTCCTATTGTGGATTGGGACTATAAGGACTAAATTTGAAGGTAAAATGTTTGACCTGGATGAACCTGGTTAGTGTATCTGACCTGCGCTCCATCATGGTTAGTGGCAAAATCTTCCTAGGTCCTGTTCTACTGCTAACATTGACTATCATTGGCACTTTGTGCTTCTTGGCACCATTTCTAATTAAAACTTCAAAAATTCATAGTACTGATTCCTCTTATTAGATTTTTGTCACTTTACTGGCCAACTGATTACTAAATTGTACTCTATTTTTCTAATTTGTTTTAGGACTAGTATTGTTTTGTATTTCAACGTTATTACTGTTTTAGTAGTACATAAATACTTTACACATTACAACTACATGGCGCTGTGCCATAGTTACCAGGGGTTAGTTATCAGGTTTATTTAGTGACTTTAGTGGTTCAACCTGACAAGGATTGTGATTATTACTTGAGATTGGTACTTGCACCCCTCAACTAATAACCCAACTCATTACACCTGATAAGTAACATCCAAAATCCTGTAAAATTACGCAAAGAGATCAAGATTTATCTGTGTTCACATCTGCATAACAATGCCAATTAAAACTTTATATTGTTTCTCAATGACACAAAAACCTAGTTATTTATTTGAGACGTTTTGGGTTTTTAAAGGGTTTGATGATCGAAATAGAAATAGTCCACTATTCTCACCTGACCCAAGTTTTGTGTGCATGTTTTCCTGCTATGATGGCGCAGTGAACTAATGCACCAATTGAATTGGTCTGTGTTTGACCACATGGTCAATCTCAGATTATCCAATAATTGTTTGCATTGGGTTGTAGAGAAAAAAGCTTGGTGCCAAGAGACCGCTTGGGGTGAACATTTGCTTTACAATGCACGTTATGTTTGTGTGGTATGTGGTAACTCTATAATACGATCTGAATGATAAAGCTTGCACTGAACTAGTTGTCCGATAATAACTTGTTCCTTCTTCAACTATCTTTTTGTAGGAAAACACGTCACGTCAACATTTTGCTGTTCATGGGCTATATGACAAAAGATAACCTGGCAATTGTTACGCAATGGTGTGAGGGGAGCAGCCTCTACAAACACTTACATGTTCAGGAGACCAAATTCCAGATGTTCCAGCTTATCGACATTGCAAGGCAAACGGCTCAAGGAATGGAGTAAGTACCCCACCTTGCTCCGGTGGTGACATGGGTGCAAGAAAAATCTCTTATAGTGCCCTCCATTCACACATATCACCCTCAGTACATATATACTTCTCTGCTGAACATTGCCTCTGCCTGTCATCAACATGTATATGTACTACCCTGTTAAAGTTTTGGTCTGTCCTACATCAACTCATATACTTCACCCTGCTGAAGACTGGGTCTGCCTTTCAGCAACACATATATATATCACTGTGCTAAAAATTGGGCTGCCCTTTAGCAATACATGTATACCGCTCACTCCCACATTGGGCCTTCCTAGACCTTTTCACTTAGTTCACATGTTTTAGACCATTCAGAGCACTTGGGAAAGAACTTGTGTGCACGAGGAAACAAAATGGATCATGTTCCTGTTTTAGAGTAATTCTCTTGCAAGTACCCTAATAAGACAATCCTCAGATACAGAAAGGTTAGTATTTTTTGTTAGGCATTTCACAAAACCTGTGCTGTGTGTTTCTTCACAGTCCATTACAAGAGGATGACACATTATAAAACCATAAAGGCACATCATCACACTTTTGAAAAATTCAGGAATAACACTGTTTTGGGTTGATACATGTTTCAAAGTCACTGTGCATTATATACCGTGAGAAAGAAAAAGGCTCCATTCAGGGAAATATTTTTCAGGAAACTCACTGGATCAGTCATCGGGTATAAAGAAGAGGTATATTGTGGGGGAAATTACCAATTGGAATAATCATGATGTCATTTGCTAAAGGCACTATCCACCCATCAGTCTTTGATGAAAATGGCTTTGGGCTACAGCAATTATGAATGTGTAGTAAATGATTGCATTTGCGTCATTAGTAATTTTTTGTTTCACTTCTGAATTGATGTCCTAACCGTAAAACGTTTGTGGTTATCATTGAAGATTTTATTGCGCTATCGGTGTTTTGTGATGTCAATGGTAAATCGCTTTCAAGCTATCATGCGCACTTCTGAGTGGTTTGTGAACCTGCAAGAGCTACTAAAAGCTGTGTAAATTATACATACTACTAGCTGCTTAATCAATCGAGAATGCACTCTCCAGGGATTTGGATAGCGATTTATAAATACCATAACAATACAATCAACACAATAGGCATTGATTATTTAAAAACTGTAGGAAAGCCATTGTGCTCCATGTTGTAAATGGCAAACAAGCATAGCAGCAGATACAGATGTCTCAATGTGAATTTGGGTGGGGATTCTACCAAAACAGCAAAAAGCCCGGTGTGGGCTCTGCTTTCCCCACTGTCATACATTTTCCAATGCTTTGTTCAGATCTGATGGTATTGGCAGTCCACATCAGGGTGCTTTGATGCTCATGCCACGTGACAATAAGAGGGCTCTAAAGATAGAATACATATTTTGATTTGTTTGCGCTTTTACGTCTCTCCTACCAAACAGCTCTCGCCGCCTGCATGGGAAAGACGCTTGTGGACGATCCCAAAAACTTTCAGGGGGCTTAGAAACTGCATATTGTTTCCATTGGTTGGTTTTGTCTCTCTTATTTCCTTTCCTCTTATTTGATGGTTTTCCTTCCTGTTCTTGTTTTTGTCCCTGTGGTGGAGCATAGCCTCTTTGATATGTCTTTTATTTTTGGCCTTTACCTTTCCACTCCTCACTTCTGTGGAACTACATTTTTCTTTTACGTTAAACATTCCATGAGAGTGCATACGTGTTCTAGCTCTCTCATTCTTGTGCTTCTTCCTCCCAAATATCCGGCTCCTCTGTGCTCCGTTTTGCTCTGTCTCTCATGTGCTCCACTTTTGTATGCTCTCTCGCACTCCCAAATCGTGCCCCTCTAACCCCCACTTCCACACCATTCTCACACCTCGCCCACATCCCCCACCCCTGCTCCCCGCTTTGTATGCGTTTTTTCCCCTCTGTTATCCCCTCTACCCTCACCTGGTTCAGCCGTGTCTGGTGGCTTAGTGGACTAATGCACCCACTGTAGAGGCCTGTGTTCGACCTCATGGTCACAGGCTCAATCCCTGCTGATCCGCTCAGCCTCTAATCCTTCTGAGGTCGATAAAATGAGTATCACTGATCTGGGTAGCAATAAACATCTGTTATTCAGCGCCAAGATACTCTTGGTTGAATGTGTGCTTTACAAATATACATGTGATGTTGTTATTTTCATTTTTAAATAACTGTCCCCCCCCACCCCCCAGTCCACTCCCCTGTGCTTCATCCAACCACTGTTTTTTTCCATTTCTTGGAGTGTCCACCAGATGTAATTTGCTGCCAGTCTGCTACGTTTATTACAAGACGCATTAGCACAATTGCATTTTTTTATTTTTATTTACCGTGCCAAGTGGCATCCACTATCATTCAGTAGCAAAATGGCAACCACGTCATTCACTATGAGCGCACAAGTGGTAATTCATACCCTGCTTATGTCATCATGCTTCCATGCGTTTGCTTAATTAAGCGAACACCAGTAGTGTCATGTCGCATATGTGCGAATCATGATGCATTTTTTTTATTATTTCCATCAGCAAGAAAGCATTTTGCTTTTTAGCAACGCTATCCAACATCACCAAAAGCAAAAGTAAAGCACCAGTTTAAGGATGGCTGCTTATCCTTCTGTCCTCTCTTACTTAAACTCAAATGCAGAGATAAGTGAGAGTCTAATAAGACAATATGGAAAGCTTCATGAATATGAAGCAAGTGAACCTCTGCATCTTCAGCCTATTTGAAGATTTTATTGACTTTTTGGGTGGATTATCACTGGCGGCTCACTACAACGGCTACTACCTGAGACTCTTCTGGCAAGAATGGTCCCTCTCTATCTGAACTGTAAGAGGGGATGGGCACCCTAGAGTTTGTTAAAAACGCAGTGCAGCTAGCGAAGTTGCTGGCTACTCAACTTGTTAAGGTCATCACTGCCCTGGTCCACCCGGATCAGTCTGGCTTTATGCCACGTCGAAACACCGCTCTTAACCTACGCAGGTTACATGGAGTGTTGGGCAGATCCCCGACGATTCAGGAACCATTGGTGCTGGTGTCGCTGGATGCCACTATGGCATTTGACAGGTTCGAGTGACCCTACTTGTTTACTGTTGGGGAAGCTGGGTTTCGGCCGGGAGTTCAACGACTGGGTGCGTCTTTTGTATGCCGACCCCCTTGCCAGGGTGGTGGTAACTAATCATAAGTCTGCTGACTTTCCCCTTGGTAGAGGCACGAGGCAGGGATGCCCCTTGTCTGCGCCCATGTTTGCCTTGGCGCTAGAGCCGCTCGCGGCTTGGGTTCGGTGGGACCGATCGATTTGAGGACTTAGGTGGACACTGGATTGGGAGGACAAAATGTCTCTATATGCCGATGATATCCTGCTTTACCTCACCAATCCAAGGGGCTCCCTGATAGGCTACCTAGATGTACTGGTCGTATTCGGGAGGTACTCCGGGTTCGCGATCAACTGGTCGAAGTCAGTGCTTTTTGTCCTCAGAGGCGTCCCTCCAGTAATTCTGGACAACTGTCCTATACAAATTGAACTGGTTGGGTTTCGTTACCTCGGTATTTACGTTACGCTCGACCCGAAATTACGGTACACTAACAACTTGGGCCCCCGTTGTCTCATTTTAAAGGAGACGTGGTGCGATGGCGGGTACTTCCACTTTCCCTTCTGGGTAGGGCAGTACTTTTCAAGATGATGGCTCTTTCCCGATTCCTCTACACGCTCCAGAAAGCCATGGACCCTGTACCCGCGTCCTGTTTAAAACATATTGAGACCCTCCTGAGACAGCTTCTATGGGATGGCAGGCTCCGTATAGCCTTTTCCAAGCTTACCCTCCCTTGGTATGGTGGGGGATAGGGTTGCCCGGACCTGAGGAAATATTACTGGGCTTCCCAGCTGGCAGCAGTGAATCACGCCATATACGGGACTCCAGAGGACCCCGGGTACGCTATGGACCGCTGGCAGGTACCCAGGGGAGATTTCACCAAGGCTCTGTATGCCAGTCCTGGCCGTATTCCCCTTGCAGGACCCACAGTGCATGCAGTACAGGTGTGGCATACGGCTAACAGACATCTCAAGTGGGAGGGGAGACTAACACTTGACACCCCACTTTTAAGCTCCGAAAGGCTGGGCAGCCTATGGAAGTCCAAGGGGTTCGACAAGTGGGAACTCATCGGGATTACGCAGATCAAAGATGTATGGGGGAAGGACGCAGTTCATACGTTTGATTCCCTCAAGCAGCAATATCACCTCCATGATAGGGAACACTTCCGTTATCTCCAGGTCAGACATGCTTTACTTACGCTCGTCCCCACAGGTACACCACTTCCGGATGCTTCCCCCCTTGAAGACCGGGTGTTAGATGTCCTCCTTCCGGAGAAGACCATCTCTCTAATATATAAAAAAAACTCATTAATAATATGGAAGACCCTCTGGCGCTTATCAGGACGCAATGGTGTGCTGATGGGCTGGTGTTAGATGACGAGGAGTGGCTTTAGGCGGTCTCCTCCCCACGCGTAGTGGCCATACCGATGAGGCTCAGATTAGTGCAGTCATTGATTCTTCACAGGTCATATGTTACAGGGCCTTGTCTGGTTCGGATGGGTAGATCAGAGAGTGGGGAATGTCGCAGGGAGTGCGGAGAACTTGGAACTTTTATGCAAATTCTGTGGCACTGCAGCGAGGTACAGACTTATTGGGTTGGGATCCATGATAGACTGCGGGAGGCCCTGGGGGTGGAGGTACGGCCAGAGGCTCGTAGGTGTATTTTAATTGTCTGGGAACCCACAGCTTTGTGTGTGTGTATAAAAGACAGTGGGTGACGTTGGCATGCATGGTCGCCAAGCGCAACATCGCTCAGTTATGGGGAGCTAGACAGCCACCCCAGGTTGAGAAATGGGCGGAAGACATGGATTGGTGCATGTTCAGGGAGAGGTCGGTCTACGCTTCTAGGGGTTGTCCCCAAAAGTGGGGTACGGTATGGGCAGGCTGGAATGTTTACTGAGGAGACATCTGTACGCCCCCGATTTGCCCGGAAGACGAGGAGACGCAGGAGTCCCCATGATCCCCTGATCACCATCTTGTATGTATTGTTTCAAATATGGATATGCATAACAGATAACTGTGTAATTGGCCGAGTCACCTGATGTTTTTTTTTCTTTTGTTGAACTGTTAATAAAAAGAATTTAAAAAAAAACGCAGTGCAGGTCTGAAACTAGAAGCCACATGAGTTCGTATGTGCAGCCAATGCTTCCCTACTGTATTCTTATTGACATTCCCATTTTAAAGATGGGAGGCTGGATGATGCATGCTGATATCGTTGCATCTTTAGGGAAGTGAATGCTGCTTTGGGGTTCAATGTCATCGCCCTGGATGCAACAGATGGGCCTGCCGGTGAGATTACACCAGGGAAAAAAAGAATTTGGAGCAACTGTCCTCTTGGAGGAGTGATTGATTACCCAAGCAGCCATCTCATTGATTCAGTGCATCATATTTCTCAAGAAAAGTTTTTTTGTGTTACAAGGAGAAAACCTTGGGTTCAAACTACCTGTTGTAACTGGTAGCTTTTAGAAGTAGGAGTCCTCACGCGAATGTGGACTGCTAAATCTGCTTCACAACCTGTAAACTCTTTCTTTTCTGAAGTCCAGCACCCTTAGCTTACTTAGTATGCATAACACAGCAGTTGTCATAAAGTAAGTGATCTCACACACTGTTTTTCTTTCGTTTACCTCCTGTATGCTTTGCTTCTGGATGTATATCCAGCTTCCATGCCTATACACAGGTTTGTACTCCTTGACTTGAAGGTATGTCCCTGCTTAACCTTCATGCATCTACTATTTCCTGGCATATGAGAATTCTGACAACAGATGGGCAAATTCTGTCTTGGTTAATAAATCAGTGTAACTAAAACCTTGCCTAACTTCTTTAATGGATCCCTTGAAAGTAAGGACTCTCAGCGATATTAAGGATCTCATTTGGAGTGATGATGGTTAAAGTTAAACATAGAACTACCTTACCCATCAGTGCCATGCAATGTTCAAATTAAAGGTGCCTTGGGGTTGATGAATGCCAGTAGATTTAGCAAATCCTAGCATCCAGTAGATGCACAAATTACTAACAACCCGCTTTTTCAGTTTTGTAGATCTCATAAAAAGATGAACAATTGAAGGAATAAATGTCACACAGGTTGAACAAATGCAAAATAAAGGTTTCTTTTCTTACAGTGCTCCAACCACAAGTCTTCTCCCATCAGTCACTGAGTGTCTCTTTAAACTACATAATATAGTCTAACCTACCCTACATTATGACTAAATCTGAATTTTACATTCTACCTTGAATACCACGCAGTCCCTTTGTCTGGAAATTGACTACTGCGGATGTGGAGCAGGTGGAATTAGTGAAGCAGAATGAAGGTGGAGACAGTAATAAAATAGAGCATACAATTAAGGCGACAATTATTACAATACAGACTCATTAGTGTTCATCAGTGGAAAAACACAGATGATTGAGTCACAAAATCCGACATACAAAAAATAATTTTCCTGGATGTAGCTCTTCTATTAAAGAGAGAGAAATGGAGAAGCTCAATCTATAGTGTGGGCTCATTAAGAAAAGTGAATGTAGTATTGGCAGGAAATGGCCAAAGACATCCTAGTATGCACATGCATCAAAATAATCTATGTAGAGACCAGTAAAATATGGAAAATAATGTACAATGATATAGGAAAATGCTGGATTCAAATATATTAACGTTGTTGACGGAATAACTCCGGAGATACTCCCCTGGGAGTCTATTCTAGCGCTCTACAAACACGCAAAATAAATAAAATAAAATAAATAATAAAGGGAATCACAAGTTAAGTTGTGGTAAAGTGCATAAAAAGTCAAATGCAAAGTGGTTCAACAAGAGGGTGGGTTGTTAAAATGCGGTTCGTGTTTTGTGGGTGCTTAAGTGTAGAAATACAGCTTAAAATTTAAGATGGTAGAGTATTAGAAATCTGCTACCTGTAAGTTTTGATGAACTACTAATGGACTTTGACTTACCCCAAAGGAGATGTAGATATGGTGGAGATAAGCAAAGGACCTTTTTAATAACAATGTAAAGGATTGTGGGAAAGAGGATAAAAGATACCAACTCAGGGGACGAAGAGTGATTAAACGTGATGGAAAAGATCCCCACCAAATGGGTGGGAAACAACAATGCTTACAGCAGTTTGATCAACATAAAGAGTTTCAAATTAAAGCCAGTGTCAAAGTACCGTATCAATCAATGAGCCTGTGACTGCTCCTCTTCCAGAATATAGTTAGTACAGATGGACCGAAACAGTACATCAAGAGTCACTTGTGAAGAACTGCCCAGGGTCAAGTGATCACACCTAGAAGGCGATTGAACTGTCACCATAGATCGTATGCCATTCTTAATTCACTCCAGGGTCATCCCGTGCAATGGATAACACATTAGTTAGCTAAGACAATGCATCACCATCTGACATTGACATTGGGGTCTGTCTTCACTGATCCAACCTATTTTGAAAGTAGGCGTGGCTCCAACTTGGCACCAAGCAGCTCTAAAAAATGAAGGGCGTAAATTTTCCAACCTTAAAAATGGAGCCTACTTGCTAGAGCCATGAGTTGGAGAGTTCCCCTCTAACCCTTATTGGGAGCATTTCAGCGTGATACTGCGACTGAAGTACTCATAGAACGGTCTGACATCAAGAAAGGATCCAGCTCCATTGTGCTTCAACAATGCAGATCTAGTAGCCAGAGTGGTCCTTAGGAGTATGACCCTAGCACCCTTGTGGAAACTGCCCATTTAGGCACAACTGGATTTTGCTTGGAGCAGTTTGCCTATTTTGGGGCTGCAATGCTGCCGAAAATCCAGACAATAGTCCGGTTGATGATTCTTTAAAGTGGTCGCCGATGGGTTCATCCATTCTCGGTGGTGCTCAAATTTTTTACCTCACTGGGCTGGGCATATTGGGACACATCCTGCTGTCTGTAGTGAGTGGTACAAAAGGGGTGGTGATGGACCGAGCATCTGAACCAATCAAACACTCACACACCGTCAACAGATCTGGGTTTAATCCATCACCGTTCTTTAGCCCACTCAACTTTTCCACCACCCCCTTTTTTACCACCCTCTTTTGTACCGGTCTGTAGTGAGCTGCACCATAGAACATCTGGAAAACGGACATGGCTGAAAGTTCAAAGTCATAGGGGTAGGGCACATTTACAGACTGTTAAGCAATGCCAGTGCTTATAAGTCCTTGTCCCTCAGCTTGTGAATGCAGAGATTGGTTGCAGCATCCAGGATCACAATGGACTCCCACTGCTCCTGGAACTGATGCAATCAGCCCCGCTCCAAACGGAAGCGGCGATCCGGAGTGGTCCTCAGGGCAGTTAACACTTCAGGGCAGTAACATTATTAACAAAAGGTGAAACGGAGGCAAAAATAAGCAATCTTGGTAAATGCTTGAGATTCGAGAAAATATAGTTTGAGGTTCAGTGGACTGCTGATACAAGTCAGGGTTATAGCAAGGATATTAGATTCCTCACCCAGGAGCCAGGTGGTCAGCATTCGTCTTGATGGGACATCTTACATGTATAGTTGTGGAAATTCAAATAAAACATGGTGTATTTTAGATCCATGGCTCCAGGAGCAGAGCAGCGAGCATTCATCTTGGAAGTTATACTGTCTAAATACATTACAAGGTATTTTATATGCTATGTACTGAGCTGAGAAAACGGGTAGCAGTTTGAAAGATGGAAGCTCAAGTTAAAAAAAAGGGTAATTTTGTTTTGATAATATCCAGGGATTGATTATTTTGCAGGGTGTACTCTCCAACAAATGCTAGCATTATAATGAAACCCAATTACTATGAAGTGTGAAGCTTTCCAAAAAAGGGAGCACTTGTCGTTCAGCTCATGACGTTTTCCTGGACTCGCGATCAGGCCGGTTGCAATGATTGGTAAACAGTCTCCATATTTACTATTCGGAATTGCCCAATCTTTCTAAATTTCTGGCTGGTGTGGTTAGCAGTTAACTGCTAAATATGTTTTCCATTCTGTGTCAGTCAAACCTCTTATTTGTAAATTCACGAGATATTTGTGCTCTGTGACATTATTTATTCATAAGAATTGTTAATTAAACAATTCTTATGAATAAATGATGTCATCTCAAAATTTCGAAAATCTGTCCAAGGAGAAGACATCTCAAAGGAAGTGTGCCTTCTCCACGTTTATTCATGTAACATTAAAGAACCTGGTATGCTTCAAAACATCAATGTTTGTTTTTGAACTTTTAAAATATAGACTGCATAGCATTCATTTCACCTCCATGCACTGCGTTTTCGTTTGGGGAGTTTGAGGCCAGTTAGTATCTCTTTGGGCCCTAATGTTGTGAGGATTTAAATCATATTTCGGCCTCCTTGCAGTCGGTACAAATGCTTGACCGGCTATGTATGTGTGTGTTTTTTTAAAGTTATATGTTCAACCGATGCTGACAAACTCGATTCTATAAAAAATATTTATTCTGCACTCTACATTACTTTAAGATGTTTATACCTATGGGTTTGCTTGTGTGCTCTTATGAGTCATACTTCACAAACACAGTCTTCCCAGTCTCCCTTTGAAAAGTCATGTTTGTGTTTCATTAGCTTGGTTGCTGCTTTGACTTCATAACATTAACTGGGTCCTGTTTTTTGTTTGTTTTTTGCAGCTACTTACATGCGAAGAACATCATCCACAGAGACATGAAATCAAATAGTATCCTTTTTTTTCTCTAATGCTGTTTTTCTCCCAATTTGGTAGAATAATCTATTTGAACCCCTGCAGTGTGAAAATGAGTAGGCAGTAAATAGGTTTCATGTTATGTGTCCTTCAGGTAATATCATTCACTTTTAATTATTTTCTTTTATGACGTAATGCATTTCCTTAATCTAATATAATGGCCTGCGTTTATTGACTGGTGTAATTCCTTGAAATCAAATTTATAATGTTATTAATTGATTCTTCTTTTATTTATTTAGTTAGATTGCTTGAAAGAGGTGGATAGCATGGAATAGAGTTTAGTCTTTAGAGGTGTAATGTGATTTCACAGCAAGAAGTTCACAGTGGAGCACTATGCCGGTGACTTCCCCATGGCAACCCATTTTTCAGCCCGGTTGAACTCCTACATCCAGCAGGACAAGACCTTTTGTTGATGTGTCCGCCTCCAAGATTACCTTTGGTCTCTACTTGATGCCCTCCTCCCAGAATTTGCTTACATCTTCCAGTAAGCTTGTCAGACTCTAGCAGAGGTAATCAAGACTAGCCACGTTGTTATGAAGATTACCCATGACCCTGAACTGTTGCCAGGATTAGCACGGTCGGCCACCGCTCAGGACTGGCCCACTTCCCTTTCGTCCATTTGTGGTTTACTGACATTTGGGATCAGGGCCTTTAAGAACGTTATGAACATCAGCAGCGGGCTATAATGCCACACTAGATGTTTTGGTGGTGGGAATATCAACTTGGTGAAGGTTGGAAGGCTTAGACCGAACCAGCCAGACATTTTGAGGTTCTATGATGAAGGGCTTTTATGTTACCTTCTTAAGGTGGCAGCCGACCCCTAGAAGCAGAGACATTAAGAATGAGGACACAAATATGTCATGTTCGTTATTAACAAAAAACTTTCATAATTAATAGTTTTGTCTTGGATAAACCACGGACAGTGGTTTCTGCCCAACGTAATATATATTTATATATATATATATATGTATATGTGTTTTCCAAATCCGCTCTGTGCGCGCTGAAGGTGGCTCCGAGGGAGGTGGCACCAATGCCGGCCGAGCACGCCGGTATGTAAATGTTCCAAAGTAACGGTGCTCTCAGATTGCACAAATAACGCAACTCCGCTGCTGCTCCAAGGGTGTTTATTTTCCTAACTATATATATATATTTTTTTTATTTTTTTTTAATTTATTTATTTATTTATTGCTTTGAATGGGCCGGTACTGATTACCAGCACTTCTTCAGAGAAATCTAATACTTTTAATTGAAGATTACCAGCACTTCTCGGAAACAAGCAGGTATTCTGTACCAGCACTTCTATTTTTCCATTTAAAGCACTGTATATATCTATCTATATCTATCTATCTATCTATCTATCTATCTATATATATATATATATATATATATATATATATATATATATATATACATATATATATTACCTACTGGCGGTCGCCAGTAGGTATATATAGTTAGGATTTTTTTGAATAGGGATTTCTGCAAATTCTATGTTGAATAACTTTGGCGTTGATGGACGGAATTGGCTGAAATTTTCAGGAAAATGGCACATTTTGTTTCTGACGTCCCCTGACGTGTTTTTAACATTGAGTTTTCCATAGGGCGGTTGGATTCACTTTTAGCTCAAACGGCTGAATGGATTTCCACAAAACTTGGCAAAATTGTAGGGACTGGTAGCCCGATGTGCCTTTGCTATGTCTCAAGATATATGCTCTAGTGGTTTTTACGAAAATTAACTTTGAAAAATATATATTGGGCTACATTGGGCTATATATATGTTAGAGCCCAAATGTAGCCCAATGTAGCCCAAAGATGGCCACCAGAGACAAAAAAAAACAAATGTAGCCCAAATATCAGCCAGATGTAGCCCAACTATAGCCCAATGACAGAATGTCCCAGAGTGTTCTAAAGAACAACTAGAACGCTAACAGTCTTACTTATGACAAAAGTATGGCACACCTGAAGTCATCTTGATTGGAATAAAGTGGTAACACTTAATACATTTAATTTGAAAAGAAACAAAATGAGGGGTTTCATTTTGCCATAGAAATGTTATATATATATATATATATATATTACCTACTGGCGGTCGCCAGTAGGTATATATAGTTAGGATTTTTTTGAATAGGGATTGCTGAAAATTCTATGTTGAATAACTTTGGCGTTGATGGACGGAATTGGCTGAAATTTTCAGGAAAATGGCACATTTTGTTTCTGAGCATCCCCTGAAAGTTTGGGGGGGGTTTCGTCAAGCGGGGGCCGAGAAAAAAGGGGGTCCCAAAACATGTTTTTAACATTGAGTTTTCCATAGGGCGGTTGGACTCACTTTTAGCTCGAACGGCTGAATGGATTTCTATGAAACTTGGCAAAATTGTAGAGACTGTTTGCCCGATGTGCCTTTGCTAGGTCTCAAGATATGTGCTCCAGTGGATTTTGAGAAATTAACGTTCAAAAAAATATATATATCTGTGACAGCGTCCCGGTTAGCGCCCCGGTTCGCGTACCAGACGCGTAACGGAACTTCGCGAGGAGAAGCGGATTGGCTCTCCGGTGACTGTCAACATTCTAAACAGTCCGGAGCGGCCGCCATCTTGTCTCTCGGTAGGATCGAGAGACAAGAGGTGGAAATAAACGAAGGGGGAAATGAATGAAAGGGGGCAAGGTAGACCCCTCCTGACCCCCTAGGATTGATGTGGGGGCTATTAAAGGGCCCCGCGGGGCAAAAAAATTAAATAATTTTTTTTTCAATTTTTCGCGGTGGAAGCGCTACCCGGTACGCGAACCGGGTAGCGAACCGGGTAGCGTAACGGGAGTCCGCCATCTTGTGTTTCGGACGAATTTAGTCACAAGATGGAGGATAAACAATGTTGGGAATGGGTATAAGGGGGCACGGGAGACATATCCTGACCCCCTAGGTTTTCTGAGGGTGGCTGAGGAGGCCCATATATGTAAAAAAAAAATCGCACGGTTAGCGCCCGGTCCACGCACCGGGTAGCGTTCCGGAAAGCGTAACAAGGGGAAAACCAAGGGAAATATTAAAATAATATTTTAGAGTGCTTTGAGGTAGGGTAGCTCTGAATAGAGCTGTTGTGTTGTGTGGGTGATGTAAGTACCAACATGTAGGTACCAATGAAGAGTCTAAAATTCAATGTACACCGTCTCCTCTGTAGATATTTTGTATGTTCTAATATGGGTTATTTAAATGTAATGTGTGGAAAAGCACTTCATGCTTTAAAGCAATTGTATTTTTGAACTGATTGTTCTTTCCTCTTAGTCCTCCTCTTTGGTTTTTTTCCCCCACACTGTTCTTCAGCATGATAGTTGATAAATTCGTTCCCTCAAAAAATGTATATACATAAAACAATTATATTAAGTACATATAAAATATATTTTTCCTTTAAAAGAAGAATACATTTTACAGCTTTTGATATTTGCTATTAAAAAACCATTGAAATTCACTGAAAAAACCATAGGTTATAGACCATATATAGTTAGGAATTAGCCTTTACAAAACCTTGAAAATTCACTGAAAAAACCATAGGTTATAGACCATATATAGTTAGGAATTAGCATTTACAAAACCTTATTTTACTCACACAAAACCATTGATATTCGCATATATAGTTAGTTGCACTAACTATATATCGCGCACCCGCAATCCACTGCTGATCATGTCACATATTACATCATTCATGACATGGTCAGTGACATCACTGATGACATCTCAAATGACATCACTGATGACATCACTGATGACAACATCCAGTGACTGTATGTTTCTGTAAAGTTAAAATATGTCTTACATATTGAAGAATGAGTGGATGTATAAGTGTCTGGATGAAGGATTTAGTAGGTGCATGACTGACTGTATGAGTGAGTGATTAAATGTGTCTCACTGAGTGCATGGGTTAGTGACTAAACTGTCTTAATTTGTGCATCATTATGTCTGTTGTTCTGTAAACTGCTGCATGTGTTGATCAGTAGCTATATGAGTAACTATATGGGTTATTGATTGGTTGCCCAAGTATTTGTATGGGAGACTGAGTGTGTGTGTGGGTGGCTGGGAGGTATGTGACTCTGTGCATAGATGTGTGAGTAGTTGATTCACTAGATGTATGGGTTCAAAAGTGCATGTGGAAACAGCTGTATGGGCGGTTGACTGTGTGCATGAGTGTATTGGTGAGTGAATGGATATCTCAGTGCTACATGTCAAAGTAAGTACATATGTAAAACACAGTACATGTGAGAGTTGACATATATAAATGACTGTGCATAAGAGCCAGTGAATGTGTGAGTGGCTGTATGGATCATTGTGAACTTGTATCAGGGATTGTATAAGAGAGTAAATATGTGTTAGTATATGTTTGAATAAGTAAGGTGTGTATAACTGTATAGTTGAGGAAATGGAGGTGTGATTGATTCTTTGCATGACTGACTAGGTGTGTGAGTAACTCCATGGATGAGTGACAGTCTGTGAGTGTCTGTTTACACTGAGTGTATCTAAGGTTATATTAGAGTCTGAAGAGGTTCATCGTATTATCACATGAATGATGTCATCAGTGATGTGATCAGTAATGTCAAATGAGATGTCATCAGTGATGTCATTTGAGATGTCATCAGTGATGTCATCAGTGATGTCATTTGAGATGTCATCAGTGATGTCATCAGTGATGTCATCAGTGATGTCATTTGAGATGTCATCAGTGATGTCATCAGTGATGTCACTGACCATGTCATGAATGATGTAATATGTGACATGATCAGCAGTGGATTGCGGGTGCGCGATATATAGTTAGTGCAACTAACTATATATGCGAATTTCAATGGTTTTGTGTGAGTAAAATAAGGTTTTGTAAATGCTAATTCCCTAACTATATATGGTCTATAACCTATGGTTTTTTCAGTGAATATATATATATATATATATATATATATATATATATATATATATATATATATATATATATATTGCTGCTCCGATATCTTTACATCAAAAAGGAATGCCCCGGATTCTTTGACGCAACAGAGCGGATATATATATATATATATATATATATATATATATATATATATATATAATTCGAAAGTTCGCCCTGAGGCAAGGACACACTCACAGTAGGCTGGTCAAAGACACAATTTATTCGGAAAACCAGCTTTTCTCCGTTCGAAAATAAATGTCCTTCCTTACACGTTTCAGAGCTTTGGGCAGCTCCTTCGTCAGAGGAAATAATCACAGGCTGCTGGAAACTGCTCCCAAATGCCATTCACTGCATGCACTCTCTTAATTATTCCCAGGTGTAATATCCGGTCAGTAGTATCACTGGCATGCTGGTATTTGTAGTCAATCACTAATTTGGAGCCAAAAATAAAACCCATGTGGGCCCAGCAATGACTGTAATTAAAATTGTTCAAAAGTATTATATATACACACACACACATATATGTGTATATATATATATACATACATACATGTGTATTTAAATATATATATGTACATATATATTTTTTTTAATACGTACCTTCTATATTTGGTTGTATCAAGCAGTGACAGCTTGCTACTGTTGCCTTAGTCTTTTTTAGGTCGAGCTGGTAAACTGCATCCGAAGGATGCAGGTGTCCAGCTGGAGACCTAATGTTGCCTATCTCGGGGGAAGGAAGGACAAGAGGGTGTTACGAGCTTGAAAGCGGCCGGATTTGGGTGCGCGAACGCGCACATTTCCGTCCCGCGCCGCGCCGTTCACATGCGCGCGCATATACACAGACAGACACTCGCTCACACACACCCCCTCCCCCCCCCACAGTCACACACACACGCACTCCAAGACACATACACACGTGCACGCACGCTCACACACATACACAGCCCCCCGCCGCCGCACACGCGCGCACACACATGCCCCCCGCCCTCGCAGCTCAGCAAGCACTGAGGCGAAGCCCCACTCACCGGCTTCCTTAGTGCGGCGGCTGGCTTTCCTCATCGGCAGCTGCAGGGTCGGGCAGCAGGACTCTTCCTCCCTCCTTCGGCACCGGGGCGCATGGTAGGCTCCTGCCTGCTCCGGTGCTCCAAACAATTGCGGCTCTTCCGTGGGAGGCGGGGTAGGCTCCCGCCCTCCTACTTCCTGTTTCCGGTTGGCGCGCCAGCCTGCCTGACTTCCTGGTCGCAGGCCGGCGGTGCGAGCTCTGGACGGACTGCAGCACGCGCTCTCGCGAAGATTTCCCTGCCCTCGCAGTTGTTGTAAGGTAAGAGAAAACTGCAATCCGAGTGCTCGGCCTTTCTCTTTAAGGCCTGCTAAACGAAGTGTTTGCATGTTGGAGTGTTCACTTATTTTTACCATATGTCTGGGTGAGAGTTGGAGCCTGTACATTAACTCAGTCACTGGATGCAGTATGGTGCATTATTGATTAGTTTCCCCGTTCTATTTTTGTCAAAAGTGCATGTTATCTTTGTGTTTGGTTTTAGCTCTGACGTGAAGAAGGGCCCCAGTGACCCGAATGGCATGCTTTACTTTCGATCACGCGAATGTAGTGGAAAACGAAGTGGAAGATGAACGGCGTTTGTTAAAATGTGCACGACATGAATAAACATTCCACGTGAATGGCAATCATCGAGGTATTCTACATGTATTCACAAGCAGCTGTTAACAGACTGTTGAGTTCTTTTCAACCGAGATAGAAAGGTGGTGCACACCTGCAGCTGTTGGCATAATCACAGGGTGACGGTGCACCGTGCTATTTATCTCTGGCTAAGTTTTCAGAATGGTACAAAGAAAGTCTTCCATCATCTAATGGAACATTTGTCCCTTTTGCAAAACATCAGGAACAGCTGATCCATGTTACACTATAATGTCCTCAAAAGAATGTCATATCTATGTTTTATAAGGATTGAAAGCACAAGCTTCTGTCGTCTGGAGGGAACCTCCCATAAGATAGTACGTGATTCTGGCCTGACAAGCCTCATATATCGGTCATCATCTGAAGGTGACACAGTAATGCCTGGACCAAACCCATATCTGTTGAAAGAACTCGTGCTCTCAGCCACGGTGTTTTAAAGATGACACTGAACAGGTGCGCCAGAATAAGTAGCACTCTGAAGCTCCAAGTTTTACTTTATCTTCTGGCATAAAGCAGCCTTGTCTACTACTTTTTTTTTTTTATTTGTTTTATTCACACAGTAATCATTGTAATACATCATAATTAGCAGAGCATTATCATGGCATATCCTGACGTTGTTCTTTATACATATGCAATAAAAGACTGTTTTCTTTTTGTTATATATGTCTAACGGTTCCCAACGAGTCTGAAACACATTTATACCCCCCCTCCCCCCCGGCGCTCATAGTACATACATCAATAAACAATTGCAGGTAGTGTTCTTCGGGCGTAGTCTCTTGAGCTGTTGAATAAATGAAATGTCTCTCTGTCATCCTCCCATTAGGCATATCAAACTGTGTTGCGGAATATAGTGATGAAATCTGCAGTCCTGTTTGCGCCCTTCAGGTCCGTTCAGCCACGAGTCCGACGTCACTCTCTCAGCCATACTGATGCAGTGACGTGACACTGCTCCAGCAGCGCCAGGATTGGCAGTGGAGCAGCGTAACTCCCTGCCCCATTCGGAGACCGGGGGCTGCGGCATGAGGCAACCCTCGGTCTCCCAAGGGGGAGGCTACTGCGCATGTCCGTGCTGGTCAGAAAAATGACCAGCCCGAAAGCAAACATGCGCGCCAGTTACCAGTTACCCGACCAGATACAGCTCCACCCCCATTTTCCCCTATTGCGGCCGGTGACGTTTCTGATGGCGGTGCGCATTGGTTGGTGGGGCAACGCCCGAACGCCCCAATGGACGCACCGCCACTGCCCGGGGGGGGGGGGGGGGGGGGGGGCAGGACACCGGATCCAGCCTTCGTCGGATTTGGATGATGCAAGTGGAGCTTTGCTGTGTGCGGTTCAAGTAGAATCCAGTCCGTGTTTTGTAGCTCACTTTCATTCATCCAGGACAGCAGAAGCCGGTTAAACAGTTCTTCGATCTAGCTATGGGGGCGGGTTGCGAGAATACTATTTATTTTTTTAATGAAGCCTGAGGGAGTATACTCTTATAAAAAACATCAGGGACACCTATTTTAATATAGAAAACTGTAAATATCTATTTTATTTGTGTCGATAATTATTATTTCTTATAGTGTGATTTGGAGAAAAAAAACACCCACACAATAATATTTTCTATGGCGTAGTTTGCTGTACAGCAATACGACAAAAGCTACAACAGAACCGCCGCTAATTTATTTTTTCCACCCGGCATATGTAAAACGAACTTCAAGCATAGCTAGTTTATCAGCACTTCCAGTCTAATTGATTTGATGGCTCTTGAGGACTTGTGCTTAAAATCTCAGTGAACCACATCCAAACTAAGAGTGTTTGCTCATCATTGTTTCCTAACAAATGTGCTTCATTAATACATTCTGCCCTCTTAGTGTCTATGTCAAGATACTCTGACAGTTTTGGGTAACATTTGCTCCAACAAATGCAAACATATTTTTAGTTTGTATTTCTACGCAGGTTGTTGTTCATGTTTTATCCTGCTTACCCAGCAAATTCAATGCGTAAGGTTATCATGCAATTTGGAGGAAGTCCAAGATACGGTATTAGTTCAGTGGCAAAAGCAGAGATCTGTATTGGCTCTTAGAGCAGAGTATGTGCAGAGCCATATGCAAATCCGGCAGTAAATGTTTTGAAAACAAGTGATAAACACTTTACAATGGAAACATTTATTTTTCAACATATTTCAGTGTTTTGATTAAGTATGTACGAATGTATCCCCGAATTGAGTATCATTTATTGAAAAATATATATTTTAATCCACCAACACATCCACCACCACATCCACTACATCCACCACCACCACATCCACTACATCCACCACCACCACATCCACCACCACCACATCCACCACCACATCCACCACCACATCATCCACCACCGCCACCACATCCACCTCCACATCCACCACCACATCCAACACCACATCCACATCCACCACTACCAGATCCACCACCACCACCGCACCCAGCACCACCACATCCACAACCACCACATCCACCACCACATCCACCACCAAATCCACCACCACATCCACCACCACCACATCCACCACCACATCCACCACCACATCCACCACATCCACAACAACATCCACATCCACCACCACCACCACATCCACCACTACCTCATCCACCACCTCATCCACCACCACATCCACCACATTCACCACCACCACATCCACCACCACCACATCCACCACCACATCCAACACCACCACCACATCCAACACCACATCCATATCCACCACCACCACATCCACCACCACATTCACATCCACCACTACCAGATCCACCACCACCACCGCACCCAGCACCACCACATCCACAACCACCACATCCACAACCACCACATCCACCACCACATCCACCACCACATCCACCACCACATCCACCACCACATCCACCACCACATCCACCACCACATCCACCACATCCACAACAACATTCACATCCACCACCACCACCACATCCACATCCACCACCACATCCACCACCACCACATCCACCACTACTCATCCGCCACCTCATCCACCACCACATCCACCACATCCACCACCACCACATCCACCACCACCACATCCACCACCACCACATCCACCATCACGTCATCCACCACCACCACATCCACCACCACCACATCCACCACCACATCTGTGTGTTTGTGACTGTGTGTGTGGCTGTGTGTGTGGCTGTGTGTATGTTGCTCTGTGTGTGTGTGTGATTCTGTGTGTGTGGCTCTGTGGCTCTCTGTCAGTGTGGGTGCAAATGCAATAGGTCTCGCATTTGCGAGAGATTAAGCTATTGGCATTGTAAACGACAATGCCATTTATTTGTCTGTTTTCAAAACCAACACATAAATACTAAATTTGTCAGTTACAATGCCAATAGCTCTAACTTTTGCAAAGGCAAGACCGTTGCATCACTCAGTGCCACCACAGAATCAATCTGTACAACCATTCAACAACAACTGGTTCAAATATACGCTATCAATGTTTCAAGCTTTATTGCAAATGTCACAAAAAGATGTTAATATTTCACTTCTGTTCTTGGATATTCGTCACAATAAAATACACTGCACATAATTTCACAAAAGTTCTTTAGAAAAGTTTAAGCTATTGCCATTATAAATTACAATAACTTTTATTTAAGTATTAGTTATTTAAAAAAATTAAACGCCATTATTATTTGTAATAGCAATACATCTAAGTCATGTAAATACAAAACATATTGCATTACAAATGCTATAGGTATCACATTTGCGAAAGTTATAACTATTGGCATTGTAAATGACAAAGCTATTAATTTCGCTATTTTCAAAAACAACACATAAATAAAAACTTTGCCATTTACAATACCAATAGCTCAAACTTTCCTAATGCGAGACCTATTGCATTGCAAATGCTTGTTTTCATGTCCGTTCACGTGCCCGCCAGGAGTTTAATGAGTCTGCCCTTCCCTCTCTTGCTCGTCCCATAACATGAGCAAATATGTTCGCTCCGTATTGCTGAGCCATTAAAACTGCGCAGCCCTTTTTGAAGGACGGTTCTGTGAGGGGAAATGGAGTGTCTGCAAAGCTGAAGATGGTTCTAGAAAATAACAGTGAAACATTTAGCACAGCAGGATGCATATTACCCTATTTGTGTTGTGAACACGTAATCAGTCACCTGTGCACGACTCTCGTGACCATTTTAGGGAAGCGTCATATTTTTGTTCCCGCGGATAGTCATGAGGTGTTTTTTCAACATCAGACTCTGATGGCAATTCTTCACTTTTGAATCTCCTGCGATGAACGTTGATTGAGTTGGCACAGCAACAAACTGAGACTTGGTTGTCGGGAATGTGGAGAGAAGCGCTCAGAAGATCTGCCAGCGATAATTGTTCTATAAACAAACGGGCCTGGGTTTTTTTTTTGTTCTTTTCTATTAAAGGAGGAGCGACTGGTTGCACGCATTAGAATTTGGCATGGCTGCATTGGGGCAAACAGGATCATGTGAGCATTCAACACTGCCTTGCAACACAGTTCAGGCCTCTTTTCCCTAGCCAAGAGTCAGCCTACCAAAAAGACTTTCCATTTTAAAACCCTTCTCAGTTGTTTGCTCTGTCCACGTTTAATTGTACCTCCTCTTTGATCAAGGGTCCCAAAGACAGCAGGATTTGCCACACAGAGGTCCGACTGATGCCTTGAAGACAGTCGACTTGATCAGCGTTACAGGTTGCAGATTCTGTTACCTTTTCCAGAACCCTACAATTTTTATTTCATTTTTTTTTCGTTTTCTTTTCACAGTTTCTTATTTAGAAGGTAGCTTCTTAACCCTTCTGTACAGGCAAGTTACCATAGGCACAGGCTGAACAGCGCCTGCGTAAACGGCATCTGCAAGTGGTTTCCTGTGTCACTGCGAGATCGCCACTTGGCAACTGGGAAAGAGTGAAAACTGTATTTATATTCTGCTGCTAAATTTCGATATCTTTGGCTTACCCGCTTTTCCAGAAAAAGTCCTATAAGTGGGTCTCATTAATGCGTACTTGACTTTCTCCTCAATATGAACGGAATTGTTTGCAGATCAGTCTGCAGTTCATATAGACACTATAGCATAGTATTTTAGTTCAAACCTTGAAGGCCGCAGGAATGCTTTCAAAACCCCGGGCTGTTCTGTTTTTCAGAACCATATAGCTTTGAGAACCTCTCTAGCCTTTAATTGTTGTTTCATGGCCGATCAGTGTGCATCAGATGTAGCATGTATTTTCAGCATCCATAAAAACTTTGATTACGTCCTGGGTTGAGGTTCAAATGTGGAATGTAGTCTGGTGGACAGAGTTTGAGTTTCCTCAGCTGTCTCGAATGGCACTGTTGTCCGTTCTTTCTGAACCTCGACTCCCTAATATTTTAATGCTGTCTTCTCTTATCATCAAGTAATTGACTACATCTTCCCTGTCCAATTGACTTTCCTGTTTCTTTGTGCTTTGTATGGTTGCTGGCTGCCACACCTTTGGATGATTAGATTGTTAGTGAGGATAGATGGAACACCTTAGCTAAGATAAAGACTTTCCAGTTTTGTAAACTTTTTCAAGAGCTTTAATGGCAGAAGTCATTAACTTGCTATAGGAACATTGGAATGTTGGGAGCTCCATTGAAGACAAAGGAGTGCTCCCTGCTTCTACGGGCCGGCAAAGGCCCTCAGATCAACATTCCAATGTCTTACGAAGGCCCCTCGGAGCTCAAGGGAATTTAAATCCACTAGAGCTTCGAGAGGCCTTTGTTTTATTTGTTAGAACATTCTGCCCTCTAGTGGCAGAATGTTCTAATAGCCTTATAGCCCTTCGTAGCAGGGCTATACTGGCTATTAAAGTCCTGCTACCTTGTTAAAGTCCCTCGCCTTCGGCTCGGGCCTTTAACGCGGTAGCGGGCCTTTAATAGCTGTTATAGCCCACTACGGCGGGCTATATGGCTATAGTATTCACCAGTATTGAGACAACTACTCTTTGCAAGGAGGAAATCCCTTGAGTGATGTCAAAATAAATCTGTAAACCCAGAAGACATAATCAAACAAAGGAACATTCTAGAAAGCCTATTGTTGCTGATTGTTAGTGATGCAGGACTTGCAAAAGTGAATTTTGTTGTTTTCTCCTCAGTGGATGGTCCTTTTAGTATTACATATGTTTATTGAAGATACAACATGTAAAAATAAGACACAGCGGAGACGTGTGGGAGCGGAAGAACTGTCCGAGGACAGATCCACCGAGCAGTAATAAGGAAGGCGCAATCCCCTGAGTACGACATGGGTAAACAGTCTTATACACAGCAAGCCGCCTACAACCCAACCGGGGCCGGCCGCGTCATAAACAGAGTGTGGTTGCATTGCATTTCCAGGCCCACACTACTTCCCCGTCTGTTGAAGGGTCCGTAGCCCAGTTCCCTGCCGTACGTCTGCTGAATGTTCGACCGTCCCTCTTCGAGCGCCTTCCCATGCTTCCACGGTTCATCAGCCACTGCAAGACCCCCTTACTTCAGTGTTAAGTAACAAACCCCCACCCAACACGGAGAGGAAAAAGAGGGGAAAACCCTCGTAAACAATCCCAGATCCTCCCAAGCCCTCCACCCCTAACCCTCCCCGACTACCCTCCCCCACGTCCCAAACTCCCACCGCCCCTCCCTCCCTGTGGTCCATGGTCTGCTTTCGCCGCCGCCTAGGCCTCCTCAATCTGCACTAGTAAGTTAACATGGTTTGGGCTCTGTGCCGGTGTCTGTCAATCTCAACAGACGGCGGTATTTAGGGCAGGTCACCTCCGTGAACTCAGACGCTAGCAGGGACAGGAATGGTTTCCACCTCTCCGCGTATTTCGCGTCCTCCCCCGCCCCAGACAATGACAGTTTCTCCATACCCAGAACCATCCACAGACGGTGGAGCCAGCCGTGTTTGGTGCGCCATTGCGCCACTATGTTCTGTACTGCTGACCCCAGTGCGATCGCTATCAGACGACCCCTTTGTGATTTCAGTGGGTATGTCAGTGCGTTAGGCAACCCTAGGAGCACGTAGGCGGGGAAGCGGGGGATTTCTGTTTCGAAGTGTGTCTACCTCTCCCAATATTTGGCTCCAATACCCCTGTAAAAGTGGGCAGTCCCAGAGCACATGCACTAACGTGCCAATGTGACCGCAGCCGCGCCAACACCTAGGGTCCTGTTTGCTATCCATTTCGTACAGGCGTTCGGGGGTGTAATACCAGTAGTATGCTACTTTCGTGAGGGTGTCAGTAAGTCCCATGTGATAGGCTGAATGACGCGCTCTATGGTAGATTCCCTCCCACTCCTTGTGTGATAGAGTCCTTCCCAGCTCCCGTTCCCAGCGCACCCTGCTCGCATTATAGCTGTGTTTATGTTTCTGCATGAGCGTCTTGTAAAGGTCTGAAATCAGTTGTTTGTCATTGATGCGGGAGATCAGCCAGTATTCAAATTTAGTCAGGTGTCTGTCAGCCGCCGACCTCACTGTGGTGTTGAGTGCCCAGTGCCTAACCTGGTAGTAACGGAGCCTTTCCGTCTCTGGCAGGCCGAACTCCTGCTTGAGTTGTTGGAAGGGAATCACTCCGTCTGCGTCATAGACGTGATGTAGAGCCCGACAACCCGCAGGCTTCCAGCGCTCAAACGACTTCTCGTCCAGCCCCGGGTGGAAGTCTGGATTTCCTACGATGGGTGTGAGGGGGGAGGGAAGGGTGGTTAGTTCCTGACTGACCCCTACTCGGTCTCAAATCTCCAGGGGCACTCGCGTGATGTAGGATGCGTAGAGATTGGAAGGTCTATGTTCCCGTCTCATGAAGGGGATTTCCTGTAGCGTCCGTCCTGCGACGGCCTGGTCTTGAAACAACCAGTGCTTCCCAGATTCCCACCGGACCCACTCTACCAGAAAGCGGAGCTGGGACGCCTGAATGTACATTGCCAAGTCCGGCATCCCGATTCCGTCTTGGTCTGGCGCCAGCATAGCGAGTTGGCGTTTCATGCGGGGTTTCCTCCCATTCCAAATGAACTGCGACAGTTCTGACTGCATCTGCTTAATCCAGCCTCGAGGTGGTGCAAGAGGGATCGTGCGGAAGAGGTATAAGATTTGGGGGAGAACTGTCATCTTAACAGCCGCAACCCTACCCAGCCAAGACAACGGGAAATATTTCCAGAGATCCAACTCGCTTTTAATTTTCTGCCGCAGTTTAGAGTAGTTGAGGACTACCGAGGTCTGAAGAGAGGGCGCCAGGTGGATCCCAAGATATGGGACTGAGTCCGATGTCCACTGTATGGGGAATTGCGCCTGCAGGTGGGCGCGTGTTGCGGGAGCCAGTGACAGGTCGAGGGCCACCGACTTAGTCATATTAACTCTGAAGCCAGAGACATCGCCGAATCTCTCCAGGTCCGCGACACACGCCGGCAGGGAGCACCTCGGATTCGCGAGGGAAATCAGCACATCGTCTGCGTACAGGTGTGGATGTCACCCCCCGAACTTGATACCCTGCACCGCCGGGTTGGAGCGCAAACTGTGTGCAAGAGGATCCATATATAGGGCGAATAAAAGGGGAGATAAAGGGCATCCCTGCCTGGTGCCGCTTTCGATGTCGAATCTTGGTGACGTGTGCCCATTGACACGAACTGTAGCCGTCGGAAATTTATAGCAGTTGAACACCCTAGTTCGGAATTTGGGCCCTATCCCCGCCATCAGCAACACCTTCTCTAGATAGGGCCAATGCACCCTATCGAATGCCTTTTCGGCGTCAATGGTCAGCATCATGTATTCACCCTCCGTTCGCGCCGCCTTTTCCAGGAGGTGGAAGGCCCGTTTAGTGTTATCTGAGGTCTGGCGCTCAGGAATAAACCCGGATTGATCCGGGTCTATCAATCCCCCCATACACGGTCCTAGGCGGGAGGCGAGTATTCCTGTGTAAAGCTTAAGGTCAACATTCAGGAGGGAGATTGGTCTATACGCTCCGCACTCTGTAGGATCTTTACCTGGTTTAGGTATCACTGCAATGGACGCTTCCAGCAGGTCTCTATGGATCGCTCCATCCTCGGCAAACGAGGTAAAGAGTCTGGCGAGCAGTGGTGCCACCTGGTTACAGAACGTCTTGTAAAAAGCTTGCCGGGAAACCGTCTGGTCCCGGAGCCTTGCCCAGTTTAAGCCGTGAGATGGCGGAGATGACTTCTTCCGGTCTGATGTCTCTCTCCAGGCAGTCTATTTGTTCTTGCGTCAACCTCGCCAGGAACTCTACCTCCGCCTCTGGGCTAGGAGGGTCGGCGGTGTACTATTTTGCATAAAAATCGCTGAAGGCTTCCGCTATGGCTTGGTGTCCGTCTACCGTGACGCCATCGCTCCTCTTTATCTCTCGCACCTCCCTGCGCTGTGTGACCTCGCTAAGTTTATTAGCCAAAAGACGCCCACACCTGTCCCCGCCCGTATAGTAAGCGTGGCATAGTCGTAGTGCTGCGTATTCTGCTCTATCGAGGTCGAGGGCCGCGAGTTGTTGGCGGACTGCTTTTAGTTGCCTCCAGATCCGCGGAGCCCCCGTTCTCCGGTGGATTTGTTCCAACTCCCTGGTCTTCTGTGTGAGTTCCTCCCGTTTAGATTGACGTTCCGCGTTTTCTGCAGTCGAGAGTGATATAAATTCTCCCCTAAGGACCGCTTTCAGCGCGGCCCATTGCGTGGATAGTGCAGTGTCATCGTTGCTATTATGTGCAAGATAGTCAGTGATCGCACTTTGGATTTTCGTGACCACTGCTTTCCTGTGTAGTAGTGAGTCTCGGAGGCGCCAAACTCTAGGTGAACGCTGTGTAGGTGGTATGGAAAGGGTGACTGTCACTGGTGCATGGTCGGAAAGCGAAGCAGTTCCTATGTCGTCGCTGGTGGCCAGCGGTGTAATGGTAGTGGAAACTAACAGGTAGTCAAGACGTGCATATGTTTGGTGGGCTGCTGAGAAATGGGTATAGTCTCTCTCCCCAGGATGTAGCTCGCGCCAAAGATCTATTAACCCTAAGTCTCGCATTCTGGCTCTGCCTGCCGCTGTGAGCGCTCCCACCTGTGTAGTGCGTTGACAGGACCTGTCAAGAGTGTTGTCGAAGACCAGATTGAGGTCTCCGCCCAAGACTATGTGACTGTCCATTGTATCGGTGACATCAGTGAGTGCTCTGTGGAGAAAATGTTCCTGTCCGTCATTGGGCCAGTAGATCGAGCCAATCGTAAGGGTCCAGTCGCCCACAGCGAACCAATACACCAGTAGGCGTCCCTTGATCTCGGCCAGCTTCCCCAGCACTTTGCCCCTGAACTTCTGTGCCACTAGGATCGCAACCCCTGCTTTCTTAACTGGGCATGAGGAGAAAAATTGATGGGTGAATTTACAAGACCATAGCCTGTTACAATCTTTATGCAGAAGGTGTGTTTCCTGCAATAGGCATATGTCCGCCTTTGACTGTTCCAGCAGCAGTAGGATCGCTTTGCGCTTAACAGGATTATTCAGGCCGCGCACATTCAATGGGAGGATAGTGAGCTCATCATTCTTCATCTAGAGGTTCCAAACCAGTCCCTGCCCCCTGTGTAGCCCTAGAGTAACCAAGCCCGTCAGTCCCCGATCCGCCCCTGTGCCATGACTCCACCCTCCCTGTCTTGAGGCCGTCCCCACCATTGATCGGACCATGGACCACAAACCACCCCAACTCAAACACCCCCCCCCCAACTGTAAATTGTCATTGTCTCTCATCCAAGGATGAAAAGGAAAAAGGAATAAAGTAAGGTAGTCTTACTAGTCAATTCGGGAGCATCCTCCCGCCAACGGCCATGTGGCCAGAACGGACAACCAGATCAATAAGCGTCTGTGAGGCTCTCATCCCGTGGGGCCGGTGCCATTGTCCGTGGCTACTGCATCCACCGCGGCGCATTGTCCTGCTGCAATCTCCGTCGCCGGCGGCTTCTTGACTCGCTTCCTCCGACGTTGTTGGCTCCATTGCGGCCTCCTCCCGTCCGCCTCCGGCGCGGTTCCCTGGACCTCCGCGTCGTCCGCTGGCGCCTCGATTCCTAACAGCGCGCAGGCCTCAGAGACCGATCGGAGCTGATATTGTTTATTCTCCAGCCTGAAGATGAGGCGGAAGGGGTGGCCCCAGCTGTACGGAATATCGTTCTGTTATAGGTAGGAAGTGACTGGCTTGAAGAGCCGGCGCTTGTGCAATGTGAGCGCCGCCAGATCCTGGAACAGCAGCGGCGACGTGCCTTGGAATGTTATCGGATGTTTCTGGCGTGCTTTCTGCAATATCTCCTCCTTGGTACGGAAGTCCTGAACACACACCAAAATGTCTGGGGGGGGCGCCGTTGCTGCCCGGGGCGGGCCGGTCCTGTGGCCCTATCTAGCTGTAGAGGAGAGTCTAGTGGCCGCCCCAGCACATGGTTGAAGAGCTCTCTAGCATAGCGGAATGCATCCTGGGTAGCGTCGGAAGTGGCCACATTGCGAATGCGAATATTATGGCGTCTGAAGCGATTTTCCAAGCCCTCCAGGTGGAGCTGCAGATCTACTTGCTGATCGTGCAGCCGGATAATCTCTTGTTGCTGTGCAGAGAGTTCCGTCTCCCTTTCGTCGCTCTTGGCCTCCAGGTCTGCCACCCTTTCTCCTATGCCATCCATCTCGCGCCGCACTTCCCGAATTTTGCTGGTGAACTCCGTCTTGAAGGTCTGGATATCATCTCGCAGGGACGCAAAGAGGGACTCCAGAAAGGCCTTCGTAATGGGCTCTGCACCAGCGTCCGAGGCCTGCTCCATTTTCTTCGGCGTCGGGGCTGCCGCGTCCTTCTGCGGGGGGGACTGCGACTTGGCGAACATCTCTTTCACTGTCTTGCCACGGGGTGGTCTGCCCGTAGACATCCCCCTTTCCTGGCAGTCGGATTACCTGGAGCCCCAGGTCTCGTTTACCAGTCCGATAGGCCCCCACCCTCAGCGTGCCAATGAGTTGGTTTCGGGTCTCAATGGGGCCAGCGTGCTCTCCCGGGATCCTCACTCACGAAAGCCCCTCCGTAGCTCCTTGATGTACGTGGAAGCACGCCGCCGCGTGTCCGGTCCGACAACAAGTCGAAGGACGTCTCTGCTCCGCTGCTGCGTGCCTCTCCTTCCCTCTGCGTCCTAACCCGTGCTTAGCCGCCTTCACTGCCCAGACTGCGAGGGTCGAGTACCCTGAGGTGTGAGAGTCTCCGTGCCCCTGATGGCTCCCGCCCGGCGTCACTGCACACTGCCGACCATCGAAAGCAATGCACGAGCCGCTGGGCCCCAGGCAGGTATGCCGCTGAATTGAGTCGCGGAGACGCTGCCTCCTGCCTCGACCTCGGGTGAGCACCGCGTTCTCAGGTCCTGCGTTGGGCCCCCTCGCCCAGTGGGCACAGCTCTCCTCCGCCACTACAGGTCAGGCCCTGTCGCCCCAGCGCCCCCTTTCACAGCACCCCAAGTCTCTCAGGACCCCCTCCTGGTCGGCGGCGCTTCACGCCACTTGCTGCGCCTCGCGGGTAGGCTACGCTGGGTGCCCGGGCAGGACCTCCGTTCCCCAGAGCTCACAGGGACCCCTCTCGACTCCTCCGGGACACTGCCGCAAGCGTAGTTGCTGCTCACCTGCGGGCTGCTGAGAGGCGGGGTGCCGTCTGTCCCAAGGGCCGCGTCTCCAAGCTCTCCAGGGTCTAGGCTGTCTTCAACGCCCTCGCGCGGGCCCGGCTGCTGTCCCGATGCCGCGGGGGTAAGGGCTCCACGCGGTCTCCGAACCCCGGGCGGTCCGCCGCTGGTGGTGGTGCGCTGCGGTCTCGGAAGGGACGGGGCATCCAAGGCTCGCTCATCGCCGTCGCTGGGCGCACTGGGTCGTTGCGCCGTGGGGGATGGGCGTCCCGCAGCCTCCGAGCCCAAGCCGCTCGCCGCTCGCGATTTCTCGTTTGCTGCCTCGCCTCCGACGGGTTCTCCGGTCCTGTAAGTGCTGTCCACAGATCCGACAGCTCCGGGGCCCCGTCTCGAGGGTCCCGGTGTGCCAGAACCGGTGCTAGAAATCGGCCGTCGGCGGGAGCTGAGGATTTACTCGACCGCTCTCGCCGCCATCTTGGCCACGCCCCCGGATGGTCCTTTTAAATGCATTTAAATGATTGGCAGGAGATATATTCTGAACAGTTGATTTGGAAAACAAAGATAATCTCCATCAGCCTAGTTTTGTATTCATGCAACAGTACTTTACCTCTGTTCATTCTCCACCTAGCGCTTGCCATTTTTAAATATACCAGAAAGAGTGGGGCTTAACACTTTGTGACAAGGAGGATAGTGTTCTTGTGCACCAGGCCTCAACAATATGAAGAAAATGTTTTGTTTGCATGCAGCTGCTACTGAAAGACGGAAGGGAATAGAGCTGGCCTGACATAGTGACCAAAATCTAAAACTCAAAAAACATCAAATGGAAGCTAAACAAAAAAGCTGGTCCATTTCCCTTTTCAAAGCCTATCTTTGTTTTTGTTAGATCTCTTAATTGATAATGTATTGAGTAAAACAAAAGATGTGTAATGGTCTCCTACATCTTATGTGGATGTCAGCATTAAAATATTTTAAGAAGAAACATTCTCTGGATTCCATTTGTAAACTCTTGTAAACTCTTGAAATGCTTTCTGCACAGCACAATGCAAGAATGTGTTAATAATTTTAAGTAACACATTTAATGCTCTCTTGACGGTAATGATTTGAAAAATTAGAAGGTTCTGTACTATTGGGAGTTTTGTGTTTTAGAGTAACACTAGAATAGTTCATAGCAATCCATTGAAATATGTAGTAAATGCCTGGCTTGTGTAGATCACCTTTTCGAATCATAAGGGCTTGCCTAATATTGGTAATAAGTACTTAATAAAATTCCACTTGTAATCAAAACTGCTTCAGATAGATCTTTTGAAAACCTATACGCACAGGCTAGGTTAAACAGTAGTTAACATTGAATAAATGTAATACTAGAAAAGTATTTAATTTATAAATTAATGTTGAAGATAAGTAATTAGAAAATTAAGGCGTTAATTACATGTAATCAGTAAAAGTAATTGATATTAAATTAAAGGTTTTTAATGTAATTTTAAGGTAAATGTTCAAGATAATTAAAAAAATGTATTGCAAATATACGCGTTTAAACATAATAATTATACAATATATCATTTCTTTTCATTTAAACACTAAAATATATACATATATATGTACCGGCAGTATGTGCATTATATATGTGTGCATATATATATAGGAGAGGGGGTGTCCACCCCACCCCAGTAAAAGAGAATACAAATATTAAAAAGAGAAAAGGGTGGTGGAGGGTTACTCCCCAAAACAACAGACACGCATACATAAACATAAAATAAGTGTACATTTACAATTATATTTTAAGAAAAAAAGTATTACAACTTGATTAATACAATATTTTAAAAACAATTTAGTTAAAAATTAGTTTAAAACAATTTTAAAACAAGCATATATCAATAAATATATGAATTAAAATTAACTTCTTGCCTTCAAAAATGCAAAGTAAAAGCACTTCTGATGTAAAATCAATGACGATGTAAAGACTTCCAATTTAATAGTAAGTAAAGTAACGGCTGAGATTCATTTAATTATATTGCCTAGTGTTCATAGGAACTTTTTCATATTTTTTCGTGAAATGCAATGTTGGCTAACTTGGAGATAGTGAGAACATGGATCCAGCTAAAGATGCCATGGCAATGTACAATAGATCTGAATATTGTCTGACAGTCACTGCTGGTTCTAGATGTTCATTCAAATAAAGTACGTTTTTCAAAAGAAAACCTTTTCAAAGAATATTTTTTTTTTTAAAGTTGCATTTTATGTACCACAGAGTAAAGTATCAGGACAAAACCGTTGTACATGTTATTTCTAAGGAAGGCTTCCTGAAAGTCAGCCAGGACGCTGTAAAATGGACATAGATTCATGGCATTGACACTTAACCAGGCTGTGATCAAACTAAAGCAGATACCAACTATATGTTACAACACGCAAACCTTAAAACTTAAAGTTCAGTAAAATGCCAGAAATGCCTTGTAATTTTGAGGCAGCCAGGACACCACCAAGCACTCAGTGAAGAATTTGGGTTATTCCTTAATGCGTCTAGTCCTACCAGTCAGATTTAAAATTGTACCCCATTTAAACTAAATCTGTTTGTATCCATCCCATCATCACACTGGTAATTTGCTGCATACTGATTATTTCGCAGTCGCTCCCACTAGGGTGCCACAACCCAGAGCTGATATTTAAAAGTGATCTGAGGGTGAATCAAATTTCATCCTTTAGCACTCAAGAACCCTGACTTCTCAGCGTTTTCAATTTAAGGGCCACACTCTCTGTAGTTTCCCCTATCCAGTCCTTCAGATATGCTACCTCTGTTTCTTCTTGCATTGTTGTACCATCCCTGTACCCGTAAGCTGGGGACACAGTAACAACATGCTCTACAACAAGATGGCATCCTCTTTTTTTATCTTGGTGGGGTAGATTGGACTCTTATTAAAATGAAGTTAGTTCCAATAATCTTATTTTTCCTTTCCAATCTTCCAGTCAATATCCCAAAATCCTGTTATAAAAATATCTACTCTACTGTATCTCGATTTTTATGGCAACACAAGAAACCTAGGAAGTCTTTCTCCAAACTTAAATGTCCTAAATATTTGGGTGGAGTCAATTTTCCGGACTTCTCCTCTCATCACACTTCATTTTTTTACCCATTCTGTTTCTTTGTTATCGGATCACTTAGCAGATATTATATCTCAACCGTTGTGGATTGAAATTGAATCCTCCTTTTTTCATCCCTTTACTTTTGAAGAATTTGTCTCTTTATCAAGTATTCCACAAAAGATGTCTCTTCCTATCCTTAAAAATTCCAGAAAAACTTTTCTTCCCCTGTTTTTAGATGGTCTGGATGATCGTGCACGATTTTTACAATCCCCCATCTGGTATAATCCTCTTATTAAAATTAGCAATAGAACTCTTTTCTGGAAAGAATGGAAGGATCTTGGTCTCTCGTGGACTCATCAACTTTTTCAGGATGGGGTTTGTGTTCCTTTCTCTTTCCTTCAATCTCGCTTCTCTCTTCCTCTATCTTGATATCCTAAATATGAATTATTGAGTGTAGCAGCTCAGAAGAGTTACGATTCCCTTTCATTTTCCGTTTCTCACAGTAAATCTTCTCCTCTTACTATTCCTTTTTTATTATCCTCTTCTTCCGCATCCCAAATTTACAAAAAAGTACGAGAAATCTCTATCACTAGGGATAAATCTAAAGTAGAACATGATTGGGAGATAGATTTAGAGGAATCGTTTTCTATCTTAACCTGGCATAATAATTGGACCAAAATCAGGAAGTTTTTCAGGGCAGCTAATACCACTCAAACTTTATTTTTTTTATATAATAGACTTTTGATCACTCCCGATAAATTACATACATTAGATCCCTCTATTCGCTCTACCTGCTGGTCCTGTTCGGCTGCAGTAGCAGATCTTAAACATATACTTTTCACTTGTCCAATGATCAATACGTTTTGGTCCAAAGTATGGCAACAAATTAATAACATTTTCTCCACTCAATTCCCCTTTTCTCTTACTCACATTTTTCTAGGTAGTCTCTCTGAAATATGGTACTCCTTAAATGCCAACACTTCCATTGTTGACTTACTTCTAGCAGTGGCATTTCAACAAATCACTAAATCTTGGAAGAATGCCTCAAATGTCTCCTTTCAAGCCTGGTGGTATGGTGTTTGCTATAACCACAGACTAGACAGGGCATATGTTTATCCTATTACACTTGCTATCAAACGTGATTTGTTATGGTTACCCATTACAAATTTCTTGGATATGTCGACTCAATCTCTACTACTACATACACCATGTAATGAATAAGTACCCAAACCTCCTTGATATGATTAATCATAACTTTGTTTCTCTACTATATTTATTTTGTGATTATTATAGAAGGTTTTATTGGAAGATTTATCTTTGTTTGCTGGTTATGTTTTGAAGGCAAAGATTGTATTATGATGTTTGACCCTCTTTTCCCTCCCCTACCCCTTTTTCTGTTTTTCCCCTCAACTTTATTGTAACATTTTCATTTCTTGCAATATGCTCTATATTGATATTGTACCATATTGTTACTATATTGCACTTTTGTGTTCAATAATTTACTGTTTAAACTTCGTCATATTGGCGTCCAAAAGCAATTCAGTTACAACATTTTTTTTTTTAGGGGATAATGGATGCATACAAACACCTTTACACTCCAAAACACCCAGAGTTGCTGATTCTAAAAATGATTAAATTTACTGTAGATGTCTCCTAATAGTGATGTATGCAACGCATTAGGGTCTAGGCAAACTGTAGGCAGAAGGTATATCCATACAGCAGTCAGTAGACCGTTGTCGGATAATCTGTGGCTAATGTGGCAAACTCTTAACAACTTGATCAACTGAGACTGCCAAACGAAAACCCTAAGGTTATCGTGCCTTTGGATAAGTAATAAAGATATATTTTTTGAATTGTTGAAATATTTTGACTCATCAGTAGTGAGTTTATAATTTGTGTGGCCCTAAAGAAGCAACTTATAAATGTAATAAGTCGCAAAATATGTGTTGGCCGATGTTGGATACTTTTGCCTTAAAATGCAAATCTGCAATTAATAAACTAACTCTTTTATTCAGACAACATTCTATGAAAATTGAATTTCTTCCTCCGACTACTCTTGAACATACTCAAATTTATGGCCTCAAACCTCTTGGCTTATTTTAAATTTGCATTTATATAGCGCTTACTACGCCTGACAAGGCAAACATAGTGTTGATGGTGTGGCACTATACTGAGGTCTCAAGCGATCTACAAGAGCTTTTTCTTCCCCCAAACATTTGCTTCAGACTATTTAAGGTACTTTTCCCCTAATCCCCTAATTGTAACAACATCTATTTCCAATGCGCTTAGAGGCCTGTAGGTGATTGAGCGCGTTACAAATCTAAACTAACAATAACAATAACAATAATCTGCCAGGAAAGCTAATTTGTACTGGATTTAGTGATGTACATGGAAAGTTTTTTTGTAACAACGATACCGCATCATGAACATGTTTACAGTTAGAATTTAGGTTAACTAAACTGTACTTGTATAAAGAACTGTGAAATGTTTGGTTTCTTTTGTTGTTTTCCTGGTGTATCTGTGAGACCTGTTTTCAGGAAGAATGTTGTCAGATAATGCTGTCAGTAATTCTAGTCACCAGGGTAATCTGTCATAGAAAGATTGAGCAACTATTGAACCCGCTTTGGTTTGTGGAGCACTCCCACACCGGTTATGAATAAGCTCTGCTTTAATTAGGTTGGAAATCAGGCATGCACATGACCCATTTGGATCTTGGAGTGAAGTAAAACTACCAGACAATTACTTTGTAGCTTTATAAGTTCAAAGCGAATGTGAGTTTAGCATAAACATTTTCTACAGAGCAGCAACATTTTTGCTGAGCAAGGGAAATCGCTCTATACCACCCGGTTAACTTTAGAGTCTATTTTTACATGTAATTGTCAAATTTGTGTCTTAAATGTATTTATATTTGTTTTACGTGCTTGAGGCAGATGATGTGGTAGAAGTTAGTGTCTGCCTCCTTTGCTAGAGTTGATAAACAATGCATAACACTTCTTTGTGGATCATTGAAGATATTTCTATTCTTTTTAGTTTCTCTTGGTCATGTCAAACCATTGAACAGCTTCTGTGGTTTTGCAACCTTCAAGACTATCTTTTTTTGTATCATTGCCTCTCTGACGATGACTGAAAATATTCTGCCATTGTTTTCTACATTAATTTCAGTTTGAACATTGTAACGCCTTCCACTAACCACCCTAATTTACGTTTTTTTTTACTTCAAGCCAAACACAAGTTACCGTGCTGCTGCTGGCTGGGTTCTCAGTCTGAATATTATATCCACCGTTTTTTAACTATGTTCAAAAACATAATCATCTAAACTCCAACCTTTTCAGTACATTTAAAGTAGGCCTGTGCGAAATTTTCATTATGCCTGCATAATTTACTTAATTTCTGGAATTTCATGTTATGCGATTTTAATTACTCCATTACATCACTTTGTGTCATTATGGGCCAATCGTAACGATTTACTGGCAGGCATGCATTTTGCAGTACAAATTTACCACAGACGCATGGGAACAACAGAACTCGAGCGTCTGTTGTTCATGGTGCTTTTGTTTAACTGCATCCTTGTGCCAAAAATGGACACATTTCGCTGTTAATTGTAGTGCAAAATGACAGATTTACATTTCACATAGTTGCTCGTAATTTTCCAGAAATTTTGCATAAATACATAAAAACAAATGAAGTGAACTTCAGACACTCCCTAATTCAAAGACCATTTGCGGTCTATTTGAGAGGAGATATAGTCTGGTGGGTAGAGCTGCAACCATCGACACCTGGGGATCCAGATTCAAATACTGGCATCTGTGCTTTAAAAAAAAAATGTAAACATGTTTTTATTGGCATTTGAATAATTCGTCATGTAGCTACAAATAAAGAGCAGGAATTCCCACTTCATATATCACAATGTTTAATGACACCGCATTGGCACCGTAGGAGCAGCCAAGCCACATATATACATAGAACACATTATAGTACCTTAGTACAACATAAACAGTGGAGCACTGGTGGCGGCTGATTCCTTTACTTTGGCCATTCTCGAAGTACAAACATATAAATGCATTCCATTTTGCTCCATTACAAATTGATTATTCAGGAGTCATGGCTATAGGTACCTATATGGCAAACATAGTAATACAGTAGTAATAATGCCAAAGAGAAAAACAACCCCATGCCTATAGTTATATCAAAACGAAAAACTTGTGCCTCAAAGAAAATTCGAAGTCACCCGGCTGGCCCAAGGAGGGGGAAGTATGAAGGAGATCACGACAGGAGGCCCAGCATAATCACTTTAATGTTCCATCGGGGGGGGGGAGAAGTGGAGGGGGCAGGGGAGTGCACAACAGGGGGTAAATATCAATCAATCATAACATTTGTTTAGTGCACTACTCACCCGGAAGGGTCTCAAGGCGCTTGGGGGAGGGGGTCCATTACAGCCAGGTCTTGAGTTGTCTCCTGAAGGCGAGATGGTCCTGGGTCAGCCGAAGGTGGATGGGGAGGGAGTTCCATGTCTTGGCCGCCAGGTAGGAGAAGGATCAGCTTCCGGCGGTGGCTCTTCGGATGCGTGGCATGGCGGCGAGGGCGAGGCTAGTAGATCGTAGCTGGCGGGTGGGCGTGTAGAATGTCAGGCGGTCGTTGAGGTACTTGGGGCCCAGGTCGTGGAGAGACTTGTGTGCGTGGGTAAGGAGCCTGAACGTGATCCTCTTGTTGACGGGTAGCCAGTGCAGGTCCCTCAGGTGGCCGGAGATGTGGCTGCGTCGGGGGATGTCCAGGATGAGTCGGGCGGAGGCGTTCTGGATGCGTTGGAGTCTTTTCTGTAGCTTGGCTGTGGTTCCGGCGTAGAGGGTGTTTCCGTAGTCCAGTCGGCTGGTGACGAGTGCCTGGGTGACCGTCTTTCTGGTTTCGGTCGGGATCCATCGGAAGATCTTGCAGAGCATGCAAAGGATGTGAAAGCATGATGAGGAGACGGCGTTGACTTGTCTGGTCATCGACAGGGAGGAGTCCAGGATGAAGCCCAGGTTGCGTGCGTGGTCTGTTGTCTTGGGTGCGCTGCCCAGGGCGGGGGGCCACCAGGAGTCGTCCCAGGCGGAGGGCGATGGTCCCAGGATGAGGACTTCCGTCTTGTCCGAGTTCAGTTTCAGGCGGCTGTTCTTCATCCACTCGGCGACGTCTTTCATCCCTTCGTGTAGGCTGGTGCTGGCGGTGTTGGGGTCTCTGGTGAGGGAGAGGATCAGCTGGGTGTCGTCGGCGTAGGTGATGTTGAGGTTGTGTTGGCGTGCGATGATTGCAAGAGGTCTCATGTAGACGTTGAAGAGGGTGGGGCTGAGTGATGATCCTTGCGGAACGCCGCAGATGACTTCGGTGGCCTCGGATCAGAACGAGGGGAGGCGGACTCTCTGTGTTCTTCCGGTGAGGAATGAGATGATCCACTCCAGTGCCTTCTCTTGGATGCCGATGTTGTTGAGGCTTTGAACTAGGGTGCGGTGGCAGACCGTGTCGAACGCTGCAGAGAGGTCCAGGAGGATGAGTGCCGCTGTTTCCCCGTTGTCGAGCAGGGCTCGGATGTCGTCGGTGGCTGCGATGAGGGCGGTCTCGGTGCTGTGGTTGGCTCTGAAACCAGACTGTGAGGGGTCGAAGGATCCGTTCATCTCGAGGAAGGCGGCAAGCTGTCTGTTGACGATCTTCTCGATGACTTTGGCAGAAAAAGGGAGGAGCGAGATGGAGCGGAAGTTCTTGAGGTCGGTGGGGTCCACTGTTGGTTTCTTCAGTAGGGCGCTGAGCTCGGCATGCTTCCAGCTCTCCGGGAAGGTGGCGGTGTTGAAGGAGGTGTTGATGATGTTCCGGAGTTGGGGTGCGATGGTGGAGTCGGCCTTGTTGAAGACGTGGTGGGGGCAGGGGTCGGTTGGAGATCCGGAGTTGATGGTGTTAATCGTGCGGGCTGTGTCTTCGGTGGTCACCGTGGTCCAGGTGCGGTGGGGGGCGTTGGTTCTACGGTTGGGTGCGTGGATGGTGCGCCGAAACTGTTGTGGATGACGGCGATCTTGCGGTGGAAGAACGAGGCGAGAGAGTTGCAGAGATCTTGTGACGGAGAGATGTCGTTGTTGCCAGTGCTGGGGTTGGAGAACTCCTTGACGATGCTGAAGAGTTCCTTGCTGTTGTGGGCGTTGTTGTCCAGTCGTTCCTTCAGTGATTTCTTCTTGGTGGTGCGGATAAGCTGGTGGTGCTTGCGGGTGGCGTGTTTGAGGGCGGTCATGTTGTCAGTGGTCTGGTCGAGGAGCCAGGCTTTCTCGAGGGTGCGGCAGGTCTTCTTGGAGTCCTTGCGTTCGTCGGTGAACCAGGAGGCCTTCTTGCTTTTGGTTGTGCTGGGAGGGTTCTTCAGTGGTGCGAGGTAGTCGGCGCAGGCGGTCAACCACTGCGTGAAGTTGCGGGCTGCTTCGTTGGGGTCCGTTGTGCTGGCGGGTGGGTTCTGGCTGAGGGAGGTGGTGAGCTGGTCGGCGGTGATCTTGCTCCAGCTCCTGTGAGGAACCTGTTGTGGGTGGTGGTGGGTTGTGGTTCTTCTGAAGCTGAAGTGGACGCAGCTGTGGTCGGTCCAGTGGAGTCCGGTGGAGTGGCTGAAGGTGATGTGCTTGCTGGATGAGAAGACGGGATCCAGCGTGTGGCCGGCGTAGTGGGTGGGGGTGTTGACCAGTTGCTTGAGTCCGAGGTTATCCAGCATGGCGGCGGTGTTGCGGTCCTTGTTGTTCTCCAGTTGGAAGTTGAGGTCCCCTAGGAGGATGTAATCGGCGGAGGGGAGGGCGTGCGGGCTGATTAAGTCGGCGATGTCTTCGCTGAATTGTGTGCGTGGTCCCGGGGGTCTGTAGATGAGAGTGCCTCTGAGGGTGGTCTTGGGGTCGGTGTGTATCTGGAAGTGGAGGTGCTCGGCGGCGGAGAAGGTGTCGTCGGAGTCGGTCGTGATGCGGATGGTGTTCTTGTGGACGATGGCGATGCCTCCTCCGGTCTGGTTGACGCGGTCCTTCCTGATGATCTTGTACCCGTCCGGGATGGCGATGGCGATGTCGGGGGTTGAGGAGACGTTCATCCAGGTTTCCGTGAGGAAGGCGATGTCTGGTGATGTTGTGTCGAGGAGGTTCCAGAGTTCCACGGCGTGTCTGTGGACGGAGCGGGTGTTGAGCAGGATGCACTTCAGGTGGTTGCTGCTGGTGTTTGGCTTGGCGGGTGCGGTGCAGGTTTGGAGGCAGGTGAACTTGCAGGTTTTGCAGGTGAAGGGTCAGTGGATGCGTTTCGGGGTGGCCCGGCAGCAGGCAGGGTTCCAGCCGGCATTGAGTGCGTTGAGGGCGGCGGCGTCGTAGGTCAGTCGGGTCGTCTTGCATCGGCGGGGGCCAGGGGTCCTGGCGCTGGGCGCGGGCCAGGCGCAGACGGGCTTGCCTTTGGCGCGCCTTCGGCGCACAATCGGCGCGCCCGCTGCGCGTCAACGCTACGAGTACGTGGGGGCGACATAAGAAGGACCCGGGAGGGAGGAGCAGCTGGGTGGCGGGAGCGGGGCGGCGAATGGGCACGAGGGGGGCAGGGCCGCAGGGAGGCAGCGGCGGGAAAGGAGGGCAGAGGGCGGCTCAGCGGCGGCTGGGTCGCCCTGTGGAAGAAACGCTATTAAAGGAAAAAACCGAAGAAAAACGAAGGCAGCAAAACGAAGACAGCAAAGGGCACAGCTGATGGAGGCAGTAGCAGGGGTGTGTGGGGGCGACCTCGCCTGGTTACAGGCTCAGCGGTCGCTCCCTGCACCTCTGTGCTGTCTCCTTAAGAAGGAGCCGGGAGGGAGGAGCAGCTGGGTGGCGGGAGCGGGGCGGCGAATCGGCAGGAGGGGGGCGGGGCCGCAGGGAGGCAGCGGTGGGAAAGGAGGGCAGAGGGCGGCTCAGCGGCGGCTGGGTCGCCCTGTGGAAGAAACGCTATTAAAGGAAAAAAACGAAGGCAGCAAAACGAAGGCAGCAAAGGGCACAGCTGATGGAGGCAGTAGCAGGGGTGTGTGGGGGCGACCTCGCCTGGTTACAGGCTCAGCGAAAGTAGCTCAACAAGATCACCCATCAATTCACTTCCTGGCATCTGTGCTTGACTCAACATTGTGTGGTTATGTTCAAATCACTGAATCTCCCTGTGCCCAAAAAATGTGAAATGTAACATAGATGTTAAATGTATTTGTGTAATCCCCACTTGAGGTACACAATCTTGTAGATCGTCTCCCAAACCCACCACCCAACTAATGTACAGCGCTCCATTGCTTCTTGACTAGGTTTGTGCGATATTTATACCAATAAAGTGCAATTAAAATTTAAGAGGATGCTGGTGGAATTTGCACTTCAGCTTCAAATTTTGCTTCAGTTACCACCAAACAAGCCTTTTAAATTGTTCGTAACACCAGTCCCAGTAGAAGCCTCCTAACTTTGCATCCGGTTGAAGGATTGTGGAATGAGGCTCCTTCTGCTACTAACATCAGAAACGGGGTGCAGGAGATGCTTAGGGCAAGGGATGTATTTACCCCCTATTGCTTGGAATACAAGTGATAATGTTGATGCACCTTTTAAGCAACTCTGCCTCTACTTCACTACTTTCTGAATCCTTGCTGGAGGTATTCTATATTGTAGTTTATAACATGAAGCCAGTCAAGATGCATATTGCATGTAAATTGATGTCAGGAATATGAATGTCAATGGACAGGGTAACCATAAGAACACACTTTCCTTCTATCTTTAGCAATTTCCTCTTGCATTTCTGTGTATCTTTGATGATTGGAGCCAAATGTAGTAACTGTTGGAGCGGCTGATCTCCATGAGGAGTAAAAAAGAGAAAAGACTACCATACAGCAAAACAAGATTACTGTGCCTCAAAATAAGCCCTTTTAAATTTCATGCAAGATAGCCTCTCACCAGGAGAGGGATTCAACATGGTAGTACATGATCCCCTTTACTCCAATCTAAAGTTAGAGGAACGTGTATTTGCTTCTTTGAAATTTGATTTTTGTTTCATAAAAAATGCTCTCCGTGCTGGTTAAAAAAATAGTTTGAATGCTTTTCTCGAACATTCCTTAACAGACATTTAGATATATTCCTTCATGAAGGCCTCACTGTAAAAATAGGAGATTTTGGTTTAGCAACGGTAAAATCTAGATGGAGTGGATCACAGCAAGTAGAGCAGCCTACAGGATCAATTCTGTGGATGGTAAGAGAGCATGCTTAAAAACTATTTGAAATGCATGGAGTTATTATCTTTGCTTAAACAAAGCTTATTTCTTTAATAAAAATGTTTGTCGTGTTTACATGACCTTCAGAGTTTTGAAAGCTACTTAAATGGCAATTCTGGCACAACATCAACAGTAAAACATCTTATTCAAATGTGCAGTAGTCGGGGATTCTATTTTCATGTGTTATAGAACCTACATAGTTTTCCCTCTTATTAACAAAGTCTTTTATTTGTTTGTTTATTAAATGTGGGTATGTTAACATATTGTGTTTGTTAACATCACTGTTCCATCCGTGTAACTGCTTATTAAGAAGCACTTAGTTGCGACCAAGGCACCCAAGACGCATTGTGTATCCGCTTTGGTGGGACATTCTACAAGTCATGCTATTGAAGTTCAGCTCACTCTTTCTAATCTTTGTATCACATTTTGTCATAGCACTAGTTTGATACATTGCATTTAAAAATGCACTCAAATGCATGCTTGACAAACATACTATTCTGTTCAGGCAGGCCTTACTAACTTTTGAGGTATCCACAGTGTGATTATTAGAAATGGGGTGGTGGTCTTGAAGAATATTTGTCGTCCCTTCTCTTTTGACACCTTCTCCCAGCCAGGATATAAATGAGAAAAAATGCTAATGAAGGTCCATCACAGAGGTGCATTTTTTTTCTGCTGAAAACGAAGCACTGTTATCAGCATAATGCTTCTTTTGGCCAGGGCATGGTAACCTCCCTGGGATCACTTGAGGCCCCCATGGGGGGCCCGCCCCCAGTTTGAAGACCCCTGGTTTAAAGTCATCACACTTGTTAGTCAGCAGAATATTAAGAAGTAGAAGAGGCTATATTTCAGCCCCTGCTGCCACAGGTTTCTGTGTCTACTGAACAGACTTTAACTCTTCGTTTACTACTTCATTTAATTCTCCTTCTTGCACCCTTACTTGCCAAATTGCCTTATTCTGGTTTGGGGTTAATTAGCTGCTGGTAGACTGCCAGATTTAGGAGTTCATTTGTGTGTAGAAGGCGAGAATAATGGGGCTAGTGGGTCTGTGTTATTGGTTAGTGATACTATTCTCAATATTTCCTTGTCCCAAAGGATGTCAGCTGTCTTTGTCTGATTCTGGACCTTTAACATTTTTCTCTGTAAAGAGAAGTTCAAGGTTCTGTCCTTGCACAGGTTCTGTTAGTGCTCGGTCTCGGAGACTGGATGGTGTCACTCGACAAACATGTATGTCCATATACTGATTCTTAAGTCTCTCAGGATGTACCTGTGATTTATAATGGGCTTGATTCAATACCAACTTGCAGTCCTTCCTTTTGGTAAGACATCAGCACTGCTAGTCTTCACAAAGGTAAGGGCGGTTATAGTGAACCGCCTCAGAATGTCAGATTTGCCCTTCCTGGTTGATTTGCTTTTAAAGGCCATGACTCCGGAGACGGTGCAGTAACATCTGCAGTTGATGGCTTTCCTACTTCGCGACTTGGGTTTCTCTATCAGTGTAACCAAATCTCACCTGGTGCCTTCTTAACACTTCCAGTTCTTATGGGCAGTAAAGGATATCACCTTGGGCCAAGCTTTTCCAACAGACAAGAGAGAAGAAATCATGCATGGCTCCCCCAAATTCTAGGAAGGAACCAGATTCTAGTCCTGTGTGTCCTTCATTTGCCAGGCCTGCTTGCTTCTTGCATTCTCCTGATAACACATGCCCGCTGGCATGTGAGTTCTCCTCAAAGGTGCCTTCACAGGCAGTGGTTCCAGCAAGTGGGCAACCTCGTGGACTTGTGGTTTCTGGGGACACTGCAGCATAGCTCGCCTGCCAAAGTGTGGAGGAGAACCTTTCCAGAAGGATATCCTTCCATCTCCCTCCACCTGGGACCATGGTTGTGACAGATGCCTCCACTCTGGAGTGAGGTGCTCGTCTGAAGGAATTGGAGCTCAGTGGTCTTTGTTCTCCAGCAGAGCAGGCTTCACATAAATCTGTCCGAACTGCGGGTGATTCGCCTAGCGCTCAAGACCATTCTCGGTGCCCTTGCAATCGGTCTGACCAGTAGGTTTTCTCTCATTCCTTTTGTAGTGGAAAGGTTCAATTTAAATTTGTTCCTCACTTTTTTGATTTGGCCCCAGTTTGAGCCTCTTTACAGTTCAATATGACTCTTAACTATCAAACGGGTTTTCTTGTTGATGTCACTTCTGCTAGGCATGTCAGTGAGTTGCAAGCACTGAGCTTTTAAGCTCCCTTCACCACTTTCTACTCTGACAACATTCCTCAGAACCAGAGCTGCTTTCCTTCTGAAGGTGGTGATTCCCTATATGGGTCAATTAGTTATGCTACCTTCTTTCTTTCCGCCCTCACCCTAACAAGCAAGAGGGGAGGTTGCACAGGCTGGATCCAAGAAGAGTGGTAAGTTTTTATATTGACTGCACAATGGACTTCCGCGAGCATGAACAGCTTTTCACAGGTTGTGCATTAAAATCCGTCATGCCCTGGCCCACAAAGATAAACTGGTGGGAATTAGGGCATACTCAACAAGAGCCAAATCCTCAGCATCTGCATTGGCTATGGTAGTACTTGTGACCTATACAGAGTACAGTTTCCTGGAAATGGAGGTGAGGATTAATGGGCATTTTGCCCGATCCTTACTACAGGAGTTAATGGTATTACCCTTGACCCCTCTAGGTTATTATTGATTAGGAATCTATTCTAGAGGTGAGCAATCTGCAGGTGGAAGTAGCCATCAAAAGAAAAATTACTTGCCTTCGGTAACAATATTTCTGTTGCATACTCTATGTACCTGCAGATTCCTTACCGATTTCTCCCACCTCAATGCCGATGGATGGATGTGATTGCACATTTTCTGTTGTTGCACAAACACATCTTACCTGATTTTAATCTCATCTTTCTGCCTCTGTAGTGTGGAAAAAACAGACGAGAAACTGACCAGCACACAGGGTTGGCAACATCACAGGGATATAACTTTTGGTGCCAGGAAGAGCTGTGGAGAAAATGTTTCCAGACCAGTCTGGATTCCTGGGGGAGTATTTAAGAAATGAGGAACCTGCAGACAGAGAATACACCAGAAGGATAATGTTACTTACCCTGTAAGCATCTGTTCATGGCATGTGGTACTGTTGATTCACAGGCTCTGCATTTTGGGTCCATAGTTGTGCAATTTGTTTTTCTTCGAAGAAGCCATTCGAGTCACAAGACTGAGTGACTCCTCCTCTCAGTGATATTGCGCATGAGCATCGACTCCATTGTTAGATTTTAGAGCATAGTTCCATATGGTCTGAGACAGTTGTAATAGTTGAGAAGGCCTTGCCCCCCTCCTTGTGTATAATACAGGACTGTCATATTGTCCATCTAGACGACTAGGACAACCTTGTGAGATAGGTGAGGAAGGAAAGCCTTTAGTGCTGGGAAGATCGCCTCAAGCTCCAAGTAGATGATGAGTAGAGATTGATGTTTGGCATCCACAGACCTTGTACTGTGAGGTCTTGTAGATGGGGCCCCAACCAGTCTCCAATGCATCTGTGATAAGAGTGAGGTGAGGAACAACATCCAGAAAAGACAGCCCCTTTTGTTGTCTGTTTTCCACCATTGCAGACAACTGTGAATGCAGCGGTCTATCAACACTAGATCTTCGAGGTGACCATGTGATTAAGACCACTGGAAAGCTAGACATTGCTGTGGGGGACGCATTTGTAAACTCGTATGGGGAACTATGAGAATGCAAGAGGATGTTGGATGGTGTGGTAATGAGATCAATACAATAGCCATGTTGGATAATGGCTAGTACCCATTAGCCTGTGGTGGTAGACTCCCAGACTGGCTGATAAAAGTGTAGCCCAGAAGCATGGGCAAATATAGGGTGTCCCTGTGTGTGGAAGAGAGGGTGTCAAACAAAAAGCCCTGTTCTAAGGACTATTTGTGCAGCTCAACGCTGTGAAAAGTTGCTGCCCTAGCTATACCTTGCTGAAAAGTGGCATCATTTGGAGGGGAGTGATGAGCAGATATAGATCTGGATCATTGTTGGTAATGGGATCAGTGTCATATGCATCCCATATGTCAGGATCCCCCAGTGGACCTTTTAACCCTCCATCGTCTGTATCTGGTGACCCTGGAGGTGAGTATCAAGTGGGTCAGGTGGTGGAGATGTAGGAGGGGATGAAGGTGGTGGTTATGGTGGTGGGAGGAGGAGGTTGTGGTAGAGGACACTGGTATGTAGGCCTGCTGGCCTGATCTTTCCTCTTACTTTTTTGAGGAATAGGGCTATCTAGTGCTTCTTGGAAAGACATCTTTCTCTTTGGTGGTGGAGAAGCAAGTTTCTTCTTGTATTTTAATTTTCCTTTGGCGGATGTCCATTTTTTCGAGAATTGGCTTGAGGGGAGACATGGAAGTCGATGAGTGTTTAAAGAGGCTTTCAGCTCCGTAATTTTCGTTACCTATGCTTACGGTGTGGAAATGTGTTTTTGCTCGGCATCGTGGTCGGTTGCCAGGTCGACCCCCGAAGATCGCTCTCTGTCTGAAGAGGTTGATGCTGAAGGCTTGGCCTTAGAATCAATTCACATACCGAACTTGAGGGCGGGCGTTCATAACAGTTTTTTGTGTCCGACCATCGTCAGAAGTTAGTCGTGGTCCGGCAACCTCTGTGCAAATGTTTTGAGACCTGCTTGGGCATTGGTGCAGGGACTGGGGCAAAAGTACCCATGCAGTGGCCGGATGGAAGGCTGTGCATCTCCATATCCTCCTCCACGTTGGAGCGGGAGGTTTCATCAGGGGAGTAAATCCCCTCTTCGTCTTCTGTAGGTGGCAATATCACAGAGAGGAGGAGTCACTCGTTCTTGTAACTCAAAAGACTTCTTCCAAGAAAAACAACTTACACAACTCCTTACCTAGCTCTAGATGGCAGGAGTATGCTGCGCATGTGTATCTACAGCCACACATGCCAATGAACATAATGTTAAACAAGGTAAGTAACATTTTCTTTTGCACCAGAAGACAGTGTGAAGATGGTGAATGTTTACAAGTGGATTGACATTGAGGGATGCTTAACATCAGTCTTGCAGCGTTCTTTTGAATAGTTTGTAGATATAAAATTCTGGTAACACATCTACAGAAGGGAATTAGAAGACATAACAGTGTATTTCATCTTGAATGACGAGTGACCAGTTGCAACTATAGCAATAGGGAAAAACCGTTGATGGGCATGAATCTGCTACTCCTCAAGGTGTCTTGTGAATACATTTAGATGCTAAAATAATATCAAACAAAAATAATTTCCTTTTTCACCATACAACAGTACTTTTAAAGAAAGGATCGGTTGACTAATTTGTGTCTCCTGTTTGACTTAAGTGAATAAAGAACATGTATTTCTTTTTCTTGTGTCTGCTGGACTTTCTTTTGATATATATATATTTTTTTTATTCCCTCTGGGTGACCTTTTCAATTTATTCTAACAGTCTGTTTGCATTACTTCAAGTATGCTTTGCTCAAATATTTGCCTTATGAGTTTGGCGGGGGAACCACTCTGCAGTTTTGGGGTCTAATGATCACTAATGTGTGTTTGCAGTGCGTGCTGGATTTTTCTCTGCACTTTTCATATTGAATTAAGCTTCAGCTTGCAAAGATGTTTTAAAAATTGTAGAAAATAGTGCCCTGCAGAGAGATGAAAAAAATTCAACTATGATGCCTCGATTTTAAATAGTTTCATACAGGTGGTATAGCGATTCCTGACTTTGATATAGTCTGCCATCAAGGATTAGAATAAATAGCCTTTCTAGACATTTAAGTGTATAGTATCATGCTAACAGTAAGCTGGGAATTCAACAATTGTATACTTATTAGTGTTTATTATGGTGGCTACGAGGCAATTTATGATTATTTTCATAAGAGATTTTCCCACCTTTTTCAGTAATGAAGTTTAGTTGTTTTGCAATGTACTTTCAGGAGCACCAGACCAAAGTAATGGAAGTTTTCTGATTGAAAAGCTAAGTGTACTATGGCTTATTGTGTTTGATAAGTGTCTAAAGTGGCTGTCAGACGGCCCATGATGCCCCCCCTAAAAATTCCTTTATGGTCAAGAATGAAGTCCTGTTCTACTCTGACCAGTTTTTCATTTGTTCCAGTGGAGTGTTCTGAAATATGTTTTGGGAGTGAAATGGTAAGTACCGAGTAGTTTCATTTGTCTGATACACTCTTTCTGTGAAGTGGCTTTGAGGTGAATTGTTGGTGCTGTACAACTGCCCAGAGGCAAGAGTTAATATTACATCACTTCTGGGGAATGTGGAGACTTGTTAGGTTCTGTATTGTATCATCATTCCATCAACTAAAGCCTTTTCGTCGATTTCTGAGAAATGTTACCTAACGTTGTTGAACAAATATGCTTATAGCGTATCTTGTGAATCTCTAACTATTTCTTTTTGTCAGTGAATATGTAAATATATATGTTTAGCTTAATATCTGACACATTTACATCTATACCGCTAGATACCTTTATGTTTCTGTCAGGAACAATGACGTTTACATAAGTTAAATGTTACTCCTGCCTCATTTGATGACCTATTATATAGTTCGTTTTACCACTTTTCTTACTTCACATCAGGCACCAGAGGTGATCCGGATGCAGGACAACAACCCGTTCAGCTTTCAGTCGGATGTCTACTCCTATGGGATTGTGTTATTTGAGCTGATGACTGGAGAGTTACCATACTCACACATCCGAAACCGAGATCAGGTGAGTTATACTATGAGAGAGTACATTGTCAAATTTTCCATAATGTTTGATTTATGCTCACATAATCTTTAATGCATGATGTGTTTTCCCATTATGTACTTTCAACAAAACCAGAAGTAGTATTCTTGTCTGTACCATTTAGACCTGAGCTCCTAATTCATGCTGCAAGAATTTCTTTCGACAATTGAATTCATGGGATCCAGCTTGGTGGCTCTGGCAGTGTTAATCATAGTTCCTATTTTAGCATCCAGCTGATTAGTGAAGAATTTTGTACTAATCTGGAAATTCTGAAGCTTGTTTTTTTTGTTTCTCATTTCTTGTGCATACACCTGTTCAACTCTTTGTTGCAACCAATAATTGTTCCTTTTAAAATAAAAAAAATTAACACACACACACACAACTCTCTCTTTCGCTCTCTCTCTCACCAGCTGAGGGCAGTCTTTCTTCTTGACAGTATTTATTAGCACTCAGAACTTCAGTAAAAAGGCTGTCTTTCATTTAAGAGTTCCTTTTCACTGATGATGCATATGTTTGTATCTACCCTTTATAAGTAAGAGGAATGATATAAGACACTATTGATCTCAATTAGTGTTTCACACACCACATTTCATGCAAGACACATTCTCATGGGAAAATGTATCATTTATGAATAAGAGGCTTCTATGTCTAAGTAGCTGAAAACAATGCATGGTAATTCATACTGAAACAAAATTCAAATGAGGGCATAGGCGAAGACGACGCTGTGATCCATACAAAATGACTATCTTGATCTAATTACTAGAAACTGCATCAACCCCTGACCGTTTCAAACATCTATTGCCACTGCTATTTCACAGCTCATTTCCATGTTAAGTGCAGCTACAAGAATCTTTGAATTCTATGTAGCATACCATCTGAGAAGATACTTTTAGAGAATATTTTTCTCCATGATTTCTAATTGCGTTTGCGTCCCCATCATGGAATTGAGATTGTCATTGTAGCCCTGCTGGTTGACCTGTGTACTCAAACGAAAGGAAAAACTTTGGACCTTACTGATGTCACAGGATCTGGCAGACCTACCCTCATGAAAGTGGAATTATCGCCTATATTAACAATATTCCGAATTATTCATCAAGGAGCCTGAAGTTTTATTCTATCCTTCCTTAGCGTGCTGAAGGAAAGTTGAACTAGAGGCCATTTGAGCTGAGAGTCATCTTCAAAGCCATGTGCATGTTGCATCTATTCATCTATAGAACTGTTCCCAAGTTCATTAGGTGGAAGTGAGAAGCGTACTATCCTTCGGTCTGTTGATCAAGGACAGTTTCAGGTTCCCCTGCTTCCTCACTTCTCATGGAGTGGTGTGGCTTTATTGATTCTTGCCCTCGGACAATGGAATGAGCTTCTTCCATAGAAGGCAACAACTGATTGGCTACACGTATAGGAACAAGCTCCAGAGGTGGTTGTGGCATTTCTTTTGTTTCCCCATGATTGCATGTCAAGATGTTTACAAGTATGTTTTCATTTAAAATTATTGTGGCATATTTCTTTGAAACAATTCTTTAAAGATGTATTCATTTTATATTGCATCAGTGTTTTTAAGTGTGACTATCTTCATCTAAGTATAAACGGATTAGATCTATAAGTATTTTTAACTCTGTGCACGCAATGCTCAGGGCGCTAAAACAGTCATTTGTCTTTCAGCTTCCACTCGGTAGAGTCGGAGGCAGGGTTTGACATGTGTTTTCTAGAAGGTACTGATTACAAATCCCCAGGAGCAATAGGGGCTATTTATTGCGCAAGAGAACATTTGGAATTTATCATGCACTATAAATTGCACCTAATCCAGGTTTGGTGTTTACCATGCCAAAATCTGCATGTCACAGGAAACCCCATACTTTATTCCCTTTTCTCGAAGGTTTGATTAGCTGAAATTTAACGAAGGGTGCAAACTTTATCATACCTGATCATTTCGGGGAGTGATAAACTACCCTCAGTTGTGAATTCTGTCCGCTCTACAAAGAGTGGTTTGTGAAGGGGATCGCAAAACTCCAACACCCTCCTAGTCTAAACCCAAATATACATTTTGTGTTTCCGCAAGTCTGAATCCCATGCTGTGAGTGCATCAGGGAAGCTTTGATATGTTATATGCACAGGACCTCGCAACTTTCGGTGTATACATGTGTAATAAAGTTCCTGTTGGTGGTCATCCTTTCACTCAACCCTTAATTCCTTTTTTCTGCAGCGTTGGTTGGCCTCGTCACCTACTTGCTCTGAGTCGCAGGTATTCCCTCTTTCCATTGTCTTCACCATATTCAGTTATCATGCCTTTTTTTGGTTGGGTCTCTCCCACCCTTTGCTTCGGGATTCTATCTTATAAGTTTCCGTTTATATTTTAGCACGTTTTACCTCCTTGCAGTACAGTTGTCATCTCTTTGTTTTTCCTTTCTTGAGCACGTGGTTTTTAGTTATGAGCGCATGGTTTATGAAATTTGTAGTCCACAGTCGTACCTGCTGGTAGTGCAAACACAGGTTCTAACAAGTCCCTAATTGTAGATATTAATCAATAAAAGATGATGTTGTTGCAGAAGGTACAATCTCAAGGACAGCTACTTACTTTGTGTTCTTTGGTCTATCCTACACAGGTTGGTAAAGTTCCACCTTTTTTTTCAGGCCTGGGGAATCTTTTTAAATAGAAACTTCCCTGTGGAGATGCACATTGTTTATGTTTTCATGTAATAGTAAAAGTGTAGCTTTCCATGTAAGATGTTCTGTGCTTGAGATGGCCTTCCATACTCAATGTAGGAGATGCAAATAACATAAGGAAGCATCTTACTGTGCAGCACACCATGAAGCAAAAAGTGATAGTGATTTCCTTCTCGTCCAGTGTTCACCCTCTGGTCCAAAATGATTGATCATGAAATGGATACGATTTACATTACTGTGCCCTTCTGCAATGTGTGCATATAGCAAGCAGCCACGAACAGTCTGCAAACATGTGTATTACCACCAGCTGTGTTTTGTAAGACTGATAATAGAGATTCCAACAGTACTAGTCAGTTAACTTCTGAACCACAAAGCAAAGAAAGTACATCCAACACACTTGTGTTCTAAGAAGACAATGTCCTTCTGCCAATGCATAATGATGAGTGTGATGTACCTTCCAAAAGTGTGGTATAATCATTTTGCTTTTTCTTTGCTGTTTTTGATTGTCCTTATTGCATTTTGCTTTTTCCCTCTTTGGGTTCTCACTGTCTTTGGGTTTCTCTTGACGTTGACCACTTCTTTTTATTCTTAACTATTTCGAAGCATTCATGTTTTATTCTTTTTGTATAGTCCAGATCTTAGTTTGTGGTTTCTTTTATGTAATTTCATTGTTTTTTTTCTTTGTATCCTTTATTATGTATTATTGTGTAAATGGTACAGTAAAGAAATAATGTGTTTGCTTGCACGAGACTTGAATTCCTTCCTTCTCACAGTAAATACTTAATTTTAGCTGACAATTGTAAAACTATATCAATATTATTTTGCTCAACTCTAAGTACCATTTCTTAATCTAAATTCTTTACACAGATTCCCAAGTAGTTGGATACCAATGGCAGTGTTTTGTGGTATTCTGATTTTCCAGTAAAGCTCCAGCTAGATAGGTAGTCCACCAATAGTGTTTATAAAGGCGCTGCTTGTAGGACATTTCACCATAAGACATTCACAGATGCATCGTTTGCGTTGGTGTCTGTCCTGAGGTGAATTCCCTGTGCATGCGTTTCCCTTTATTCGCTCTCTGACGTTTTTTCATGCTGCTCTTCTCCTTTACTCTCTGTGGCTTCGAAGAAGAGCAACACTGCACCCTTGTTTTGATAATTTGGGGACAGTCCACAATCCTGAATGTGTCATTTTTAATGGTCTTCGCCTCCAACCTCCCTTTTGCTGTGTGTGTGTTTTTTTTTTATATAAACTGGGACGGTGGCCACCTCCTGTCACTGCTTTTTCTTTTATATAGGGTCTCCTATATGTTTCTTCATTTTATCATCATCGTGATACATGTGGTAAAATGGGTAGTACAGCTAAATACCCGCCTAACAAATATACCATCACCGTGAAGTTCTTGTCCAAGATATATCAGTAATTCACTTTATTTGATGGGTTGTTGTGAAGCTGGCACTGCACAAGGTACTCTCTAGAGCAGTGATACTCAAAGTCCGGCCTGGGAGCTGCTTGCGGCCCTCTTGACCTTTACACGCACCCACACCCACTGCTGAACAGCAGCACAAGCTGCTGTTTAGTTTCTAAGCACTAATATTCAGATTTTTTTTAATAAACAGGCAGGCATTTATTAACCTGAAAATAAATGATTGCTCGCTTATTTAACATGTTTTTACACCTCCTTACACCATCACTGGCCCACCCAGACCCCCTACCGTCACCCTGCTGACATCAGTGCGGCCCTTGGACACACCACAGTCTATACTTTGCACCCTCATGGCAAACGTTTGTGAGTACTCATGCTTTAGGGTTAGTGTGACCTAATGGCTTTGCTAATCCCTATATTATAAGGAGTTCCTTTTTCAACAATTGAGCTACAATAGGTTTGGGGGAATGTCAAGTGGGCATTGTGTTCCATTATTAAGGACCCAGACTCTTAAAGCATGACCATCTTTTATTGTGAGGCAGAATGCAGGTGTAGAGAATGATCTCTAGATTTATGGGCATTCACATTATTGCAGTGTCCATAAAGTATCATAAAGTAGCTGCTTGACTGTAAGCTGCTTGCACAGATTTGGGAAGATGGAGCAGACTCATAATTTTGGTATTATCTTTTTGTCTGAGGCCCGTGAATTTGTTTTTAGGTGTCGCCTGAGCCAGCGCATGCGTTGCCCTGGCGAGATTTTTGGTAAATGGGCTCAGAAAATGTTACCATGGGCGCCCTAGAGTTTGCGGTTACGCGCGTGGACGAACGCTTATGAGCAGGGGCGCCATTTGGCCCTCCTCTCGCTCTCCCGTGCGCTTCCACTTCCTCCCCCTTCCTCACCACAGGCCGCACGCCAAGACATCAAGGATGAGCGTTGCACGCGAACGCTTTGTCATTCCACCTCGCAATTAAAACAGAACATTCCCTTGTTCCGTTTCTCTACGAGGGGTATTTCCCCCCAGTCCTCCTCATCTCAAGAGGCCCTCACCTCTGACAGGCAGCCAGACTGCTGGCTTCACGCCTGTCCCTGCAGTTCTTCGCCCTGTCGGCCCGTGTTTTCTTTCCCCCGTGTTTGCTTTGCAAGCCTGCGCCAAGCCTCCCAGGACCGCCGCCGCGCTCTCTGTTTCCAACACCAGATGGCAGCCTGTCCTTGTGAAGCTCGTTTGGGAGGGCGAATCCCTCGCCTCGGTGTGTGTTCTTGTGCCTCCTGCTTGCAGCCTTTCCAGGTTGCCAGTGCTGCGATCACCTCTCTCCCCGCTGCTGTGTATTCGAGCCCCTCTCCTCGTGCTCCTGTTCCCAGAAAAACAACTGTAACTTCCACACTGGGGCCATCCGACACCCAGTCACTTAAGTTTGCTACAGATTAATGCCATTTTGGCTTATTTTCGATGTTTGTGTATTTCTTTGCATTCTAACACTTGCACGCAGTCTCCCACACAGGCGCTCCTGCCTCCCTGCATGAACCCGGCGATCTCGCTTCACAGGTCAGCCCTTATAACCCCCTGTTTTGCCCACTTCCCTGGTCTTGTTTACCATGTTTTTGGCTGCCTTTTATTAGCCTCTATCCAACCCCCCCCCCAGCCATGCGTCTCTGCGCGCTCAGCTATACGCCTATATGCTTAGTCTTTGCACAGAGACTCGTTCAGAGTCTACATCAGCAATGTGTGCAGCGTAGGGTCCATGTCTGTCTCATTTCCCAAGTCAACTACCGTCCTCCCCCCACCGTCTCCTGAATCGCCGCCTCACTTCCCACCCTCTTCTTCGCTCCACACACCACTGCACACAACCCCCAGCCAGTAGACCTAAGAGCGCGGCACCTTCTCTTCCAGGCTCTGCTCCGCAGCTTCATCCCCTCTGCTGACACTGCAGGAGGCCGCACCGAGGGTCGTCCTTCCTGCTGGTGATCACCAGCTCCCCCAACCTGGCAGGCTGCTGCTGACTGTGTATTAGTCGTCAACAAGCCACCACAGTCACTGCTGATGATGAGGAACTGGACCGGTCCCGTATGCCTCCTGCAGCACCTTGGTTCAATTTCACCATGCAGGCCTAGTTTTAGCGAAAAGTTTTCTTTTGCTATTTTTTCGAAAGCTTGCAAATGTCCTGACAGACATACATTTTTGTAAATTAAAAAACAATACAGGTAGTTGACAAGAAAAAGTCCCTTGCAAATCCCGCCGATGACGGGGTGGCTGGGGGAGCACGTGCGGCGACTGTCACTAGGGGCATCATAGGTGCTTTTTAATTGTATTTGCATTTTCTTTTTCCAGAAATTAAACACACGTTCCACACAGATAATTAAACTCAAGTTTGTCAATTAAAAAAAAAGTAAAGTACATTGTAGTATAAATTAACACAGCTAGTCAAAAGTATGCAATAATGAGAAGCAAATCCATATGTAACAGCCCCGCCTATACCATAGATGTCCTTATATGTGGGAATGTATTAACATCTTCAAAACAAGCATTGGCATAGCCAATAGGTCTCGCCTTTGGAACCTGATAAGTGTTTAACAATGCAACAGTTAATGTTGTTGCACCAAGGACATTGTGCTGCATAACTAAATACTTATAAGGTCCCAAAAGCTAGACCTATTGGCTATGCCAATGCTTGTTTAGGATTGTAGTAGAGTGATGAAAAAACTACTATGGACCAAAGCAATTTTCAGTAGTAGTTCAGCCTTCAGCGGGATTCTCATCCTGTCATGTCTCCCAGGCATTCTGTGGGATGAAGAAATAATCTCTACTTTTATTTATTTTGGTCATAGACTGGTCATGGATTCATTTCTGCTCTTGCCTCAGCACCTATCAGTAGGGGTGTCTTTGGCCGGTAGATGGATATGATGACCATTTTAGAATTTTTCAGGTTATGTCCACTAGGCTAAAGCTTTTTGAGCATCTCTTATTGTTCACTTTTAAACACGTATCATCCCCAAAGTGTTGGCTCATCCGTCTGCTGAAAAAAGACGCACACTGGACTCTGTCACACATCAAGAAGTAAGATCACTTTTAACTCTTGCTGCAGTACAATCACTTCCTTGCATGTAACCCCACCTGTTTTAACAATAGTTAAAGCAATATTTGGGATGGTCTCTTGTGTCAAATACTTATCATTAATGGTAGCTTTGTAACCCTTTAAAAATCCAGTTTTAAAGCAAAGTCGAGCACGGCAAGAATTTGAGAACCCATTTTACGTTTACCATTCTCAACTCTGGCCAGTCTGTCAAGAGCCATATTCACATCTTCAATGTTAGCCATCACATCACTGTCTGGCTCACTGTAGCAGGAATTACCCTTAGCAAAACTCCACGAAACACTGATTCTGGCTGAGTGTCCCACTTTAAAACATTACTGATCTTATTCAGGTTTTGCCTTTTCTTGGTGCACGACATCGCTGATTTTACTCATTCTTTATCCTCGCCCACTACCACTCTCTTGGGGTTCACAACCACCAAAGACACAGTCAAAGTCTTTTTTTTTTACCTCCGATTAATCCGAAAGGCTAGCTACATTATGTAGTGTTTGACAATTCATTCAAAGAAACCAGAGTTTAAAAATGATTATACTTCACCTGCATACTGCACTCCCATGCACTTCTCTTAAATCACCAGTAAAATTCTTATAGCATTCTCTTAGTCATAAACTTGCATGTATTGCAAATGAAATTTTTTGACACAAATTTTTATTTGGCTTTTTGGTTTTAACAAGCATTTCACAGGTTATATATCTGATACATACCATAAGTCGAACGTATAGCAAATGACATGAACTTACCTCTGGCTCCAACAAGGGAAAACATTCATCATCCAAATCAAACTCCTGGCATACAGTATACAAAGATCGCAACTTCAAGCAAATTAATTTACTTGTTGTTTACTTGACTGGTCTCCCTCATTTTCTCCAGCCCTGTACGGCTGTTTTTGACAAGAAATATAAATTGCTCCAGGCGTCAAACTAGCACCCAGGAGCTTTTTCTTTAGGACTCAGGCCTCTAAAGGGTACTTTTCTTTCTTTGGGAAACTTGAATTTGATGCTCCCGCGCCGGACCGGTCATCCTCTTCCTGTGTCCTGGTGATCTATCCTGCCTGGGGAGCTTGGGGTGTCTTTCACAGTCTCTCCTCAGGCAATTAGCAGGACACTCTCCCTGCCACATTCCCCAGGTCCCACAGCTGCCTGACTACTTGGCTGCTGCGTGTCATCGGAGTAAAGTGCCAAAATACAGACATCCGAGGAGAGGCCTCAAGAGCTCCCCAGTAGGTCCATTATACCAGGTGTATCTCAGGCACATAAATCGGCCAGCGTCACTTGCCCAGGAGAGAGCCATCCCAGTCCTGGGTGCCAGCTGAAGTCAAGTGGTTGCTTCTTTCAGATGGCCATTATTCCAGTGTTGCTGGATCAAGTGCCTTCCCAAGTCGCTCTCCCTAGTGCAGGGGTTTTCAAGTGGAGGTGGAAAGTTTGGCCAGCATTGCCTTGTCTGAGGAACCACATCATCGCTCTACTACCCCTGCCCCAACCCTCTTGCACAACATTCTAGGACATTTAAAGATAGCAACTTAAAGTGGCCTATGAAAACACCCCCCCCCCCGACTGACAAATCTGGCTGATTGTTTCCCCTCAGAACTTCTTTGGGGAGCTCCTCCTGAGTTTGGCTCCAAACGTATGGCCTTCCTTTGTTTTCTGTGGGCTTGGACTTGCCCAAGCCAGGGGTAATGTGTAAAGTTAATTAGCACATGCCGATTTCCTCCTCACCCCTTCCATTCGTTGGAGCAGGGCAAAGGACTTTTAATGGCTCCATTGTATGGGAAGGGCTTTGATACTATTGCTGGCCAGCAGATGCATTAACTTGGCCTAGTAGGGGAGACAAATGGCCTGGAATTTGATTATGGCTAAGCCAGGAAAATATGACAATTCTTAAAGTGCCACAAGTACGGTTATCACAAAAGTGACAGTGGATCTGCTCTCAGTGTATATGTTTATCTAAAATTGATAGCTGACCGATAGCTCTAGGCCTAATTAGGGCAAAACTGTGCAGTACGACAGATCTTGCCAATAAGGTACAATGCAATGCGCACTTAGCCTTTTCAGTAAGAACTCCAGTCGTCCTGCACTATGAATTGCCTTTTACAATGTAATGCAATTCCTGAGGGGTCCTTTCTGTGACAGACTAGTTGGGCACCTGAGCTAGACATAAATCACATATGCTCACCCCATGCCTCTTCTCACAACACATGTTTGCATATAACCAGCCCAGTACCTCTAGCTGCACAGCAGCAACCTTATTTTAAATAGCAGACACTGGCGGTCATCACTCTGTCCATTTCCACAGAATGTATCGTGAGACTCACTCACAGTAAAAGTCCAAAACCAGGTAGTCCAAAAGCGAAAAACCCAAGGGCATTAATTGGGTGCAAACCATTTCCTACATTTGGCACAGAAATGTGCCACCCTACGGGAAAAGGTTTTATGGTTGGTTGGAGCTTTAATACTCCATACTGTTTGATAAACTGTTTCCAATCATATTTGTATATGTTGTATGTCACTCTTACTCTAAAAATAGAGGTTTAAAACTATTTTCACTTATGTATGGAAAGTGGGATTGGTGGAAGCCCCAACTTGATCCTCTGCCTACCACTGTGCATGTGGATCCAGCGTGTGCCCCCTGGAGTTTGAGGACTGCAAATTGAAGATGTATATTTTGATAGCTCTTGGAATTTTCCAAGAAGACTCTCTCTATTTTAAACTGATGTGCCCATCTTGCTGTGGCATTGCTATCTTGCATGTGTTTAGGTGGACAACTGTATGCAGTACCGTAATCCAAACTTTTTGTCAAATACCTCCTGATCACACTTTCATTACAAATTAACTTGGAGCAGGATAGTGATTTTGAAAGCATATATGTTACCATTTAGCTTCGTGGTATCCAATGATTTCCCAAGTAAATATTTTACTAGATCATCCATTAGAAAAGGTGCCTAATGTGCCCTAAAAAAATGAATGTTTTATTTTCTCCATTTTTGTGTAAAACATCTTGATTTAAATGTGTTAACACTGTATGGCTTATTGTTATATTTTTGTGCCTCCCTGTCTAGATAATCTTCATGGTTGGTCGAGGATATGCTTCCCCAGACCTGAGCAAACTGTACAAAAACTGCCCCAAAGCTATGAAGAGACTTGTAGCAGACTGTTTGAAAAAATTAAAGGACGAGAGACCTCTTTTTCCTCAGGTGAGTGCAACCAAAACAGATCAATTACTAATGATATCTGATGAATATTTCAAACCGCAGATTCCTCACCTTCAGAATATTTCTCAGTGTTCCCGCACCCCATTACAATGTCAGTTCCATCAAATGCAGATCCAGAGCTCCGCTCCTTTTGTAAGTCTGTTTTAACAAGTTTTTCAAATTGAAATCCAGTGTGCAATGGAATGATGTCCCCACCTACAACTTCAGGGTTCACACCATGCCGTGCACGTGAAAAACAGATGTTGATAATGGACCAAGCCATATGATGAGTGTGCCCTCATGCACACGAACACGATCCGGGGCGAATGGGGCGAAGGTTTAGGTCTCCAAACATTAAAAGAAGTCTCACGCAAGACCTGCTCTAAGTCGAGGGTGCAGACCCAATCCTGAAGCAGGTCTTCTTCGCCAATTCATTTGATAAGATGCCATCCATATCGAAGAGGAAACATAAAAAGTCGAAGTGGAACTCAACCTTATCCCGCCAATCTCTATCCAAAGAGAAGTTGCAAGGGTGTCCAGGTGACAGTCAATTTAGCTTCTGGTACCTGATAGAGGAGCTGATCCTACAGTTTATCCTGATGTGCCCTGAGTTCCCTTGGCCATCTGGAACCCCCTAACAGCTCAAAATCTATAAGGCGATGATGCAGTGTATTTTTGTCACTCTTTTGGCTCAGTTTAGCACACCTTCAGTCCCCAAGCATCCGCAAAGGCCTTCAGCTAAACCGCTGTCCGGATCTTTCCTCGAGCCTCTCCTGGGTTGTGTACAGACTCAGGTGCCGACTACAATTCTGGATTCAAGACCTGTGCTTGTCTTTATCTTCACTGGTCCTGATGTTCCCAGGTGTTGGTGAGGGATCCGTTGCTGACTCCAGTGTCCGACCCTGAGCCGACTCGTTCTAGACCATGACCGAGGTTGCACTCCAATTCCACTCCAGCACACCCAGTTCCTGCACAACCTGACACAAACAATACACTCTCACTACTCCAGAGCTGTCCTCTGGGGCTCTATCATCGTTTTGGTTCTGATTCTTACTAGAGTTTAACACCACCCAAAGATGACATGGGTGTGATTTTCCACCACCATGTAGTGATGCCATTTCATACATGGATTTACAAGATGGCCAGTGGGCTTCATGCTTCCAATGATATATGGTTGACCTCCTCCCTTAGGCCGCCTGTGGAAGAGAGTGCTTCCTTTGCTCTGGTTATGAAATATGCATCCTGAAGTCCTCGACCTACGACAGTCTTCTGCTGATGTTAGGAGAAACGTCCTTACAGACATTCTGCAACCTGGTACAACTTCCTCTGAGCTCTTACTCCCATTCAACAAATGCCTAACTGACACTGAAATGGGCACTTGTGCTAAGCTTTGCACTTGCCCACCAGCAAACCACAGACAGGTACCTGGTGACCCTGATTTCTTTTTACACAGCATCCTACTCCTGAGAGGTTGGTGATCGAAAGTTCCACCAGCAAGTTCATTCCTAAATCATTTCCCATGACCCCTCCGGACAGGTAGGTAGGATTGAGGCATCCGAGAAACAAATGCTCTCTTCAGCAAGCCTTGAGGTCACTCAGTGTGGTTTGCCTACTTGGTCGTCATACGCATGCCCTCTGGGAATTGGCCATTGAGATCTTCCGGGCAGTTGCAGAAGAGTTTTGGGCCTCCTTGGCTCAAACTATTTTAAGATGGTCAGGATGCAGCAAAATATGTGATTCGCGCTAGTCTGGATACTACCTGTCATTTGAGGCAAACAGTCAGCACTTTGTCACCATGCGTCAATGAGATCCACACATTTTTCTGGAGATGCGAAGGCAGCCCATATGGATATCCCTTTTGATGGGTCCTGTCCAGACTGCAGTCACCTCAGTCCATTCGAGCCCATGGTTTGGGGATCAGGCAAGCAATTCCCAGGTCACATGGGGCACCGATCATCCAATCCCTCTATGCTGTGCCATCAGCTTCCAAGATGCTTTAATGTACCCTCAGCAGTGCACAACCACTCTGAGAGGAAAGATCCCACCTTTTCCTCCATGGTAGCAATCCATCACATCCAACAGATAGGTCCTCCAGGATGTCCAGCGAGGCTTTGCACCTTCCATTCCTTTCCGACCCACTGCAAGTTCGTCCCACATCAGAGCAGCTTTCAGAGGCACACCTGTCCATCTTACTTTGAAGAGTGATCTCTTCTGTCAAAAGGGGCCATTGAGAAAGTTGAGGACTCGAAAATAGGCACAGGTTGTTACTCCCACTATTTCCTCATACCAAATAAGGATGGAGGCCTTCATCCTATCTTAGATCTTCTCTCACTGAATGCTACCTGCGGAAGAACAAATGTAAAATAATCACAATAGCCAGGGTTCTGTCTGTCTTGGATATTGGCGACTCAGTGGTAGCCTTTGACCTGCAGGATGCATACTTTTGTGGGCCCATCCTGCTATCCCACAGACGTCACCTGTGGTTCAATGTTGTTCATAAGCATTTTCAGTTTGCCAGGCTCCTCTTTGGCATTAGCTGTTCACAAAAGTGATGGTCGCCATTAGGGATATCAAATTTCCCCTACCTCGACGACTGGTTGTTTAAGGGATCTTGACACAATCAGTTGTCCACCACTTCCATAATACGACAAACCTCCCTACATAATTGGGGTTCTTAATCAACGATCCAAAGTTACACCTCACTCCGTCACAGAGACTTCCTTTTATAGGAGAAATCTTGGATACTGTGCTGTTCAGAGTCTTTCCTCTGTTGCAACGAGCCCAGGACTTTCATGCTTTGATCGCGACGTTTCAGCATCATACCTGGATCTCAATCAGAGAAGCTCTGATGCTTTCTGGCCTGTTGGCTTTATGCATCTTGCTTGTCCACTTTGTTAGGTGGAATGTGCAGGCTCTGCAGTGGGATCTGACGTTTGAGTAGGCCCAGCATCAAGGAAACCTGTCAGATGTCATCCAGGTTTCAGAGGAAGCTGCACATAAATTGCAGTGGTGGCTGCTAGACCACAATCTAACCAGTGGCAAATCTCTCTCCCTTTCTCAACCAGAGCTGACAGTGGTGATGTTTGTGTCACTGCTGTGTTGGGGACGTCATCTGGGAGAGGTGGGTTACTCTGGTATCTGGTGGAAAACCACTTTCAAATCATTCTTCTGAGTTGTGGGCCAGTCACCTGCCATTGAACTTCTTCCTACCGTCCAACAAGGGGTTGCTGGTATAGGTTCTCATGGACAGCACAACCGCTGTGTAGAGTGGAGCGTGCCGGGAGGATCTAGGACTTTGGAGGTAGTTTGAATGTCAGGACGTCTCCCTGATTATAACCTGCCTAGCAGAATCATTGACCACGAGGGTGGACGAGCTCAGACGGCGGTTCCTGGCAGATCATAAAAGGCAGCTACAACCTGAGGTAGCACAGGGTGTCTTCCAGCAATGTGGATAACCCTGTTTAGACCTTCGTGCCACTGCTGAGAATGGTCAGGGTTCAAGCTTTTGCATGTTGGAGTTTCCCACAAAGGTCCTCCCTGAGGTGCATTTCATACATGTTGCTTTTGTATGCCTTCCCACCTCTGCCTTTCCAACCCAGAGTTCTGAAGATCAGGAACAACTGGGCCCAAGTCATCTTAGTGAATAGGGCCAGGAGAGTGTGGTACTCAGAACATTTGAGCATGTATGTCTGCCCTCCGATCCAACCACCACTTAGGGAAGATTGTTTGTCACAGCAGCAGGGAAGGGTTAACCACCCACAGCGTGCAATCTACACCTCCATGTGTTGAGATTGATCAGTGGCAGTTGATCTGTTGACTTGCCAACCAAAGTTGTGGATGTCATTATGGCTACCAGACGCACATTTATGGCCTGGTGTGGAGTCCAAAGGACAGACCCTTTGCAAGCAAAATATTAAATATTTTGGTATCTATTTTATCTTTGGCCCACCAAGACCTTGCAGTAAACACTATTACAGATTATTTATCAGCCATTTCTGCCTCTCTGGTTTTGCTGCAGCAACAATCTTTGTTTAAACCACCTGTTGTGATGCATTTACATAAAGGTTTGAGACACATGCTCCCTCCCAGACGGTTTGTGATGCCACAATGGACCTTAATTTGGCCCTGACATTTCTCTCGTGTATTCCCTTGGATCTGATGCACAGCTGCTTGTTCAGTCTTCTGAGCCTAATGACTTTCTTAATAATCATGATCACTTCAGCTTGTTGTGTGAGTGAGCTCCAGTCTGTCTTGGTGCAACAACAGTACACCTGACAAATTGGTGCTGAGGACAAGGGCGGCCTTCTTGCCAAGGTTGTGACTCAATTTTACATTTGGCAATCCATCTCCAGAGCGGGGCCTCGATATCCTGAGCTAGGTCCAGGTGAGGTGAGGTCCAGTCCCCAGTCAAGACGGGTGAGAAATTATGATTTTACAATAATTGCTACAATTATGGGAAGCATACGTTTTGAGATTGTGAAAGCGAACTGATCAGGAGTTGTGTTTGTAATGTTTCTCGTAGATGCCATCTGCATCCCTTGAAGCGGAGGATCGGTTGTATTCATTCCAACCTCTGAATGATGTTAGTTTTTTCATTGTAATTAATCACAACATTCTTTGTATTTTTTGTATATTGTCTTTTGCAGTAGCAAAATCTTAAGAACAGAGGCCCTGAAGAAAGCAGAGGGCATTGTTACCCTATTGGCTGAAACATGTTGGCCTTATTAATTGCAGTTATTTGTTGATACTGCTTCTTGCACTGTTCTGTTTTTAGACTAGGGTGTGGGATGATATTCCTAATAAAATTCAGTTTCTTCTCCTTACAACTCTATTTTAATCACCATATCCTTTGTTTCGTTTGCACTGCACGTAATTCCCATGTGGTCTTGAACTAAGGAATGTACAACTTGTTCTTTCTTTCTTTGGGGCTCTTGTTTTGATCCCATTGAGCGAATTTCCCCTGGTTTGGAAGTTAGTCTCTATGATCAAGAGACATATCATCATATGGGTGGATAACCAAATGATAAAATTGATCACAGCGATAATTGATGGGAATCCAAGCTCTTGCTCAATGATTTTCCTTTTGTTCACACCTGTCTTTTTTGCTTTCCTTGTGTGACTCTCTTTGGTTGACTCACTTTTTGGAGTAGGCTGAAGGCATTAGGTGGCATTGCTGATATCAGACCCAAGTTCTGTTGGTTATTGTTATTGTGTAGTTTGGGGATTGGAACTGAGGCAGGTCTTTCAAATATCCCTTTGACCCTATATCTCGCTCAGTTGTTTTTTTTATGACAATCCATCTCCCTCCCAACGTTTTTTACTCAGCTCACGCCTTGAAATAGGAGGAGAGACTCCATCAACTTCACCCAAAAAGAGCTTTAAGCTTTTGCATCAATCGCACCAAAAACCTCCTGGTGGATGATCAGCTTTTTGCTGTGTTTTCTTGGGCAAAGGAAGGGAAGGCGGTGCAGAAAAGGACTCTGTCATAGTGGATAGGTCTGTGCTTTAAGATATGCTACTTATTGACCAAAAACAGCATACTTAACGAATTAGGGACCTTTGCACCAGGGCCAAAGCTGGCACAGCTGCATTGAGGTGTGGAGTGCATGTTGAATTCTGTGGGGTAGCAACGTGGGTGTCAGCATTCGCATTCACAAAGCACTACTTCTTGACATCCAGGCCCAATGGGAAGGGCATTTTGTCCATGCCAGACATTTTGGTATGAGCCTGCAGGTTTAGTATATGAACATCACGTCTTGTGACAGAGTGAGTATGGCACAGCATTAAAGAGTTATTGGGGCAGTACGTATTATGCCACCTATGTAAGGCAGTAGAAAGATTATCTCAGATCAAATGTTTTATGTCTGCACCAGAAGTATTATATTACTAAGAGGTTCATTAATAAAAGAGGCCTTAAACATGTGCAGAACACTACAAGAATGTAGAAAGAAGACTGGTCTGGGAAGTACACAGACTGTACAAATGTAACTATTTTAACATGTGAACTGCCACCAACAACATTTTACATCTGACAGTTTATTAATTGATACAGTCCTTAGTAAGAATTTGATAAATCATCATAATTATGTTCCATGATGTAAATGTAGTGTATAGTGGGGAGTTTTAAAATGCTTTTTATGTTTAATGAGGTACAAATCATGACTGTTTTTTTTTGGCTGCTATTAGAATGGTAGCAGTCTAGTTGTTAGATGTGATGTGTGAGAAAAAGCTTTCTTCCTCCTAAAGTCTGAGATAGTTGTAATCTAGGAACGCGGGTGCTACATCTGTGTGTCTGAGCTGGCCCTCACGCTGAGTGAGAAGTCTGGCCTCTTCGGAAACTTGTGGTGAATGATTGACAGACATTCCTGGGTGCATTAAATACCAGGACTCTCTTTCCCACGTTGGGGCCAATAGTATGAGGGTCATGGTGTCCTGCCTCATATTCTGCACTACATACAGTGAGAAGTAAAATAAGCGTAGGCAAATATCCCTGACCAGTTCATACATTGTGCATTGCCCATGAACTGTGGATGGGGATACCTGGAGGTGATGTTTTGGTATTTTGCGTTTTTGCAAGTGGCAAACAGGTCTATGGAGAGGGAACCGCACCGCTGAAAGTACTTACGAGTAACTAGGGGTAGGATTCCTATTCGTGGACTTCTTGATGTGCCATGTTTAGCAGGTCTGCAAAGTTGTTAACCACTCCCGGCAAGTATTCTGCCAACCAGTAAATGTTGTTGCAGGTTTCCTCAGCTAGTGCAGAGAGCTGGGGGTGTGGATGCCTCCTGAATTAGTCAGCAGTTCAGTTAATGTTAGATCACTTTCCTAAAGTGATGTGTACACCACTGAAACATGGATCTAATATCTCATTGCCCATAGTAACGTTCTCTCATGATATTACCCGAACCACAACATAGTTGTAAATTCATTCATAATTTTGTAAGATCAAATTGCTTGGACCATATCTTAAAGTAGAAATCCATACCTCAAATTAATTTAATCATCTTGTAATATATGCTGAAATTCTCAATTTTAAATCTCAAAGCTTCAATTATTTATCATATTATTTTCTTTAAATTGTCATTTAATATAGATCCACTATCTCTTAGTTTACAACTGTGGTCTCCACTTTGTTATTGAAATCATGTATTGAAGTATGAATACGTTAAATGCAAAGCCTAGGACCAATCCACTGTCTCAAAGATCACAATCACCACTTAGTTAGTAGAGCCTTATCTCCAAGTGCAAATGCTCTTAGTGTAAAACATAGTATAGATATATTATCTCATAACTCAGAGCTAATGTTAATAGGATATTTCTATGACCAAATGGCTAAAGTAACATGTAAATTATTGTAACAAGATGGAGTATCTTAATTTCCAGTGTAACAATTTCCATCATATTGTGAGGTGCATGTGTACCACTCCAGTTCACCTAATCATCTTGTCTAATATGCCAGGTCCTTGATTCCAAATCTCAGAACTTCGTTTTTTTGTATAATGTCCATTCATTTTTCTCAAAAGTGCTGTTTGCAACATTCTGAAATAAATACGCTTTCTGTAATTCATTATCACATTCATCACTTTGTAATTCAAACCAGTGTAGCTCAGTTATCACCTAGCTCAACGTTATGATCAAGTTAATGTTGCTAAAATTATATATCAAGGTGCGTATGCTTCAACGTCCTATTCATCAACTGTTTCGTATAATCCATCTTCATTATATGAGTCAAACTATTTCCCCAAAAACCCTCATGCACCTTATTCCCAAGATTCATTTGTAGCTGATATCCCATACAGCATTCCACAATGACCCAGCATCTTTAAACCTTTAACTTTTTATAGTTGAACATATAGTTCTGCATCAGAATTATGGCCCTTGGATTTTCCATACTCCATTGTATGATCAATCTAGAATTTTGTTATCTTAGATATATATGTTTGGATAATGTTTTATTGTAGATACACATGCTAGGATACTCCTGCCTTCTAGTGTTGGGCTTAGACTTTTTTCAAGTTGTTTTTCTTCTAAGAAATTTCTCAAGAACGCAATGTGGTGCGACTCCTCCTCTCATTGTATATTGCACACTTGCATTTACTCCATGTAAGACTGTTTTTTTTCTCCTTTTCCACTGTCGGGTTTGGATGTGCACTCAGTGGGCTCAGAGTTTGCTGTTTTCTACACATGCCCATCGGTGTCATAATCTGTCTCTTGCATCGGGCTACTTCATGATCCATTATTAAAGTCTTCAGCAAGAAGACCTGTAACCACGAGGACCATAGTCCTTGTTGAAAACATCCCAGAGCCTAACCTTTTTCAGGGACTCCGCACATGTCCAGACTCTTTGATACCTGCGGCACTGGTGATGGAATGCAACGTTCCAGTACTTTCCTCACTGACACGCGAAACATCCTTGGACTGACCAACTCAGGTTGTGCAGTCTTTTCCTCTCCATTGACCTTATGACGTCACTTGCTTCTTTTTTCTTGCCTTCCGTTCAAAGAATATGCTCTGGTACCAGAGAAAACACAGCTGGGTGCACAACCGCATGGCTGGCACCTCTCAGCACAGAAGTACAGTACGAAGGTGGTGCTTCAGGGCTTGCCTTCGCGTGGAACCGCTGTCACTCAGCGAGTCCAAAGAAGATCAGTCACATGATGACGATCCGGCACTGAAGAGTGGTCCTTGGGGCAAACCACACCATGAGTATCCCAGCTACTCATGAAAAATATAAGGCACTATTACCTCACGCGTATACACAGTACCACTCCCACAGGAGTAGGGCATCGAACCCCGAACCACCCAAGCCACTGTTGGCATCAAATTCATCCTCTGCTAAGGAGAGGAACAAGTTTGATGCTGTGGGTTAGCAGGTGGCAGTGGAAGCAGCTTCACATTGGTATATTGACAGTTCGGTCTTGCGCCTATTGAGATACAGTAATTCACAATGAAAGGAGATGAAGGACCTCCATAAACACCTCTGGGAACAGTTCTAGAAGACAGTAGAAGAGATTATGTCTGAGAGCAAATTTGTCTCCAGCACAGACATCCATTGTTCGTTAGATGCCACCCACATGGCCTCTAGATGAGTTAACACCAGCATCAAAAACCAGCTCCACGTCTGGCTCTATATCTCCAGTTTCAACCCAAAATGCAATAGCATCTCATCAACTACTGTTTTACTTGAGCACCCTTTGGTGCTATAAGTTGATGATATTCTTGGTGGACATTTTTTAAAATATGGAGACAGCCAAGTTTATGGTGGTTGTGCAGACTGCAACATTTACGGGCTCCTTTTGGAGGCACCAACCAAGAGGTAGGGTGGTCACCCACCAATCTACTTCAAGGTAGGCTTTTCCTAGACCCAGTACTTCATGTAGCCATTACCACAGATACTTCTCTCATGGGTTAGGGTGTGAATCGCACAGAATGCACAGTCTAAGGACAGTGGCCACCTCAGTACCAGGATGGACACATCAATTACTTCGAGGTACTAGCCCTCAAAGCTTTTCTGCAACTCATTTGTGGCAGGGTAGTTCCCCGACCCAGAAAACATGAAGTTTCATCGCCAGATACCCACACCCACAGTGCATGGGCAATGCACTATGTATGAACACGTCAGGGATCTTTGCCTACACTTTTCAACCTCTCTCATTGATTCCATTTGTGTTCAGGAAACTCAAGCAAACATCTTTAACTCTTATCTTGGTAGCTCAAGTCTTGTTTTACAATCTTCTAGAGGTATTGATCAGTCTCAACAAAAGGCTTTCCCTCAAGCCGGACCTTCACACACAGAGAAAAGGTCATGTCATGTCTTTGGTTACAGTTCAGCTCAGTCTTCTGATCTGCCACCTAGGGCCTAGAATTGAGGTACCTCTGGCTCCCCAAGAATCAATGTCCTTTTGAGGAAGGACCGCCAAGCCCACAAAACGAACCAGCTATACAGCCAAATGATGGAGGTTCATCAATTACTTTAGTTCCTGTAAATCTGATTTTGTTAAACCCTACAGGGAAGGAAATTATTTCCTACGTTTTGCACCTGCAGAAAGCAGGCCTGGTCTAGAAATCGATTAGTCACCCCATAACAGCAGTTTCTGTTTAATTGCAGAACAAACAACACACTTTCTTATTTATAATACCAGTGGTTAAAGCATTCTTGGAGGTACTCAAAAGGGTCATACCACCCAGAGTACTTCTTGCTCCAGTCTGAAACTTTAACATAGTGCTTACCAGACTAGATCAGCAACCATTCGAGTCTATGGACTCATGCCCTCTGCAGTTCCTTTCCTGGAAAGGTTACCTTACTTGTGCCCATTATCTCGCATAGGCATATCAGCAAGTTGGAAGTGCTTACCATTGAGGAGCCTTACATCCAGGACAACAGGGATAGGGTTATCTATAGAACCAACACGAAGTTCCTTCCTAAGGTAGTAAAGCCCTTCCATCTTAACCAAACCATAGAACTTGTGCTCTTTTCCCCACAGCCCAATTCAGTGGCAGAAAGATCACTGCATACATTAGATATTAAGAGGTCCCTCATGTCCTACGTAGATAGAACCAAAGCACTCCGCATGTCAAACCTCCTCTTTATTTCCTTTGCTAAACCTCCTGTGTTTTCTTTGCTAAACCTCATAAGGTGCAGCCTAATCCAGGCTCGCAAAGACAGATAGATGGTCATGCATTCAGACCTGCTACTTCAAGGCAAAGAGAATCTTCCACGCTCCTCTTAGGGAACACTACTCATAAAATAGCGGGCTACTATCGCGTTCCTAGGCAACATCCCCATAGCTGATATTTACATAGCAGCCGCCTGATTAACCTGATACTCTATTACTAAACCTTACTGTCTGGACATCTTGGCCCACCAGCAGGATCTAGTTGGCACAATTGTTTTAGGGCCAGTGTTTTACACATTTGCATCATCCACACGCTAGCCACCACAGCTTGGAGGGCACTGCTATTCAATCCATGCTAAGTATGTGTAGACCTGGACTTCACATTCCTTCCTGACTTCATTAGGCTAGTGTAAGTTTTGATGCTTGGTTTCCTGTAGCATGTTCTGTTTTTAATGCTCATATGGACAACTATCAAATGAAAACATATCGAGTCTCCTAGAAGATTGAAAGATAGTTGGGCATTGGATCATAGTTCCCCCAATGCTCTTTGCTGATGGTAAAATACCTTTTTTAAATAAAAGGGACAATAAGGCAAATGATACCAGCCTGCACTGGGAGCCGGTGTGTAGTTAGGAAGTAGCTCTCATACAGGATTACTCATACAATGTTTATGAAGACCAGGAACTAAAATAAAGTTGGCTTACTGGTGACCTGACCCAGTTTTTGTTCTATGAGTGCAATGCTTCGAAGAGTGGAACAGAGCATCAATTGGCCTGGTACTCTCATCAGAACACTATCTGGTGCTCTGGTTAAGAAAAGAGGATGTTGAGTTAGTAAAAGGAAGCCTTTGATACCTCACCTACAGTTTTTAAAATAAGTAAGCTTTAGAATTTAAATGACTCTTTCCTAATGTTATGTCACTTTCAAAGACTGAGAACACAATCAGTGTAGTAAATCCTAGTATGCATTTCACTTGAGCACATGAAGTAGATACTTTATTAACTGATATTAAAAATATTAAATCTGTTTTTCTTTTATTTGTAGATTTTATCTTCCATTGAATTGCTGCAGCACTCTTTACCCAAAATCAACCGCAGTGCTTCCGAGCCATCACTGCACCGCGCTTCTCACACAGAGGACATCAATTCTTGTACATTAACATCTACAAGGTTACCAGTGTTTTAAGTGCAAATCCTATAGCCCCTTATGAAAGTACATCATGGGGGTGGACAACATGGCTGTACTTGGAGGTTTCGGTTTCCTCCTGGATGCAAAATCACCACACCAGCTTTTTAGTCTTTGATTCCAAACGCAAGCTTAATACTTCAACAGTACTAAACCTCCAAAGAAACGGTCCATTCTGCCCTATACCAAGAACTTGTTTATTGGTACAGCGGTGAAAGCCTGTGACCCAGAAACAGTAATACTTATCTCAGTGGATAGGTGATTTTGTACAATATTTTCCAAAAGAATATCCAAGAATGCTCACACTTATGGAGGAACACTTCTGTACATCTACATCATTCTCATTTACCAGTGATCTGCAACACACCTATTAAAAGAATTGTTCCTGTCCATCAGTTGAAGATCCAGAGGAAGGAAGGGAAATCAGCAACTGCACATGATACACCACTTCTTTTAAACAAATTATAAGGGCTTAAGAAGATTATTTTGCACAGTGGTAAAGGAAAATAACAAACATTGGGACACAACTCTGCTGAAAAAGTAATGCTGTTTTCTCTGTATGGGCCCAACGAGAAGGAGAATTGGCCCAAGTAGAGTGTGACCAACTTTGATGAACTCAAGTGAACTTACTTTGGTACTATGGATTTGTTTCCTGCTGCCCACTGAGGAATCCTGCTCAGAATGTCTCCCTTCTGACTATGCAAGTCTCTGCGAAACTTTTCCTTGCAGTGTTTCGCCTCAGTCAGCAGAGCCTTGGAACTGCCTTAGCAACTGTCTAGGGCGGTCTTCGGAGAGATGCACTATAAAGGGGAAACTGTGAGAACGTATACAGTTTTTTAGATGCTGATTTGGGTTTTAATTTTTGGTATAATGCTCTTTTATTGCTCATGAGCAAATACATCTATTGTAAACCATAGTTCCCCTGATTATCCTATTTTAATAAAATAAATTAAATTTGTGTTAAAGTTTCATTCCCTGTTTCAAATCTCATTTCTTTTCACACCATTAGTAGGCCAATTATTTCAACTCAGTTGAAATTCCTGTGTGGACCTTTGCCCCCAAAAGAAGCATAACCTTTTTAAGAAAAGCATGATGCTCGGATTAGGGTAGCTGAGTGCTTTACATAAAATACAGTGCATACAGATCAAACACATTGAGAACTGAGAAAACAATAAGAGTAGCCCATATTACTTGAGAGTGCCAGTGAGCTTAAGTAATCAACATGTAGTTTAAGATGGACAGCATTTAGGTGTGTTTTTTGGAACTTCACCAGGTTTCAAGATTTAGGAATAGTTTCTGCAGAACTATGTTTTACATTATGGGTGCAAAGGCCAAAAATGCTGTTTTTATTAGATCTTTGATTCCCTCTTCGATATTTTATTTGACAGGCGAATGAGCCTAACTATATGTATATTTCAGGTTTCTTGTCTAAAATACCAGTGTGCAATAGAATTGTCTCCATACGTTCCTGTAGTAGAAGATGAGGCAACATTAACAATGGAACTGCAGCTCCAGGAGCAAGTAGATACAGCTCAACATGATTGTCAAAGTTCAAGTACGCACAGACGTACTACCCTTGCCTGGTCAGTTGGAGGTAATGGTACATCCCACCTTTACTGTTCATAAGCAGTCAGCACTCATTGAACTTGGAGCAGTGGAAAACACAGTGTTAAAACAATCAGCCAAGAAGGATGAAGGAAGTCGCCCAATCTAGTGTTTCCATAGCACCCCCAAGCTTTTTTATCCAATTAATCTAAGGTAAATATACCATTGCATATGCCATTGACTGAATTGATAGAGTACGCTGATTGACTTTGTGTGACTTATTAGGCCAGCTCTAAACACTAGCAGTATTAAGTGTAAGGTTAAGCGTAAGGAGACCCAACAGTTCACCCATTGCTGTTGTCTAACAGCTACAATGCTGCTTTAACTTTAGATGGTATGTACAGCTTGGGAGTTAAATCACAATACACTCGAGGGGAAGGAGAAGCTGCCATTAGTCCCCTCCGTTGAATGCAGTAAGGGGGTGTCACCAACAATCTTTTGGTGTGGACACATCAAAATTATAATAGTTTGTACCCTCTCTAAATGCTAAAAAAAAATACAGTGAAGATGAGTGGTCATCAGACGATCCTCTGCTATTGATCGTGCCTGGCTTGGATTTTTGAAGCTCGTGTATCCTTTTGATGCAGCTTCATGGATGCACAGCTATTTATGTAAGAGTACTCCTTTTCTTCTTTATTGATTCTTTTCAGTTTGGCTTGTTCTCTTTCTAGAGAGCATGGAAGTAATGCATTTGTGACAAACACACAGGGAGTTCAAAAATAATTTAGTACTTCTCCTTTCTATAGATGGGTAGTTAAAAACTGTTTCTAGGCAGCACTAGCAAAAGGAAAACATTTTCTCAACTATTTTATCTAACTACCATATGCCTTCCTCCACTCCTAAAGATGTGAACTCTTTTAGAGCATGGTTGGGCCAGCTTGACAGTGGTAACCTTCCAAATCTTGCTCTGTGGACTTTTACAGCATTTCCTAACGATGGCAGATCCTACTTGTTTAGTGGACCCCAGATCACGTAACTAATCCAAAACATCAAGTTCTTGATGTAAAACTTACACTGATGAATTGAGAAACAGTCACTTGCAGAGCTAGAACTCTTATCGGTTAAGGCAGGAAGGGAAACCTCAATACAGTGTAAAATAAAACCTAACCTTTGAGTGATGCAAATAGTTACAGTTTCCATAATTTTAAAATTATTTTGTTGTATGAAAGGAGGGTAAGAAAATTGTTATGAATGAGTCGCAGCATTATCAGTTCACAGAAATATGTAGCATTAAAAAGTGACAACATAATATCGTACAAATATTATCATTCCATAGAACTTGAGATTCGAGAGGTAAGATTCACATCCATTTTAAAAATTGGGACCGAATATGCAATATTCATCACCTGACTTATTGTGCAAAATTGATATTTCCTCCCCACAAATATCTATGAATTCTGCCCACCATGTGAAGGATCCACATGCAATGCAGAAAGAACTGAGCTGTGATGAAGACACAAAAAAAATTACCAACCAGTTCATACTACATTTCAGAGGGATAACATTATGAGCTTATGTGAAAAGGGAATATTACACTGAAGCAACTTGGTGGTTTACCTTACAATTTGAGGCTAGAAATCCTGGCATACTACAGTTAACAAAAATATGTATTGCATCCATGTGCATTTAGGAGCAGTGAAACATGTATAATTCAGAACCACATGAATGTAATATTTTTGGTGTTGAATCTTGAATTATTTTATAATGCTGTATCCTGAGTCTAGAGACGTTTAGTATCCAATGACTGAGAATATAGCTTTAGTGCACTTCCTTTGTTGTAACTGTCATATAACACGTGTCTTCTCTGCAACTAGCCAGATGATAATTATCTATGTACCCCTTAGGTAACATAGAATAGACATGACTTATCAAACCTTTATGAGTTAAGGCATAATACATCTGTGAGGGTGATATGTTTATGTTTATTTATTAAACACAACATTCACCCAAAATTGTCTTGGCACTACTGTTGAGTTTGAGTAGGTGGCTGTGAAATCTTATTTAAAAATGTGTTTTCGAGATTTCCTGAAAACTAGAAGAGAGGATTGTTTCCACAGGTAGCATGCAATAGTTTGGCTGCAGCTACTGAGAATGTTTGATTGCCGAAAGTTGAAGTCCAACATCTGCAAATTTTCAAAAGAAACTTCCCATTGGAGCATAGGGATCCAGAAGGGCAATACCAGCAACATTTCTGGGCCATTAAAAGCAGAATGTTAGGTTTATTTATAATGCCTACAGCTTTAAAAATTATTCTGACTTCACTGGAAGTCCGTGTAGTTTCTTCCTATTTAAAATAACAGGGTCAAACTTTTTTCAATTCACAAAGTAGTTTATTTGCTACATTTTAAAACAAATGTTGTTGCATAATACGTGTTTTGGTGCAGCCAGCAAGACCAGGTTGGCATAGTTCTTGGCTGGATTAAACCATTGATCACAGGTAGTTTTAATTCCATATCTAAAAGCGGTAAAATAGGTTAAAGCAATGAAAAAAGACAGACTTTACAACATTAACTTCCTGGGTGGGAATGCTAAGATTAGAGTCAAGATAGATTCCTGAGTTACATATTGAAGAAGGAGGAAAGAGTGCTTGCACCACTATAGTTGGCCACTTCCAGTCTCTGATACTGATTTTGGGTGATTTTAGAAGTATTTCAGTTTTGTCAGGATTTACTTTTAGATCATTCTTAGGCATCCACCATCTGGTTGTAATTAAAGGGTTATATTGATTAGTGTCTAGAGAAAATCCAGAAATTGACTGGGTCTCATCTGCATGCATAAGAAAACTTCATACCCAGATATGCAGCAACGATGTGAGTGGGTGCCTATAGACATTGAAAAATAATGGAAATACACGTGATCCCGGTAACAAGTTTCTTTAGCGAATGTTGTGAAAGGGGAGAGAGATACTATTTGTGTTCTCTTGTATAGAAATTATTTAAGCTAGACATTGGAAGGCCCTCCAAGCCCTATATTGTAGTCAATTGTGTCAAGTGCAGTCAAGAGGTCTAAGTGAACTATGGCTCCTGGGCCTCTGGCATCCATCATCATCCGTAGGTAATCAAGCACAGATACTACAAGGTCCTTAATGTGACCCGATATGAATTCTTCTTGATAAGTATCTAATTGTTTATTTTGCTGAACAGATTTGAGTAGATTTAAAGAGACCAGTTTCTCCAACTGCTTAGATAAAGGAAGATGAAAATTGGCCTGCAATTGTTGGGCTCTATGGGGTTTAAAGGTTTTTTTTTTTTTTTTAAATGGTTCAATAACAGCTTTTTTCTGAATGTTGGGTCCTATATAAGTTTCAGGTAAATTACAGAAAATGGGACCGATTTCCTTGTCGTACCAAGTGATAATTATTTCATACATCTTGCAGGGAAGATGTCAACAGGGGTACCTGAGGAATGCCTTTGTATAATCCTATCCATCGGATGGATTTTGAAATTGTAACAATCCACACCCACTTCATCCTGTAGCATCACCAAAGGAATATAAGATCCAAGTATTGGGTCTGTCTGAGATTTGTGTCTAATTATTTCACTCTTGGTAAACCAAGATGAAAGATGATCACACAGACTAATTGTGGGAGTAATTTGTACTTGGCAACATCCAGAAGATTGGATTTCGTTTACTGGTTTAAATGTTCTTTAGAGAGAATAGGGGCATCAGATAAACACTGAAAAGAAAGCTTGTTTATCATGTTTGATCTGTTTGTAGTACTTCTTAGAATTATTTAAGAATAAAATGTGTAGATCAGAGTCCTATGCTTAACGCTACTTGTGCTCAATCTGGATAAGCACTAATTTAATTGAATACAAATTCCATGGAGAATCAAAGGTTATATTCTTTTTGATGGATTTTACTTTTGGACTGCTAACGTTCATTTAAGATCTGAGAAATAAACAAAAAGGCCTGATACCAGTCAGTTTGGATCATCAAATGTTTCTGTGCCAGTGACATTTTTCTGTAATTCTTTGACTTTCTTGATACTTTCAGTGACAGAAAATAATTTCCAGGATCACTTTTTTCAGAAATCATTTTAAATTTGAAGAGGCACACTATATCTTTGAAATTGGCTAATTGACTCCCAGAGGTATTAACACATACATTTAAATGATTTTTAGGAGGATGATGTTTTCCTTGTAAACATAATACATCATAAAATGTATATCGTGAGACTGGTAAAACTGTGGGAGGGCGGTAAATAAACAGGAAAAGTAATCTATTCAATCTAAGGAAAATAACCACTACACCATCTCTGAGTTTATCTTCCCTGGCCACTTGTATGATTTTAAAATGAGGTGGAACCAGCTCATCTATTATAGTATCTGATTGTGCTGACATCCATGTTTCTGTAAGAAACATAACACATAAATCCGCTCTATGTGCAGAAGCAGAGCAAATGTTACATAATAAGCCTTTAGTTATTACAAGATTTAGGGCCTGAGTTAGATTTTAGTGGATGGGGTACTCCGTCACAAAGATGACTGATATCCAGTCCGCTGTATTACAAGTGCATTATATCCCGTAGCCCTTGTAATACGGTGAACAGTCTATCTGTCACATTTGTGATGGAGTATCCCATCCAACAAACTCTAAATCAGGCCCTAACTCTCTCTCAACATATCAGGTGTACCATTGAGGGAAAGTTACCCTAAAAACTGCCTAATTTGTAATAACTTAAAGAATCCATACTTTGGAACATGTTACCAGATTTTCAAAGGACTGGATGACCCCTTCCTTGAAAAGTTGCCTGATGACTTGAATTTTTGATTCTGCCCATTGACAGGCATATGTGTTTTGAGCTGAATAAAACCAGGGTTGTATATTTTGTAGTATGGTGGATATAAAATGTATGGCTTAAGGCCTGCCAAATATGAACATTTACTGAGAATGCCCTAAATTTGTTCTTATTCTTGATAATCTGAGTGCTCCACGAAGTCCATTATGTCTGGACAATTTCGGATAGACGCCAGTGGGTACTGGTTTGACCCAGAACATGAGAAAGACGTGAAGCAAAAGTCACCCAGTAATAAGAGTAAAGACACAGAAGAGACTGTTCTCCCTTGTTGCTTAGTAGCTGTAGCAGTCCCATAGCCGTTCTTCATGTTTTGTACTTCCCAGATGAAGCGATTCTAAGCTGATTCGTCTTGAAAAACCTTGCCATAGCATCAGAGACAAAGTCTAAAATAAATATAAGAATCGTGGTAACATTTTTATCTTGGTTAGGTTACAATGACCTATAATTACAATAGGAAAGCTATTCCACTTGTGCATGTTTGAGATGAAAGATTGAATTTAATGGTTCGTAAATATAGTTGTACATCACTTCCAACATTGATGTAATCTTTAAACTCTTAATAAGTGATTTCTTATTCGCAACATAAATGAACATATACTACTTCCATTATGTAAAAAAAAGATCTTTTGCCAATTTGCCAGCTTTACACTCTATAGATGGAAACACTGTGTCTGGTGTATGGAAACATCGTCATTGTAGGCAGATTTTTTGACCTCTGTGCCAATCAAGATTAGTGTGAAAGTATCAAGAGAAGCTTTAATATGTCTTAGAAAGGGTTTGAGGTGAATAGCAAATCACTGAGCAGAGATTGGAAGAACCTGCCTAGTCCCCCTTGTGAGTGCAGTTTTGTCAGACTTAGCACCCACACAAATGATAAGGGTAGAAAGTCCTGGTTATACTGTCAAACTCCCGAATATAGGGTGAATGAATTCCATGCTGAGTCCAAAATTTACAAGCATCCAACAGGATCATCCCGGCCATTACCCCTTATTGGCTGCCACATCAAAAATGGACATAGCTGTATTAGTTGTTGTGTTTCTTCTGGTCATAAAGCAGTGTTATATTGTCCAGAACCTTAAAATAAATGTTAGCATTGATGATAACAGAGATCGGATTACATGAGTTACATAATTTTCTTTTTTTTTCTTTTTTTTATAAATATGACTGCAGAAGTCTCTTTTGATGACGGTGGTAAACTAACTACCACTATCAAATACGTTAATCACTTTTAGCAAGATTGGGATAAGAGTGAAATGTAATTTTCTACAGAGTTCTGAGGGTTTGGGTTGGACCCTGCCACCTTGTGGTACATTAAAGATAACCATGGCTAGCTGTATCTGTGTGATGGGGAAATCCTAACTGCGACCCCGCCCATTATGCAGATTCAAGAAATACGCACTGGCTCAAACATAACTCAATAAGCTCTGATAAATCTACATAGTAAAATTTAAATACGTTCAGAATTTGTCTGGTGCCTTTGACTACATTTCAGGATATACAGGCAGTTTTACATATATATTATTGTACCTTGCTCATTGCTTATATGAATGGCCAGAATTTTCCTCACAATTTTCAAAACTTCCTTGGTGCCACTCATAAGCAGGACTATTGACCTTATCCAATATATATTTTTCTTTAGCAGCATTCTTATTATAACAAGTTTTTGGTGCATGGGTTTTTCAGGACTAACAGGGAACCCTTGGCCATCTATGCTGGAATGAGTTGTTTCTAAATTGATTAAAGAGTCCCCAAAATAAGCTTAATTATCCTGTCTTAATGTACATTAAGTGTGGCACCCCTTATTATGGCTTTCATTGAGTCATATCATGCTAATTGATGAGGTACTAGCATTTTGATCAAATCTGTCTGGGCTTTTGACACATGCAATACATAATGCTAGTTATTGAAAAGTGATTGATCATATGTCCAGCCGCCTAGTGTTTTTAACCTAACCAACAGTCAATATTATTCGGAATTATTTAATAATGGCGAAATATGTTCTGACATATTTCTAGTATGAATTCCAATGGTGTAAAAGGGGTGATAGTTTGCCCGGTCCTTCTGCCATCGGACCGTGATTTTCCCCCCGCCACTTTGCGATGGCGGGGGGATCCAGACTGCGACCGTGGTGGACGCAAATCCTATTCGCCACGGAACATCAATAAAATGATGGTGGTACCTAGCAGGCACAGTCTGCCAAATTAGGATGCTGTCTTCAGCCAGCCTTTCCATGGTGGCGAAACCGCCATTGAAAGGGGTTGCGGGCCCCCCTTGTGTTGGGCGTAGGTGTGGTTGCACTGAGGGGGTACCCATGGTATTGTATTGTATCAAGCATTTATATAGCGCAAAACTGTCACCCTACGGGTATCCTGCCGCTTAGAACTTCAGAAGGTATTACAGTGGAACCGACCCGTCATTACAGTGGGGGAGCTAGAAATCACCCCTCGGGAATAGCCAGGTTTTCACCAGCTTTCTAAAGCCGATTAGCGTGTGGGACTGTCTGATGGACTGGGGAAGATCATTCCTGAGTTGAGCCGCCACAACGCCAAAGGCTCTACCGTCCATCCTGGCTCTTTTAAAGCTGATGGTCTTTACCAAGTTTACATTGGAAGAGCGGAGCTGTCTTTCCGGATTATACCAAGAAAATCTTTCCCGTAAAGGGATAGGGCCCATGCCGTGTGCCGCTTTGTACACGATGCATAGGGACTTGAAATGGATCCTCTCTTTAATAGGCAACCAATGTAGATCTCTCAAAGCAGCAGTCGTAGAAGTCCTCTGTTGCCTATTCAGAGCCAGTTTAGCTGCCATAGACTGGACTCTGTAATCTCTGTATGATGTACAGTGGTGCTCCCAAGTACAGAGCATTACAGTAGTCCAGTCTACTAAGAATTACACTTTGTACCACCAGGGAGCGCATGTCCTTGGGCAGGAGCGGAAGGAACTGCCGTAGCATTCGCAACAACGCGAAGCAAACGTTAATCGTTTTGTTAACCTGGGATTCCATCTGGAGATTGCCCTCCAATTGTACTCCCAGGTTGCGCACAGTTTTGGCCCGGAGTCAGGAGGTCGTCCTCTGGCGTGAGCTTAAAGTCTGGCATTAACAATTGGTGCACCTTAGAGGAAGGACAGAACAGCACCTCTGTTTTCCCCCCATTGAATTGTAGAGAGTTCTGCCTGAGCCAGCCTGCTGTCTGGCGCATGCACTCTTGAAACTTGTCCATCGATACCGCCCCTTATCCTTTCAGGGAAAACACCAATTGGGTGTTGTCCGCGTAGTTGACTAGGTTGATATCGAAGGACTTGATCAAAGAGAGCAGGGGACGCAGATAGATATTAAAGAGGATGGGGCTAATCGCCGATCCCCGCGGAACCCCGTGCGCAACTGAAGATTGGCTTGCCTCATCGTTAGGCAATGGCACGATCTGTTGCCTTCCAGTTAGGTAAGAGTGTAGCCATTGCAAAGCACATCCTTTTACCCCTGTCGTTTTTAATCTCTCCAACAGTACTGTATGGTTCACCGTGTCGAATGCAGCAGACATATCAAGTAATACTAAAACAGAAGATTCTCCCTTGTCTGCTAGCATCCGAGGATTGTCCATAACGGTGACCAAGGCAGTCTCCATACTGTGGCCCGGGCGGAAGCCAAATTGATCCTTGTCTAGTAGGAGGTTTTCCTCCAGATGGTACCTCCTACATTTCACTGCACCATGTGGCAGGCACTGTGTGGTGCCTGCCACGTAGTGCAGTGAAATGCACAACATGCATTTTGAACATTGCAGCGGGTGCTGAAGTCAGCAGCACCCGCCCCAATGTTAAAATGCAAAATGCAACCGCCATGGTGGCCATTGCATCCTAATTGGGTGTGCGCGGCCACCGCATGTATTGCGGACGGTTCCGGTCACCACCACGATGGCGGACTGACTCCAGTCCGCCATCCATCATAATCGGCCCTTAATCTCCCAGTGCCCAACAAAAAAAATGAATGCGTCCTCATGTAACACAACTGGTGCTCGTGTAAAGCGTTCTGAAACCCGATACCTTCGGGTCTAGTTTGCGCTATATAAAACTCAGTTGGAAAAAAAAAAGAGGATGCCAATGTTTCCATTCATCAATAAGCTCATGCCTTTCCATGATGTGTGTTATGGCTTCTCTAGAGTTTTTCTATGTGAATATTTAGGGCCTCCAGAAGTCTTTGCCCCTGGCATCGGAGAGAGATTAATATCCCGCAATATATGATAAGTCCATCCAGATTTGGTTTGCTAGTCATACAAGTAGCTGGTTGAATATTAAAGGATTGTTCGGGCAGTAGCAGCACCCCCCCCTAGCGCCTTGAGACCCTCCGGGTAAGTAGAGCGCTCTATAAATGTCTATGATTGAGTGATTGATTGAACTTCATGTGACCCATATAAAAAATGCAAAGTTGCCTGGAAGCACCCATGCCTTACACTAGCCATGAGCCAACAGCCCATCTTATCCCTAATGATATGGTGACACCACAGTTCTAAGATTTGACTTAGTGATTGACCCTTCTAGCCAGCATTTCCTGTTCAGTAGTGCCTAGTAACCTAAAGCCTGGCCCCTGTTGCTTGAGCATGTCCCTTAGTAAATTTGTTTCTTGAAGGATGACTATTTGAGCCCATATATGCAATTGATCTTTCCTCATAATTTATTTGTATTTTCATAGTTAACCTAAGTTCATTCACCTTCCATTTCAAAATACTATTACACTCTGCTGCTTCCCCAGCCAGTCTGATCCCTACTTAAGACCTTGAAACCTTTCAAGCTGATATATTCACTATTTCTCTGCTGCATCCCTTTTCCCTTCTTCCCACCATACCAAATCTACATATCTTATCATACCAGCTCCAATTCCTTGCAGGGTTAAAGACCCCACTTCTGCCCATAAGGTGAACTCCCACCATAAAGTTGAAAAAACTCACTTGCCAAACCCAAAACCTCCCCCCAAGATCTTGTGATTTAACTCAAGCTTTCCAAATACCATTAACCAAGCATGGCTTTTGATCAGTCAGTTTCAGAGCTACGACCTTGTTGCCACAGGCCTAATGTTTTTTTTTTTTTTACTTTTTTCTCGATTGCAAAGTTTTGTGTCTGATTGTCCTTGATTATTTTTGATTTGGCTGGTGCTAGTAATCCATGTGCGAGCCTGCAGTGGGTTAGTCATTTGCTGCAAATGCCACTGGAGTCTGAGTAGTTGAAACAAAGTAATTAGCTGTTGAAAGAGGAGGCACCAAAGTTTGTCAGTATTGCCCGTGGATACCCTCCACATCCTTAGGGTGCTGAAAGGGTAAATAATTCACCCGCTGGGTTTGGCTATTTTTTCCCAATCTGCCAAGGTATGAAAGGCTCTCTGAAATGATATTCAGACAGAATATCAAGTTGGAAATGTCGACTTACACAAATATCGAGTTGTAGATATAGTCACACAGAAATATCGACAGCAAGAATATCGAATTTAAGGTAAGAAATATTATTTTCAAAAATATAGAAGTCATTTATATTGTTTGAAAAAATATAGTTTCAAATATTTATTTTTTATTTAGTGTTATATATTTTAGTTATCCGCTTAACCGCGGTGCGAATTCCGCTGCGGTTTAAAAGAGTGGGTGGGGCCGCATCGGCCAACGGATGTGCACAGCACTACCAAAGTAGTCCTCGCGACGGCCGTTGGCCGACGCGTTCAGTGAATGGGTTACATTTTAAATGTATGTGATGTATTTTTTTTGTATAAGTATTGTTTGTTTTTGAATATATGTGTTACATTTTTAGTAGTTATCAATTTTATTTTAAGTACATTTTATGTTTTTTACTTCCGGAGCGGGTTGTGGGTTTATAGGGGAATAAGGTGGGAAGTAATTTAATTATAATAAATTAATGATTTTGTATTTATTAATGATTTAATTGTGTTATTATAGTGTTAATTGTGGGAAGTATTTTATTTGTAATTAATTATTAATTGGTTGGTAATTAATTGGTAATTAATTAGGGTAATTGTTTTTTTATAGGTGCGGGTTGTGGGGTTCATAGGGGTAAAGGGTGGGAAGTAGTTTAATTGTAATTATTAACATTTTTTAATTAATTGGTAATTATTTATGACAATTGTGTATACATTTTTAGATGCAGGTCTTGGGGTTTATAGTGGTAAAGGGTGGGAAGTATTTTTTGATTAATTTATAATTGGTTGTTAATTTATATTAATTAATTGATAAAAAATAATTATGGAAATTGTGTAATTAATTTTAGGTGCAGGTTGTGGGGTTTATAGAGGTAAAGGGTGGGAAGTAATTTTTGTTTAATTAATAATTAGTTGATCATTATTAATTAATTGAAATTCAATAAGGGTATTTGTTTATATTTTTGTGTGTGTGAGTTTTACTTTTATAGGGGTACAGTGTGGGGAGCAAATTAACTTTACTTTATAATTAGTTGTTAAATACTATTAGTTTTTAATTGAAAATAAGTTTAATTTTAGCTGTGGGTTGTGGGGATTATAGGGGTAAATAAAGTGTGGGAAGTTAATTAAAGTTTATGAGTTCATTTGTTTTTAATTAATATTTCTTTAGTTGGTAATTAATTATGTTAATTAAAGAAGTACATAAAAAAATTAGATGTGGGTTGTGAATTGTGTTGTGTTATAGGGTAGGAAATAAAACAAGTAAATGTATGTAATTAATGTTTTTGTTTCTAAATAATTTCTAATGAAAAATATTTGTTAGAATTTTTTTATTTTATGTAATATTTGTAGGTATTTGTCATGTATTTAACATATTTTGTTTTTAATATTAAATATATTTGTATTTTAATTTTTAACATATTTATATATTTTTAATATATTTTCTTTTCTAAATATTTTTGTTAATATTTTGTTTGTTTTTAATTTTGAACTGACTGGAGTGAGAATAATAATTGTTACCCCTCTGCTATCTAACACTTTCCCTTCTATTGCACTGATTGGAGTGGGAATACTACATTTTATCCTGCCACTATCCAACACTTTCCCTACTGTTGCACTCTCTGGAGTGGGAATAATAATGTTTACCCCTCCGCTATGCAACACTTTCCCTACTGTTGCACTCCCAGTGGGTGCAACAGTAGGGAAAGTGTTGGATTGCGGAGGGGTAAAAAATACTATTCCCACTCCAGTGAGTGCAACTGTAGGGAAAGTGTTGGATAGCGGAGGGGTAAAAATTACTATACCCACTCCAGTGAGTGCAACAGTAGGGAAAGTGTTGAATAGCGAAGGAGTAGAAACTACTATTCCCACTCCAGTGAGTGCAACAGTAGGGAAAGTGTTGGATACTGGCAGGATAAAATGTACTATTCCCACTCCAATCAGTGCAAAAGTAGAGAAAGTGTTGGATAGCAGAGGGGTAAAAATTACTATTCCCCCACCAGACAGTGCAACAGTACGGAAATTGTTGATAACGGGAAGGGTAAAAATTACTATTCCCACTCCAATCATTGTAACAGTAGGGAAAATGTTGGATAGGGGAGGGATAAAAATCCTATTCCCACACCAGCCACTGCAACAGTAGGGAAAGTATTGGATAGCGGAGTCGTAAAAATTACTATTCCCACTCCAGAGAGTGCAACAGTAGGGAAAGTGTTGGATAGTGGCAGGATAACATTTAGTATTCCCACTCCAATCAGTGCAACAGTAGGGAAAGTGTTGGATAGCAGAGGGGTAACAATTATTATTCTCACTCCAGTCAGTTCAAAATTAAAAACAAACAAAATATTAACAAAAATATTTAGAAAAGAAAATATATTAAAACTATATAAATATGTTAAAAATTAAAATACAAATATATTTAATATTAAAAACAAAATATAATGTTAAATACATGACAAATACCTACACATATTACATAAAATAAAAATAATTCTAACAAATATTTTTCATAAAAAATTATTAAGAAACAAAAACATTAATTACATAAATTTACTTTTTTATTTCCTACCCTATAACACCACACAATTCACAACCCACACCTATTTTTTTTATGTACTTCTTTAATTAACATAATTAATTACCAACTAAAGAAATATTAATTAAAAAACAAATTAACTCAAACGTTAATTAACTTCCCACACGGTATTTACTCCTATAATCCCCACAGCTAAAATTAAACTTATTTTCAATTAAAAACTAATAGTATTTAACAACTAATTATAAAGTAACATTAATTTGCTCCCCACACTGTACCCCTATAAAAGTAAAACTCACACACACAAACATATAAACAAATACCCTAAATGAATTTCAATTAATTATTAATGATAAACTAATTATTAATTAAACAAAAATTACTTCCCACCCTTTACCTCTATAAACCCCACAACCTGCACCTAAAATTAATTACACAATTTCCATATTTAATTTTTTATCAAGTAATTAATATAAATTAACCAATTATAAATTAATCAAAAAATACTTCCCACCCTTTACCACTATAAACCCCACAACCTGCATCTAAAAATGTATACACAATTGTCATAATTAATTACCAATTAACTAAAATTATTTAATAAATAAAAAGTGGGAATAGTAATTTTTACGACTCCGATATCCAATACTTTCCCTACTGTTGCAGTGGCTGGTGTGGGAATAGGATTTTTTCCCCTCCCCTGGCCAACATTTTTCCTACTGTTACATTTATTGGAGTGGGAATAGTAATTTTTACCCTTCCGGTATCCAACAATTTCCATACTGTTGCACTCACTGGTGTGGGAATAGTAATTTTTACCCCTCTGCTATCCAACACTTTCCCTACTGTTGCACTCACTGGAATGGGAATAGTAGTGTTTCCCCCTCCGCTATCCAACACTTTCCCTACTGTTGCAGTCACTGGAGTGGGAATAGTAATTTTTACCCCTCAACTATCCAACACTTTCCCTACAGTTGCACTCACTGGAGTGGGAATAGTAATTTTTACCCCTCAACTATCCAACACTTTCCCTACTGTTGCACTCACTGGAGTGGGAAATTTTAGTTTAAAGATTTTTAAATAGTTTAATGTTTTAATTTATAATAGAATGTTTTTTAATTATATTTTGTTATTGTACATATATATATTTGTAAATTGTTATATAATTTTAAAATTATAAAATAAATTAATAGTGTATTGTTTTAAAGTAAACATATATATTAATAGTTCGTCTGTTTATGTTTTTTATTACGTTTATTTGTTAAAATGTATTAAATCTACTTTATTTTTTTAATTAATTTTATTATTTAACATTCAATATTTATTTTATATATATAAAAATCGATATTTTGTACAACTATATTTTTTACATCAATATTTTTTTCTGATATTGTTGTACTTACCTAAGTACAGGGAGTCGATATTTTGTGCATTCTATATTTTTTACTTTTATTTTTTTACATCGATATTCTGTCAGTGAATTCTCTGAAATAGCTGGACAATCTGTTTTTTTTAAGGTTGTCTGTTTTCATTGTGCACCATTTTTGCAATACTGCTGCCCATGAGCGTAGAATAATTCACATATTGAGGTCAGGATTAGTTGTGAGTCTAAATCTACTCTGCTTGACATGGTCACCACTGGATAGGGTTTCTTTAGGGAGGTACATAGTAGAAGAGCTGTTTCAGAGTCAGGCTCTGAATCCCTCTCTGGTTCAGAATCTGAAACGTCCGAAATAGAAAAACAAAATGTGCGCCCTATGAGTAGATTGCACTCCTGTGAAGGGGACAAGCTCTGTTCTTGAATAAGAAGCTACTCAACCCCATCCCACCATTCCGACTACAAGGGGAAGACGTGAGAGCATCAAGATGTAAGTCGAGCTCTGTTGAGGTCAACGCTCACTGAGCCAGTTGCTTCACTGGTCCTGACATGCATGAGTTTCCTGAGCCGTTATCAACCCGCACTGCCAATTGTGATACTTACATTAGCCCAGATCTTATCTGCTCTAGACCCAAGTGACTGGATGGCAACCTTGAACTTGCAGATCCGTTATTTTCATACACCTATTCTGTGGTCCCTCATGCGTTACCCGCAGTTCAAAGTGGGTCAGGATCATTTTCAGTTTACCATGCTCCCTTTTAGCCTCATCAGCACCCGTCGTATATCTGATGGAGCTGTGGGACATTCCTCTGGCTCTGAAGGCCTACCTACTGCCCATCAATGGTGCAGGTTCTCATACAACACCATTATGTAGTAAAGCAACAAGGAGGGATTAGTGGGTTCCTGGGTACTGTTCCAAGAGATTTTGGATCTCTGGAAACGGTTGGAGTACCGGGTAGTCTTTCTGGTTGCCAATCATGTGACGGGATCCCTTAATGCCAGTGTAAACAAACTGGGCAGATGCCATCTTCCAGATCAGAAGTACTGTCTGCATCCCAAGTGGCGCTGGGAGAGTTTCACTTGTGGAGAGAAACGTGGTGAGATCATTTCACCACAGTCAGGAAGCACAGTGGCAACAGGTTTGCTCATTGGAGTTTCCACAAGAACACTCACTAGGAGAAGCCCTCCTGTAGACCTTCTCACCACTTGCACTCCTGGCCCAGATTCCAAAGAACAAAGAACAAAGCCAAATTGATCCTTGTCTAGTAGGAGGTTTTCCTCCAGATGGTACCTCCTACATTTCACTGCACCATGTGGCAGGCACTGTGTGGTGCCTGCCACGTAGTGCAGTGAAATGCACAACATGCATTTTGAACATTGCAGCGGGTGCTGAAGTCAGCAGCACCCGCCCCAATGTTAAAATGCAAAATGCAACCGCCATGGTGGCCATTGCATCCTAATTGGGTGTGCGCGGCCACCGCATGTATTGCGGACGGTTCCGGTCACCACCACGATGGCGGACTGACTCCAGTCCGCCATCCATCATAATCGGCCCTTAATCTCCCAGTGCCCAACAAAAAAAATGAATGCGTCCTCATGTAACACAACTGGTGCTCGTGTAAAGCGTTCTGAAACCCGATACCTTCGGGTCTAGTTTGCGCTATATAAAACTCAGTTGGAAAAAAAAAAGAGGATGCCAATGTTTCCATTCATCAATAAGCTCATGCCTTTCCATGATGTGTGTTATGGCTTCTCTAGAGTTTTTCTATGTGAATATTTAGGGCCTCCAGAAGTCTTTGCCCCTGGCATCGGAGAGAGATTAATATCCCGCAATATATGATAAGTCCATCCAGATTTGGTTTGCTAGTCATACAAGTAGCTGGTTGAATATTAAAGGATTGTTCGGGCAGTAGCAGCACCCCCCCCTAGCGCCTTGAGACCCTCCGGGTAAGTAGAGCGCTCTATAAATGTCTATGATTGAGTGATTGATTGAACTTCATGTGACCCATATAAAAAATGCAAAGTTGCCTGGAAGCACCCATGCCTTACACTAGCCATGAGCCAACAGCCCATCTTATCCCTAATGATATGGTGACACCACAGTTCTAAGATTTGACTTAGTGATTGACCCTTCTAGCCAGCATTTCCTGTTCAGTAGTGCCTAGTAACCTAAAGCCTGGCCCCTGTTGCTTGAGCATGTCCCTTAGTAAATTTGTTTCTTGAAGGATGACTATTTGAGCCCATATATGCAATTGATCTTTCCTCATAATTTATTTGTATTTTCATAATTAACCTAAGTTCATTCACCTTCCATTTCAAAATACTATTACACTCTGCTGCTTCCCCAGCCAGTCTGATCCCTACTTAAGACCTTGAAACCTTTCAAGCTGATATATTCACTATTTCTCTGCTGCATCCCTTTTCCCTTCTTCCCACCATACCAAATCTACATATCTTATCATACCAGCTCCAATTCCTTGCAGGGTTAAAGACCCCACTTCTGCCCATAAGGTGAACTCCCACCATAAAGTTGAAAAAACTCACTTGCCAAACCCAAAACCTCCCCCCAAGATCTTGTGATTTAACTCAAGCTTTCCAAATACCATTAACCAAGCATGGCTTTTGATCAGTCAGTTTCAGAGCTACGACCTTGTTGCCACAGGCCTAATGTTTTTTTTTTTTTTACTTTTTTCTCGATTGCAAAGTTTTGTGTCTGATTGTCCTTGATTATTTTTGATTTGGCTGGTGCTAGTAATCCATGTGCGAGCCTGCAGTGGGTTAGTCATTTGCTGCAAATGCCACTGGAGTCTGAGTAGTTGAAACAAAGTAATTAGCTGTTGAAAGAGGAGGCACCAAAGTTTGTCAGTATTGCCCGTGGATACCCTCCACATCCTTAGGGTGCTGAAAGGGTAAATAATTCACCCGCTGGGTTTGGCTATTTTTTCCCAATCTGCCAAGGTATGAAAGGCTCTCTGAAATGATATTCAGACAGAATATCAAGTTGGAAATGTCGACTTACACAAATATCGAGTTGTAGATATAGTCACACAGAAATATCGACAGCAAGAATATCGAATTTAAGGTAAGAAATATTATTTTCAAAAATATAGAAGTCATTTATATTGTTTGAAAAAATATAGTTTCAAATATTTATTTTTTATTTAGTGTTATATATTTTAGTTATCCGCTTAACCGCGGTGCGAATTCCGCTGCGGTTTAAAAGAGTGGGTGGGGCCGCATCGGCCAACGGATGTGCACAGCACTACCAAAGTAGTCCTCGCGACGGCCGTTGGCCGACGCGTTCAGTGAATGGGTTACATTTTAAATGTATGTGATGTATTTTTTTTGTATAAGTATTGTTTGTTTTTGAATATATGTGTTACATTTTTAGTAGTTATCAATTTTATTTTAAGTACATTTTATGTTTTTTACTTCCGGAGCGGGTTGTGGGTTTATAGGGGAATAAGGTGGGAAGTAATTTAATTATAATAAATTAATGATTTTGTATTTATTAATGATTTAATTGTGTTATTATAGTGTTAATTGTGGGAAGTATTTTATTTGTAATTAATTATTAATTGGTTGGTAATTAATTGGTAATTAATTAGGGTAATTGTTTTTTTATAGGTGCGGGTTGTGGGGTTCATAGGGGTAAAGGGTGGGAAGTAGTTTAATTGTAATTATTAACATTTTTTAATTAATTGGTAATTATTTATGACAATTGTGTATACATTTTTAGATGCAGGTCTTGGGGTTTATAGTGGTAAAGGGTGGGAAGTATTTTTTGATTAATTTATAATTGGTTGTTAATTTATATTAATTAATTGATAAAAAATAATTATGGAAATTGTGTAATTAATTTTAGGTGCAGGTTGTGGGGTTTATAGAGGTAAAGGGTGGGAAGTAATTTTTGTTTAATTAATAATTAGTTGATCATTATTAATTAATTGAAATTCAATAAGGGTATTTGTTTATATTTTTGTGTGTGTGAGTTTTACTTTTATAGGGGTACAGTGTGGGGAGCAAATTAACTTTACTTTATAATTAGTTGTTAAATACTATTAGTTTTTAATTGAAAATAAGTTTAATTTTAGCTGTGGGTTGTGGGGATTATAGGGGTAAATAAAGTGTGGGAAGTTAATTAAAGTTTATGAGTTCATTTGTTTTTAATTAATATTTCTTTAGTTGGTAATTAATTATGTTAATTAAAGAAGTACATAAAAAAATTAGATGTGGGTTGTGAATTGTGTTGTGTTATAGGGTAGGAAATAAAACAAGTAAATGTATGTAATTAATGTTTTTGTTTCTAAATAATTTCTAATGAAAAATATTTGTTAGAATTTTTTTATTTTATGTAATATTTGTAGGTATTTGTCATGTATTTAACATATTTTGTTTTTAATATTAAATATATTTGTATTTTAATTTTTAACATATTTATATATTTTTAATATATTTTCTTTTCTAAATATTTTTGTTAATATTTTGTTTGTTTTTAATTTTGAACTGACTGGAGTGAGAATAATAATTGTTACCCCTCTGCTATCTAACACTTTCCCTTCTATTGCACTGATTGGAGTGGGAATACTACATTTTATCCTGCCACTATCCAACACTTTCCCTACTGTTGCACTCTCTGGAGTGGGAATAATAATGTTTACCCCTCCGCTATGCAACACTTTCCCTACTGTTGCACTCCCAGTGGGTGCAACAGTAGGGAAAGTGTTGGATTGCGGAGGGGTAAAAAATACTATTCCCACTCCAGTGAGTGCAACTGTAGGGAAAGTGTTGGATAGCGGAGGGGTAAAAATTACTATACCCACTCCAGTGAGTGCAACAGTAGGGAAAGTGTTGAATAGCGAAGGAGTAGAAACTACTATTCCCACTCCAGTGAGTGCAACAGTAGGGAAAGTGTTGGATACTGGCAGGATAAAATGTACTATTCCCACTCCAATCAGTGCAAAAGTAGAGAAAGTGTTGGATAGCAGAGGGGTAAAAATTACTATTCCCCCACCAGACAGTGCAACAGTACGGAAATTGTTGATAACGGGAAGGGTAAAAATTACTATTCCCACTCCAATCATTGTAACAGTAGGGAAAATGTTGGATAGGGGAGGGATAAAAATCCTATTCCCACACCAGCCACTGCAACAGTAGGGAAAGTATTGGATAGCGGAGTCGTAAAAATTACTATTCCCACTCCAGAGAGTGCAACAGTAGGGAAAGTGTTGGATAGTGGCAGGATAACATTTAGTATTCCCACTCCAATCAGTGCAACAGTAGGGAAAGTGTTGGATAGCAGAGGGGTAACAATTATTATTCTCACTCCAGTCAGTTCAAAATTAAAAACAAACAAAATATTAACAAAAATATTTAGAAAAGAAAATATATTAAAACTATATAAATATGTTAAAAATTAAAATACAAATATATTTAATATTAAAAACAAAATATAATGTTAAATACATGACAAATACCTACACATATTACATAAAATAAAAATAATTCTAACAAATATTTTTCATAAAAAATTATTAAGAAACAAAAACATTAATTACATAAATTTACTTTTTTATTTCCTACCCTATAACACCACACAATTCACAACCCACACCTATTTTTTTTATGTACTTCTTTAATTAACATAATTAATTACCAACTAAAGAAATATTAATTAAAAAACAAATTAACTCAAACGTTAATTAACTTCCCACACGGTATTTACTCCTATAATCCCCACAGCTAAAATTAAACTTATTTTCAATTAAAAACTAATAGTATTTAACAACTAATTATAAAGTAACATTAATTTGCTCCCCACACTGTACCCCTATAAAAGTAAAACTCACACACACAAACATATAAACAAATACCCTAAATGAATTTCAATTAATTATTAATGATAAACTAATTATTAATTAAACAAAAATTACTTCCCACCCTTTACCTCTATAAACCCCACAACCTGCACCTAAAATTAATTACACAATTTCCATATTTAATTTTTTATCAAGTAATTAATATAAATTAACCAATTATAAATTAATCAAAAAATACTTCCCACCCTTTACCACTATAAACCCCACAACCTGCATCTAAAAATGTATACACAATTGTCATAATTAATTACCAATTAACTAAAATTATTTAATAAATAAAAAGTGGGAATAGTAATTTTTACGACTCCGATATCCAATACTTTCCCTACTGTTGCAGTGGCTGGTGTGGGAATAGGATTTTTTCCCCTCCCCTGGCCAACATTTTTCCTACTGTTACATTTATTGGAGTGGGAATAGTAATTTTTACCCTTCCGGTATCCAACAATTTCCATACTGTTGCACTCACTGGTGTGGGAATAGTAATTTTTACCCCTCTGCTATCCAACACTTTCCCTACTGTTGCACTCACTGGAATGGGAATAGTAGTGTTTCCCCCTCCGCTATCCAACACTTTCCCTACTGTTGCAGTCACTGGAGTGGGAATAGTAATTTTTACCCCTCAACTATCCAACACTTTCCCTACAGTTGCACTCACTGGAGTGGGAATAGTAATTTTTACCCCTCAACTATCCAACACTTTCCCTACTGTTGCACTCACTGGAGTGGGAAATTTTAGTTTAAAGATTTTTAAATAGTTTAATGTTTTAATTTATAATAGAATGTTTTTTAATTATATTTTGTTATTGTACATATATATATTTGTAAATTGTTATATAATTTTAAAATTATAAAATAAATTAATAGTGTATTGTTTTAAAGTAAACATATATATTAATAGTTCGTCTGTTTACGTTTTTTATTACGTTTATTTGTTAAAATGTATTAAATCTACTTTATTTTTTTAATTAATTTTATTATTTAACATTCAATATTTATTTTATATATATAAAAATCGATATTTTGTACAACTATATTTTTTACATCAATATTTTTTTCTGATATTGTTGTACTTACCTAAGTACAGGGAGTCGATATTTTGTGCATTCTATATTTTTTACTTTTATTTTTTTACATCGATATTCTGTCAGTGAATTCTCTGAAATAGCTGGACAATCTGTTTTTTTTAAGGTTGTCTGTTTTCATTGTGCACCATTTTTGCAATACTGCTGCCCATGAGCGTAGAATAATTCACATATTGAGGTCAGGATTAGTTGTGAGTCTAAATCTACTCTGCTTGACATGGTCACCACTGGATAGGGTTTCTTTAGGGAGGTACATAGTAGAAGAGCTGTTTCAGAGTCAGGCTCTGAATCCCTCTCTGGTTCAGAATCTGAAACGTCCGAAATAGAAAAACAAAATGTGCGCCCTATGAGTAGATTGCACTCCTGTGAAGGGGACAAGCTCTGTTCTTGAATAAGAAGCTACTCAACCCCATCCCACCATTCCGACTACAAGGGGAAGACGTGAGAGCATCAAGATGTAAGTCGAGCTCTGTTGAGGTCAACGCTCACTGAGCCAGTTGCTTCACTGGTCCTGACATGCATGAGTTTCCTGAGCCGTTATCAACCCGCACTGCCAATTGTGATACTTACATTAGCCCAGATCTTATCTGCTCTAGACCCAAGTGACTGGATGGCAACCTTGAACTTGCAGATCCGTTATTTTCATACACCTATTCTGTGGTCCCTCATGCGTTACCCGCAGTTCAAAGTGGGTCAGGATCATTTTCAGTTTACCATGCTCCCTTTTAGCCTCATCAGCACCCGTCGTATATCTGATGGAGCTGTGGGACATTCCTCTGGCTCTGAAGGCCTACCTACTGCCCATCAATGGTGCAGGTTCTCATACAACACCATTATGTAGTAAAGCAACAAGGAGGGATTAGTGGGTTCCTGGGTACTGTTCCAAGAGATTTTGGATCTCTGGAAACGGTTGGAGTACCGGGTAGTCTTTCTGGTTGCCAATCATGTGACGGGATCCCTTAATGCCAGTGTAAACAAACTGGGCAGATGCCATCTTCCAGATCAGAAGTACTGTCTGCATCCCAAGTGGCGCTGGGAGAGTTTCACTTGTGGAGAGAAACGTGGTGAGATCATTTCACCACAGTCAGGAAGCACAGTGGCAACAGGTTTGCTCATTGGAGTTTCCACAAGAACACTCACTAGGAGAAGCCCTCCTGTAGACCTTCTCACCACTTGCACTCCTGGCCCAGATTCCAAAGAACTTCAGGAATGACTGGCCTCAGGTTATCCTGGTGTCTCCAGATTGGGCCAGGATAATGTGGTACACAGACCATCTATCTTATGATCAGGTTGCCATTTCTCGGCGAAAGAACAGGGTCTTCCCCTTGAATCTATCCAATAGGCACCTCCATGCGTGTGGACTGAGCAGTAGCAATTTACTGTTTTTAATTTGTGACTGAGATAGTAATGTAATCTTCGCCAGTAGGAATTTCTCCATTTAGGCCTGCTGCTGCAATAAATTGGTGACCTAGTGTTGTGACCAAAACAGAAATCCTATTCAGGCAAGCTGTTGGATGTCCTATAATTTGTATGGTTTTTAGCTCACTAAGACTTTGCTGTGGGCACTGTAATGGGTTATTAGTCAGGCATTTCTGTGTTCGCCGGAACATCCATCGGGCATTTTTGAGTTCGCCAAAACGTCCACCCTTATTCAAATCACCTGCTGTGATATTTTTTGAAGGTTTGACACGTTTCCACCTTAGTTTGGTCTTTACATTCCTCATGTTTGACCCTTTGTGCCGATGTATAGCTGCACAATGTCTCCTGAACTTGAAGACTGTAGGGGGTGGAGCTCACCACCACGTTGTAAAAACGCGAGCTCTTTGGACCATGATCCCCCGGCCTATATCAGCCGCCGCACATATGCTCCGTGGCCTGCTGAGGATGCCCAAGGGCTCATGTACCACGGGGTTGCCCTTGGTTTTTAGAGGGGCTGTGACTTGGCTCCAGGAGGAGAGGATTTCTGCTCAGGCGTGGCACTCCTTGCGTTTTCAAAATGGCAGCCTTGAGCTAAGGGCTGCGCTGGAGGATGGCGCCTGCACCGTTCGGCTACCCTGCCCGGGATACACGCTGTTGCTTCTACTTTCACCTGGGGATAGACAGGGGGACTTTGAGCCTTGCTCATGTAGGTTACTTACAGCGGGCCCACGGGGTGGTGGAGCCAGATTTGATTGAGCAGCTGCCCCTCCCTGCCTGGAGTGTCCTTTGAGATGAGAATTTACCAGCTGGAGCAGCCGTTATGAGAGCAGCAGCAGAACCAGGGGGAGACCATTTATGAGGAAGCCGGTTCGTTGAGGAAGCTTGCACTTCTTGTTTTGGACATACGAGCAAAAGAAGTGGCTTGGTGCACAGCAATGGTTTACTGAAAAAATTCTGACTGGTTTTTGTAAAGTTGATAAGATTGGGTGCTCCACCAGGTTGCGTAACCGTCCAAATACGCTTGGATGAGTGATGCTTGGTTAGCGCACAAACATTGTTAGTGCGTCCCTGTGCTTGGGCACACCTTTGGGTTCGTCACAAAAGGACAGATTCCGTTGTTACTGTTTATGGTTGTTTATTGTTGTTATGAGTTTAACAAGTTCATTTGTGTTGCATTATTATAAAGACGAATATTTATTTCATATCCTTATTAAAGTTGATTCAATTCGCTTTTGCAATGAAAAAACTAAAACGCTCCGATGCATTTCGGGCATGGCCCTTTCTCAAGGAGCTCTGTTGGTGAAAAAATAACATCGTTTGGTATACGCTCTAAATAATAATGTTCATCACACAAGATCAAAAACAAACTCAAAAAACTGAGATAACGTACAGACACACAAAATATATCAATACATTTTGAATTCATTGGTTCATATCTGGCGTGTGTGGTGTAGGATAGAAATGTGTAGTGACATGACCAGTATGGGACGACTTAGGATTCAAAATAAAAATTAAAAAAATGAGACATACCGAATGTTTTCTATTCCCGGCACAGTTCGGGACAGTCACTAGCTTGCGCTGTTGAAAAAAACAGCGGGGTTTATAATGTAACATTTAAACAATAGCGGGTTCACGAAGAGACTCAAGTTAATCTGACGGCTTAATTTACTTGAGTGTGTAGCTCAAGGGGTTTCAAAAATCTTCTGTTATGTGTTGATTCGACTGAACGCTGAGCTGAATTGGGTACGAGTGTGTTCCTGCGGTAATTGAGAGTTAAAACCTGGCAAAAACTCGAAGGGTTCGGGATGTCAGGACACACTCAAGTAAGTTAAGCCGTCAGATTAACTTGAGTCTCTTCGTGAACCCGCTATTGTTTAAATGTTACATTATAAACCCCGCTGTTTTTTTCAACAGCGCAAGCTAGTGACTGTCCCGAACTGTGCCGGGAATAGAAAACATTCGGTATGTCTCCTTCTTTTTTATTTTGAATCCTAAGTCGTCCCATACTGTGTCATGTCACTACACATTTCTATCCTACACCACACATGCCAGATATGAACCAATGAATTCAAAATGTATTGATATATTATGTGTGTCTGTATGTTATCTCAGTTTTTTGAGTTTGTTTTTGATCTTGTGTGATGAACATTATTATTTAGAGCGTATACCAAACGATGTTATTTTTTCACCAACAGAGCTCCTTGAGAAAGGGCCATGCCCGAAATGCATCGGCACGTTTTCGTTTTTTCATTGCAAATGAACTTGTTAAACTCATAACAACAATAAACAACCATAAACAGTAACAACGGAATCTGTCCTTTTGTGACGAACCCAAAGGTGTGCCCAAGCACAGGGACGCACTAACAATGTTTGTGCGCTAACCAAGCATCACTTCTTGTTTTGGAGCCATTTTGGGGCGCTGGTGGCCTTGGAGTCTATGACGGTGCTGCTGTAATGATGTCTTCCCTCCACCCTGAGGTCACTGAACATTGCTAAACTCTGGGAGGAGGGTCTACCCCGAGATTGACTCAGTGACTGGCTTGGCTTTGTTTACAGGTGAGGACCTTGCCCTACTGTTGCGCAGGCCCCACTCCCTTCACCTTGGGAACCTGGACTTAACTATGAGGAGATAGGGAGAGGTGTCTCCATTGGCCGTATTCCTGGAGGTTGTGGTGCATTCCCTCCCTGGCTCCTGTGCTCACTTGGTGCCCAGGTGGGGCTTCCAATTTCCTACCGCTGCTTTGTTCTACTACCGACTGGAGTGGCAGTCCGCTTTGGCACTCTTGGACATTGCGATGTTGGCAGTGCTGGGTGGATTCCGAATGACTAGTGGCCTTCAATGACCACTGCTGAGGGATGCCTAGTACCCATAGCCTTGTGGCGCACCGAGTAGAGGGTTGGAGAGAACTGTGTTGCCCTCGGACTGTCCTGGACGTGGCCTGCTGGTCACCTCCCCAGCAGTGATTTGCAAGGGCCCTCAGCAGGTGGCCCTTGAACGCCAGCCCCACTCAGCAGACAGCGTTTCCAGACTATATTGACTATTTTCTTGTCATTGGCATCCTAGGGCCTACGCTGGTGGCTGGAGGTGCAGTTGCCTGTGCCCTTCTGGCCTATTACTGACCTATATCTCCTGTTTGCATTGGACCTGTTGCATCATAAATTGATTGCAGAGATTTGGTCATCCTACAGACAGCAGTGGAGTTTCTTCTTTTACTTTACTCCTTAAGTAGTCAGAGACACTATGAGCTGCATTTAACGAATTAGGGAAGACGCACCTTCCAGGAGGAGATCAAGCAAGGCACGAGTGGTGAAGCTACTTCACCATTGGATAGTAAGTTTGATAAATTGTTGGCTTCGATAGATGCCTCTAGGGAGTGCCCGGAGGGGAAGATGGAGTTTATTGCAGTGGAACTCTGCCTTATCCATGAAGATTCTAGGAAACTGTAGGAGAGGGTCAATGCTTTGGAGATCACTGGACAATCCCTGACACCTGCTGTGCAGGCTACAGGCCTTTGCCCCACTGAGTTGAAAACTCAAATGAGGCACTTAGCTGCTCAACTGGACGACCAGGAGGGGAGGGCCTTCCAGAACAATTTTCGAGTGGTGGGCCTCCAGGAACTCATAGAAAGCGATTCTTTGTCTGTCTTGAGGATTGGCTCCAGGAGGTTGTGGCTCCTGAGGCCTGTCCAAGCATAATGCACCGGAACTGGCTCACTGCATGCCTGCACAGTCTCCTCGTCTGATGGCACTGCCTCGCCCAGTAATAGCTTGCCTCCTTCACTTCTGTGACAGAGACCACCTTCTATGACAGGCCAGTGCACATGGGCCATTTGTGGTGGCATATGCTATGGTCTCCTTATTTCCTGACTTTACACTCCAAGTACAGACACAGAGGGCCTTGTATCTCGCAGTTAAGAAAAAGCTGCTTGACCTGGGTTTGCTCTATTCCCTGCTGTTTTTGGCACAGCTGAGAGTCCAGGCAGAGGACCAGGTGCATTTCTTCCCGGACACGAAGGCAGCCTGGGACTGGTTGGAGTCATTTGATCAAGGTACAGTACTCTGTTCTGCCAGAGCCAGGAAGCTCCTTCGACCCCGGCGGCAGAGATCCTGCTGTAGAGGTATGAACTGGCCTACCAAGCTGCAAGCAGCCGTCGAGAAGAAAAGGGTGGTGTAAACTGCAGCATCCCTCGAGGGGAGAGAGGACTTACTGCAGCAGGCATCCTCTGCCCAACGCAGTTCTACTACTACCTCAGAGGACTCTGTGGTGCCGGTAATGGAGGGTATATTGCAAGGGGTCATCCCAGGTATGGCTGAAGACCTTGTCTGATGGGTTTCTGGTGTGGTTTTCCTGGAGGAGTGAATGTGAAGACTTCCTGGGGCTGTGAAGCAGCGGTGGCTGCATGATTCTTATTGTTGTTGATTTCTACTATTTTTGAATTTGCATGGACTGGGAGGGAGGAGAGTTTTGCAAGTGGTGTTCCACTGCATTGAATTGCTTATATTCTCTCTTGCCCCCTCTGGAGGTGACTGTTCCTTCCCCCATGTATTGCATACCGTTGCAGACTTCATTTGTCTTACTGTTGGGACTGAGTTGGCTCCTTAGGGGGCCATGTGTTAGTCATGATTTGGACAGAATGTTGTACGTCACACTCCTAGAGGTGCTGGGGGTTCGTATGTTTGTTTTTATGGTGGTGGTGTCTTTTATTTATTTATTAAGGTACATATTGCACTGAATGATCTGGTCTCTGCCTTATATGGGGTGTCCAAAATGCCTGGTGTTGGTGGGAGCGCTCTGCGAATATGTGCCCAGACTGGTCCTCATGGCATCTCAGATTAAGTTGATCATGTGGAACATGCGGGCCTCTCCACCCCCTTCAAAACACTATATTGTTCTCAACTACCTGAAGCGTAGGGAGGCGCAGATAGTGTTCCTGCAGAAGACCCACCTTTCGGGCCCTGAGGGTTTGTCCTTGATGAGCAATGGAGGGGCAAGCTCTATGCTGCAGCACAGAACCTACAGGGGCTTCAGCACTGAAGCCAAGAGACCTCCCTACTTTCACTGGATCTATTATGCTACATGCCTGACCAAACAGCTCTGTGAAATAGTTATTCAATTCTATAACTCAGCATGTACTTTAGCAAGCGTAAAACACTCTCAGGGACTCTCGGATACCTCAGTGAAACCATTCCTTGAAAAACCAATCATCTTGAATCTCCCTTCCTCTAAAAAAATACCTGATGCCAGTCATGGCAACGGCAAAGCATGCTATCTCATCTAAACACCCTAAACTGCTCTTTCCACCTGCTGATAGGAATAGACAGCAAGGACCTAATGAAAAGTGTAACCATGGCAGGCTGCCCGCCAAACTATTGCTCCCAAACATATTGAAAGCCTTTCTAGAATTCATGGTTGCCATTCTGGTGGGATCAGTCATCATTTACTCCCTATTAAAATGAGAATTCCCAAGTGACTTGAAAACATTTTCCATAAAACCAATCCACAAAAGCATTGCAGATGACCTGGCAAACTACATATTTATAACAAATGGACTGTTAGACGGTAAACGTAACGAAAAGGTAGCTTTCATCTAGATCTCAAGCTTTATAGAACAAAACTACAGTCCGACAACAGGATTCAGACCTGGAAGAAGCACTTTATGCAGTACTAATCACAGCTTCAAACAGAACTGACTATTGTCAGACCTGGAAGAAGCACTGAGTCAGTACTAATCACCAAATGGGATGACCTCAAGAACTCCTTTGAGGCAAATGCTGTCTCAGCTCAAATATTATTTGACCTGCCCTCTGCATTCAACTCTGTAGACCACTAATTACAGGTCAGAAAACTATATAACACAGAGATTCATGGCAGAGTCCTCGAAAGGATAAATTCTACATTAGTGATAGCACCCAAAGTGTCCATACTACCTCCATTTTACTCTTCATCTTTTAGGTGGATGACCCACAGGGATCAACAATGCCCACTCTCCAGTTCAATGTGTACCTATGACCTCTTCCTGACCATGTGAACTTCTTGAAGTTCTTGAAGCCAGGTACCACTACGCCGGTGACTTTGGACTAATATTAAAGGTGCAAAGTTCATCAGAGGTCAGTACTTTTGGCCTCCAGTCAGTGGCATTATGGATGTTAAAGAATAGTCGAACTTAACCTACACAAAAAGGAATTTTACAGAGTAGCCCTCCTGGGGAATGCAGTAAAATCATGTCCATTTTGCTTCATGGCATCTGGAGATGGGATAGTTGCCAGCCTCATCAAATGAGGTGAAAAATCTCAGCGCAATAATACATTCAACTTCGCATTTCAATTTCAAAGTAACAAGAGGTTCATTTTACAGAATTGGAATACTGCAGTATTTCGTACTCTTTCTCACAGGATACAGGCATTACCAGTCCTTTTATGATGTCACCTAAAATTACACCAACAGGCTCTACATCAGGCCCCGTAGACTATCAGAAAGTGCTCTTAATCCACAATACTAGTGTTAGACAAGTCCTAACCCTTATCAGATGGGATCACATTACTCCTGCCTCAAGTCTCTTTACTAAGTAACAATTGTACGATGAATCTCATTCCAAGCACTCTGCACTGTGCTTTGGGTGGTCCTTGGAAAGATAGCAAGCTTCCTACATTAAAAACTCAGGGGGAGATTTTCATACCTTTTGCGCTGGCTTTGTGCCACAAACTAGCGCTAATATTTTTGCATTTTAGCGTAAAACTTTTCTTACGCTGGAAAGTACCCTGTAAGTAGTGCAAAGCAGCGCGAAGCACTGCTTTGCGTTACTTTGCGCTAAGGTGGCGTTACATGGGTGGTACATGGGCGTTCCCATGCAACCACCCATGCCTTTACACAGATTTGTAAACATGGTTTTGGGCGCTCTCCTGCTCCCTCCCTATTGCGCAGCCTCACGGGTGGCTGCGCTGCGTGACTTTTAAAACAAATCTCCCCCTCAGATTGTACAGCCAATGGCACCATCCTGGTAATTCCCCTTTTCTAAAGGACCCACGTTGATGGACGGTACTTCTCAGTACAGACTGGTAAGCTCTGAAAAAAGCTTCTAAATCACAACACAATTAAACCTCAATCCTGTCTGGTTTGTATGCGCAGTATCGAAACTATCCCTCACATTTCTCTTGCTTAACTTACATGTGTAAGATGCTCCTAAATACCACCACACCAAGTATGGAGCTCAAGCATTACACCAAAATAAAGCACTAATTGATGACACATTGAACCAACACCCTTCTCCCATCAATGCACTACAGTGGGAGCAACTGCTTGCTTAACGAATTGAAAAGTTGTTTGTAGCCTCTGCAAGAGGTAGGAAAGCACTACAGCAATGTAAGTTACAAAAGACTGCAACACTTTTAAAGCTTTTCTTACTTTTGGTGTGTAGCAAGGCAGGCAAATCCAGTGGGGAAGCGGGACAGACGTGTAAATAGGAGCATACAGTAGCGGATTGATGGCAAATCACATGGGGGGCGCACAAACAAACACATAATAAATACGCAATAATAAATACATTACCATAATATACACTTTCCAAAAAACACTTACCTTGCACTGCCGCTCAATGTTCTGCAGTCACCCTCGTTGTTCAGCAGCACACCTTCAGAGCCCGAAGTCCACAACCAACTCTCTCATCCAATCAAGAAGACGCTGTTCTAAAGTGTCTTGATTGGCTGGAGCGGGCTAGCTCACGGTCCAAAAGGCTGAGCAGGCCTGTGCCTGCTCTCCAACCCAGCTGTCCACAACAGCCAGGTTGGAGAGGTTTGAATTGCACATGTCGATTTGTTCGTAGCAAGGTAGGCAGCCAAACCAACATGCACAATGCTAACTTAAGTGGCCACTCCTCACTACTGCCAGTCTTTGGCAGCAGTGATGCACTGGGCCCGGCTTGCCCTTGCACTCCATTTGCTGGCAGAAGGTGTAAAAAATAAAATGGTAATAAAATGATTTTATTACCATTTTATTTTTGATACTTTCTGCCAAGCAGTTGGTGGGGCGACGCTCCTCCGCTCCCATGGAGGGACCGCCGCTGCGTGACTTGCGAAGTCTCCTGCTGCACAATTACCCCCTGCTGCACAATTACCCGGGGGTTTTGCCCACAGAGAAACAATAATCAGAACAGCCATGGTCGTTGTTGAAAACTAACCTTGAAGCGTTTCTGTGTTAGACTGATTGATTTCTCAGCAATGCTGTACAACCTCGTAAGGTAGTCCATGTCAGTGGTGTAGTCACCTGTTTACGTTTCATGTTTTGCTTCATTTTGTAAATGTTGTGTTTCTGCATATTCATGCACCAAATGGCTCTTGCACAGTGCAGAAACTGAACTGAGTCGATGTCTGGGTGATTTAAGGATATGAGTGGGTGGTTTATTACAGGGTGTGATTTAGAGCTCTGGAACTGAGGTTGAAGGAAGTGTGTGTTCCTCACAATGTCAGTAGGACAAAACAATATGCAGACTAAATGCTCATCCAATCATTGGCCTCTCTGCAGAGCCATGTTCACTTGTGTGCTGATAGTAATGACTACTTTATGTGAAAGTGGGTGACTGAGGTACCCCGTTGTGGAAAGATGGAGTGCTCAAAAGAAAAAGAAAATTCTGCATTTATAGAAGACAGCAGGGCCGGCCTGGGAACGCAAAGCAGCCCTGGCAATTTTCTTGGACCAGTCCCTGGAGAAGCACTGCCTGAACCCTGGAAGCTGGAAATGCCTGCTTGCTGCTTTTGTTACTGGGGGCTGATATGGCAGCAATGCAATACCTGCAAAAGGTCAACAGCCTGCAGAGCTCCTTTCTTTTCCTTTCTTTCCCTTTCTTTCCCTATCCTCTCTATCCTCCGGGGCGTGGGACAGAGATGCAACCAAGCAATACGACGGGGCGGCAGACGACAAGGACAAGCAGGACTTGAAAGACTGGCAATCGAACTAGCTGAATGAGACTGGAAGCTAAACAGTTAACCCCCCCCCCCCCCCCCGGCGTTTTTCTTCTCCTTTCCTTTTCCATCTTCCTCCACCCATGTATATACCATGCTCCTTGTAAATATATATATTTTTCTATATACAATAAAAATTTACTGAAATAAAAAAAAAGAATAATGAAGAGGGAGATGAAGATGATGTGTGAGATAATCAGACAGAGGATTTCTGAAAGATATGGGAAATAAGATAGTCTAAGAGCTCAGCAGAATGAGAGAATTCACAGGAAAATGGTGCAGAAGGAAGAACTGGAATAAACGATTCCCTCCAATGCCACCGCAAGTTCTGTGGAGTTACAGAACGCACAGTCTCCTATTTTCAGAATTCATACAATTTCAATTCCTAATTATTGACAACATTATCATAGGTGTTGATACTGCTAATAAGCCTTGACAAAGCAAATAGGTCTGGCTTATTTTAGGCGCGTTTGTTGCTTTGTGATCTATCAGGGTTCAATTAAAGAAAACTCAGAGAGGCACGAAATACTCTTTAGGTAGCACTCTGTCCAAAAGTTTCCCATGCTTCGGTACTTTACGACTTTTCGTGTCTATTCTTATATTTAGCCCATATTTATTCTTTCCCCCAATCTACTGCATTTATATCGTGTCATGTTATTCATTTTGTATAACCAACTTTATCATTGTAAAGCGCTCTGATATCTGCAAGGATCTTGTTCGCACTCTATAAAACCTTCAAAATAAATAAATGAATAACCAGAGTGGCTTTCAAGCAAAAGCCACATTTTCGCACCATCTGCAGATTTTCTCTTGCAAAACTGAAAAGGATCAATGGGATAATCATATTCTTCCCCGCTCCTTATGTAGTTTGCTCTGTGCTACACATTAAGAAACATATACCCCCCTATCTCTTTTCTATTCATTCACAATATGACTATACCTTTCTCCGTTCAACTACATGTTGACGTATCTATCTTTACCTTGAGCTGTGTAAAATCTTCACAAAAATTGGGTACACATGCTTGTGGGTCGCCCATTTCTCTTAAAATGTAAAGTACTCAAATGCTGTCTGACGATTAACTGGTGCCATAGAAAGATCCCCAGTAAAGAAAACTATGACTTTTAATTTTTGGTGAGTTAATTTTTCAGTCTCTTTTATCCAGTTGGCTTTTCTTGACAGTTTCTTAATGCGAGTCACTTAACTAAATAACCCCCAATTCTTAACTTCAGTAGCTCAGTGTGTAGTCTGACAAAGATTGTCATCATCAGTGGGTGGGGAGTATCCCAAAATTGTACATTATATAGCAAGGGCTTAGACTGTTACTCTGCAACCAGTAGAACGGATTACGCTGCTGCATCCCCAGATAAACAAGGCAATGCAACGCAACTCAGAACATTGCAAAACAAAAGGTCTGCAGACAAAAAGTGCCAACTGAGCTGCTTTAAGATGATGGTTTTTGTTGATCTGCTGGGTACATCAAGATGGTTAGTAAACAGACCAGAAGAACTACTCAGGGACATTTTAAGGATTTTGGGGGCCCTGGGCCAAACGGATTTTGGGGGCCCCTGCTTTGAATTTACAAGCCACTTTCAGCTCTTTCGTGCCCTCTTTGGCCAGGTCACTAATAGTGCACAGACACACTCGTTCAAATTCTAAATGTGTTCACATCTAATTTTCAGGGATAGTGATGTGTGTTTGTAATATTGCAACACAGCAGCAGTTCACTAATATTACTGCAAATTATCTCCGTGACACCATTCCGTTTCTCATATGTGGGGGTCTTGTTTTGCTCTAAAAAAACTTTTTTATGTTTGTTGCATGAAATATAAGCCAACATTTCTCTGCAAAATGTCTGTAATAGACTCTCACACATCATCCACATAAAACATATATTAAAAGGAAACTGGATTTGAAGCAATTTAAGAATTATTCAAGGTCATAAGGGCAAGACTCTCTGCAGAACAGAGCTGGCTCTATCAGGGGCCCCCCCTGAAAGGCTGGGGCCCTGGGCCAGAGCCCACTTTGCCCATGCCTTAAAACGTCTCTGGAACTACTGCGGGCGACAGGACAATAAAGAGTACACAATCAAGATGCACAGCCTATTCTTAGAGAGAAGTAAAAGTGTAAGTACTTTAGGTCCCTAAGCAAGACTTATTTTATGGGCCCCTGGTCCCAAAAAACTTTTAATATTACTACACATTTTCTGCTAATTCAAGCACACATGAAGCCACACAATATTGATTTATCCACTTTACCCAAGCCTTAAAACATCTCTGTCATGGAGCAGACGTGAGAGGAGTGACTTGGGTTTATAAAGAATCCATCCTTTAGAAGCAAGACATTTTTCAGGGTCTGATTTGGGGCACAAGAATGTTTGACTTATACCTGCCATTCTTGTTACGTTTTGCCAAAATCAGCAAATGAAGCTTTTACTGATCCACGCTATTTGTAGGACAGCTTCAACATGGAGTTTGCATTTAATCAAGCCCTAGATGTATCCAAACATTTGCAGACGTAGTACGACTTCTCAATCCTGCATGACCATTGAATCCCCATTGATTCAGACGTGTTCACTGGGAAGCTAAATGTTCCAAAGGGAAAACAGAACGAGTTAAACCAGAGTAAACTAGGGACACGTCATCTTTCACCATGTGTTTAGCTCATGCGGTCTTGAGACATGGTAGTCAGGGAGGGATGACACATTCATTGCATAGGTTTATACTGGACCTACAACCAGACTGTAGAAACACAAGTTTAATTTCCTACTATGGTTTCTTAATAAATGTAAGTCTAATGATGGTCTCTGTGTGATTCAACAGTCAATGTACAAGCCTGAACTATTGCTCCGATTTCACACAAATACACAATCATACATCATGCACGGTCTTGTGCACAGGGCGATACTTGTGACAGCAGCTCCTACTCAAACGAGATGCACTTGTACGCTTCTCTCTAGGCAGATGTTGTCATAAGGCCCACACCCAGTACTTCTCAAATCTAGCTCCTATGGATCTTTAACTCTGAGCTGTGTTCAGATTCCTTCACAGGGCACTTGGGATTGTGTATCTGTGTATGAACGCCCCTGGGTGATCATAGGGACAAGGTCATAGGGGCATATTATCAAGGACCGGTGTTAAAATTATCGCCGTTTTACAGCCTTGTAAATTCCCATAGAAGCCCATGTTAACATCAGAACAGGGGCATCTATGTAAATTAATAAGGGCGTATTATCAAGCCCATTATCGCCAGAATCAGCGATAATTTTAACACCGGTCCTTGATAATATGCCCCATAGTTCTCACAATCTTATGGGTACAATTCAACACCTAGAAAAAGACTAGCAGAAAATTGTTCTGTTGTAGGTTGGTACAGACATGGGGGCATATTAACAAGGAATAGTCAGAGCGCTGAGCTGTGCCAAATTTGGCCGATCCACGCTCCGACATTTTCAAAACTCAAGGCTGCGCCGTATTTGCAACAACAGCTCACCTCTGTTTTCCCTAGCGCTGGTGCTAAAAGTAGCTGCCTAGCACCACTGCAGGCACCCATGCACCGTAGTGCAAGGGTGCCTGCGTTCCAGGGAATGATTGTTTATGTGCAGACAAGCAATCATTAATGGCGTTTTGCTCCTTCTAGGTATGCTGCCGAATGCAGCAGCAAGGAGAAATATATTTCTCCTCATTCGCTGTTCTAACGCCTGTTATTTTTAGTGCTGCTTCAGATATACACATCCTTGTAAATCGGGGGCAGCGTCAAAATGCAATGGGTGTTGCAGTGGAACGCCCACAGTAACACCCATTGTTAGCCCCTTTCACACAAAGTGATGCGTGTAAAGGGGGTGTATTAACAAGGCATTGTTAAGCCACTCAAAGTGGCTTAGCGCCGCTTTGTATATATGTAGAAGGTCATAGCGCCACCAGATCATCGATACAATTGACGTTCTGGTGGTGATATCCCCTTGTAAATATACCCCATGGTTCTTTAAACCTCAAAGTACTTACCAATAGCCGAGTTTAATTTTAAGCTTTTCAAACTTCACAATTCTATTTTACCAGTATGATGCACTAAATGTGATAAGCATGCCCAGATGTGTGTCCCCCCAGCTTACCGTACTTCTCTGTTGAAAGCCAACATGGCTAAACCCAGTCGTGTGCTGCTTATGTTTCTTTAAGAGCTGGTGTGCATCTGATTGAATGATGTAGCTACTGCCACACTATTTATAAATCCAGCCCCCAAGAGTAGGTGTAGGCTACTTCTTGGTTTTATTCCATGAGTTGGGAAGGAGGTGCTGTATCTGTGATGAAATGAGGGTAGGATACTTCCTATGTATGTGGGTGAGCTACTAGGACCAGAGTGAGGTATAACTTTAAGAGCTGTAGTTGTTCATAGTCATATTTGACCTTCTGTCATAGGGTCATTATGTAATAAACCCATGGATATGGCACAAAGCTAGCTTTGAGTGTGTGTGATTCTATTTGAAAGGATTCATGATCGTGGGTCTCCTAAATCAGCAGCTAAGACTGATGCACTACATGGGTTTAATCGGGATAGTGCAGTAGGTCCCACATAGCTCAGAAGGAAACATGGGAGACAAATGCTGTTAAGGTCCCACGCAAGCAAGAATTTGCGGTGAGAGAATTAATTGGACAGAGTATTGTGGAAGTATATTGGTGCTTTGTACACAGAGAGGCATTGAGGAAGTTGTCTAAACATTTTATTAGAGTGGCAACTCCTGGTTCTGCATTTAGTTTTTTTCCGTGACTTTAATGTAATATTTTTAGTAGTCAAAACTGAGGCCATTAGATCATGCAGGAACAGAAGAATTGGGTAACTACTAAGATAACCTATTTGTCGCAGGTTGGGGGTGACACACAGCTTCTCAGGGTTGGGTTATTGCTGCTGCAAGTTACAGACCTAGTGAATCTGGTCACCTCGCTTCACTCGCACAGCCACTACAGTAGAGACAAAGCTGAAGTCAGAATCAGCAGCCGGAGGTGGAAGCAATAATAGGATTGATTTGAGAGCAGACACAGAGAAACATGTTGGAGTATCAAGGGATCTTGAATCACCGACTTTTTCAGAGATATTTTCTTGGTGAAAGGAGAGACCTATTAGTTTTTGCCTTATGCGGATAAACTAGATCAAATATCAGCCTTGATGACAGAGGTGCCTTTTGTAAATTAAAAAATAAGTAGTTCCTTGCGATTGATCGGACATCAATGGAACATGTTAGGTTGGCTAAAATACCCTGAGCTAGATACTGAGGATGACCTAACCAGAGCTTCAGAGCTGCAACCCAGAGAGGACAAGCAGGTGGCTGCATCAGCAGAGGAGGCACTGGTGGGTTGTAAATCACAGACTGCAGAACCTGCCGCTGACACTGGAGAGTATCCTCACTTGCCGAGCCTATGCTTATTGGAGACCTACACTGAGGAACTCAAAAAGGGAGACCAGAGAGAAGATGTTCAGAACACTCCATCACTTTACAGCCATGGCCTGAGCAGAGGTTACACTATCTGCCATCACATGCACATGAATAAATTATAGTTATTCACATAGGGCCCGATTTACAGAACTAACTTAAGACAAAATCCTAAACTTACTACCTGAAGTGCCTTCTGTGAATACCAAAATGAATAAGTGCTTTCTGTGAATACCAAAATGAGTAAGTGTCTTCTGTGAATACCAAAATGAGTAAGTGCCTTCTGTGAATACCAAAATGAGTAAGTGCCTTCTGTGAATACCAAAATAGTAGTATGTTTAGGATTTTGTCTTAAGTTGGTTCTGTGAATCGGGGCCATACTGACAACGGTCACAGTTGAGTTTTTTTTTATATATATTTTTATTAATTATAACACAAGAGTAGAAATGTACAGTTTGGGTATCGTTAGTAGAACACATTACAGAGGCGAACGGGCAGATGAAATGAAGAAATACAATACAGTTGTAGGCATCCGGAAAGTATCAATACCAGCCGAAGCTGGGTCAAAACAATACAATACAAATAACCATAGGCAAACATTATCAGAACCCGCCCACCAAGGATAAAGGATATAAAAATGGACACTCGACACCCGAATACGCATAATAACAGGCTCAGGAGAATATGCCACATCTCTTGAGAAGAAGGGAAATGGGAGAAAGATAGGTCATAGAACAAAATAAAGAAAAAAAAAAAAGAAAAACCCTCAACCCCCCACCCTGCACCCCTGCGGATGGCTACGACCTAACCCCACTAGCAGCGTGCCTGTCGCCCCTAAACTACACCCCAAGGAAGGGAAAAGATGGAGGAGGAATGTCTTACGATACGGGCTCCCGGACTCCCCTCCCCCCCGCCGCGAGCAGATGTTCCCTACCATGGTACTAAGCGGGGTAAAGCAGACTTATAAGCTAACTGATAGGGAGATCACCAAAAGAGAAAAAAGACCATCCAGCCCAGCCCCAAACACCATAGAGGCAGCAAATCCCATTGTCGAACATAGTCAGTACACCAAACCCAAAAAAGCAGAATCCCATCTGGCCCTCACTCCCACCGATACCACCCAGCAGTGGCAAAGGAAGTCACTGTACAGAATTAAAACAGTCAAGTTCAGCCCTGGCCTCTACGATCCATCACACAAACCCTTTTCGAGAGGACCAGCATAATAACGAAAGAGTCAAAACGTTGTAGAAAAGGGAAGGGATCAATATAGCCCGAAAGGGTCAGAAGAGTCAAGTCTCGAAGTCTATCAGAAACACGAAAGTCAATCCAAAGAATATCGATGGAGGTCTCCAGAAACAAAGAAAGAAATGAGTCCTGTGCGGGCGATGACTATGCCGAGGTTGCTGGATGGTCAGGGGCTCCAGTCGCGGACCGCTGTAGTTGCGCAGATACACTTGGCACCAGATTATGATGATGCTCGGGGTTCTCCTCTCGGACAAAATCAAGCTTAGCGGGGGTCACCATATGTTGCGGGTCTGACTCAGGGCTAGAGTCCAGTCTCGAACAAATAGTCTCGATGCGTACAGTTAATTTGTGGAGAGCAGCCTCCATTTGCCAGTGAAGAGCCCCGATGGCGGCCATTACGGTCCCCAGTGTCGGTCCATACGTCGTCCGATCCATCTCCACTGAATCGATGACAAAGCAGGTCTTCAACCCCGGCGGCCGGCTACTCCGGGGAAACCAACAGGAGTGGGGTGGGCGAAGGCTACTGGCGACTTTCAGGCTGTGCGCTCTTTACACCGCTGCCGAGAGCGGGGGCCCCCCCCCCGCGGACCCCGAGGGCTGCAGCAGGGTTCTAGGAACCGGACCCCCACTCACCGCGGCACCCACGTCTCGTCGCCGTCCGGCTAGTATACGCAGGGACTCGAGACCACCACCAGGATCAAAAATGTTTTCACTCCGATGAGACCGGACCCTGCCAGGTACCCGCGGCCGATGTTGTTCAACTGAAACCCGGCTGGGTCAGTACTCGAGGCCCCGGCTTATAGTCTGGAGGAGGCCCGAAAATGACAGACTGTGTAACTTCGTCAAAAAGGGTGATAAAGACTCCGGGATTGCGCCCCCGGACTCAGAGACGATTCAGACACACGGGAGTCTGGCAGGAGGTCAGGATTAAGTTCAGGATAGATCCGCCAGCGACGGAGGTCGACGGAGCCGGGAGCTTATGCGGCAATCTTGGTTGCTAGCGTAGCTCCTCCTCCCACAGTTGAGGTTTAATTATCTCGTCAAATCCCATGAACGAATAATCATACAAAAAATGTAGCATACAGGACAACAGTGGTCAACATCTCTCAATTTCCAGGTGGAGTAAACCTGTATGATGACAAGGAAAAGACATACCAACAAAGACATGCCCAGTGGCCGATAACAACGTTTGACTGATTACAATTCCAAAGTTGTGATTTTTTTTACTATGTTCTGTAGGATTTCAGCAGACACCCTTGAGGAGACCATGGCACTTCAGAGTCAGGCGTCAGTGTACCACCTCTGCTGTAACATGTCACCATCATCAGAGAATGAACCAGAAACATCAGTTGAGAGCCCTGGACATCTGCGTCCGAGGGAATACATGATTAAAGGAACTGCATTTGAGCACCACGCTCTGTCCCAGCTGGCTTTCTCTGATGAATATGGAATGAAGTGCCATAGGTGCAACCCACTGGGAGAATACATAGGTGCTACTTACTAAGAAAAACAAATAACTGCAAACTTGGAAAGTGTTGTAGTACAGGCGACGGGAACAAGAGGTGTGCCAATTGTGAATGTCATATGCCACTGAATGACATTTGATAAAAAAATAAGCAGAATTGGCATACATGAGTGAGAAGCTGCAGAGCACAGCAGTTGCTGACTAGCCTCTGAAATTCTCAAGCACATTATTGTACTACACGTTCACGCATATCAAGGACACAGTCATGCCCGCTGGATGCAAAGTGTATATTGACATCAGATCTTAAATAGAATATGAGTAAATGAGTAAATGAGATCAATTGCTTGCAATTAAATTTAAAGGGGGGGGTCACTTACTGCCATATAGGGAGTTTGTTTTATGAGCTATTACGACATCATTGAGTCTCAATCATTTACTGTTTCATTCACATACATTCTAAAATGCAAAGAATATAATGATTTATCATCTCTAACTGCACCACTAAATTGACATATATAGACAATACGGAGTTTCATTTGGTTTTAAGTATTTTGCATGAGTATATATCACTATTAGGCTGGTACAATGATTCCAATACCACTGTTCCTTTCCAAGGCAGGACCAGATGTTGGGAAGACTGTTGATAGGTTACGGCCAATGTGTATCTTGCCACTTGAGCATGGAAAAACTGTCTGATAATCAAGCCAAAGTGCTTGTATGGGGTTCAGGGTTGTTTAGTCCCTCGAAGGGGCTGATGGTAAACAGGATCCTTTCAAGCTCCTCATCGGAGAAGGTAAGGCCTGTGATATCCGTCATAGTAGAGTATGTAGACAGATCTCTAAACCAAGGAATATGGTAAAAACTATTTCAGGGGAGGGCTGCCCCTTAAGATCCAAAATAAAATTGGAAAAAATCTCCCACATCTGTGCGCTGTCGAAATTATCACAAAGAATAAGGGAGGAAGCAAGAGGTTAGGTACGCTCTGGACTCTGCCTCCTTAAATAGATTTTAACAACTTGCACAATATTTAATACCCTCAATAAAACCAAGATCATGGCTAAAAATATTTGATGAATCATTGCATTTCAAACCCAGATCATATTTATCATTAAAAAACCGAGCTTGGTCTCAAACCGGCACCGGACGGATATCCAACCAGGAAGTAATGCCACCTTTGTCGACAATTTTGAAGGTTTGCGCTCTAGCGTATACACACACACAAACGCACGCAATCAGGAAGTCACTGGTTACTTTAACAGTTGACTTAAATCAGAAAGTGTTCGTCGGAGCCATGGGCAGGCATCGAATGGGTGAAAGGGCAGCTATGATGTTGTAAGTACTGCACAGCCAAACCCCTGGGCAACGAGCATTCCCCCAAAAAGTTTTTGGACTTTCATTTAACTAGAATTCTTGATGTCTTTTCTCCTGCAGTGTTTGACTACAAACACCCCTCCCCTCCCGTGAAAAGCTCATTGGGTCTTAGTTAGGCACCGAACATGTACGTTTTGACTTTCTTTCATTTCTCACTATTTTGTTTTCAGTGGCAAACTATATTGAGTTACTCCCATGTTTTATGACATCAGTAACACCCTGAGAACATCAGAATAAAGGGGGATCCTATCAGATGTGTGTGATTTCTGCTTTGTGTATTGTTTTGTTAGTTCGTCTTTATATAAGAAGGGCATCAGGGCACTCAAATATCATTGAAACGAGCAGTCGCGCACGAGTGAAAAATATATCACTTTCTTTTTTACCTTCCATGATTTTGGTGATGAAGTTTTCTCAGAGTATACAATTTCATAATAACTTGTGTTATGCGTTACTCTCTTTTTCCAGATTGCTTAGAAAAGTTATACCAATTAGGTATTGTATTCATGCATGTTTAAATGCACATTACACCTTAACATTAATCAGGGAGTCCAATTAGGTTAACAAAGAGTGGTTGGAGGGATCAATCACTTTGGTCCTGAGGAAAGGCCTACGGGAAGGCTTGAAACATGTAGACCAGGCAGAAGACCACTCATAGTGCACATTTCTCCTCCCCCCATTTTAACAATACCAGCAACAGGAATTAACTTAGCTATGTTTTTTTTAACCCACATTTCTTGACGAAGAGACCTCTCATGAGGATACTTTGTCAGCCTTTGAGGTAATTACCCAGACCATCCGAGATAGTTTGTCTCGTCTGGGGAGAGGTCATACTTCTAGGCCGACTATTAATTCTTGGTTTGACGCTGCCTGTTCTAGGGGGCATACTTGCCTCATAGCCGCTTTGCACAATAAGGTAAGGAATCCGGTAGAGGTGGCAACTTGTAGGAAAGTTTATCGCCTAGCTCGGAATAACTGTAAGAATAACATCAAATCCGAGGCTTGGAACAATTTGGTTAATGCTGCACACTCCAAGGACAGTGCCCTATTCTGGAGTGCAGTTAATGCATCATTTTTCAATGAAGTCAATAAAGCAAGGGTAGAGGTCGCTATCAGCGAAAATTCCTGGATCGACTTTTTCTCAGAAGTCTATAATCCGGATGGGATTTTAAAGTTAGCTGATATTGAGGATATGGACAAGGAGGCATTCCGGACCTTTCGCCAAGTTAATTTGGGTATCTCAATTGGTGAAATGACCGCTGCTATTGAGCAGAGTAGGGGAGGCAAAGCCCCAGGTTTAGACGGGGTTCCTATCGATATCTTTAAATACTCAGTTGAGTTATGGTCCCCCATTTTGAAGAGAGTCCTGGACGCAAGTTGTGAGCGGGGGTTTGTCAAGACCTGGTCTGATTCTATTATTATTCCCATTTTCAAGAAGGGAGATAGGGAGAGTCCCTCTTGTTATCGCCCTATCTCTCTTCTTGACTCTTTTATGAAGATTACAGGGAGGGTTGTCCTGAACCGGTTACTATCTTGGGTAGAAGAAGCAGGAGTGTTGTCCCCGGTTCAGTACGGCTTCCGTGAGGGGATGGGCACTGTTGAACAGGTCCTGAACTTTACACTTCTACAAGGGAAATATGTTCAGGCTAAGGCTGGCAAACTCTATGCAGCATTCCTTGATCTGAGTGCTGCTTTCGATTGCGTTAAGCATGATCGTTTGTGGAAGGTGTTGGAGGAACTTAAAGTGGAGGAGGCCATCATTTCTTTTTTAAGGCAACTTTATGCTGGGGCAAGGGCCAGGGTGAGATTTGGAACGGGAGGAGAGTGCACCAAGCCCTTCCACGTGAAGCGTGGAGTGAGGCAAGGGTGCGTTCTCGCGCCTCTTCTTTTTAACTTATACACCAATGACTTAGAGGACGTCTTGGTGTCTAAAGTTATTGACTCACCTAGAATCAATTTTAAACAAGTGGTGTCCCTATTATATGCGGATGACGCCGTCATCATGGCCAGAACAGAGAGAGGTCTGCAGACAGCCCTAGACGCCTATATTAATTTCATGGACTCTAGGGGTCTGAAACTGAATGTGCAAAAGACTTTCGTGATGACGTGCGCAAGGGGTAAATCCAAAACCTGTAAGTTGTTTGCGGGCGGGGAGAAAGTGCAGGCAACCAAATCCTTTTCATACTTAGGAGTAGTTCTTGAAGGTGGGGGGCATTGGGGTCCGGCCCTTAGGAGTAGGACTTTGTCCTTTAAAAAAGCGACTGCAGCACTTATGGCTTTTTCGCGAAAGATGGGCAAAAGACCCCCTGAAATTTTACTTAAAATATATATGGCCAAATGTGTTAGTACGGCCATATATGGTGCTGGTGTCTGGGGCATCCAAGACACCAGGGAAATACAAACAGTAGAAAATGTTTTTTTAAGGTTTATTTTAGCTGTACCTTTCAGTTTATCTGTGTATAATTGTCACGTTGAGCTGGGTGTTCGTCATATCAGTGATCTGATAGCGATGCAACCACTGTTACTTTGGCACAGGGTTTGGACCGCAGTTGACTTGGAGCTGAACAGTGAGATTATCCGCGATGTTATGGCCCTGGATAAATCAAACAAAATAGCATGGCTATCCTATATTCAAAAGTTTTACCAAGATATGGGGAAACCCGAGTTCTTTACCGCACCAGAGGGGCTATGTAAAATCACGAGGAAAGATCTAAAGAATAACTGCTGGTACCATCTGGAATCCCTGCGGCTCGGGGTTGAGCTCAATAAGGGCTCGGTTGTGCGGCACCAAATGTCGCTAGTATCTGTTAACATGCAACCCTACTTGAAATGGTGCACCAAGGGATTTGATAGGTTTTTACTTACAAGGTTTAGATCCGATATCTTCTTTCGCCTTGTTTCATTTCCAAAAACTAATGATTGGACCAAAATGCATTGTAAGTGCCCATGTGATGGGGTGGCCGAACAATCAACCCTTCATGTGATTTGCTTTTGTGGATTTTACCGTAAAGAGAGAGCCCGATGGATTAAACCTCTTTTGAAAAATAGCGGAACATGGTACCAGTGCCGCCCAGCTTTACTGTATCTTCAATTATTACATGATGAATTGTGTGTGGCCATTATGGCCGCCTTTCTAAAAAGTGTATTCAGAAAAAGGAAAAGTCTAATGTGTTCTTAAATTTACTGCACCTATAGTTAGTCCTTAAACGTAACGATATATATGTGACATGCTTTGTTCTTTTATGCACATTATGTATTGATTATTTTTGTGTTGCTGCTTTTATGATTTTAAAATTTTGCTAAAATCGAATAAAGCTTTCTACTACTGCTAATAACTTGTGTTATGTGTTACTCTCTTTTTCCAGATTGCTTAGAAAAGTTATACCAATTAGGTATTGTATTCATGCATGTTTAAATGCACATTACACCTTAACATTAATCAGGGAGCCCAATTAGGTTAACAAAGAGTGGTTGGAGGGATCAATCACTTTGGTCCTGAGGAAAGGCCTAGGGGAAGGCTTGAAACATGTAGACCAGGGAGAAGACCACTCATAGTGCACATTTCTCCTCCCCCCATTTTAACAATACCAGCAACAGGAATTAACTTAGCTATGTTTTTTCAACCCACATTCCTTCTGACCCTTCCACCCGCACAATAACACATAGTATCACTTCACAAAAAGTGATCCCACGTCACCGTCGGTCGCAGCACGCCCCATCCCGCAGCAGGGCGGGAAGAACCCGATGATGAAGCATGCCACCAAGGGACCTTTTGGTGGGTGGGGGTTATTGAAGAAAACTTTTCGTTTTATTTGATAACCTTATAGCAATCACTAGAAGGACAGCTTTTTTCATTAATGATGTTTTTCCATGAATGAAGGGTGGACTTCCTTTGTGTTTTCACAGTTTTTTAAGTAGGCAGAGTCCACAGCGCATCTAACCACTTTCTCCCTCCCTTGTTGTTTGTGAGAAATTGAAAAGCGTCCACTATACTACCAAGAAAAATATTTTGCAAATGTAAGGGAGCATTAGTTTGGAATATAGTAGTTTTAGATGTTATTGAGTTGTGTTACTCTGTTTGTAATTTCAGCAAGTGTTACCAACTTATCGTTTTCTTTGATAAACTTATAGCAATCACTGGAAGGACAGCTTGCGTTACAACAAATCTTACCTATTGGGAAAGATTGCTTCGAACTTTCCTAAAAGACATGACCAAATGTCATAGTTATGTTCATAAAATGAATGCTATTAATAGTTCTTTGACCCATAGGTTCATTAAAAAATAGCAAATTGTGGTTACCTTTGACAGAATATTCAACAAAAACATCTTTATCTTCTGCTTGTTGCACAATTGCAAATTACAAAGGGCCATATGTATCAAGATACTCATTTGCAATTCTCAAATAGCGATTTTTAAGAAATTGCTATTTGAGAATCGCAAATGGGTATGTATGTACAAAATTGCATTTTTTTTGCAATTCCTTAAAATTCCTTAACTGCGATTAGCAAATTGCGAATCGCAATTAAGGAATACTTTCCCATTCATTTCTATGGACCAGGAGGCCCATAGGAATGAATGGGAAGTTATTCTCAATTTGCGATTCGCAATTTGCTAATCGCAAATTGAGAATAATTTCAAGGGTGCAGGGGTGTCCAAAGGACACCCTGTTGCTCCCCTGAAATATGCATGGGTGCACATGTGGCGCACATAATTTGCGATTTCTTAAGGGCATTTTGCTATTTTATTTTGCTAAATACATTGCATTTAAGGAATCGCAAAATTTGCGATTCCTTAAATGCAATTGCAAAATAAGGAATCGCAAATTTTGCGATTCCTTATTTTGCACCAAATTTTTCTTAATACATTCCATTTAGCAAATTTCGGCCTTTGCGAATGCGAATTTGCTTGATACATATGGCCCAAAGTTGCTAAACCTCTTTGAAGGCGGTGTTCGTTTCTGTAGACTGAATTTATGAAGAATTCGATATTATGCTTCTTTACACTGCTATTTTTATATTATTGATACTCTATTAGACCTGTGTTTTTCAGTGACATCCATTCTCTGTCTCCTCCTCCTTTTAGTTTGAGCTGCCTTACATCCACATATTACAAATCTGAATTTTATAGTACTTTATTAATAGTTTTTGCATGTTAATGGATTTCAGGTCTTAATCAGCATGAAAGTTCCGTTTTAATTATTGTAATGTATATTTTTAATACAATACACATTTCTGGAATTATGATGCAGTTCCTACGTTTACACATGTAATTATGATGCAGTTCCTAAATGTTCCATTCATTGATCCATTGTCCTGGCCAACACCAGTTTAGAATTTCCTCTGTTTTTCTGATAAAAATGAGGAAAGTTATTTTCTGCGCCTATCATTTATCATTACTAATACAGCAAGTTTGGAGCCTTATTATAAGCAATCACATTTTGTTTTATCCTTAATTTTGGCAGTCTACAAAAGTATTTGCTACTTATTCACGATAACCATTTTTTTCTGGTGTTACAGTACATTTTGAATTACAAAAAAAATAAATCGAGTCCTCAATTAAAGTACTTTGCGGGCCTTGGTTCCTACTTTTATGACACATTATTCGATAAGAAGGCTATGGAACACGCAAGATTCAGCTCTGCTCTGCTCTAATAATTCATCAATGTTCCTTACTTAAAAAAAAAATTCTAATGACAGTACTGACGTTGAGGAAGCAATACTGAAGAATGTCCTTACCCAATATATTTTCACTTGGGAAATTTCTATAGACGAACTGTGAAGACATTGGGAAGGTTAACAAGAATTGCCTTAGGTTGCAAGTATCTCAGAAGTTACTTAAAAAAAAAACACAATCATTCAACAGCCAGCCATCCAAATAGGAGACTATGTTATGTTAAGGGGTGTTGTAGAGCGTGTAGCTGCCCCAACAACAGGGCTTCCAGCGCTAGACCTCCAAAAAATAGGTAGCTGACACTATCGGCCCCTCAAAGGAGAAAATTGAAAATTTAGATAGAAAACAGCCATGTCTTCAGAGATGTCCTGAAGTGCAGATGATTTTCAATGCTTCTCATGGAGAGGGGAAGTAAATTACAAAGAACGGAAACCGTGGCGCAAAATCAGTGGCCCCCAGCTCGGGACCTCCGTACTTGGGGGACAGTGGCCAAGTTGAGATCGGCTGAACGTAGGTGGAAAGAGGGTCTGTAGCAAGATAGGAGACTGGACATAACAGGAGGCCCTTTGGGTGAACAGGATCTTATGGGCTGTACACTAGGTCTTCAAGTGGATGCACTTCTCCACTGGCAGCCAATGCAGTTTGTGAAGAAGACCAGAAACAGCACAAAACTTTGCAAGGGAAAAAGCCGCCTGGCTGCTGCATTTTGGGCAAGCTGGAGTCTTCTAACAACTGTGACCGAGGGTAGCTTTTCTCCAGATCTGCGCTGACTTGAATGGAAAGAAAATAACTCAGAGTGCTGGAGTTGCACATATCAGGGCACTTCGCATGCCACTTCCGGTGTGGATGATGCCTCACAGAGCCAAATGATGCCACCTACTGGTGCGCAGGGGTACTGCTCATAAAGAATTTCTGCGTCCAGTCCGATGCCTAGTGATAATTCAAAGGTAAGGAATATGCTGCTAGAAGTCTATCTGAAACGATAAATCCTGAGGCACAAATTTAGACAAAAAAAAGTACACAGCACTTCATATCAGTTGTGTCTGTGTAGCATGATAACAAGGAACTTTCATTATGTTATGGGCAGTGTCAACATTGAGCTGGGGCATCACTCTTGGATGCTGTCATACCACTTCACTCCTGGAATCGGTCTGTAGCCTGGAAAGGCGTGGTGAAAAACAGGCAGACTTGTTTGGATGGCTGAAATATTTCTGAAGATGACTAATCTCCAGGTAGAAAAATACATTATCAAATGTGGATGGTGCTAAAACACAAAGACATTTACTAGAAGTGAAAACAGAATTCAGAACATCTTTCAATAACTCAATCTGTAAAACTTTATTAGGAAGGAAATCAAAAAATATCCTACATATTATGTTCAAGGCACTAAGAGCTAAATTATATGTACACACAATCCATGATTTTTTTCTGTTTTAAATATATGTATTTACATTTATATTGAACTAGAGTTGGCTACCCTGGCAAAAGTTCCATCAACAAAGTTTTTAAATAAAGGTTCAGGAGGTCATGAGAAAAGATGGGCCCCATCAGTTGCTAATTCATCGAAGAAGTATGCATATATAAATACCACAGAACATTCACCATCGTCCCACATACAGATCGTCTCATACCTCAGCAACACAGTCCAGTGTCTGTGTTAGAGACTTGCATTTTGCTCTTTAGTACAATGGTAGGGCGTTGTTGAATTTACAAAGGTCCATTAAACACACTGAGAACTACAACACAAGGTTACAACTGTTTATACAACAGCATGTGATCAAGACAGTTCAAACAACTCTCCGCACATATTTAGTGCACAGCTTACGTCAGTGCTTGCAACCACAGATCCTTGGTACAGCATGCACAGGCAATTACGAGCTAAAAGTCTTTATGCACATTTGTTAAGTGCATATTTTTCGATTAAGAGAGCCACATTTATATTTATTGATATTTTGTTTCCCTGCAGGTGCATGGATGGTGCCTTCTTCTAACCTATCTTGGTGGAAGTGCCAAGGGTGGCACCTTTGGTACGTTCATATATTTCATATTCGGCACAATTCTGAGCAGCACAGATGCTCTTACATCCATCTCATGCACAGTGCACCACTTCATGTCACTCACTCGCCCTAATACAACATGAACTACATATATAAGAAAGCACCAGTGTTCAACTTTTCTTGTTCTATACCCTGTTGGCAAGACTATAAAATGTTGACATTATCAGAAAAATGCTCACATAAACACAGTTGCTGTTTGTTTTCCTAGGTTAATATTGAGAAATAATGTAATATCCATTAAATAGTGCAATAATTTTAACGAGCACTTCATGAAGTCATGCTACCCAGAGTCGGTACATTAAAGTATTAGCTGGTATGTCCTCACTACAGACGAAATAAATAACATCTTGATGTTCTTATGGAAATGAAAATGACCTAATGTGTCTACAACTGTTCAAGTTACTTTTACAATAAAATACAAAAGCACAACCTTACATTGTAGGGGACAATATCAAAGAACATACTGATTTTAATTTATTGTAAACTTCTTAGGTCTTTTATAATAATTGCGATCATAGCATCCTCTGCCAGGTATATTCCAGGGAATGCTGCCCACACTCTATAAATATTTAAATGCCATGAAACCGCAACTACACAGAAAATGTTAACTTATTTTAAACAATGCCCTTTTTGTGGACTGAATTCTATGGCTTCCACACCAGGGCTTCAAAAAATAATTTACAGAAAAACCGATAAATGGGGACCATCAAGGTTTTGGTTATCTGGAGTTATTTCCTCCTTTTTTTCTGACTGTCATAATTTGCTTGTTTGTCTCCTATATACCTACAAACATTTTAGTCCACATTGAGGTGCCATACATATTTCTAACTAGAAACTAGAAAGCTCACCTATAGAAGAACATTCATGAAACAAATTAGAAAGTTGACAAAACAATTTGTTGAGTTCTTTACATAATTCTGGAGAAACACATGTTTTAGGGTATTCTTTTTGCCTCTTTAATTACTTGACAGATGCAGTCCCAAAGCAAGCAACAAAGGGCAAAGATTGTTTTAAAATGTTACTTGCATGGCCAGAAAAAGAATTATATCGCTGCTCAAGCGGTATTAGAAGAGATCAATTAGATGGGAATCTATGATTCTAGATGAAATATCTGCAACTTCAGCTAAGAGCAAAACTAAAAAGAAATTAGGCTTGTTGAAAGAGTTTGGGCTCACAGCAGTCACCACAAGACTAGGATTACAAGAGTCACTATTGTCAATATTGTGTGCTTGCACCTAAATTCATGTTCTATGCAACAACACCTTGCCACTCATTAGAAGATAATATAACTCGCATAATCAGGGGCTTGGCCAAATGTGGTAACTTGCTCCGGAGAGAACGTCCAAAGCATAAAGTTGATAAAAGTCATAAATCACAGAACTGCTTGCAGATTTTCAGATTACACTGAACAGGACATGAAGCTGGAAAGCCACTGGCACTGCATTTGAACCTTGATGAATTCAGCTGGGGAAAAAGACCACTCAACCCATATCAAAATACAGGAAACTACTCATTGAGCAATACTATTTTTAGGCCCGTGAGTTTGGGTTATGCTAAAGATTCTCTTGGAACACATGAAAAGTTTCTGCCTGCATCAGATAGTATCTAAAAAGCCGTAATAGTCAAGTTCGAGTTGGTCTATTAGCCCAAAATAGAGCTTGGGAAGAGCATAGGCAGATGCCTGCTTGCAATGAAAGCCTGAACAGTACTATGGAAAGAAAATAATGTAAGTTCAATTATTAAATACTGTACAGTATTCATCGGAGGACAGGGACAGCAAACTGAATAATTCTGCTACTTGTTGATACTTGTCTGCTACTAGTTTAATGCGCTGGAGGAATAGGCTAAAGGGTCTAATATTGTGTGCAAGACCCACACAAGATGGACCTCCTAACAGGGTGATTTAAGTGGAGAAGTCCATTATATATATATATATATTTTTAAAAGAATACTGCAAAAAAAAAGTTCTCACGCTGAATTCGTTTAGACACCACCAGAACCCTCTGGGTCCCACAAATCATCAGCCGCCAATAAAAAGGACACAATGCTGTGCAAATCTGTGTCTTGTACTAATTAAGTTACCCAAATCTATCAAATAGCTTTTGCCACCATGCAGAGTTACAGTTTGAATTTACAGATTGCAATGTGCCCACATCTTCTACAAGGAGTTTCTGGTCAGATTTTACAAAACTAAGATATATAATTTTTGGCTATCCCGGTTTTAATTCATGCTGATGGCATCCAGATTCCTAGGAAATCTGGGAAAAGGAGACTCCCACTGACAATTTTCACGCTAACTAGCTAATGCCCCTTGAACGTATCAAAAGAGTTTGAACGAAAACAGTAATAAAACAAAGATTCTTCTGCAGTTCCATGAGCTTCTTTTTTGCCATACTGTCGGTCAAGCTGCACTAGCAATAATAACTGAAAGACTAAAATTCACCATGTTCTGGTTTATACCAACTCTTCATTTTGAGATGTATTCACTACTTTGATTATTGATTTTCATTTCTATCAATTGACACTCATGCCCTTGCAACACATCACATATGAGTTATTAGAACCCTTCAATATTTAGCGCAATTCTTTAAAAACTCTCTAAAAGTGCACCACACAAAATTCAATGAACAGGCTCAAGTACCAATAGCCATTTATAAAGAGAGGATCAGATGAGCACAGAATCCCCTTTCCTTGGGCTACGCATAAATAGTAGAACTGATTAAGGCCTTCAATAATAACGGACGTTGAATGCTAACTTTTTAATGTTGCAAGTAGAATAATAGTGAGTTTGGAAATAAGTCCACATATCGGATACCTTTGAAAAGGGTTATACTTTAGATGATTGGGAAAACCTATAACCTATTATGCAATTCCCATCCCCAATTACTAAATGGTAAAATGTCATAATTTTTTCCGGACACCATTCCTCAACTGCCTTCTTCTCTGCATTCCATATCATGACTAATGGGCACCCACCTCAAACTGGTGATGGACTATCCATATGAGAAGGTTAAAAAAACATACTGATAAAAGCGTTGAAACAAAGGCCCACTACAAGCTATTTATCTTCTATGACATTACTAAATTACTAGAGGCAACTTTACAACCTTGTCTTTCCACGTTAATGAAGGATTATGTGGATATGTGTGCATCTGTTTTTCGTGAAATTATTAAATAATCTTCTCAATCAAGAAAGACATCAGTCAAATTGAAAAGAAACTGGGTTACCCTGTTCCTTAAAAGAACAGTCTTGACACTCTCGATCGAAGGATCATTGTCCAACATCCTCTACACCTTGAAGGTATGGAAAAAGCAATACTCAATCAGCTCTCAGATCAGAGATTAGCTGTCTACTGAGAGAATGGCAATCATTTTTCTGACAAAACAATAGGTTTGGAAATTGGCCAATGTGACATAAATATGCTTGATATTCTAGATATACAGCTTTAATGCTGTTGGACTTACTGGCTGTCTTTACCACCCTGGCCACCAAATCTTGTTGAAACATTTGGTGCGATGTTAGTTGTATCCAGGGCCACAGCTCTCCTCATATCCTAATACTAGACCAGCAAGGGTAAAGATCTGGCTCTCAAAGGCAGATGAGACACCTTTTCTATTTGGAGTTCCCCACGTTTATTTTGTCTTCGTTCCTTCAGATTAGCTCAAGCCTCTTCATAATCTACTACAGATACTGGGGAGGTCATTCTACAGTTACCCGGATGGCACACAGGTTATGTCTAATGAAATACCTATTTAGATGCATGGCAATTGGAAAATCTAAGTGAGTCAAAAAACCTTTATCATTGTAAGTACTGACAATTCTCTTATATGGAATAAAAATCCATCCTAAATAGAATACAATAAAGCCAGGGCAGATTTGTTTTAAAAGAATGACTGTTAAATCATTTAAACTTGATCATTTAATTGTCCAACTATCACTTAAAACCTCTAAAATGAGCAAGTAATCTTCTGGAAGAATCTGAAAAAGCAGTGATTGCTCAAGTATTAGGAGTAAAAACAGGTTTAGGGAGACCCCTTCCTTCTTGTGACCTCTTCAAGTTGTAGGTCTTTCAAGATGAACACGTTCAAACCTTAAAAAGCCTTCACAATAGGTGTCATGTATCTCTGACCTCTATGGATTTGCACTGGAACCAGATGTCAGCACCAGAGGTAAATGTAAAGTCTTTATTTATGTGTAGACATGCCCTTGTGGAAAGACTCATGGTTATGTGAGAGAAAGGATTAAACCATACCAAGCAATCAGAGCAAAACAATCCAGTAGGATTCGTTCCTCTGTTGTTAATAGGATACTATATGGTGAGAAGGGTTTACCCAGTCAGTTTCTTCACCAATTTCTTTTCCACTCAGACACAAGGTACCACTCACAAAACCAACCAGTATGACAGAGCTCATGCTACCACTAAGTTCCTTATTTTTTAATGTTTATATCATGTTCTATACTGATCTTCGTCATTTATCCCTGTGGAAAAAGTATTGCGGTTTTAGTTAAATTCCAAAGTGATTCCCATCATCAACAAACATGAATGAATTAGGATGATTTGTTTTATCACCTTGTGCACCTTAAACCACATAAAGCTCAGACTGTGGGAGAATGGAGTTGTGCAATTTGTATGAACTGTGGCACCATTAAAACAGAACAGCCAGCTGAAAAAGTCTCTTGGGAGGGAGGTGTGGTACTACCCAACTACCAGAAACCCATTATGCAGAAACACTGTGCAACCACTAAAATAGTTTGAATGGTCTCCGGAGATCCAGCACTAGTCCGGAGAATTGACATCGAAGCACACAGCTGATATTTTGATGCGTCCAGGATGACCCTGGCCAACTGGAGGAAGTAAGGAAGTATATGATGAAATTATGATATTAGTGGTGATCTTGAAGTCCTGTATCAAAGGGTTTTAGCCATTTTGTGTCTATGGGAAAATGTGTTCATACATATGGTCTTATTTTCTTAGGTTTCCTAATACATGTTTTTAGTTTATTGTCCCCAACCCTCCCATAGAACTACCAAGTGTTTGTGAAATATTAGTGTTTTGATTAGAATTCACAGTTATTGGGAATAATTTAGGTGTTATTATTATAAGACAGACATTAGGCAGAATATGAGGGAAGGAAGAAATATGGCAACTAATTAAATGCTAATGGTCGCCAAAGTGTAAAAATAGGTTTCCTGGTTATACAAATTCAGAAGAGAGCTGGCTTTCTCTTTTACATAGCCCACAACCATCACTTTACATTTCCTAATATCCTTATAGGACATTAAAGTAGACTGTAGAGGGAGTGCTCTAATTAGCTCATATTAGCTGGTTTTCTTGGAGAGAACCAAGTGGATCACTTCAGATGAGAATATAGGTACATTCAACTGGGTTCTGGGGAGTAAAATGCTTCTTGTCCCTTTAATAGAAACATCTAAGAGTCCGGGTAATCAAAGCTTTGCATTTTTTTTCTGGGTACTTGGTATGCCTGAAAGAGGTAAGTCCAGTTCTAAGACCTACTACTGTGCTATGGGGCAGGTCCAAACACACACAAAAAAGTGTGCCCTCCAGGTAGGACTACACTGTCCTAATATTATCTACAGAGTCAAATGATCAAAGCTTCCCAGGCACAGATTTCTTTTCTTTGACGCTATGAGCAAGTTCATCCCTGGAATCAAGTATGCATTTCAACTGAAATTCTGAAAAAGGTGACCAAAAGATCATACCCGTTCTTCCTTTTTTTGATAAATTATCACCTGAATTCCAACCCTGTGACCTAGCCTCTAATTCTACAACAAGACAAGCTTTCCATAAGGCAAGAGTAACCACATTGAATTTACATATGGGCACAGATATAAAAGTTAAACCATCCTATCACACCTTTATTCCTATGTCAGTCTCCTTGTTTCAGGGTCAATAGAACTAAGCTCCTCTCTAAGTGTGAATTAAAGGTCATAGACTCTATTCTTCCTGGGAAATGTCAACCTGTTCAATCTCCAATCTTTTAAGATGATTCTTGTTGATTTGTGGGTTGCATACATGTTACCTTGAAGAAGGATGCCAAAGGGTTTCAATTCGAAGTGGAAAAGATGTACACGGTTACTATATGCAGGGCACCTAAAAGTCCCTTAACAGCAGGCTTTAGAGAAAAATCTCCTTATCTGTCTTACCGCCTCCTCTTCTTGAAACCCCTTCAGCCCACTTGCTTTCTCTTCTACACATATCAGGAAAACTATTAGAGGTTAGCTGAAAGAAACATGCCAAAGTCTTGTAGGGAACTGAGTAGAGGTCACCATCATTTTCATTCAGTAGCTATCCATCACAAATGATGGACAAAAGACCAGTGGATTCTGGAGGAAGTGGAAAAGGCTTTCGCCTGTAACATTCTTTCATCCAGTCCTTCATCCCACCCAATGTTCAGAAGGGTGGATCTCACACAAGTCCAACATTTAAAACTTGCTTTTGTAGGAGCTTGCCTATAATGAAAAAGCTCTAATACTACTACTAAAGTTTGTACTTGAGGAGTCTAGAGAAATGAAGTCTTAAATTAATTGCTTTGGTCCCGATAATCTCACTATTTAGAGAATACAGTCCATGCACTCTTGAATTAAAACATCTCTAACTTCACATACCTGTAAGACATGAGGTTTGTCATAGAAATCCACCCAGTGATAATTGAATGCACTTTAATCTACTCGCATGAGAGGTCAACAGGTACTCATATTCATTAAGTTGACATTGCTAGTGGCAGGACATCTGACAATGTTGAAAGTGCCCACTTACCCTAGCTGGGTAACTAGCTGATATATGGTTAAGATCATACAAAGAAGAAATCCTCAATGGTAAACTTTCCTTCAGTCCCTGTTAAAAATCAGACACTTGAACAGACTCCTCATTATGGGATTCACGGTTGTTGGAACTGTTCTGGACATAACCTATTAAGTGCATTCATTTGACAGAGGAAGGTTACTGCCAATGCAGAAACAGGTCTACCGTTTGTGTTTGTAAGACAGCTTTATTTTATCAGTAGGCACCATGTCTTTGGGCATTCAGTTTGTGCGATTTGCTTATGGTAAGAGGGTAGTATTAGAAGTTATACTTTCTGCCCAAAACTCAAAAGGTGCCTTCTCTAGCATGCAACAGCAGAATTATCCCTCCTCCTGTTGGAATATCAGCCATCAACCTTGCTCTATATCAGTTATGGATCTTATGCCCACCGTGCACTATTGTAGGTGCCTGTGTCCTCAACTCAAGTCCTGGCTGAACAGTAGCATTTCTAGCTCAGCATGGTCAAGTTGCAACTTTTCTTCATTTGATCCAGTTAAAAGCAGGAGGGGTTTCAGTGGCTGGCTCTTAGCACAGCAGCAAAGAATCTATATGCTATTTTACTGGATAATACTTCTTCCCACAAGCTCTTCATAAGTGAGCCAAGGACAAAGACTCAGAACTATCAATGCTGCAGGACACAGGATTTCTGAGTTGAAAATGTGTGTGCGCTGGGAGGAGATTTTATTATGTGGGTGGAGGTTTCATTATGTGGAAGCATTCGCAGCTGGAAATCTGTGCCTTCACAGAAAGTAAGTGCCATTTAAGGCACTTGGGTATAAAGGAAGTTCGGAGACAGCCTGATCTATAGTGGAAAGCCGACAAACTCCTTTGCTTTCATTCCTGTTTTTATAATGACCAGGGTAGTAAAAGATAGTCAGGTAAATTGGGTTCAGCTAAGACTGGCTCTTGGAAGTGTGCTGGGATGCCCTTATGATTAAAGTCAGGACTGTAGAAGACCAGGGTATTCTGTCCTATTCTAGGAGCAGAGCCCTGGAATGGATTGCAAATAGAAACATACTGCACACCATGTGCAGATATTCTGAGGACACGTATATTGAATGAAACATGCAAGAGTAGAGTAAATCATTACAACTCACCAATTAAGTTAGTTCTGTCTGAAACTGGGGACATACTGTACACCTTGCCATTATCTATTTGTCAAGGGCTTGTTTTTGGTTTTAAATAGGTTATGATTTTTACGGTTGAATGTATTTTACTTGGCCGCTGCACTATTCCAATGCAACATCACTAACTGGTGCAAGCAGGAACTCTAGACCATAATGTGTTTGTTCTTGCAAGGAAACACTTCTATTGACAGCATGTGGCTATGTTAAAAGCGAAATTGCTCATCTGTGGAGCCAAAAAGAAGAATGTGCACGAACTGTCACGTGGTTGTAGCAATACCCTATTTTAACCATGAAGTGACTGGTATTCCACTTATAAACATACTATAACTGGCATAATCTCTGTTATTGCAGTATGATTAGGAGTCAGTACACAAAATAAGCACAAACTTTACACAACAACCCAAATTGTTCTACGGCCATGCCAAATTGATGCCAGTACTATGACTTATATATAAATGGATTTGCACTGCAGTGTTTTGCTGTAAAGGTAACAAGTTGTATAAACAATATATCAACATTCACACATAGTGGACATAACTTTACTCCCATTTTTTCATTACAAGATTGATTTTTTTCCTTATTGAAAAAGTGCCAGAAGGGATTACACTATCACCATTTTCAAAAGGTTGTATTTGTGCACCCCTAAAGAAATGTGCATGTTTTGTGCAGGTGTGCAGGTGCCCCTCCTTATTTTATTCATTCAATGTACAGAGGACACCTTGACTTGCACCCTGATCTCTCTTTTTTAACAATGCAAACAGGTATTAAATTCTACTGGTGCACAGGAGGTCTGCAAATGTCTCTATGATAAAGAATCAATGCGGCTGGCACCGAGTTGTTGAGCTCTCAGTCTGCTTGTGCAGATGGTTCTTGACCTACTCCTGACAGATGCATAAACAGATCACCAAGCTCAGCCACTTCATCTCTTTCTTCTGCATTTGGCATCCCACGGTTTTCACGGTCTTCAATGAAATCCCAGAGTCGAACAGAGTTGAAGAACTGAAAGAAGCATGCAAGAGATCTTTAATATAGAACAAAATAGAGCAATCTAGATTTAAATGTGAATATCATGTTGAATCACAGTATAGGTTCTCTATTTAGGCGTGTGTGGATAAACCCAAAACGAGAGCCCCATGAGCAAGTGTTTAAAAAATATGAGATGCAACAACTGTACATTATTTGCGCCTCTTCAAAAGCATGGCTCTTGCAAGCACCCAGAGAGCCAAAAAGTGTCACATGCATCTAGAGCCAAATTGAAAAGTCTATTTGTTACAACAAAGGAACCAAACATTTCCAAGAGATCATAACTACTACTGTCACGCAATCTGTTGGATGCTGTCCCAAGCGATAGATACACTGTCAAAATAAATAAGTATGGGTCAACTATAGAAAAAATAACAAATCAAACAACTATGAGACACTCTTCGTGTACTGATCCACATAAATGATACTGCAAAAAATATAGATAATTATGCATAGCAGCCTTTAATCACTCTAGCGCCTCCAACTAAAATCCAATATCCTAGATTTCAAAATGTTTATCTTTCAGCAAAATCAAAACAATTAGACAAAATATCCCCCAGGTTTTCAATGGTTTTTCCAGGGCTCTCTTTATTGGTGTGAACGGTACTACTGCAGGTAAGATATCTCACTGGACTAAGACATCTATTGAAGAGATCTGTGTGTAACCTCAATGTCTCAGGTTGAACCCTGGCAGGTCCACAGAGATATTCGTCATTCAAAGGTGGATAACTCGAGTACCTATGAGCTGTGTAATAGTTATTACCAGTGCCTGGAATCAAGGCAAACTGTAACTAACATGCTCTATAGAAGTGTCCTAATTTTGTTTATAAAGAGTGTAGGGTTGACAGACCCTTTTGAAATAGCCAGGCTTGTTACCTTCTCCTTCTAGGAAATGCTTTAATTGTTTTTGGATATTGCTCACCAACAGAGTGCTGTCTGTTGTATGACTGTGGGTCTGTCCAAAGCAATAATTCTTAAATCATGGTTGACTACTGTCCCCAAGATCGCCTGCCACAGCACAACCCTGAGAGCTGGACCGGGAGTGACCAGTGGTGGAGTTGGGACCTTGCGGTGGGGCCTCTGTGCCGGGGTCAGTGGGAGAGGGCCCCCCCTTCCCACTTCAGCACGAGCATCGAGGCAGATAAGCCCCTGCTGCTTGGGCCTGACGTGGGTGGAGCTCGGAGTCGACACCTGGAACCCTGAAAGGACCCCTCCAGCTAGCTGTAAATATGTGTGTGGGGACCTCCTGCCCTCATCAGCATCAGCATTACCCTGGGCTGCTGCGGACTGTGGCCTGGACCTATGCCTGGGGCCTTGCCTGATCCTGTGGGCAGAAAAGAGTCCAGCACCCAAAGTGCCCCCCCCCCCCTCTGAGCCCCCAATTGCTGCCAGCATCGAAACACGGAGCTCACAATAGCAGCAGACATTGGGGGAAGACCTCTGTTGCACTCTGGGCTCCCCTGGTAGCAACACCACCCTGGTGATCCTGCAACACCGGATAGCCCCCTGAAAGAACCGCAAGCCCTAGCCGGGGCGTTGTGCCAGCCATTCCCACACCATTCGGTCTAACGCTCTGTGGTTAGTGCCATAATTAAGGCGTGTGGCACTGCGTCCCGGCTGGGGGGGGGGGGTCAGGGGGAAAGGGGAGTTTCCCTTGAACCCTTCAACTCTACCCCTCATTGCAACCAACGGGGCATCCTGTGCTGGTGTGGGGGCGGGCCTTCCCCCGAGGGCGCCCTTCAATCTCCTGAGATGTCTGGGGGGGGGGGGGTCTCACTGTAGCTGTGTTAGGACAGTTCCACAATTAACACATGGAGCGGTGACATTGTGCAGCCCGCATCTCGGCCGCGGACTGACAGATACCGTATACTGGTGGAGGCCCGAACGTGGGGGATGGACTGCGGGTGGCCCGGACCAGACCCAGCCATTAACCGTCCTACAGCTCGAGTCCCCCTTTGTCTTGACACAACGGATTGGTGCACACACCTCCAAACACTGGGAACTGTACACCATCTGTGTAACCCCTGCTGAGGCCCTAGAGGCATTGCTCATCAGGCTGTCGTGCACAGCGAGACGGTCTCGAACCCATGGGTAAGCTGCGGCCTCTGCGGTATGGCGGCCACCAATCTTCATGGACCGGCCCCCAGCAGCCTCCGCCAGTGTGGGATTCAGTATTCACAGCTGTTCGCCGCCTGACTCAAAATTATCGATGGTGGAACAACTGCTTTCTTCACTAACCCCAAGGAGACATGGGACCGGCCCAACCAGCTCCAGGGCGCACATGCAGGGCAGTTCAAAGTAAACATCGGGCTCTAATGTCTCTGGGTTCTAGCAACAGAACAGGAAGTGTGGCAAAACTAGACAGAAACCCTCATCAAGGAGGTCACTGGACAACTCCCCTGACCTGGAACAAATCCTTTTTCAGTCTGCCGGCGGGCCATCCAGGCTGCTGCAAGTCAAGGCCCAAGCCTTGTGTCCACGCCCGATGAAAAGAGCCTGCATATATTCAACTCTGAAGAACAATCTTTGCCCACAGCTGACTCCCAAATGGACTAGCAGAAGCCACACCAGGTGACGCCACAGACGATGGACACCCTCAACTGACCACCTTGCAAGAACTTTAGATAGACAATTACATATGACTGAAATATTTCTGCAGTGTGCACTCCCTGCCACCGGTGGACCACAACTGTAAGCACTGAAGGGCTCCTAGGCTACATTAAGCAGTGTGCACACTTAGCCCCCCCCCCCCCCATCACCTCACATGGACTTCTCAGCTGAAAATAGCATGTTTGTTAACACACTACTATAGCATTTTGCTCACCTACCAAAGGCAGATCATAATTCTAGGCACTGAAGGGCTTTAAGGCTTCTCTGCACAAAGTACATGTTAAGCCTTCCCCACGATACACCAAGACACAATCACTATGCTTTTTTGAAGGTACTGCTCGTTGCGGTAGGCCCCCAGTATTGGGATTCCCTCCCTCCTTAGTTGTTACTGTTGCCCTACACTCCTCACACAACTGCTTTGCTATGGCAGGCATACTACATAGGGCTCTTGGGTGGTGAACGAGGGGATCAGGGGATGGACTCCGGGTGCGCACCTCACCCACATCATACATATGCGGACATGGCTCCCAGCACTAATATTCGATTCCTCACCGTAAACATTTGCGGCGTGCACAAACAATACGCTAACTACTCTTACAACAAGTGCCAACAGGTACAGATTGCTTTTCTGTAAGAGACGCACAACACAGCAGGAGAGTTGGAATGGTTGCTCAAGCGTTGGAGGGGTACTATGCACCATGACGTACTCAACATTAGACACGGGCGCCTTAGTGTAGGTTCGCCCTGAGGTAACTTTTCAAGAAACAAACAGAATGATACACATAGAGGGACGCTATGCCTTCTTTTAAAGCCGCCTGGATGGCAGACTAGCCTTCCTGGGCAGTGTATACCACCCAACACACCAGGGGAAATTCTGTGACGCCCTCTCTACCCCACTGGCCCACTACACAACATCCTCGTGGGTGCTGGGTGGAGACCACAATTGTGTACTTGACTTGGCCTTGCACAGGTCTCAACCCCCCTTGTCGCACTCTCCCCACATGCACAGACAAAACTCTTCCGAGCCTGGGCACAACACTGGGCGCTCACTGATACATACGACTCTGGCATCCCACCTCCGACTTTACTCCTTCCATTCCAGTCCACATAACGTACATGTGATATTTGACAGTTTTCTTTGTTCTCATTCTTAAATACCCATGATACAGCACGCCGACTACCTGGTGCCGATGGTATCAGATCAGGACGCTCATGTCATGGACCTTCAATAGGCACACCCCTTAACATTACCTCACACAGGAAAGGGGAGAGGGTCAAAAACTACTCTACCACCCCAAACCCCCTAGTATCACATATACACACATAAAGGGGTAGAGAGGAAACGACCCCAAGAGAGGGATGAAAAAAGCAGTGGCACAATTATGTGTTTTGGAAAACTGCCCTCACTCACACACAAATGTGTGCGACATGCTTCATCATCGGGTCTGCTTACAAAACGCCCTGGCGTAGCCACTCACAGGGCGGAGCATAGGGAGGGGGGAAAACAAAACACAAAAACGGAGACAAACTCAGATGTGACAAACAGTAATCACAACAAAAAGTGTTAACCAAAGACTGGGTAAAGTGCAGTCAGGATAGTGAAGTTAAAACTAGCTCATGGATACCTGTCATGCCTTTATTCATAGGTTTCAAGGTCAGGATTAAAAATTGAGCGAAGGATGGTAGTGTTAAAGAAGGAAATCAGGATCCTACAACACCCCTCCTTAAACTGCTGTAGTCAACATGTTTCGACCATATAGTGCCACCATTCAACAGGTCACGTAGGTCTTCTTCAGGACGTCTATCAGTCCCAGTCTTATCTAACCCCTTACCTTAATCAGGCACTACAGAGGTGAAAATGATCAAGTCGATCTGGACCATGTGGAGGGAAATTCCGCCAACACGGAATCTAAATACTGTGGAGAGATATAAAACAGTTCTAGAAATGTGATCCAAAAGTATCCTATCATTATTGATATACTGGTATTTCGAATCATCATACCCTCCATACAGGTATTATCTCCAAACATTAGACGTATTCGAGTACCCCATTGGCATCTAATTGATCAAAAATGCCCCTTTGCCACATTATGGTTCCAAACATTAAAAATAGACTTGTTTCCTTGATTGTACTATTGTTGCCCAAGTATATGTTTCACAACTCTCGCTGTCAAGCATGGAATTAAGCATAAGCCATATCCAAATCCATAATTAAAACCCCTTATCACCCACGATCATCACTCACAGAGTTTATTGTATGATTAAACCCGAAATGGCGCCAGGCGGGAGGAGCTCCAAAGAACACAACCTGTGTTCAAAGACAGAAGGGGGTGGTCGGGAAAATGTATAAAATGCACATAAAAGATATACCACTGCACATTCACCTATTTTCCAAGGTGTCCCTTTATCTCATCCTGCATACCCCTTCTTAATAGTACAGTATACATACCCTAGACCTAGAGTGTTAACCCCCATAGTATGCAAAAGCGAGCTCTACCCCCGGTAAAGCGTCTCCGCATGGTGTTTGAAATGCGGTCTCTCGCAGCTAAAAAAGTCAAGCACTGTTTGGAGACAATACCTGTATGGAGGGTATGACGATTCGAAATACCAGTATATCAATAATGATAATGGTAGGATCCCGATTTCCTTCTTTAACACTACCATCCTTCATTCAATTTTTAATCCTGACCTTGGAACCTATGAATAAAGGCATGACAGGTATCCATGAGCCAGTTTTACCTTCACTATCCTGACTGCACTCTGTTCTATCACTTTACCCAGTCTTGGGTTTACACTTTTTATTGTGATCATGGTTTGTCACATCTGAGTTTGTCTCCATTTTCGTGTTTTGTGTTCCCCCTCCCTATGCTCCGCCCTGTGCGTGGCTACGCCAGGGCGTTTTGTAAGCAGACCCGATGAAGAAGCATGGCACACACGTGTGTGGGTGAGGGCAGTTTTCCAAAACACAATTTTGCCACTGCTTTTTTCATCCCTCACTTGGGGTCGTTTCTGCTCCACCCCTTTATGTGTGTATACACCCCTTAACATAACATAACTTAACATGTGTATTTGTAAAGCGCACGTTCACCCCAGCAACGGGGCATCTTGGCGCTGAAATAACAGATGTATATTGTTACACCTACAAGTTACCGCGTGACTGCCTTGAAGACCCGGTGTATCGGATGAACAGAAAACTTATATCTGACGATATTTTACAGAGAACCGCAACACCGCGTCCACTAGTATACTGGAATGGGACACCTTCAAGATTGTCGTTAGAAGTGCCTGTATCCATCAAATTGCTAGGGTCTGCAGGACACTAGAGAGGGACATAGCAGAAACCGAACGGAACCTGAAAAAATTCAGTAAGGCAGGTGATGCTGACCCTGCATTTGTCCCACAACTGCCAGATTCTAAGACCAAGCATTACAACTTTACAGCCTATGCTGACAGGGTCCATCAAAAGAGCGACTAACCAGGCAGACTCTTAGCATGGTTTATATGTGACTCTTCCCATTACCAAAGTAGTGGATCATACAGGGGCTATGGACCGTACTCAAACAAGTATTCTGCAAGCATTCTAGGAGTATTACACTGCCATATACGAAGCAACCCCGGGCACCCTAACGAACCGACCAGATTACTTTCTAGGTGCCATTACTGTCACTCACGTTTTGATTCCCGCCAAGCTCGTTGGACAGGGAGATTGTGCCAGCAGAGGTTAAGAAAGCAATTCGCGACCTCGCCCGGAACAAAACCGCGGGCCTTGATGGTCTGCCCCTAGAGTACGATCACACCTTCTCGTCCCTCCTGGCACCACGGCTAGTGACAATGTATGCAGCGGTCTAAAAAGAGGGTGAGCTTCCCCACTCGCTGTGTGAGTCCCTCTTGGTTTCTATCCCCAAAACCAGACAAAGACCCTACACAATTGGCTTCCTACAGCCTTACCACAATACTTGGAGCAGGCAATAACATATTAGGTAAACTAATCGCTGACCGATATGCGCAGATCCTCCCTGGCCTGGTCCATTTGGACCAAAATGGCTTTGTGCCAGGTCACAGTACCTCCCAGAATATTCCCCGCCTCTTCCAGATGCATGTTAAGGTGAGAGGATGATTCCAGAGGTCAGCCTGCCTCATACTTGACCGAGAGAAGGCATTGGATAACCTGATCTGGCATTATCTATTCACTTTCCTCACTCACATGGGGATACGACCCAAACTCCTGGCCAATACCAAATTGCTATATTCCAACCCAATTTCACAGGTTTGACAGGGCCATCTAGTCGTGGCTCCTTTTCCAGTGGGCGAGACATGGTTGCCCGCACTCCACCAATTGCTTGCACTTTCCATGGAGCCCCTACCCATCAGACTACACAAGGGGGACCGGGAGAAGGGCAACCCACTGGCAGACAGGATGCACATAGTGTCCCTCTATGCAGACGATCTGCTCCTTTATGTGCGGGACATCACGCAGACCGCACACCCATACGAGATGTGAATTTGCCTCTGTTGCCAGGCTCCGAGTCAACTGGGCGAAGTTGACCATTTACCTACTCAATCAAGAGCAGGCAACCCTAGATGTATATCTCGGAGATAAGCCCCTCACCTGGCATGCGCAGGCAACACGCTACCTAGGGGTTCGCTTCTATCTTACCTCACCGGACCTCTTTGAAGGGAACCTCCCCAAGGCCCTGGCGGGCATTCAAACCCAAGTGCACTCTGGTGATCCCTTCTACTGGCTCCCATTAGCAAAATCGCCCTGTCAAAAATAGTTATTTTGCCCTGCCTCCTTTATTACTTTACAAACCTCGCAGTTATATCAAATTGCTCCTTCTTCAAGGAACTTAACACACTTCTATGTTAACTCATCAGGGGACCTGGCTGAAGGTGAGTCGCTCTAACCAAACTACAACTAACGGTGGACCGGGGAGGTCTGGGGCCTCCGTCTTTTCAGGCTTAATGGTTGTTCCGCTGGACAGCTGCGCACAACCTAGACCCAGAGAGCGGGCCCTTACACCAGCCAACACTATGGCGCCTACTTCTCCCAGAGACACAACCCTCTTCCTCCTGGCCCTTGCAAGTGGGAGTAGTGAAGACTTGCATGACTAAGATTCATCGCCTCTCCTGTGAGACTCCACTTTACACCCCAAATATGCTCCTGATAGGCCTGCAGTGTGACGACGGCTAATACACTGCAGGGGAGATATAGACTTGGACGGATCATTTTCTGCTTGAGGTAGGCGACCTTTTTGAGGAGGGCCAACTTCTCACCTTCAAGTAGCTGACAGAGGCCTTCCGGCAGGGAAATTCTCTTACATAGGCGACTCAGCCACACTTGCCACACACTCTGGGATCTCACAGGAGGTGGGCCTATGACACACCTGGTGATCCAGACCATACTGACAATGGGACCTGGAAGCCAACTCATCACCTGGTTGTACAAGGCCATACTCAAATTGATGGCTGTCCCCTGACCGCACTTCGTCAGAAATGGGAGTACAAGTTTGGGAGGGTACTTCATGTCAAGGAGTGGGAAAGAGCACTTGAGTTCGGGAAGAAAGTCTCCCACAACTCACGGTTCAATATACAATTTTCCATACTGCACAGGGCATACCTAACCCCCTGCGCAGATGTACCATTACTTCCCAGAGACCCAATTTGAGTGCCCCCGCTGCTGCTACTTGGTCATGCCCAACCCTTCAAGACTATAGGCACGCCATATATACCAAGCTACATGAAGCTACAGAACTCCCACACATTCACACCTGGAAGTCCTATTGAAACGCAAGAAAAAGCACAAGGTATGGACGCATTTCACAACCTTGGCTTTGCTCCTTGCCCAACACATGATCGCACTCCACTGGTGTTCTTTTACAGCCGCTCCTGTAGAAGCGTGGAGGCGGGCGATGAGCAAATGGAGAGCAGCAGAGGAGGATGCCAGTCGTTACAAAGAGCTCAGTCGGATAGGCCAGTGACCCAGGTCCCCACAATGGGCAACCATGCTCAAACACTTGAGTTAAGTGACATGAAATGGTGACTTAGCCCCATTGACACACCACTTCATCCCCACAAACGTGGGGCCTTCCCTCTCGGGGGCCTCATTGCATGGATCCACAAGTCAGAAGCTCCACTAGCGCTCCCTTGAACCATCCATCTTGTAGCAAGTGTTAGATTTTATCCTGCCTGCCACATGATATTTTATGTTGGCTTTGTTGGCAGTGGAGAAATATTTACTTAACTTGTATTGCTACTCCCCATCAACCAAGAAATAAGCTTGCAAGGTGTCCAGCTGCAATTCCCATCTCTGTCAGGTTATATGAAAAAAATCATACCATTGTACACTAACCTGGTGATTGAATGTTTAAAATATGTATAGTAGATGACGATGCCCTCAGGAATCTTTAGTCTGAGCAGACAGATGATCTGTCACAAGAACTTAATGGAATAACCTCAACCACTTGCATTTGTATTGATTTCCAGTGAATAACTTTTTTGTTGGAGAAGTCCTTAGCAGCCATAAGGTCATTAAGTTATTTGAGCGATCCCATCCCCAATTTTAGCTCTTCAGAAGCCACACACATCATCATTGGAGGAAATGGGCATGTGGCAGAAGTAGGGCATTGCAGGAACTGGTCCACCTCAGTTAAAAGCCATAAGTACAATATGCATAATAATGACCTGGTATTCTCCAAGGATCCCACAAGGCAGCAGACTGATGAAGGGAGCAATGTGATGTAGGTGATGGTTTGAGGCCCTTTAATAAATAACTGCAGACTAGTGAGCACATACTAAATAGATGGCAACACCTGGCCTAGTTTGTTATTGTGCAATTTTGTGATAATACCTATGTGACCGCTAACTGCTGAGAATGTATGCCGGGAAAATGTGTTCCCTTGGCAACTGATGAGCAATCAACTACTTTCCTCGTAACTGCCCGATGCCGAATTTTGTGTGCCTTTCTGGAAAGGGGTACATATCTGTTCACATGTGTAGCTGAAATATTTTTAGAACAAAACTATCTAGTAGTTCTAGGAGATTAATGTGATGCAAAGATGTCACTGGGGGCCAGTGGCCCTTGACTGTCAGATTTCTCTGCCTGTATGTCATGCATAAATTCTAATGTTCACTCTGGAGGCTAGGACTAAGAAAAGCTGTCTGGGCATAAAATCTGTGGTGTCCACCACGGTAAATGCACTAACAGTGGTTGTTTAACAAGCACCATCTCTTCTCAGGCTCCCAAAACAAGTGGCAACTCACTTGTAAGAAACTCCTGATATGGGTGCACATGGGGTAGATTTTGGAGCAATGGAATAACGCAGAAAGCCATCACATTCAAATTCTGAATCACCAGAAGTCACACCACTGAGTCTACACCACTTGCATAGTTTGGATATTCATCCTCACAATTTCCTTGTGCCAGACTGGAAATAGGGAGGTGGATGGAAACTACTTTTGAAGACAGTTTGAGAAGACCAATAGTTATAATAGCTGCCCGATACCCATGCTGGTCTGCAATTGCCTGTCATTAACCCATGCTGGTCTGCAATTGCCTGTCATTAACCAATCATTTAATGGTGTATTAATACACTGAGAACCTGATTTACACTGAGGAGGACAGGCTTTACTCTGTCAGGGTGATGACGTAAAACACTTTGTCGCCCTGAGTATTCGACCTCCCCATTCAGAGATGTCCACCACACCTGCAGAGTTCTCTCAACACGGGCAAGAACTGCCATTATGGAGGTTCCTGTCAATGTGTTAAAAGTTTCACAAATCTCCGTTAAACAGGACGGCGCCTGTCAAACTTAACTTGTTATTGTTTACTCCAAAAAAAAACAAAAAACGAATGACCCTCCCCCCCCGCCACATCATTGGCGTTATCTTCTGTAGAATGGGGGTCATTTAAATGTGTTCACTGTCTCTGGGTTGTGGTTCTTAGGTTTATGGATAGACTGCATAAGGATATGTCCCACTGGTGGAAAAATAAACTCAGATGGCCTTTAAAGGAGTTGTGTGACTAGGGCAGCTTTACAGAGTGTTACTTATTGGCTGGGCACGAGTCCTTGGGTCTCTGCTTAAGGACTCTACCACCAACGTGTCTTTTGGCATTGTGCCTGCAGTTAATTCAGTAACAAAAAGGAAACCTGCTGGCCATAAACTATCTGCAACATCTGCTGATATTCCTGGTTGCCATAATGCTGCTGCCCTTGTGGCCTGTGATCACTAGGCACATCTGCTCATATGTGCCAATAGGGTTTATGGCCATTCTTAATGTGGTCTAGAGACTGACCTTCCCCAAAGATGTGTTCCTCATTTAAGTGCATGTTAATGACATGATTTTGGACTTTTAGGTGCAAAGCAGAGAGAGCAATGTGCCATTAAGCTGCAGCTACCCTTTCAGTCTTTTTCCTCGCATAAAGCAAGAGCTTACTTTCATGATTGCTGGAACAGTGTGGATGCACGGATAATACATTGCTTCCCTGCTGTGGTGAACTTCAGAGATGCAAGGACAGCATGTAACTGAACATGTTTCGGATTCTGTTGTGTGGGAGAACCTTTTGCTCAATTCTCTTTGAGCCACGGCTTGCATTTAATAGAGCTCATTGTCCTGCATAGGAAAGGATAGAAGCATTAGGAGAAGTTATTTTTGTCACTAAAAAAACAGGTGCATTTCTAGAAGAAAGCAGCTATCTTTCTGCATACCATATATTTGTGCTGTTTACGCAGTTCTGCATGGCAAGCACCAGCCACATTTTGAAAGACAAGCGCAACTGTGGATGTCATGGTTCACCAATGGAACCTGACGATCATCCCAAATTTTCTCCTCACTACCACCCTGCTCCAAGACCCCTAAGAACCCTTCAGTCACCTGTTTGTGAATACTCTAGATTCCGCAAAGTAGTGTGCTGTAGTACAATGGTTATGAACATTTTGACTTCTGTGGATACCCACTTAATCATTACTGGAATCTGGGGATCCCACTGAATACATGTTTTTTTTTAATGTGTTTTGTTTATTGAATTTGCAGTGGTTAAAGCATTACAAGTCAACACATCCCCCCACCTCCCCCCGGTCTGACTAAGATTACCAATACTATAAGAGCAGCAGTGCGACAATCCCCTGTCAAGTGAGTACACAGCCATTTAGCCAACAACCCTTAGATGGGCAGGCGGCGATCATACCGTATCTGCAAGGGTGCACGCCAAGGGTTAGCATTGCGCTTCTTTCCCAGAGGGAGCCCCCCCCCAGAGCATCGCCAACGCAGTCTCTGCCCCCCGGGCTAGTGCATCAATCTCCTTCACACAGTCATGGTCTAGGGTCCCTGGTCACCCTCTGCGGTAGGGGTATCTCTCTTGCTAGTGAGGTATGTTTGGTATAGCCCCCAGAAGTTTTTCGGACGACTAGTATGAGGCAACAGCTCGCTGTAGTTCTCAGACTGTGTGCAGCAGTACAGCATATCCTGTGCCCAGCGCATGGGTGTAGGTGCTGGACCCCTCATCCAGCAGCAGGCCACCACCCTCCTAGCTATGAGCAGTCCCATGTGATCCCACTGAATAATTATTGGAAACTGGGGACACCGGATTAAGCAATTTCGATGATTTGAACCGCAAAACAGTACAGAAACAAAGAGAAACAAGCATTCATCAAATACAATCACAAATGCTGAACATTTTATTCAATTCCCTAACTAATATTTAAAAACAATCATTATTTTAATTGAAAGATTAGAGCTTTTCTAAATTTAATTGTGGCCACCCATCATCCATACTATATATTCCCAGACTGATGCACTTCCACTGCACCCACAAATCAATCTACAGATAACAACTTAAGTTTTAGCCTCCAACTTCGAATTCCCTGACAATTACAGAACGTTTTAAAATTAAAATTTTCTGTTTTACATTTTGCTTTGTTATTTACATACACTTTATTAACTTGTTAATATTAGTTTTCTAATCAGCCGCAGACCCCCGGATTATGGGTCATGGACCCCCAGGAGTCCACGGATCACAGGTTGACAACCACGGTTGTATAATATTAGTATTGCCAACTTTATTTTAAAGCTTATGTGAATCTTCAATAGGAATAGGCTAATGGTCTTTTGCAGATCCAGTGTCTGCAAGCCGCCATGCAGCTTTAGCCCTGAAGCATACTTTTTTTTACTGAACCATGAGCACCTTTTACTGCAGTTAAATCAAATGTTGTTTTGGTTGGGGTCAAGCCTTGGGTACTTGTTGGCATCATGAGTTTCAGCACTAAGATGTGAATCATTTGATGTTGAATGCACAAAATGCTTTTTTGTGCTCGAGTAATATCAATATGGTAAAGAAATATTTGTTTTCCATCATCTGCAGCAGTATATTTCCTGATCCACTGGCGTAACGAAAATTGCGGGGGCCTCTCTGCAAGGTACGTACAGGGCCCCCCTCCGGGCTCTATCAGGAGCTTTCAAGCCAGAGTGCAATGCCGAGGGGGGCCCCTGGAGCGTTGGTTCCCTCCGCACCGCGGGGGCAGCGGGGGCCTGTGTTACGCCCCTGTCCTGATTGGTCATCTTTGAGGGGAATTGTGGGCAGGCTTTAGGTCTTTCATAATTTTTTTAATTACTTTGGGCACAGTCCTTGGTAAGTTCACTCTTGAGACTCCTGGTACTGCTAGTCACCAGATTCTGAAATATGTCGATCCTGTGTACATTCTGCCTCCTCAATGTCCAAAGTTACATCATTAGTGCTGCAACAAAAGTTCTGCAATACTGGCAGTGACAGGTGTGTCTTACAGAGTCTATAATCCAAATTCACTTCATTGAACAATCGATGATTTTTTTTAATGCTTTCATAGATTTCAGTTGAAAAGTGTTGAAAGCCTGATACCGAATGAAGACATAAAATCCACACTGAGTCTACCCACAGGTGCCTATATTGACACTGCAATTTGAACGTAACCAACATTCTGCATATAAATGGCACTAGATACTTAACAAAGAGAGATAGAAAAAAATAATTTAGGATTGATTCTTTACAACCTACTTTGCAGGCACCCTTAGTCCGGAAATTGTCTAGTTCAGAGGATTTCTCTGCTACAGAATCTTAATTTTTGTCCACCTTTTCTGTGGAGCTGGACAGCAGTTCCCTCTAGCGCTGAGACACCTCCGGGTAATAGTTTGTGCTTTATAAAACACACAATCAAAATAGTAGAATCATTGAGGTTTCTTGAAGTCTTCTTTATTTTGAGATCTCAACTATGTATCGGCTTCTTCACCACCTCACGCTGGAAATATTTTCTAGGGGACTGTAGGTTTTTTGGTTGTCTGAAGGTGTCATACTGACTCCACCTTGTCGATGCCTGAAATGCTTTATTAGTATAAATACGGTGATTTTGCTACCCCAACTAGAAAAACGGTGATTTAGACACTCCATCTTAAAAAGTTGGTACCTTGGAGAACAGACAATTAGAAGATCTTCATTCTTTAAGATTAAGCTTACGAGGCATAAAAGTGCTCAGGTAAGGAACTGAGTTACAAACAGTAGCCCAGATACATTTTTAGCAGGCAGTAAAATGTAAACAGGTATATCTGCACTTACAATTAGTATGACCAACGGTACCATTAAAAATCTATTAAAATCAGTTGAATAAAATGAGGAAAAAGGTGAGAAAAACATTAAACAAATGCAGAAATGGGTCAGAAGGATTCAAACATGAGTTTGCAAAAATGACCAGCATTTTCTTACCCGAACAGTTCCCTCAGAGCTGAGCTGCTTTCGTGGCTTCTCGGGCTCTGCCCGTGTACCATCTGGGTATGCATGTAAGTAAAGGCATTTTCCCCCAAACGGACAGGTTCCTTTCCCTTGTTCAAAATACTTGCAGGCCTTTTTACTTCAGGAAGAAACAAGAATACTTTTAGTGCATTCATATTAGTTTAGACTTTTAAATGCGATGAGCATACTTTATGCATTAGAATATCACTCACCAAATGATTTCACTCAGATGGCTTTCTCTATTTAGTGATATGTGGTCAAGAACATAACTGATTCGGATTAAGCAAGATGTACTTTGTCAAAATCACAAAATTCCAAAAAGAGGAGCAGCATTCTTGCATGATATGAAGCATCCATCTCTAAAATGAATGGAAGCTCAACATTTGGATGTTGCAAAGTAGAAGCACAAGAGAAGCATCGTTTAAAAAACAAAAAAAGGTTACTTTGGGCCAAGTGAAGGCAGCTCCTTTGTGATGAAGTTTGGGAACGGGAATGGGTGTTGGTATCTTAGAAAATTGGTGAATAACTATTACAAAAATTTACAAAGCCTAAGAACTTTTCAAAGATATTCGAGTAGTGGGTGTAGGCCAATGAATTATTGTTGCAACTTTGTAATCGGTTTTTATTCCCTTTGGGCTAGTTATGTGCCCCCAGCATTCTATTAAAGTGGCATGGAATACACACTTAATAGAGTCTGGTAAAAAAAGAATATTCTTCACATCACTGTAATACTGTCTTATTGTGTTGCATATGTGTTTCCAGGGAATCAAAGTAAATCACAATATAATCTGAATACACTATAAAAAATGCATCCAAAAATCCTCTCAGCACCACATTAATAACAACTGAAATGTAGCTGAGACATGACGTGATACTCAAATAGACCAAGCAATGAAAAATGCAGTTTTCCAGTCATCACCCTCTTGAGCTCTAACCAAATGATACACACCTCCAAGATCAGCTTTGATAAAAACATGTTACCTGTTTGATTTGACTTAAGAACAGATCAATGGTAACAGGCTCCTGTTTTAACTGTAATCTCATTGATTGCTCTGTAGTCAATAGCTGTTACCTCACCCCATTTATTGGGTATAAACATGAAGCAGAGGAGCCAGGAAACTGTAATGGTCTGATAGCAGTAAGTTGATGTTGCAGTAGTGCATCATAGGTCCTGAAGAAAGCCTATATAGGCTGAAACATGTCGACCAAATAAGATTCATGGTGAATAGCAATTTCTTGCATGCTATTTTCCACTCTGCTTTTAATCATACCACCTTGATGGTCAGACCCAATAAAGTTTTTCCCATGACATCAGGATAGGTATTTTTAGAACACTTGGATTATGAATTTTGGTTATTTCCTTTTTTCACTTTTTCTGAGCACTGCAACTTACCCCTTTCAGTCTGCATCTCTGTTGGTTGAGGGTCAACGTGAGGGTCCAAGTTATGCTAGCCTTGGGTTGTTCCTAAGGAAGGGCACTCTGGACACTACATTTGTCAACCATACTACCCCGATGACGATACTCCGCTATTGAGCGGGCTGATGGGGATTTTTCTAGCACCTTTGGGGCTATCTGTCTGATCTGTCCTTCTTTTCTCCTGCGGTCACACATCGATGAGGATTGTTATGACCTGAACATTAACCTTTTGGTTTTGTCTTACAGAATGAGTACTATTTAGGCTCCTGTACAGAAAAATCAGCCTTTTGCCAGGCCCAAACTCTTCTTTTTGATACATACAAGTCACCCATAGGGTAGGCCATGGACAGCCCAGAGGCCAGTGGCAGCGTATTTAAAAATTAGGATTTTTTTTTTAAAGTTTTCTAAGCTTTGGTAGTGCAAAACATTTTTAATTCATTTTCACAACTGCAAGGCCTGCCTCTCACATACGATAATACTGAAGTAACCTTATTACATTTAATAAGTGATAATTTCCAAATAGGATCAGGTAACCAGATTAGGTTGGTATCTTTGGAATTGTAATGAAAAATCCTCACTAATGGTGAAGTCAGATTTTTAATTAAACATTTTTAAAATGCTAATTTTAGTAAGTTGCCATTTTCCTGCCTTAGCCATCTAGTGCCTGTAGCCTGTCACTGAGTCACATGAGTGGGTGTAATTGGCAGTTGGGCTTTGAGTATTCTTCCTCGACAGCAACACACAATAGGGAGCTTAGGTGTGCCCATCACAGCCAGGCTGGTTGGGCAGAGCTAGACACAGGCTGTGTCCTGCCCCCATACAAAGGGTTAAATACCAGCTGTATTTAGTCTGGACGAAGGGAAGGGGAGGCAGGAAACCAGTGAACTTCGCAGATAAACCTCTAGAAGCTTCTCCCACTTCGAAAGAAGACCCAGATATAAATACTGGACCTCGGATACCAATTCTTCAGTACACTTCTGGACCCTCAATCAATCAATCAATCAATCAGGGTCATTGTAGGCGTGCTACTCACCTGTGAGGGTCTCAGGGTGTTGAAAGGGGGGGGGGGGAGACCCTGATCTGTTTAGCCGAAGGGCCAGGTCTTGAGAGTCTTCCTGAAGGTGTTTAGGGAGGGGGCGAGTCTTATATCTGCCGGTAGCTCGTTCCAGGTATTGACTGCAATGTGAGAGAAGGATCTTCCGCCTGCTCTGGCCCAGTGGATTTGCAGGGTTTCGGCCAGTGCGAAGTTGGCAGATCGGAGGTTTCTTTTCAGGACGTGGAAGTTGATTCTGTTGTTGAGGTATTTGGGTCAGTGGTTGCGTAGGCATTTGTAGGAGTGAGTGAGGATTTTGAAAGTGACACTTTTCTCCACGGGTAGCCAGTGAAGTCTACGTAGGGGTTGGCTGATGTGTTTGTGCCACGGGATGTCGAGAACGAGTCTGGCGGTGGTGTTCTGTATAGTCTGGAGTTTGTGGAGTAGGGACTTGTTGATGCCGTCTTAGAGGGCGTTTCCGTAGTCCAGTCTGCTGGTGATGAGTGCGTGGGTGACTTTCTTCCTTGTCTCCGGGGGGAATCCATTTGAAGGTCTTGAGAAGGGTGTTGAAGCAGCGGAGTTGATCTGTCGGTTCATGGTGAGTGATGAGTCGAGTACGATGCCAAGGTTTTTGGCGTAGTCTGAGGACCCTTGGACACTCGGACACTCTTCTAGGAAGAGGGAATCCTTTGCTGCTAAACAGGCTACCATTCTGTTGGACTGTTGCCTTGCTGGAAAGCTGCCCTCCTCCTGAGTCACAGGGATTGGACCTGCACCTCAATCTGGGGCTCCTAGAGTGACTCCAAGGGCTAGTCTGCTGGCCTCCAGCTCAGAGCCAAAGGAACATAACAGGATCACCTGAACCTGCACCCAGATCCAGCTGGAGAAATTGCGAAACCCCTAAGTGGCGCACCTCCGGTACAACACCCTGGGTGTGGCCTCAGGGAGGCTGAATTGAGGCTTATGGGCTCTTTGCAAGGCAAACGGGACTGTTGATGATTAAACCTTGTCACTCACAAAGCCCGTCAAAGCAAAGTTCGGTCAACCCAACTCTTCGTGCTATGGCATTGACCACTCGCAGGAAGCGCCATGCAAACCTCTGGCCTGCCCACTCGCAGCGACAACGGGATCTTCATGCAACATTGACAAACATCCGCGAAACTTCTCTGCTCCTCGTGGCCCTTTCAACAATGAACGGGACAGTTTGCAGTGGACTGAGAAGGTAATTTTTCAGCGTGACTAAGCTGGTCCCTGTATCCGACTCATGCTCTATCGTGACTGGCATGAACTTGTGACTTTCTCATGGTCTTGCACGACGAGAGAGCCACAAGTGGAGCTTTGGGATTTTTGGCGTTATTTTCACATTTTGAAAATCTCTGGTTCTGCTGATTGGATTTTTGTTGTTGTGGTCTTTCTTTGTTCATTAAATGTTGCTCTAAGTTTCTAAAATTGGTGTGAGATTTTCTTTAGTTGTATTTTCCCTTAATTACTGTTTAAAGTGCTGCATAAATACTTTACACATTGCCTCTACGTTAAGCCTGACTGCCCAGTACCAAGCTACTAGGGGGTTGAGCACAGCTTAATTTGGGTTTTGCCTTTGCCTCACTCTGAAAAGGATTGTGTTTCCTGCTTGAGTAGGGGTTCAACCAGTAACCCAATTTCTCACAGGGGACTTTTAAAATGGGTGTCAAAATGCGTCGATTTGCTCATTAGTGTAGCATGTTTAGTCTTCAGTGGGTATAGCACTTTTTTTACACATCCATCAGGAGGTAATAATAAAAGGGAGAGGCAAAAACATTAGTTGTGCTAATATCTTTGGTGCTGTTTAATGAATCTGCATCCAATTTGGCAGTGTGTTAGCAATTTAACTGAGTGCAGGAATCACATGTTTTATGAAAATCCACCAAGGCGGATGGTTCAAAAAAGCTTTGATAATACATTTGCTATCATTTTATGTTTCAATTGCCAGACACCATGTTTAGCTTACTCTTGATATTTTTTCATGCAAATCCATGGGGTGAGGGAGGTGGGGAGATCACAGTCAAAGAGAGTGGTGCGGGTCAAAAAAGCTGTGTTTCACATTTGAACTCCCACAGGAATCTTTTCTCTCCACTACAAAAAAACCAAGCTGAACAGAATTGCAGAAAACCTGGCACGCAAATAGAGCGCTACTCCGGTAAGCACCTGTGCTTCATATAGTGTAAAGCCGTTCAGTCATTTCTGAGACAGTATATAAAGAATGTGTTGAATGGGTGTGTAAAAAGAAATGTTTTAAAGAGCCAAAACTGGACAGCGACAGCACCACCTAGTCCTCTGGCAAAGGGACCCCCTTTAATTAAAAGAAAAATGTGGATGTACATTTTCCAGGATTTGTGCGCCTTGGCCAGAGTTCACAAGTCTGAGTCAGAGTGAGACTCCAAAGTATGCAAAATGCAAACCCTTCTCTCCGGTCTGCAGACCACAAGTGAGAGATGTTGTATCCTTGTTAGCTTCGCTTCACTGGTTAAAAGGCCTGATCCATACTAGAAAACCCTGCAGTGATGCACAAGGCCCAAAAAGGGTACAGGAGTCCCTGCAGTGCGGCACAAGGCCGAAAAAGGGTACAGGAGTCCCTAAGTGTTTGCAAACCCATATTGTGATGTGCAACCTTTCACCATAAAGGATGAAAAAAATAATACTAAATAAATAATAATAGATATGCAGTTATTTTAGTGTAGTTATAGTTCAGTCAAACTTTCCATAGAACGAGCATTTAATGTTTTGCTATTAACTTTGGTGCCATTTTACGAGCCTTCACAAAATTTTTCCATTAAAAAATGTGTCCACCTCTGCTTTTTCCTGGAAAGTTTTGGGTGCGATACGTCAAGCAGGAATCGAGGAAAATGGGGTCCCACATTTTTTCCCTATGCAATTTCCCATAGGAATTTTAGACAATGATACAGAAAAATATAATTTCACCAAATTTGGAAGCAAGCTAGACCTTGCTTAGAAAGAGTACTTTTGTATTTTAGTGTAAATCCATTCAGTTGTTTTTGAGTAATTAAGGTTCAAAAGTTAGTCCTATATTGATAATTGGTCCAGGAACTGCATATTCAAAATGTAACCCCTTCGGTGCTGATGACGGAACCGCTCAGTCATCAGCCGCAGTCGCGCTGTGCTGATGACGGAGCGGTTCAGTCATGGCCCGCCCAGCTCAATAGAACGCTCATGCGCGGCGCGAATTCCGCGCCTGCGCTGAGGGTTCTATTGAGCGGGGCGGGCCGTGACGGAACCGCTCCGTCACGAGCACAGCTCAACCGACGCTGGTGATGGAGCGGTTCCGTCACCAGCATGCGCCGCGCGGCCGCTCAAAACCCGTAGCACTGCGGCGGAATAGCCGCCGCAGTGAAGGTGTTAAAGCGTTCTAATTTGCCAAGAGTGCTTTTTTGTCCCTCCATCGGCCATCTTGGTATCGTGGAACAAAACAGATGTTGAGGCTGGCATTAAAGGATATGAGGACTCGAACCCTGTTTCCGGAAAATAAACCAAAATTAAGTGTAAGGCGGTAGGGTAGGGGTGCTGCGGGACCTGTAGTACTGTTGAGGTACCCAGCAAAGCATCCTGTCTGGTCTCTCGGGAGTACCTTGAGAGCCCAAAAAAGTTATTAAAAAGGGGGAGGGCCAGGCTGCAGGGGATGGGGGAGGGTAGGGTGCAGGGTCCGGTGAACCCTATGCTGCAAACAGCAAATGGGGGATGGCCACCTGCAGGAAGATGAGCATGCCAGGACGTTCGTCCAATGCCCTCCTGTGCAGTCAAAAGCTATGTTCTGTCATGGAGTTGGATGAATAGGATTTTAAAAAACAGTGAATTCACTGAAAAAAACAAAGGTTAAAGTGACATGAAATTTAGGTATGATAATAACATCTAACTTAACTTTTTTTTTATTCAGTGATAAAACATTATAGTTAGAGATTGTAATTATATATAAACTCTGCTTTAAAACAAAAAACACTGAAATTCACTAATTATAATTTGGGCCCCCATCATGCACTGCTTATAACCTCACATATTTGATCACTCATGACATGTTAAATTACATAACTGACATCACCGATGACATCACTGATGACATCTAGTCACAGTGACAGCATCTTCTACGGGTTGTGGACTTGAAGTAATTCAACTACTCTGTGCTTAATTTTCTATTGCCAATCAAGCATCAATGGACATAAAGACATCAGACAGGCGACTGATCAGGGTGGTGGCAGCACCTTGCGATTTCGTTTGGGAAAGGCGAGCAGACTGCGAGAGCTTCTCTTCTGCTCACTCGCTCTGCGCAGCATTATTGCATTAGCTCATTTTAAAAATACCATTTTACACCCAATTGATTTAATAATTGTGATGTATGCTGTTTATTAACTGTACCGTTTTTAAATATCCTGTGCGCTGCTTCCCTGTCTCCCTGTGCCCCGTTCCACCGCGGCTTGCTAGTGCCGATTGCTGTGGAGGGCCAGGTCGGGCGCCATCTTTGGTGCGTCCCGGACCCCTGCTGGACTCGAGTTAGCGGTCCAGCTCGGGGAGGGGCTTGGGCCTTAAATAGAATTGGATTCTGCCGGCCTGCGCGACTGATCAGGGTGGTGGCAGCACCTTGCGATTTCGTTTGGGAAAGGCGAGCAGACTGCGAGAGCTTCTCTTCTGCTCACTCGCTCTGCGCAGCATTATTGCATTAGCTCATTTTAAAAATACCATTTTACACCCAATTGATTTAATAATTGTGATGTATGCTGTTTATTAACTGTACCGTTTTTTAATATCCTGTGCGCTGCTTCCCTGTCTCCCTGTGCCCCGTTCCACCGCGGCTTGCTAGTGCCGATTGCTGTGGAGGGCCAGGTCGGGCTCCATCTTTGGTGCGTCCCGGACCCCTGCTGGACTCGAGTTAGCGGTCCAGCTTGGGGAGGGGCTTGGACCTTAAATAGAGATGTCCCTCAGAACGCGCAGCGGTCTTGCGCAGCGGGCGCGCCGTCTGCGCGTCGAAGGAGCGTCCAAGGAGGGCCCGTCTGTGCCCGTCCATGCCTTGGACAGGCCCAGGTCCAGCCATTTTGCCCGCCTTCCCCCCGGCCAGAACATGACTGGCAGGATCAGGTATTCCCGTAATGACCTTTTGAAGCTTAATCTTCCAGCCGGAGGGGGTATGTGTATGAAGATGAGGCGGGACTGTGCAGCGGTGAAGTGTTCGAGCTGTGGTTATCTGGCCCAGCCTCTTTTACCCCCACGATTAGGTTGTGGTTTTGATCACACGGCTATTAGGGCTGGGTTAATCAATGCTAGATCCATGGTGAAACATGCAGCTGACATCTTTGAAACACTTGTGGATGGTCAGCTTGAGCTCCTATTCATCACGGAGACGTGGCTCACAAACTCGTGCGCTCCGATTATTGAACTTGCTGTTCCTAGAGGATTTAAGATCGCTAGAGTTGATAGGATCATTGGCAGAGGGGGCGGACTAGCTGTGATCTTTAAGGAGGGGTGGCACTTCGCCTCTGAGCAGTTCGACGCAGTAGTTGATGGAGAAATTCTCCACTTCTCTCTTACTATCAATCCTCATTTCACCTTGGGAGGTTCATTGATTTATCGGCCTCCGGGCCATGCTGGCCACTTTATTGATACTCTAGAGGAGTGCATAGTGCCACGGGCCCTGAGCTTCCCGAAATTTCTTCTGGTTGGCGACCTCAACATCCATGTAGATGTCTCTGACTCTACTGAGGCTCGCCGATTGGGGGAAGTTTTTGAGCTAGCACAGCTCAAACAATGGGTGGTTTCTCCGACTCATGCTGGAGGCCATCTCCTTGACCTGGTTTGCTCTAATTTTTCAATCAAGGCGCTAAGCTCAGAAAAAGTAACGTGGTCGGATCATGATTTTATTAGGTTTTCATGGGAGGTGGAGGGTGCAGGTAGATCAGCTTCTGCACTGCCCATGAGCAATCCCCAGAAGGTCAACTTGGTTGCGTTCGGCCAGGCTCTATCTAGAGCCCGCCCGAAGCTGACTCCTGTGATAGGGGAGGCGGTTAGTGGTTTCAATGGGTGGGTGCTGCAGGCAGCTAATGCTTTTACGAAACATAATACCATGTCCAGGTTTCGTCGCACTTGAGGGAGATGAAATTGGGATGTAAAAAGCTGGAGCGAGCATGGAGACTCAAGTATAGTCCGGAGTCAAAATCCGCCTTACGCACAGCCCAAAAGGACTACTATACCGCTATTAAGATAGCCAAAGGGAACTATTACGCAGGGAGAATTGCTAAAGCGGAAAATAACGGTAGAGAGATTTTCTCTATTGTTATAAGTTTTTTATCCCCTGTTGCTGACACTCCCATACTTCCCTCCTCTGTGCAATGGTGTGAGGATCTGTCAGATTTCTTTATTAACAAAATAGCCAAGATTCAGAAGGATCTGCTTTCTGCGATGCCTGTGGATAGCTTAGTGGCTGGCCCTCCCTTCATGCCTTGCCACTGTGATGTCCAGCAGTTTACGGACTTCTCTCTGGCTGCGGAATGCGATATACTGCCTCTTCTCCAGTCCCTTAAATCGGGCTCTCCCTCTGACCCTTGCCCTGCTCAGGTACTCTCAGAGGTGGCTAGCATTGTCTGCAGTGAGGTCACTCAGATAGTGAATCTCTCTCTTCAGCAGAGGTTCCCATAGGCTGGAAGCAGGCAAAGCTCTTGCCGCTTCTAAAAAAAACCAGGGCTGGACGCTACTGCTTTTGGGAATTATCATCCCATATCCCTTTTGCCAGCGTTGGCCAAAATATGTGAGAAAGTGGTCTTTCGTCAACTTGAGAGCTTTGTGGAGACCTCTAATGCTCTGCATCCAGCCCAATCAGGCTTCAGGGCGGCCTATAGCACGGAGACAGCTCTGGTTGAGATGGCGGAGTCTATCCGGGAGTGTTTGGACAGAGGCGGCAGAGCGGTCCTGATTTTGTTGGACCTCTCTGCCGCGTTCGACACCGTTCCTTATGAGCTCCTTCTCGCCAGGCTGTCTGCTATAGGCATTGGTGGTGGTGCCCTGGCCTGGCTGTCCTAATTTTTATCACATAGGACACAGCAGGTCTGGATGCCGCCTCATGCCTCCGAACCCAGACCACTCCTCACTGGGGTCCCACAGGGATCCACTCTTAGTCCCCTACTGTTCAATATCTACATTACTCCCCTGGTATACCTGGCGGAACAGTATGGGGCTAAGATTATAGGGTACGCTGACGACACGCAGTTGCTGTTTACCTGGCCTGATGACCATCTGGACACTTCAACAGTCCAGCTTTGTCTGTCCTCAGTTTTCCGCTGGCTGACTAGGGCCCAGCTGAAATGTAATGAGGACAAATCGGAGGTCCTCTTCTATGGTTCCTTCCCCTCCAATTTTAAAAATGCGCTGTGGCCCCCGAACATTCCCAGCCCCAAGGTGATGGGAGGCCCCGCAAAAAATCTTGGCATATGGTTTGGCGAGGATCTAAGATTTGAGGACCACATAAAAAAACTATCCGGGACATGCTTTGCTACTCTGAGAATGATACGAAGATTTTTTCCACTGCTGCCTAGAGAGGCAAAGGAGACTGTCGCTCGAGCTCTCATCCTAGCAAGGTTGGACTACGCGAACGCCCTGTTTAGCGGTATCCCCGCTTATCTGGTTAAACGCCTTCAGGTTATCCAGAACGCCGCTGTCCGTCTTTTATTTAATGTCCCGAGATGGAAGAGCGTTCGCTCCTACATGTGTAGCCTTCATTGGCTGCCAGTGTCACAACGCACCCTGTTCAAATATCTGGTGCTCTCGTTTAGAGCAACCCATGACCAGGGACCTGCCTACCTGAAGAAGCGGTTCTCCTTCTATGCCCCCACACGAGCTCTTAGATCGTCTTCCCTGTTCAAGCGGACTCTTCCTCGCTTTAAGCAAACTAGACTAGGGGGCCAGTCCATAGCTGTGGTTGCTGCCCGGGCCTGGAATGCCCTTCCTCTCCATCTGCGCTCCACTCAGTGCGTAGCCCAGTTTAAGAAAAATTTGAAAACCCATCTTTTTAAAACTGTGACATAAGTGGATCTCCGCCCTGTCTTCTTCTGCCATTTCCCACCGCGCCAGGATACTCCCAAGTAATTGAGCGCGCTATAAAATGGTTTATACATACATAAACTTTGACCACAAGCAGGACATATTACAAATCTGTCAAGTCACCCACATCTGGTGGATGTCATCCTCTTTTTTTCTGCTATTCACCCACCTAACAAACAAAATGCTTCACAGGCTTTAAAGGACACCCTATTTAAGTCTTGAACATCCTCAAAAAAAAAAAAAAAGAGTTCACTTTCTGTTCACCTTACTGGGATCATCCTCTTAAAGATCAGCAAATTTAGGTCAAGAGGGTGACACATTTGCATTTGTTACTCATAAGACACCTTATGCTATGCCATATAGACAAACCTCCTGAGACTAGCACAATGAAACACAAACTAAGAGCCATGTTTACAACCATAGTGCGAGTTACACCATCTCTAAGTTGGGCACTCTACATTCTAGATTATTCAACAATCGGAAGTGCCTCAAAATCTTCAGTGAAATTCTGGAAGGAAAATCCACTCATTATAAACAACTGGTTACACAGAATTTGTCTCCAACACTGTACTATTGTATTGCCCAGACATTCACTAGTGGATAATCTATTATCAACAGAACCTTGGTCTTTTTAACAGATTTGTTTGCAACAGGCTTTGGTTTTAAGCCATAACCTGCGTTGGAACATGCATTAGAAACCCACATCGGGTGCGCTCAGACTTTACCCTGTTTACCATGGAGTACTACTTGTACCTAAAATTTTATTGGTTTAAAACAGTGCACAAAATAACTTTGAACATACATAGCCACACTTGCCTCCAGGGTTCACAATATTTCTATTCAATAAACCCATACGTTTACACATAGTAACTCTATGCTGGATATGATTACAGGCCTTTTACTAGCAACTTTCTTCTGTAAAATGAGGTAAAGGTTTATGGAGTAATATGAATAGCAGTATCACAGATGATATTGTTTGATATGTCAGAAAAAGATCATCAATTATGTCAATTAAAATATGAGTGATGTAAGCTGAGGTCACAAGTAGTGCATGACACGGAATAAAAGTAATAGTTCACTACTTTATGACTGGCGAATTTCATTTTGCTTTTTAAACATTAGTTCCTATCTTATTAGTTCTTACACTCCCCATGCTGATGGCATCATGATAGCATGCAGGGTTTTCGAGGTTAACGCACCATGGATTCAGTTTGTGAGCGGACAATCGCAGATGGAAGGTACTCATTGTTTTCTACTTATTTTTCACTTATTAAATTAATTTTTAATTCGTTTTTTCACTTATTTTCTCACGTCTACATTGGTGGAGGCTTTGCATGGATGACACGGAGGCGTTCTTTCACACAGACATTGAGTTGAATTTGGATCTTTGCATTCCCGCTGTTCACTGAGATTGTTGTATTTCACTCTTTTGTTCAAGCACAAGCACTGTGGAGGAACTACAGGATCCTCTGACCACATTCGCGACCGATGGTTAACCAGATGGCACAGCATAATACCTACCACCTGATCAAGTGCATTGCGTTCATTTTCCATAACATTTATAAGGTTCTATAGATACTGAAGGATTTTGTTTGTCTTTTTTGTTTTTGTATGCCCCTGACCAAGGGTCTCCATGACCCAAACACACATTGGGAATTAAAGTATATTCTTTAATGAAATATTGTGAAAAGATATATTTAATGAGGTTTAACAGAGAATTTAGCTTTTGGAAATATGAGTGGCTGCAGATTCATGTGAATACACAGATGCCAGCAGATGATTATTGATAAATCATTAAAGAATTTTGGGATGAATTCTGTTTGGAACTGCTTAATTGAGAGTTATCTTCTGGGCGTTTTGCACTCGATGCATCTTGGGGCGGATTAGCACATCTTTGCAATCAGCAATTCTTTCCCCCTGAAGAAGAAGACCGCTAAGATATGTTCAGAGAGACATAAAAAAAATGCATGGGTGCATTATCATAAGCCATCTGGTTCTTGAGAGCCATTGCTTTCCAGAAGACAAAACGGCCCATATGAAATACTCATGGGTTGCCGGGAGGAGGCTCCCTCAAATCAGCATCTCATCTGCTAAACTAGAGGCAGTTAAATGATGCTGCTGTTTTACTATCCTGCAGAAAGCTTATACAATGTCTCTAAAGTGTCTATAAAGCATCCATTCTAAGTTGAGAGATACCTTAACTTACTGTCCAACCGAGGACTGCCACTCTATCCAGTCTGGTGATTGGGTACATGTTGGCATATACCAGAGGAAGACTACTCTACAGCCTCTAAGGAGTGGTTCTATCAGATCCTGCTCATCGTGAACAAAACCATTGAATGATGAGCCTTAGATTCACTCATCTGCCGGGGTAGAAGTCAGAGTAGGCGTCAGTCCAATATTTAGGACAGACTAGGCGCAGAATTGCGAGCCACAGTCACCATCGGGACAGATCTGCTGGCAGAAACCAGACTGCAGGTCCCCTCAGATCCATGGGGCCCGAAGGTGTGCCTGCAGAATCCATAAGGGTACCAAAAATGTGCAGCATCACGTCTGTAAAGGCCCGAATTTGCTGCAGCAACGCTGATGGACCCAGGAAGTCAGGCTGGATCGTGGACTAATGCTGTAGTCTATTTTTGGTGGGCGACCGAGATCTTGCAGTACTCTGATGTTGTGCAACATCTCCTGACGTGAGTTGCAGGAAGAAGGGGAGCCATATTTGACTTCTTGTGTTTTCTCTTCTTGGACTTACCTGAAGCCTTGGAGTGGGATAAAGATCTCTCTCAGAAATAGCCTTGGGATCGAAAACACATCTGCATTCCCAACTTTGATCAGGCCTGCTTCTTCCAAACTTTCCTACAGTGCTCAGGAATAGAGTTTGGCCTGGTGGTTCTGGTTGGGCTCAAGTTCATCCAAGCACATTTGTTGTACAATTTGGAGTCCTACTAGGAGCTGAGGAGCCAACGACAGATCTCGAGAGGGTCTGTTACTGGAATCTGGTAGTGGCAATTGCTACAAGGTTTGAATTCGGTTGTTTTAGGGGAAGAAATGTCCCTTGCATACAGGTGAAATTTTTTAAAAATATTTTCTGTAGAGTGACCGATATTGAGTGAGTGAGCTCCGCATCCACGTCGGAAGGCTAACATTGACATGAGGAGGCGGTGATTATATGGTGGCCCTAAAGTAATATACTGGGAGGGATGAAGCTGATGTGGAGCCACACAACACTACCAACTGACAAGTGAGGGAACTACAGAGAAAGCTTTTCAGATCGAGTCTGGTGCTTGCATGAGGATGAGACATCTGCAGTTAGAAGTATAAATTAGAAACATTTCATTCAAATTACCTCGCTTCGACTACCACCTTCTAGTGGACTGTTGATTCGCAAATCTCACCCCCAGAGAGGTAATGCATATTTCATTTGTGGATCGTAAGTATACACCTGGCTACCTCTGGACTGGGACTTACTACTATTCAAGCCCTAAGACATTGTGATAGTCAACCCTTAGAACACAAGAGGGGTAGGTGGGCTGCTTCAACTACCTCAAAGTTCTTCTCTGATTTAACTCCCATGTAAGGAATGACCATTGCTTTAGACAAGATAAGAAGGAATGCAGAGATTTTGGAAGAAACAGCAAATTACACTACAATAGCTTAAGAATTACCAACATAAAAGCTGGATACCCACACCAAGATGCTGATCCACAATGGAATGATTTGAGATTACCTTTTAACAGTCAAAGGGGATGTCTGTGCCACTGTAAGTACTGACCGTTGAACTCACCTTCCCAACACTTCCCTTAGAATAAACAAGCAGATAGATTAGGGGGGAGTGTAAAAAAATTACACGCGATACAAAGAAGCCTTGACCGGAGTCTGAATAGCATCTGCACATGGTTAGGGAACGTTTTCAGCCCCTGGGGTAGGAAGATTTTTTTAATCCATTACTGGTATTATCCTGGTTGTGGAAAACTATAGCTAACAGATTGATCTTGTGAATCACCTAATGCTCTTAATATTTTACATTTGCTACTTCACAAGTTAGAGAGGGAAGTGATCACAAAGAGATAAATAAAGAAATGGTGAGACAGTATTGAATTGAACTGTTGCAAAACAAACTTTTTCGGCTCTGAAAAAAGGGGGGACTGTGAAAACAAAAATTGTGTCTGCATTATGGCCATATACTCCTATGAAGTGCAATATTGGCAACCACATATGCAATCCTGGATGTATCAACCATTAAATCAAATGTGTATGTCATTTTATATGAGCTTAACACTTTGTGCGACATTGAATGTGCTTGTAAACTTTTATCACTCTAGTATGCTCAGAAGCCGAAGAGCTCAGTGTCGTACCCCACATATTTTCCAACAGCTTAACCTCGTTTTTAAACAGGACAAAGAAAGCAGGGTTTTGTGAGTATAATAAGACCAGTACTGTGTACATGAGGGATATCTTCTCCTCAAGGCTGTTTTGCACTTCCCTGAGGGGAAGATCTTGACACCTGCACATTAGTTGTGTTTTGCTGAGAATAACACGTTTCTGACACATGATCATGCTTTACTGACTTGCCCTGAGAGAAAATATATAAATACTAAATTGATTACATAGGGATTTTAGCTCTTAGCTCCAACTGTTTTCTTGCGAGAGCCATGGCCACATAAAACTAGAATTGCCTGATCTTTTGATTGCTCCCTGTTATTTTACATTAAATGCTAACTGGATTTTAGGCTTCCACATTTACTGTGTTTTATTTTTAACAACGCTTACTATATAATTATGGATTCACCATATTTACCCTAAGTTTGCAGATTATACAATAATGTGGTTTCTGTTTCAAATGGATGAAAGTAATACTACCACATAATTGGTCCTTTTTGGTGTACAATAAAAATAATCTTGTTGTATAATTTGGTTCCATCTGGTGCATAATGCTAGTAGCCCTGACAATGGTAAAGCTGTGCAGATTGGTTTAGAGGCTATCATTATAGTAACAAAACCAATATGTCATGGTTCCCTGTGAAATATAGGTTTTTATACTACTTGATTTTATGCAAGGAAGCACCAAAACATATAATACATAGTATAGATATAGATGTGCAGAGGGCAGTATTCGATGTATGACCACTGTTGAGTGTGGGAAAGGAACCTAAGACACGAGAGGTGCAGCATCAAGTGAGTCAGGATGCTCCATCCCCTCCACACAAAACATGCCATAACTATTGCGCTGTTGGCAAATTGGTATTTTGAGTATGGTGGCCTCTCTGAGGTATTGTGTGGGTTGTGTTTGTCAGTAACCATAAGCAATCAATTTCAAATATTTTACACATCTGAGATAGATCCATAATTCAATTTGTAACTATGCTTTTTCCACGACTTTCATTTGTTTGTGCTGTAATTAATTTCCAACCAAGCTGTGCATGGCCTTTACCTGTGTGCAGAAAGAGTTGCCCGCAAGGCTTGGCCTGTGGTGAGGACCTGCTTCCGACAAACCTTGGGCAACCAATCAGTGCAGCACAAAGCTTTTGATTGTGTGCAGCAGGGGTTGGCTGCATCCATCCTACGCAGGTTGCAAACTCAAGCTTGGCAGAAAGGATGGCCAACAGAACCTTACCTTTGGTCTTGCCCAGTGTATTTATTCTTTTTTTCTCAGATTCGCAGATCAGAGTTTGGAAGTTTGGAAAAGCGTCATGCCCGTGTAGTGTAATCTCAGGGTTACGAATTTATATCCACAATGCATGGGACTGTAAAGGCTTGTCATGGGTTCGTGGAACCTAGGCATGAAGATTGTCCTTGATCAGTGGTACCATTTTCAGGATTGGTGGATCTTGTTGCTACAGATACCTTTTTAGGTGTTGGGGTTCTGTGAATACTGAAAGGGAGCTGCGAATCCTGCACTTCCTTTTAATTTTTGTTTTTCATATTTGGTTCGTGGGGGTCCTCTGAGATTCCCCCTTCTATGGACCGGGAAGAAGGGCGTCAGGATAGGTCAACCCTGCCCCAAAAGGCCTTCTAATTCTTTCTTCAGAACACCAAGACCGTGTCCCACCACGATAGGAGAAATCTTTAATTTGTGGCGTCAATCAGATCATTAGTGTTCAAAGTACTAATTCTGGTACCGCGGATCACAATGGGCCAATGTGAGAAAAGGCTTTCACGTCCAACTGCATGGCAATTTTTTTCCCACCTTTTCCGGGTTCTCAAATTCCAAATGGCACATATATAAAAGTGTGCCAGCGTTAAAGTCTACTCAGCAACTTTTAAAAATGCTGATAACTCAAAACTAGTGAATGGATTTACACAAGAGCAACAAAAGCAGACTTCGGGAGTAAAGTTCTACTTTCATGTAAAGTTCGGCGTAAATCCATCTGGGCTGTATGCAAGAGCAAACTTTTACATGAGAGATAAAATGGGAATACCCATAAGTTTTCACCCCCGCGTAACTTTTCCCCCCTGCAGAGATCTGCACCATTTATGACATACCAGACCTTAACTAACTTCACCAAGTGAATGCGAAATTTGGTCAAATCCATTCACATGTAAAATGTTCTAGGCAACTCAAAACATTTCTATTCAATGGAAAATGAACTTGAACCATAACTACACAATGGCAAGAGCCACTGTGTAATATATGTACAGGTGAGCGCACAATCATACACAGTATTTTTTAAAGAAAGCATAATGATTTTTGAGCAACCCTTGGTAGCCCATGGCTGAAAACGTTTTTTCCAGTTTTGTTTACGTGCTATTCTTAATAAGAGCACATGCAGGGGCCAAGCACATCAAGTTCTGAAGGGGCACTTCAGCAGCTCTGAAAACTCAGCATTCCAAGGGGTTCACGTTGTTTAACTACGTGGGCTGGGGTCACTTCTGTTTGTTTCGCTTCAGTGTAAATAATTGGAAAATTTGAAAACCGCTCACTGGGCTAGTTTGTATTACTCGCATCTGCATGCAGTAAAGGTCACGGGTTTTCCTGAATTTGTTTCTAGTCTAAAGGTCATTACTTTAAATAGAAACGAAGCATGCGATGCTGACATCACCTTTGGCTCGGATACAGCAAAAAGAACAGCCCACCAAGAGGTAATAAAACCGAAGAAGTAAGGAAAAAAAGATATCTCCTACCCATGTCAAACATCAAGGAATAGACCATTCCTAGAATGTGAATTTGTGTATAGAACGCTAGTAATAGTCTAAAAACACCACAGATCCGAAAAGACTTAAAATGTACTTGCTTTACACTGCTTAAAGAGATTCCTGCAAGAGAATGTATAGATTTACAGAAAACCTTGACAACTGCCGAGCGCTTTCTTTAGTACAATACATACATGCCAATAGAACGATTTAGGCAGGAGAGTCACGATTTTGTACGGCAAAATGGCTTTATTTTAGGCAGTCTTCCGCCTAAAATTACCTTTGCTTCAATATACTTCAAAGGGGAAAATAAAGTCCCACAAAATGTTAGCAGGTATGCAAATCGCTGAGGAGTTCTGTGGTGGTGAGAAGTGTTGCTTTTGTTGCTTATGGAAAAACACCTCTAAGGGCCTAATTTAGGTCTCGGTGAATGGGTAACTCTGTCACAATGGGTGATCAGCACACCATGACTTAAGAATTACAGGGCTTTTTTCTATTACGTACGCGGAACCATAACTGACCCTTTAACCGTGTTTTTCAGTGAAATGTATATAAATATTACATATAACTAGACAGGTGTATGGGTAGATAAATATATTTGGGCGCTTTAAATGCACAAAGTGCAGTGATTAAAGCTCATGTTTCACAGGTAGCTATGAAATATGAAAATACTGAAAAATACTTCATGGTTCTTTGTGAAAAAAGCATTTCATCATGTTTACGGTAGTATCTAAACCACTCTACAGAGCCTTACCATTGTCAGAACTACTAGGATGATGTGGCACAGAGGCAACCTGTGCAGCAAAATTTGGAAAACTTGTGGCACAATTTCTGGACGCACTATTTTCATCCACATGAACTAGAAACAACATATTTGGTGAAATCTGCATATTCTGTGGGAAATACAGTAAAAGAGGCAGCCACAGAATTGCACAAATCCCCTGACCCTTCAAACAGGCTCTTATTTTTGTATCAATGTATTCAATAAAGGTAAACCAATCCTAAACATTGAAATTCCAGTCAGTACTCATTTTTAGCTCAGTGAATTTTTAAAGTTTTTCACAATCTATTTCCTAACCAGAACATCCCTATAACCTTTGGTTTTTTAAGTGAATTTGTATGGTTTTTCACCTGAGAGTCTTGCATGCAGACTGGTGGAGAAAGGGGGTGGGCCTCTGACCAGCTCTCAGGAGTCCCGCTGTAAGTGACTTACTGGAGGTAACAAGAGGACTTCTTGGTCCCCAAGGTCCCTCAGCATCCAAGAAGACTTCATCCCCAACCATAGTGGGCCTGGAGGAGCGTTTGCAGAGTGGTGGAGAAAGGGGGCGTGGCCTCTGAAGACCTCTCCGCAATCCCACATTGTGGGACTTACTGGAGGTAACAGGAGGGCTTGTTGGACCCAATAGACCCTCTTCAGCCAAGAGGACTTCATCCCCCAACCAGCAGTGCACCAGGAAGTGGAGAAAGGGGCAGGCCTCCGCCTACTTGCCGGTCTTTTTTTTTTTGTTTTACAATGTTTTTTTAGGGGAAGGGCCAATTTTGGCCCCAGGGTCCCCATCCCTAGGGTCAGGCCTTTTTTAAATGGGGACAAGAGCCACAAGGCCCCTCCTCCCAACCCGAGACCCGTCCTTAGCATTTTTTTTAATAAAGGAATAAGGGGAGGGGCCCACATGGCCCCCTTCCGGGCCGATTTCATCCCCGGGGACCCAATCCAACGGGAACCCGGCCTTGTGTGGGTGCCCTGGTCACACCAAAGACACCCACTTAGCAATGTTAAATAAGATAGGAAACAGCTAGGTCCCAAGGGTGGGCACCCCCTGGGACATAGCAGGAGACATCCCAGGGGGAAGGAGGGGTGGCGGTCCCCAGGGCCATGATTGGTTCCAGGGCTGTGCGGCCCCCCCTCCAATCTTTACTTTAGATGGAAGCGTCCCACGGGGGGGTCCGTAATCATTACATTGTTTGAGCCCTGAGGAGGTGGTGGTCCCCAGGACTGTAGGGGGTCTGTGCATGCACCCGCATTTCTACAGCAATTGCCACGCAGAGGTGGCGGTCCCTGAGGCTGAGTGGGGGTCCAAGCCACCCCCACCGTGTCCATTTAAGTTAAAGCCCCAGGGAGTGGGGGTCCAGTAGGGCTGCGAGAAGGGGGGCAGCCCCCACATTTACTCTGGCAAAAGCCCTGGGGAGGTGGCGACCCCCAGGGCTGCGGGGGGCCGGTTGGCCGCCCCACTTTGTTTATACATAAAGCCCCAGGAAGGTGGTGGCCCCAGGGGCACGTGTGTGCTGCATGGCCCTATAATTATAAAACACTGCTTTAACACTGGATTTGGCCACACGGGGCTTCCTATAAAGACGCACAGGAGATTGCGCGTCTTTTTTTCAATTTTGCAGCGGGACCTCCGGTGAACTGTTCATGTTCCGAATGTCTATTACTGAAAACATCCCACCAGTGCTAAAATAACTAGATGCAGTGTAATGTGGCATATGGACTACTGCTAATTAATCTATTAGGGCCTCCTAAAGAATTCGATACAAGTCACTTAAAATAAGTTATAAATCAGACTGCAATGATGTGTCTGAACTAAAGAAAGTAGACTATGGTAAAAGCAGAACGAAAAGCACTCCACTGGCTCCCAGTTGACTATGGGATTAAATTAAAGACAATCTGTATTAGGCCAATACCATGACCCTTCTAGAAACACAAGCTCACAGAGGGGACAAACAAACTCCATTAAAAAAATTTTCACAGAACAGAAATGTCAAGAATTTCCTTGAACTCCATTCTCCTTGAATAATTCAGAACTGTGAATTTCACACCAACCTGTTAAAGGCAAGCTACCATAATAATACCTCGCAACGGCATAAAGAGGTATTTATTTTATAACTATGCTGCAGGCCCACAATGGTTAGGACTCATTATCAGTGAGGACGAAGTGTCATGCAAGACATTGTTACAATTTCTTCTCTGACCACATGTCCTTCTGCAACTTAATGTTTTAGACTCAAAAGACTGCATTCATACTAGTGAAGGGTTTAATCAAACGTATTATTGAACACAATACTTCTGCTTATACGCCATACTGATATTCCATATGAAAGCACTTTTATCTAGAAATGTACTGTGGATTCTATTATTAACAGATCAGTGTTTAATAGGAGCAGAATGCCCTAAAATTACAACGTGCGAGAGACCCTTTGTGATCCTTTCTGGTTTACCCTATGTGCATTTTGTAAGCAATATTCAGTGAGAAGGTAGTTTTTAGGTCGTCGAACCAAGCGCAGCGCGCATGCCCTGCTCCATGGGAGGCTTAATGTAATCTTTTCGGTTTGGCTCAGACTCCCCCCCCCCCCCCACGCATTTGGTTGGCTGTTGCCTGTGTCATTGTGTTTTTGTAGCCTGCCAATGGCTAAACGCAGGCGCAAGTCCCACCTTTTAGACAAATGTTCACTCCCACAGCATTTGCTATGCGGGAGCGAGCAGGGCGCCAGGTGCATTTGATGTTGCTTTCTCTTTCGCGGCAGCGCTGGTTTCATTAGTCTTTAACAGTAACATTCTCAATGTACTGGAATTACACGCCCCAGCAATCACTGTCTCACAACTTGGGGAAGCACCCTCCCCTCGCGACTGCCCCCACAACTCAAGAGGAGCATCGTCCTCTCACATCTTTACCGCAAACCTTTTCTTGAACTCCCTGCATCAATTAACAGAGTCCTCTCGTAATAGCGCTTTCGAATATCCCAGTCGCAAAACTCGCCTCCCATTTCTACATCAGAAGGAGGGCGGACAGCAATCTGGTCACCCAACATTAAGACTACAAAGACCTTTAAGAATCGCGTTCCCATACAAAGATGGCCATTATCTTTTGATAAGAGCATTTATCCAGACAACATGGTACGTATGATGTTGTTGTTTGTCTTTTGATTTCCGTGGCACTGTCATTAATTGTTGCTCTACAATTGTAGCTTTGCTGGTAAACCTGAAGTAAATGTAACAATCAGCACGTTTAACATTGACAAGGCAGTATCCTTAATGTGTGATGGGCGATGAAAAAATAAGAAGGGTCTCCGTTTCCATTTTGATTTGAAGCATAACTTCTTCCTGCAGGCAGACCAATCAGATGGCCAGCCTGTCTCCACCAATGAGAGCAAGGATTGCAGCTGACACAGCGTGCCCCCACCTTCTCCTGCCCCTGGGCGATGTGTGTCCGGGAGTTGATCTCTGTAATGGGGACGGTTCATTTGCCAGAGACTGGCAGGCAGCAGGAGAAGGAAGTAGGGACAAGGAGCTCATCGGAAAAGCAGCACAGCCTGGACTTCTCGACGGCAGGGTGCACTGCAGGACACAGCTCCATTCAAAGCAGGACACAGCATCCCTTCCATCAGGGCAGAGTTCCTTGTAGTGCATTTTCAGGACATTGACATCTTGGTGCAAGACTTTCTCAATTCAGGGCACACATTCGTCATCAGCAAGAAACCTCCAGGAGATACCACGCCCCTTCAGGGAACATTTATTTACTCTCGTTACTGCACCTTTGCACCCCAGTGTCGTGTGTAGTGACGCTTCCATCATCGCCACTCTTTATGTTAGTTCTCCTTTCATGGTATATAGCGTCTCCTCACCTTTTAAGCACCTTTGTGGCTGCAGCCAGCAGCACCCATCGCATTGGAAACAAGCATTTGCAATGCAATAGGTCTCGCATTACTGATAATAATGCAACGCCAATAGCAGAAACTTTCAGTAGTGCAAGACCTATTGCATTGCAAATGCTTGTTTCTCCCAGTTCAAAGAGAGGTTTCTGATTGACAGATAGGGAAAGAAAGGAAGCTTGGAGGGACGATCTGAAGGAGGAGGAGCATACATGCACACACAGAAGAAAGAGGGGGTGGGAGCCTGGGTAACGAAGCAGGGAAGGAGCGGGCGCTGAGAGGGAATGGGAAAAAGTTTAATGAGATTCAGGAGGGGAAGGGAGGGGTTTGCGCGCCCTGACGCTTGCATACCTAAAATCAGTATGTCCAGCCCTTTGCTTTGCATTTTATCAGAATATAGAAGTGCAAGTCTGCAAAGATAACGCAGTGAGTTATGTGCAAGTGCTCATTATTTGTATGAAATCTGCAAGTTACAAGTTGGAATCTAAGTAACTTTGCACTGCTATTTATCCGTATGAAGGCGATAGAATCAGGGCTGTTTATGTAATGGTAATCACCAGTTCATTTTACTATATCTATCTATATCTATAGCACAGCGATGCTGCGGGCCTTTGCAAGAAGGCACAGTATAAAGACTAAATTACTTTTATAAACATTACTTATTGAGTGAAGACTGTTTTCTAGAGCCTGATGAGAATGCAGGGGCGGGCAGGTTAATTCTTAAACCTCGGGCAGTTCTGTAGGCCCAGAAGCAGAGCCTGCCCTCACAGCAGCCACATTGCACAATTTATGTAACAAGCTCCCCATATAAGACACTATGAAGTGAGTGGACACTGGGACACCTGATCAAGTAACTCCTTTGTGTAGGAGGTTGTACGCACCCAGCAAAAAAACAAACACTCTGGTAAAAGGGATATCATCACCAACAAGCATTTGCACGGCCAATAGATTTTGCCTTTGTGACGAAACGGCTTTGCCAAGTTTTTTATCCCTGATGATATCCATCATGATTAAAGTTTTTTTTTAAAAAAAGCCTAATTTTGTCGGTGAGCACACCACATACGTACACAAAGGAGAGTAGGACTGTAGGTGAAACAAACACACAGGAAGGAAGACGGGGAAAATGGAGGCAACGCGGGGAGGGTGGAAGGTGGGCGTAAGCAACACAGAGGGGAGTAGGACTGTGGGTGAAACAAACACATACAAAGGAAGACGGGGAAAATTAAAGACGGGGCGTCAGCCATTGTAAAAGCTAAACGTGGTAATAGCCAAAAATAGGCACTCAAACCTCTTCAAGGATGAGAACAGAACCCATTCCCTTCTAATAAGCTGGCAACAAAAGCTGAAATACCTCATTTCATTAAGCAGCGATCTCGACTGCTAATGCAGAGTACTTCCTGGTGCCGTGTCTGCACAAGGCTGCTATAAAAACAAGCATTTGCAATGCAATAGGTCTCGCATTAGGAAAGTTTGAGCTATTGGTATTGTAAATGACAATATTTTTATTTATGTTTTGTTTTTGAAAATAGCGAAATTAATAGCTTTGTTATTCACAATGGCAATAGTTATAACTTTCGCCAATGTGACACCTATAGCCTTTGTAATGCAATATGTGTTGTATTTACGTGACTTACATGTATTGATATTACAAATAACAATGGCTTTTAATTTTTTCAATAATTAATACTTAAATAAAAGTTATTGTAATTTATAATGGCAATAGCGTAAAGTTTTGTAAATAACTTTTGTGAAGATTATGTTCAGTGTATTTTATTGTGATGAAAATCCAAGAACAGAAGTGAAATATTAACATCTTTTTGTTACATTTGTAATAAAGCTTGAAACATTGAGAGAAAATATTTGAACCAGGTGTTGTTGAATGGTTGCACAGATTGAAGCTGTGGTGGCACTGAGCGATGTTGTGATGGCGAACGAGTGATGCTGTGGCGTTCAGTGATGCAGTGGTAGCGCATAGTGATGTTGTGTTGCCCCTGAGTGATGCTGTGGTGGTGCGGAGTGATGCTGTATGCTATGCTATGTTTTGTTTTGCTATCCTATGTTTTGTTCTGTTATGCTATGCTATGCTTTACTATCCTATGATTTGATTTGTTATGCTATGCCGTGTTTTGTTATGCTATGCCGTGTTTTGTTATGCTATGCCGTGTTTTGTTATGCTATGCTGTGTTTTGTTATGCTATGCTATGTTTTGTTATGCTATGTTTTTCTATGCTATGCTGTTTTGTTATGCTATGTTTTGTTGTGTTTTATTATGCTATGCTTTATTTTGCTATGCTATGCTATGTTTTGTTATGCTATGCTATGCTTTGTTATGCTATGCTAAGCTTTGGTATGCTATGCTAAGCTTTGTTTTGTTATGCTATGTTGTGTTTTGTTATGCTATGCTACGTTTTGTTATGCTATGCTACGTTTTCTTATGCTATGCTACGTTTTCTTATGCTATGCTACGTTTTCTTATGCTATGCTACGTTTTGTTATGTTATGCTATGTTATGCTATGTGTTGTTGTGTTATGCTATGTTTTGTTATGCTATGTTTTGCTATGCTATGTTTTGCTATGCTATCTTTTGCTATGCTTTATGATATGTTATGGTTTGTTTTGCTATGCTTTGTTATGCTATGTTTTGCTATGCTTTGTTATGTTATGCTATGTTTTGTTATGCTATGCTATGTTTTGTTATGCTATGTTTTGTTATGCTATGCTATGTTTTGTTATGCTATGCTATGTTTTGTTATGTTATGTTATGCTATGTTCTGCTATGTTTTGTTATACTATGCTAGGTTTTGTTATACTATGCTTTGTTATGATGTTTTTATTATGCTATGCTTTATTGTGTTTTGTTATGCTATGTTTTGCTTTGCTATCCTATGCTTTGTTTTGTTATGCTATGCTGGTGAAGGTGTGTGAGTGTGTGAGTGTGTGTGGGTGTGAGTGTGTGTGAGTGTGAGTGTGTGTGTGTGTGAGTGTGTGTGAGTGTGAGTGTGTGTGTATGTGTGAGGGTGAGTGAGGGTGAGTGAGGGTGAGTGGGGGTGGGTGAGTGAGGGTGAGTGGGGGTGAGTGAGTGAGGGTGAGTGGGGGTGAGTGGGGGTGAGTGGGGGTGAGGGGGTGAAAGGGTGAGAGTGGGAGGGTGAGTGAGGGTGTGAGAGGGGCTGAGGGTGTGTGAGGGAGAGGGGGGTTAATGAGGGTGAGGGTGTGTGAGGGGCAAGAGGGTGTGTGAGTGGTTGAGAGGGTGGGTGAGGGTGTGGGTGAGGGGTTTGTTTTGCTATCCTATGTTTTGTTCTGTTATGCTATGCTATGCTTTACTATCCTATGATTTGATTTGTTATGCTATGCCGTGTTTTGTTATGCTATGCCGTGTTTTGTTATGCTATGCTGTGTTTTGTTATGCTATGCTATGTTTTGTTATGCTATGTTTTTCTATGCTATGCTGTTTTGTTATGCTATGTTTTGTTGTGTTTTATTATGCTATGCTTTGTTTTGCTATGCTATGCTATGTTTTGTTATGCTATGCTATGCTTTGTTATGCTATGCTAAGCTTTGTTATGCTAAGCTTTGTTTTGTTATGCTATGTTGTGTTTTGTTATGCTATGCTACGTTTTGTTATGCTATGCTACGTTTTCTTATGCTATGCTACGTTTTCTTATGCTATGCTACGTTTTGTTATGCTATGCTACGTTTTGTTATGTTATGCTATGTTATGTTATGCTATGTTTTGTTGTGTTATGCTATGTGTTGTTGTGTTATGCTATGTTTTGTTATGCTATGTTTTGTTATGCTAGGTTTTGCTATGCTATGTTTTGCTATGCTATGTTTTGCTATGCTTTATGATATGTTATGGTTTGTTATGCTATGTTTTGTTATGCTATGTTTTGCTATGCTATGTTTTGTTATGTTATGTTCTGCTATGTTTTGTTGTTTTGTTATACTATGCTAGGTTTTGTTATACTATGCTTTGTTATGATGTTTTTATTATGCTATGCTTTATTGTGTTTTGTTATGCTATGTTTTGTTTTGCTATCCTATGCTTTGTTTTGTTATGCTATGCTGGTGATGGTGTGTGAGTGTGTGTGAGTGTGTGTGTGTGAGTGTGTGTGTGTGTGTGTGTGTGTGTGTGTGTGAGTGTGTGTGAGTGTGAGTGAGTGTGTGTGAGAGGGTGAGTGAGGGTGAGTGAGGGTGAGTGAGGGTGAGTGAGGGTGAGTGAGGGTGAGTGAGGGTGAGTGGGGGTGAGTGGGGGTGAGTGGGGGTGAGTGGATAGGGGTGTGTGTGAGGGATAGGGGGGTGAGTGAGGGTGAGGGTGTGTGAGGGGGCAAGAGGGTGTGTGAGTGGTTGAGAGGGTGGGTGAGGGTGTGTGAGTGGTTGAGAGGGTGAGGGGGTGTGAGTGTGAGGGGTTGAGAGGGTGGGTGAGGGGGTGTGTGAGGGTGAGGGGGAGGAGGTGTGAGGGGGAGGGTGTGTGAGGCTGAGGGGATCTGAGGGTGAGGGGGTGAGGGATTGTGAGGGTGAGGGGGATTGTGAGGGTGAGGGTGTGTGTGAGGGTGAGGGGGTGTGTGAGGGTGAAGGGTGCAAGGGTGTGGGGGTGGGGGAGGGTGTGGGGTGGTGAGGGTGTGGGAGGGTGAGGGTGAGGGTGACGGGGGTGAGGGGTAGGGGGGGTGTGAGGGGGTGTGAGGGGGTGTGAGGGTGAGTGAGGGTGTGCGAGAGTGGGTGAGGATGTGAGAGGGTGCGAGAGGGTGCTGAAGGGACGTGAAATATTGCGTCCCATCTGTAATGTACTGGACGGATGGGAAAGAGGTCTTCTGTGCATGCGGTTCGAAGACCTGCTCCAAACATTGTGGCGTGTGTTGATAAAGCAAAAGAAACCTGGTTTGGGAACAATCAGATCAGTAAATGAGGGAGGTGTGGCTCTAATGCATGCTGCTTGCTTTATCTACTTCATAAGGATGAAAGCCAGAGCCCACTCACAATTCTGAAGCAGGACTCCCTTAAAACGCATTTGGAAACTTGGTTTTCTCACTACAGTTCCCTTACTTCTTGGTTGGTTTGACTCTGTAGATTAGTCTGTCTCGCAATAGCGCTTTGGTACCTTGGGTTTTAGTGCGCTTTATAAAACAATATCATTTCACGTCATTCCTGGGAATGATTTTGAAACCTGCAGCTTTAAAAAAGATCCCTTCAGGGGATTACTTTCTGGGGGAGCTGTCTGCATGGGCATGAAGTAGAGCAGATTTGCACATCACGTGTGAGTGGGGACGAGCTATAAGAACCCCAGCTTGGCGCATAAAGTGACTAGCCCAGAATCAAGCAGTGCTGAGTCAAGAAGAGACATGAAGGGGGCGGAGTGCAGTGCAGCAGTACTGAAAAGCTGTCACAGGAGTACACGTAATAGGCCTGCCTGCCTCTGTCACCCGATCAATAAACACCCGCGCGCAATTAACATGGTGTAAACGGTCCGAATTCAAGGTAATGTGGGGGAAGGGGGGGGGGGGGGGGTGGATGGGGGATCCAGGCCCTAACCTCTCAAATATAACAAGGGCAGGAAAAAACTATTTTTCAAATACGTGAGGTGCATTCATCAGTATAATCGGTTTCCTCTCTGTTCCTCACAGGTAATGTGTAGCTTTTAGTTGCTGGAATACAGCAGATAGTGGGTTAAATGGACTTGGGACTGCTCACCTACAGCAGCAAAGTCATGGAGCAACAGGCTTTCTAAATATGCATCAACACAGTCCAAACTGCTGCCCACAGACTCCCATAGCGCTTGTGGATACAAAACAACAGGAGGGAAGAAAATGAAAACCCGAGAGGAAGAGTGCAGTCTAAAACATAGGGTGACCTACCATTTTTCGGATGCTCCAAACGAATTCTTCTCTTCTCACGGCAACTTTATCATTCTCTTATTCTCCCATCTGTTTAAAGCAAGCCACACTTGGACATTCACCTCTCCAGAGCAAGTGCGTCAGCAGGTTGTAGCAGAAGGAGCCCTGGCCCACTTTGTGAACAATGAGCTTACTCTTAGCAAGCGTTGTGGAGAATAGCTGCTGCTTGGCTTAACCTTTACCTTGTACCTGTAGATTTTATCATCTTGATTTACATGAACAGTCTACCTGTTCCCCGGGGCGCTCCCCGCAGGTGAGGAGTTCCAAGTTAAAGGCTGAGATTATTCATGGGAGCTGGTTTGTCCAGGGTTTACCGAGAAAGGAGCAGTGACCAAACAAAATGAACAAACTCGATCAGCTGTTTGTCTCCGACTGCCCAGGAGAGAGTGGCAAATCAGATTTATTTATGACAATACGTTACGTACGAAGCATGGCATGGCCTGTCTAAGCAAAGGACATGGTGTTATTGTCTGGGCTGCCGACTTTGGACCTGGGGAGCCTTGTTTGAGCCCCGGCGTCTGCTCCATGTTCTATGAAATTGGGCACATCACGTAATCTGCCTTTGCTTAATTAATGAATGTGATCTTGTGTTACGTAACTGGTGCTCGCTTAAAGCGCTCAAATGCCCTAGGGATGAGTTTGTGGGTTGGAGTCGGGAGCCGCCTCGAAAAGCATACGCAGAAGGCTGCTGTATAAAACCTGCACTCTCATGGAGTACTTTAAGAACAAGAAAGCAGCCCGGGCTGGGCGGAAGTCAGGCAGCCCTCCTCGAGACAGAGGCGGGGCCTGACCAGAAGCAGGAAGTGGAGCGCGACCGGAGCTTCCCAGGAGGCAGGCTGCAATGGCTGGCGCAAGGCTCCGGAGCAGAGAGAGGAGAGCCCTGCGTGCAGCCGGCGTCCGCCCGGGAATCCAAGGAACGGAGTGCCAGTGTCCCTGTGCCCATTGACGCCGGAGGGAGCAGCCCCGGAGCGGGACCTGGCTGGCCACGTTGTCTCCCCGGAAGAGTCCTGCGGAGGCGAAGTCCCGGTGAGTGGGGCTCCGTGCTTGCGTTTCTGGGGACAGGAGGTACTCCGGGCATGTTGAGGGCTGCGGGGGCCATGGTATTTGGAGTCCCCAGTGTGGGACTCCCAACTATAGTGCCGGCATCGCTCCAGAGCCCACAAGGCTCCCCAGGGGCACTGGCTCGAAAGCGAAACTGACGAAGCGCGCTCCCGCGGTGAAAACTGCAAATGAAAAGCGCGTGTCAGATTGGTGTCCTCAAAACTAAATACGGGTAGCAATAGGTCTGAAGCAGACACCTCAATGCTCACGCATTGAGAGTACATCTGCTCGACCTAAAAAGCACTAAACATTCGCCGTGAACAACTCGGAATTGGTCGTCTTTTATAATCATGTCTTGTTTGGAGCACACAAGTGCAGCTGAAGGTGTCACTAAAGTATGAAAAAAAGTTCATACCTCCATCCCTGTTGTGGTCTTTTAAGTTGAGAATACACGAAAAGCATTTGAATTTCTCATTTGGTTGTCTTTACTTTGCTGGCGACTAGCGATCCTTGAAGATGTAGAAAACACTGGAAGCCAGGTGAAGATCAGAGCACGCTCATTAGCATCTGGGCAAAATTCGCTAGGTGGAGATGTATAGTTAGCCGAGTTTGTCGGTTTCAAAGCTGCCGGTGGTAAGCTTTCTATTTCACAAGAAATAGGGGACCTAGAAGCAACACGAAGGAAGACGGGGAAAATGGACGCAATGCGGGGAGGGTGGGAGGTGGGCTAAAGCAACATAGAGGAGAGTAGGACTGTAGGTGTCAACCGTGTGCAGGGCGCACGCCAAGGCGGCACCGTAAAACTGCTTTTGACCCAGGGTTGATGGACGTGCATTTTGCAATTCCAGTCAAGAGCCACCTCCCCTCGTGCCTCTCATGCCCTCCTCCCCCATTGCAAAGCTCTCAGAGTAACAGACAACTGGGGGCTTGGATGATCTTATAGGCAGCATTATAAAAGTAGGCAGCTCAGTTGGTCAATGCTCCTGCTACAATGATCTGCATTCAATTTGAAGATCCAGTGGTCAGATGCAAGCACGGTCAACCAACCCGTTCATCCTTCTGGAGTAGTTAAATAAGCACCGTTGGCTAAGGTAGAAATGGCGCTTATTCAACTTCTCTGAAGATACCAGACCCGCAACAGAGGCTTTATTTTTTTAAAGAGGAGATCTTATATTACTGGGCAGAGCCTAACATCTTTAAGGCCATATATGTTAGTGCAGCAGGAATCAGGTCCCACCTCGACTCCCCTTCATTTACAGACATTTTATTGGGGCCGTCTCTCTCTAAAGCAACCCTCTAACTCGCACCTCTCAAACATGTCTCTGAAGCCAACACATACCCCACTGAGAATGCACAGTGCCCCGCAAACAGTTCAGGAAACAAACACACAGCTATGGCGCCCCCTGTGGAACTATCCCTGCAAACACAGACAGGGAGTGCCCTGTCACCCCCGAGTGGGGAAAGAGCAAAACAAAATTGCGTGTTCTGTCTCAAATCGCACCAACATTGGTCGCAAGATCCCAGACTCCCAGCACAGCAACGTGAAGCAGTGTGATCGTGTGCGGCTCCTGGAATTGTCTGAGGCATGTGTTTAGCAGCAATTAGGGGGCTGTGATGGGGCTCAGCCCCGCATTCTGTTTCTACAAATCCTGAAAACATGCCATTACACGGGTCCGACTTCAGCTTTTAATTTACCATTCTGAAAGCCTCGGTTATGACTGGGGCGGTAAGGGGATTCGTTGCCCAGTACTTGCAAGTGGAAGCCAGTGAGATGAGGGTTCACACAGCACTGCGAGCCCCCGGTCTAGGCAGGCCCCACCCCCACCCAGCCTCACAAACTCCTTCTTTTAGAAACCCTAAGGACTCACTGCCCATAAAACAAAGGCGTGCTGGTGATTTAGTGTGACACACATGTGACTGTGCGGTAGGCGGATGGCAGCTGTGCGCAGGCTGCAGCATCCTCAAGAAATGCACCGTATGGGCACAACACACTGAGCTTTCAAGGGGTCGACATAAAAAGAAGAGGCCGGCTCGGGCAGGAGAAGCCGGCGTGAGATTACAGTAACTGTCCCTGCGCTATGCCTGCACACCAGAGAAAATATACACTGCCTGCACTGACCCGGTTGACAGGTGGAGCAATTGTGTTTTACCTAGCAAGCGTGACAAGTGCCGCTCGGCCTGGCAGAGGCCAGGGTGGTTACACACACATCCAGCGCCTATATAATACTAGATTTTCCACAATGTTTCTCAGAATAATATTTGCCTGTCATACGTTTCTGTTACAGAATTACAAAAGCCTCAGTGAATATGCAGTGTTTATCCGCCTTACAGCGGCTAGTTAATGCCTAGACTTCAACACAAACAAGACCAACCTCCGCTCCATCATTAGTGGTTCGTGCTATGGTCTCTGAGAGCCATCCTCTCATATCTTTAAAAACAATTTGCTGCATAGGGCTGTCAGATTGTTCTTACCAATATTACCCAGAAGGTCACCTGATGAGAGGTTGTAGCTTCACTGCCTCTCCGACTACCAGCTGTAGCTAAATTTGCATCTAGGAAATTAGACCACCCTGTGACATATTTACTTACCGAGAATGTGGACCGCATCTCGAACCATGCTTGTTGCTTTAATGGCGAAAGGAACAAGCGGCAGGGAAAGCGATTACTTTCACTTTCAAGATTGCTTGAAAAACAAAGAAGCCTGGAGTGGTGCACGCGTGCACGCCACAGCGAGCCATGTGGTTTCAATTATCGCGCCCGTGTCTGGGCACGATAATTGAAACCACATGGCGGCCGGTGCGCGTAATAGACACCAATAGGCCATGGGCGGAGCAATGCGCCTGCCTTTGGCCAATTGCGTGCTGTCTTTTATAAAAAGACGCACGCAAAGGCCAATAGCCTTGCCCTAAAGGAAAAGCACACGCACAAAATTCCTAGAACCGTTTTCAAACCCCCTACAAAAAGTCTATCGCTGCGCACAGCACCGCTTGGCGCGAGACCTAAAAATGCTTTTTGCAACTGAAATAACATATGCGGGACAGCCACCTTATCAGCGTTCAGTCCCCATCCCAGGGACGAAGGCGGACGGACAGAAGTCCATCCACCATCGTAATCAGGCATAGTTCTTTCATTATCTGAACACCTCTACTATACACTGTTTTATCACAGCCACACGTTCAATTATATATTAAGGAAAAGTGTTCCAACACAGCTACTACCCTTACATTTCTTAGTCAGGATGTGAAATGCAAAATTACGGACTAGAGCAATAGTTGCAGGCAGGTGGAAATGCTATCTATGCCTAAGGCATATTATATTGGTAGAAGTATAGATTGTCTTTGCAAGGTGGTCATGCAGAGACTCCTGTAGATAACATTGGAAATGGTATGGAAACTATAATTCCAGATAGGCAAAGACTTTCCATACACTACGAAACTTCAAAACATGGAAAAATAACATTACATAACTAACAATTCTACATGAGATATAATAATAAATTAACTGGGAAAAAACAATTAAAATATAGGTCAACCATCTATATGGCCTGTGGTATTAGCACAGACCATAGCACGATGAAACTATATCTACTATTGTCTACTCACCCCATTCCCTGCTTAAAAGCCTCAATAAGTTCATCTTTTTTACTTTGATCTTCCACCCAATAACTGCTTGGGATCACAAATTCAGATACCACACGGCACTCTGGGCAGGACCTGTAACAAGAACCAAAGAAACGATAGATATAGATGTACTGTGCTGGAACTTTTATATAGTTAGTATATATATTAAATCAGCCTTTCACTATAATCGTGCATTGATGATTTTTATCATCTTTAAATGTAATTATAATGAAAGAATGCAAAAGATATCCAAACATTTATTAGAACTTTAATGCATTGTCATAAAAGTAAAGGTCATGAGCTGCACCTGTAAGATGGCAGATACTCTCAGGGGCCCGTTGCCATATTCAACTTTGGCAACTGTTAGGACAAACACTTAAGTGTCAGTAAGTGGGGGCCAAGGGAACTCTCTGCTTAGCTTCCATGTGCTTTCTATGGCAGCAGCAGCAGCAGCAGCTGCGCGTGGCTACATTTCTGATGGTATGTCACACTGTCAGCGGGACTAGGGCATAGGAATCAGCCCAGTCTTGATTAGCCCATGTCATAACCACCCACATCTATGGCCATGATCCCAGAGAATGATTCCTTCGCATGCAGTCTCGTATTGTAAAGAGGAAAAACTCCATATATACTGACTGACATTTAAGACACCTTGGTTTTTAATTGAACAAAAGATTCAGACATATGGCCGATCAAGGGTGGAATGTTTCCTAGGATCACCACATATAGGGTTGCTTCTGGTGGAAGATCAATAACGGTGCCAGTGTTTGATCTAGATAGGCGATCCTGGTTTGGGAGGCAGGAGCTAGCGTTGGAAGGCATGACACCTATGCAGGCTGTCTCTCTTGGAAGATTACTCATGCCCCTATCTTGAAGGCCTTTTCATCTAGGTAACAGTGTGTCAACACTTGTGGGGTTAATGCTAGATGGGCAGTCCATTGCCCGCATCAGAGCACGAGCCGGCAGACCTAGAAGAGGTAGAACGGATGTAGCTGGCAGAGGTAAGCCTCCTTTAAGGCTTGCTCAAAGTTACCACAGCACAACTCTAATGGTTTCAGTAGCCCCTTAATTAGTCATTCTAACTTTAAATAAAGAGAGTCCACACAGTCTTGGATCTATCGCTGTTAAGAGCCTCGATTGGTTTGGTGAGAAAGGCCTCCTTCACCAGTGCAGATGGACAAGGATTCCCTTTTGAGGCAGTCCAGTCCCTTTTTTCCCTCTTACGTGATGGAGGGAGTAAATAAACTACATGATCAATCCCACTTTTGTTCAGGGGTAGGGCACCCTCACAAGGTGGTAAATCTGGCTGGTGTACTATGACCCGGGCATGAGCTATGTTGGTATTGCCATCCCTCGTTAAGGATGCAGGGAATGTTTGGATGCTGAGGCACCTGTGTTAGATGAACACGCTGTGTCTGTGAGTCCACCTGCTGTTAGGGGGAAACTTCATCCATCCTCACTTATAGGGCCAGTTCTTCCTCAACATTCATGATTTCTTTGTTAAGAAATCCCAATGCAGATGTAAAAAAGAAAAAATGCTGCCCGTCTCCACCTGGCGCTGACGGACACAGGATGGACCTACCCTTGGCCAGAGTTCTTCCTGTGCAGCAGGGTTGTGAATGTGCTAAACAGTGCTGGGTGATCATGGGGGCTTGCTCTCCCTCCCCTCAGCAACCAGAGCCGAATCCTGAGACTGGAAGTCCCTTTACAGTGTGCTCATTGTCCCATGCAGCTGGGTTGTGCATTTGCTAAATAGCACTGGCGTGATAACGGGCGCTTGCTCTCCCGCCCTTCCTTGCAGCAACCTGAGAAGAATCCTGCCACTGGAAGTCCCTTTACAGCATCCTCTGTGGTTTATTTTTTACGGGACCTGCATACCAACATGACAGCAACAGTTAGATACACAAATGAGTCCAAATGTACCACTAGTTTTAAGAAGAGGTGTTCCCCTATATATAAATGGGCTTGAACAGGCATTAGTGACAGTTAAGGTAGAATGCCCTCACTTTGGTCCTCGTCCGTTTCCGGTACCTCTATACGTGGGTTACACGGTACTGATGGCAAGGACTGCCATGGGCCTACAAAGCCTCCTGAACTCCTTTGATGCTTTTAAGAATAAGCTGGGCATGATCGTTACCCTTACTAAACTTTTTATTATGGTGCTGGGTACCAACAAGACAAGATCTAAAACATTTAGAATGAGCAAATATGCTCTTGCAAAGGTTAAGGCTTTCCGTATCTGGGTGTGTTGTTCGATTCCAAAATGAGCCCGAAACCCTTAATCACAGCAAAGAAAGAGGAGCTCATTCAAACTAACGCAACTGAACATGGCTTTGCAACTAGAATGGGGAGTAGACTACTTAAGGCACACGTCAAAATGTACCAGGCTAAGTGTATTTCTAAGGCATCCTGTGGAAGTGACATCTCGGACTACGTGGCTTTCAACTAACTCCAAACAATAGAAAATGTATTCCTTAGATGTCTGCTGTATGTTCACCAAAGTTCATCAACTTTTTGTGTCTTGAGGAGTTGGGAGTTAAATATCTTAGTGATCAGTTACTCTAATCCATCCCAACAAAGGGTGAAGAGCAATGGACCAAGGAGGGTTTGCCAGACACTTGACTACTCCTTTAAAATCCCTTGGCTCAAGTATATTAGGGATTCATTTTAGTGGATGAGAAGGGTGAACCTATTTAGTAACCTCTAGGGTATACTCAAGACGGATTATAAATGGACGGGGACCACTCTTTAGAACAGAACACACTACTAAGAGAGGAGACCGAATTGCTGAAACCTACCCTCCGAAAGTACCTTATATTAACTACGACCCAGGACATGGAGCCTGATCTAGCATTGGTGAAAAATATCAGGAAAGATTTCTGCACATTAGATTTAATGTATTACACCGGTTATTGGCCTATCCTAGAGGTTGCTATGAACCTAGGTCCCTGCAGCTACGACAATAGGTCTGCGAAGGATATGATGCATTTCATTAAGTTTTGTAAAATGTATACTGTGCCCAGGAGAACCTTTATTGTGCCAATAGTTAGAGACAGAGGCCTCTCACAAGTTCATCCAGCTCTCCTGTTCTTACAGATGGTACCAGCTGAGTTTATTCTTTTTAATGTTGCATGTTTTATTTTTAACGTCATGACACTCAGGAGTGTACAGAAAGATTCATTTGCTGCCAACTAATTTTTAATGTATCTTTTAATTATTGCCTTAGCTCTTATGATACTGTTTCTATGATTCAGATGTATGCTTTAATATTTTTAAATATAACCAACTAAAGAATATATATTTATTGATATTTTAAACACCAAATGGCTGTAATGTGGGATAATTTGAAATGTGGCAAGTGATGGCAGAAGGTGATTTGCTCATTGTCCCTCTCTCTCTGTATAGTGTATTGATTTTCTAGGCTCTGTTAGGCAGCTAATAAAATCCCAGTCAGACCCAAATAGAGGTAAATTGCAAATATATATTTAGTAATCCAATTCAGAATAAATAAGGGATGTGAATTCAGTTTTTTGATGGTCGATTTCCAGCAAACCACTCAAGAAACGTGTGTAACTGTTGACAAATGTGAAACAGAAACCCAAATATTTTAAGATTAGCCAGGCACTGAATCAACTACATACATTAATAACAAGTTAGATTTTGAAATAGTCTGGAGGTTATCGATGTATACACTATAGAGCATTAACTATTTGTATTGCTATCTTTTGGGGCATCTCCCAAGTTTTGTCACATTTACGTCTTGTAAACTATTTAGCAAACATAAGCAAATAGGTTATTCAAATCAATTAAAATAAATCATAATTCAGATTATTTGAATCCACAAAAGAAAGTTAAAAACACAGATACAATTTATATCACTTCCAATGTAGGATTTCACTCTTTCCATCAGAGGCTAAACTAGTTTACCACACCATAAAGAAGGAGGGATAGACCATGTGCCAAACGTTTAGAGCAAAGAAGAGAAAACAAACGGGCAAATTGGTAATCACTGCAATGATACACAATACATCAATTTACTTTAGAATAAATACTGGGTACAAAAAGCAAGACATTCTTATTAAAAGAAGTTTCATACAATTAAAAAAATAAATCTTATAATACAATTAAATTGGAAATGTGCAAAAGCTCAATTGTTACACTGGTACTAAAACAAGTGCAAAATTCACATACAGACAATATCTAAAACGCAAAGCCTGTTACTGCATCATTAGTCTCTCTCATTGACCTGGCCATCAAACATAACAAGTGACTTTAATAATGGCACATGCAATAAAAGTAGAAACTGCATGGCAAGTGTTATCTATCTTAAGCTTTCATAAGAGGTTAAAAGCTTCCAGGTGTAGTCAAAATCTCTTTGGGAAAAGAGCTTTCTAATATCGCCATCAAATTTACAAAAGAGAATAAAATGGATTGTGTAGCTTTCCCATCTCATGGACTCTTTTCAGGTTTGTGACTAGCTGATGCAAGCTACCCACCCGTAATCTAGTAAGATAAAATCTCTTCTATACATCAGTTACCTTAACGAGGTACTTTGGTCCGTGGCCACTGGAGATAATGAAGGACTGGGGAGTTAGGTTCTCAATATCCAGCTCTCTTCACCAGGTATGCAACAGTGTTGTTTACAGAGTAAAAAAAAACTTTGGATTTAGGCCCAGATCTCTGTACTGGGGTGAATGTATGACAGTGTTCGGCATTCTGACCATCAATTGTTCTTTTTGCATTTGTCACCCCGAGTGGGACGGATATGCCCAGACGTGGCTCCTGTGCTCTCCATGCCACTGGAGTCAAGCTATCCTGGCTGATGAGGGCTGAAAGCCCGAAACCGGTCCTAGGATGCTTGTTTCCAGTCCAGGGAGGACCTGGCCTGGCAGTTTGGGCTGGACTGTTCCCATTGGGCGCAGGGTCAAGACTCATTTGCATATGGCTGGGTTCAAACTGGAATGGCATGGTGAGCAAAAAAAAGATGGATTTAGGCCCAGATCTCTGTACTGGGATGAATGTATAACATTGTTCTGCATTCTGTCTATCAATTGTTCTTTTTGCATTTGTGTGCCGAGTAAAGATCATTAATGAAGCATTCAGGGAATCATCAATGTAGGTTGCTACCCTGCTTTAATTAGAATGCAATTATACCATTTACAAGGTTTAAGTGGGAGCGATTCAAATTAAATTATTATTAAAAAAATATTTAAATAGAAGAAACACAAATATGTGATGTTATTTATTTGTGTCTATACAGGAGTGTGAAAATCACTACAGCCCTTAGGCTTTCCCCTTTCAGGACTAATGTTTGGCAAAGCCTCATAAAGCAAATCCACCTGGCATTCAAATGCAGGTGGTTTACCATCAGCCAACAGCATATGGGTGTTTATGCAGTCTCTTAACCTGATGTTTAGTTTAGCATTTCAAGGGCCACAAATGGATTACATCAACCCTTAATGCTGATGCATCATGGCTATGTAACAGCACTCCAACCCTCTTTGGATTACTGCCACTGGAGGAAAAATATCCCTGCTCAGTCAAAAGAAACACAAAAGGAACAAGCATTAGCATAGTCAATAGGTCTCGCCTTTGGGACCTTATAAGTGTTTAGTTATCCAGCACAATATCCTTGGTGCAACAACATCAAGTGATGCATGGCTAAACACTTATAAGGTCCCAAAGGTGAGAACTATTGGCTATGCCAGTGCTTGTTTTGAGTGAGTGGCATGTGTAGGTATGCCACTGTGAGGTAGAGATGCTGCGAGTGCTTTTACAGGAGCCCCTGTGACATTGCACCTCTTCAAAATGTATCCTGGGTCTGGTGTAATACTTATAACCCCTATTCCCGTATTCTCGCATCCAATGCATCCTTAAATGTCCAATGTACAGCCGGGGTTGACAATTCTATTACCCCCGCCCTCCAGTGACACTTTACCTGTCACAGGTGGTGGTGGTGGTGGTGGTGGTGGACGTGGTGGTTGTGTAAGTGGTGGTGGTGGTGGTGGTGGACGTGACGTGGTGGTGGTGGACGTGACGTGGTGGTGGTGGTGGTGGATGTGGTGGTGGACATGGTGGTGGTGGATGTGGTGGTGGTGGATGTGGTGGTGGTGGACGTGGTGGTGGTGGACGTGGTGGTGGTGGACGCAGTGGTGGTGGACATAGTGGTGGTGGACATGGTGGTGGACGTGGTAGTGGACGTGGTGTGGTGGATGTGGTGGACGTGTTGGTGGTGGACGTGGTGGATGTGGTGGTGGACGTGGTGGTGGTGGATGTGGTGGTGGACATTGTGGTAGTGGACATGGTGGTGGTGGATGCGGTGGTGGTGGACGTGGTAGACGTACTTGTGGTAGTGGACGTGGTGGACATGGTGGAAATGGTGGTGGACGTGGTGGTGGTGGACGTGGTGGTGGTGGACGTGGTGGTGGTGGACGTGGTGGTGGTAGTGGACGTGGTGGTAGTGGACGTGGAGGTGGACGTGGTGGACGTGGTGGTGGACGTGGTGGTGGATGTGGTGGTGAACATGGTGGTGGTAGATGTGGTGGACGAGTTGTGGTGGACATTTTGGTGGACATGGTGGTGGACGTGTTGGTGGTGGATGAGGTAGTGGACATGATGAAGGATGTGGTGGTGGGGGTGGACGCGGTGGTGGTGGACGTGGTGGTGGTGGACATGGTGGATTTAGTGGTGGTGGTGGTGGACGTGGTGGTGGACATGGTGGTGGTGGACGTGGTGGTGGATGTAGTGGTGGACCTGGTGCTGGATGTGGTGGTAGATTTGGTGGTGGTGGTGATGGATGTGGTGGTGGACGTGGTGGTGGACGTGATGGTGGACGTGATGGTGGACGTGATGGTGGACGTGATGGTGGACGTGATGGTGGGCGTGGTGGTGGGCGTGGTGGTGGGCGTGGTGGTGGGCGTGGTGGTGTTGTGGTGGATGTGGTGGTGCATTCTTTAAAGCTAGGGTATGTTGGAACGTCACCAGACCGTGATTTTCTAATGAGGAAAGGGGCCGTGAAAGAACCAGAGATACGAGAGACCAGGCAAAATGCTAACTGTATATCTGTGGGAGATGAGGCGGAAAATAACTTGCAGTTGTACTTGAATGGTGCACTTATGAGTGAACAAGTTTGTCTTTTTAACCAGCAGAAATATAAACAATTAAAAGTTAAACTTTGTAAAACAAACAAAAAAAAGTTTCATGTTTTATGCGCGAGGGCTGCTTTCTTTTCGGGCCAGATTCAAAAGTTCGTTTTTTTATTTAAATTGTGCGCACGCACGCAATGGCTGCTTTCTGGGGACTGGGCATGAGGACATTGGAAGGAGCTGCAGCTGTTAGAAGTATGGTGGACAAACAAATTAATCAACGTTATTTGTTCCCTTTTTTATCCTAAGAAACGTGGCCCCATAGAGATTGAAACGGTGCTTTAAATTGGTTCCAGTACATCTTGTGCAAGTGGTTCGCTTACTATTTATAGCAGCAATTTCAACATACCCAGGTTTTATGAGCTGCCAGCCACGTGGAGCTGGAATGCAGAGCACTGGAAGTGAGACAGAATGCAACAAAGAACACACCTACAGCCCTTAAACAAAGAAATATATGGCTTTGATGAAAGGAAAGGCATTGTTAGACGTGAGGTATAAATCTGAGTTGAAAGGAACGACCAGCTTGTGTTTTGTAAATCACCCATTCGTGTGTCATAAACGACTAAGTCTAATTAAATGAAGCTGTTTTACTAAATGATTTACATGGTTCTGCACCTTTACAAGGAAAGATGTTTTAGTTTTGTTGTAGATATGCTTTATCATCTCTGGAGTCTAATTATTTAACTAAAATGAAAGTGCATCACGATCGCAATGCACTTAATTAGCCATGACGGAGAAAAGTCAGATGGCGGATTCGCGCGTACACGCGATCGAGAACGCAAGCTTGAGGCAGCCTCTGGTAGCAATTTAAAAAACCCATTACTATAGTTGAGCAAGCAGCGCATGCGCTGCTCTAGGCTCGACCTAAAAATGGCATGCCAAGATGCTACGTCTTACAAAGAAGACAAAAGTTTGATAATACAGTCTTCAAGAGTTTAAGGCTGCCCCTCTAGCTGTAGGGGGTACCACCCAAGCACATCCCACTGTGACAGTGACTCTGTAGCTTGATGAGGCAAGTGAGTTATGGTGTCTACCAGAGGGAGTCTTACATTTCCGGGCCCAAAGGTGTGTGTTTTAGATTAGGTTGTGGACAAGAGTGGTATAAATCACCATATAAATTTCTTCTCCAGGTTCACTTAGTAAATTGGCAAAATCAGAATTGCCAGAGACACTCCCGACAAGCTTCAAAACATGTCTCTGAGCTCAATAAAGAAAGAGATAATATTATAAATCTCTCAGTAGCTCTAAAGGATGCTTAGCTGAAATAGAACTCCATAATTAATTCAAGAGTTCAAGGTGCCAAACCGACACTGCTAAAAGTTTTTAATAGCGGCTGAATACAGAAATGAAAAATGCCAGCACATTAACAACCTTCGCTTGAACATGGCCAAAACATATTTTACCTGGATACATCTATGAAACATACTCACTTTATGATTGGGTTCTCAAACTGCTTAGCACACCTCCACTGTCTGATACAGGCGAGGCAATATGTATGGTTGCAGTTCGAAAGAATGCCAAACCTTCTTTCGCTGGGCGCTTTCTCGTACACCACTTCCATGCAGATACTGCAAACCTTGTCTTGGCTTGCCTGGAAGGCAAATGCTTTTTCCATGTCAAGTTCAAAGGCTGCCATACACATCTAAAAACATGAAATTGCAATAAATATTACATTTGGCAGGTGGAGAGAGTATACTTTTAATACAAAAGGCAAGGTTTTACCTATCCGTATTCTATTTTGAAATTCGTGAGATTGGACTGATTGTCTCTACACAGACCCAATTGTAAACACAGAAATGAAAATCCAGATCTCAAAAGAAAATATTACTTACCGTTAACCAAAGTTCTCCTCCACTAGTGCCTTTCGTAGGTTCATATTTATCAAATAGTCCACGTTAGAACTTTGGGAATCCTTGGTACATGTGATAGTGGGATCTGTACTTTAGCAGAACTAGAGGACTCGGATTAATAATTGAGTGCATTGCTTGGTGCCCTGGTAGGGGTAGAAGTGTACTCATGCTCGGTGCCCAGCACCCATGCTCCGAGCCCAGTTATGGGTAGGCATGGAGATGCAGGATTGCCAAGACTGATTCAGTTGTTAAAGCACTAGGATACCTTCCTCCAAACCTTCTGATGTATCCGGTTTTGGGTGTTAGAGGGCGGTCAGACAAAAGTGCTGCTAAAGTTACAAATGAGTGCTTCAAATTTTTCGTGTTTTTACTTTTGTTAGTTCATGCCGCAGACGGTACCCTAATGGGTATGCTCTTCTTGCAGGAGCCGTTACCTGGCTAGGTAAACGTAGAAAGCAGTATCCGATACGGACACACAGCACACTGCAGTGTCAGGGTAGGCTAAAGAACGACATCATCAATCCATAGTCAGGATATAAAGAGTTTATAGCATTTAAGAAGAGATCGCAAAGACCCACGGCCTTCTGCGGCCTACCCAGATGAGAAGCCAGTAAAGACTGACTCTCACCTAGCAACCAGAGGTGTACGTTCCGTGTCACGCATAGAACTTGATGCTGTAACATTCCAACAGGACAATAAAAGCACAGTTCACAAAACACAATTAGGCCTGAGCGGTGAACTCTGCTCCGTTCGCAGAGTTTTCCGCACTCCACGGAGCACGTGGAGTTCCCAAAAACTCTGCTGCGCGTAGCGGAGTTTTTTCCTCGCTCGCCAACGTGTAGATAATCTACATGAGCAGCAAGGAACTTGCGCTGCGCATTGTGCCGTTCGTGCTGATTTTACAGGGATAAACACTTGGCGCTGAAAATTAACGTGAACGGCACGACAAAACGCACTCTTCCGCTTGCGGAACTCCTCGTAGCGTGGCAGAGTTTTTGGGTCACTTTGCTGAGTAACTACGCCCAGGCCTATGATATAAAGTAAGTAAAACAGCACACTACACAGACTTTTTCATAAAGGAGGGAGAAGCCCAAGTATCTATCAGAACTACCCAGAAGCAACTGCTGCCGCAAAGGAATATTTGGCAGAGATGATCATGATTTGTTTTCTTGACTAGAACATGAAAGTGTCGCTTTGAGGCTTGCAGCAGTTATAGATTCAACTGCTGTGCATATTCTACCACCTAGTGTTTTGTTTAGGAATGGTATCTTGTTTTTTTCATACTAATAGGATACTTTAAAACAGAACTGTCTCGCAAGAAGCTACAGTGAATAAAGGTGAAAATGCAACAATTTCTCACAAAATGATCTTAAGTATTGTCTGGGCCTTTGAAGGCTGCGTAGAGCTGGGCAGCTCTGACAGTAGCAATGAGCGAGCCCAAGAGTCTTGCTGTCTCTTGCAGAGCCAGCGTGTTTCTTCTAGCTCGCACCTTTCTACATCTGGATATGGGTAGCAGTGGATTGTAAGAAGTGCAATGGACAGTAACTGGTCAGTGCCCCTTGAAAGCTCTAGGACACAGACCAAGTATTTTGAATCCCACCTTTGGTACTGATGAAGCAAGTTTTCGCATATTACGCGACTTGCTCAAATCAAGAACCTCGAATAACTTATAATCCTGTAATACAACCCGTATGTTTTACTAATTTCCTTTATTTTGGATATGCATGTATCTTAGTGATGCTTGCCTATGTGTTCAATAATACGAATAACTCGTGTCCTTAATATGGCCGCCGCTTGAGGGTTTGCTTCTGCGCATGCGTTAGTCACACTCACGTGACGTAGTTGCAGTTCTGGTGGGAAAATGTGCGCATGCGTGCTAGCTTCTAAAATGTCTGTCAGTGTTATAACGTGGTGGAGCTTGTGCAGATGCTCTCGTGTCATCGTCTGTTGCACTAACTATAATGCAATAGTATATTTTTCTGATGTGAGAAGTATAAAGTAGCCTTTCATGGTATATGGTGAAATCATTTATTTCTATGTTTTAATTTGTTTTCGCTTACTTTTCATGTACCGCGATATTGGGGGTTTTGAATGAGACGTGAACCATCTTGAAGGTCCCTACTGCGCATGTCGCGCAGCCAGGGAGAAGTCAACCTTGAGCAGTGGAACTCAGCCAGCTGGCAGCCTAGTCCAGAGGCTCATGTGAACACAACCTCTAACCCAGCAAGATGGAGCTGACTCGTTCCTAACTCGATACAATTGTAAATTCCTTATTGTATTCTGTTATTTCTATCGTGAGAACCCCAAACCTGCTAGGCGGTCTCAGAGGATGGAAATTTAGGCTTGTAGAAGTTTGTTCTGATTGGTGTGTTAGCCTATCCTACCTGGGGACCAATCGAAATTGGGGATTCTGACACTTGCAACATTTGGGGGGTGGTACACTGACCCGAAAACAGTATAACTAGCCTAGGTTTAGCTGGAGAAATTGTCCGACTTGTCTGAATAGCTGACCTGTCACTGACCCAACGCACTCAATAGGTGACTGAATACAGAGCGCTGCGGAGCACTCTGTCCGATTTTGACCATAGACTCTAAGGTTTTACTAAACCTTAAGTGCTGGCGGAGCACTTTGCTGGGGAGTTCGCTAACCCAATCGGGGTTCTGACTGATAGCTGCAGAGAGGGTGAAGCGCAGGCGTTGCTTCCGAACTGCGGGAGCTGGTCGTGCCTTGGTGGTCCTGTCCTGATCCTAATCTGGTTTTCCTGTCCTGTCCTGGGGTGTCCAATCTGCACCTGCTGTCCCATAGATGACTGTCCTTCCTTGGGGTATTTCCTGTCCTTGACTGATCCGTGGCCAGGGTTGGTCTGCACACCTTTCTAGGTAAATATAGTGCGAAAACTCTATACTGCACCTTCTATTTTTCCTGTCTTTGCTTTAATAAAGACATTTCTTTGCATATGTTAATTTTCCATGCTTTCCGCAACCTACTATAAAGAAATCACACAGTATATTTTTCTTAGCATGTTCCTATGTTTCCCTACCTTTTAGAACACATTTCTCTCCATACCGTTTCTGAATCATAACTGTGGTATATAATTTTCTCCTGAAATCCAATTTACGTAATGATGCTAGAACTATAGTGTGTTCCATTTTTCCCCCTCCTATAGATGTATAGGATTTCCAATCCTTACCTTGCAGTATTTTTTCTAAACAGTAAATGTCTAGTTCGTGATCCATTTTCTAAAATCTATTTTAGCTCGCATAGTTATAACTTTCCTATAGACTCATAAATGGTTGCCTTAGTTTTGCTTTCATATGGTTATGTGCTCTACATTATTCTGATTATAGATTGCCTTTTCGTTGTAAAATGTATACACTCAGAAAATGATTTCTAAGATAAACTTTTAAAACTTCCCAGTAGTCTGTGGTTATTTTATGGAGTAAGAGAAATAAAGTCGGTATTTGTATTTTGCCTGCTTTTCTTTTACAGCTAGCACCCTGATCCATTGTGGATCTTAGGTACCCGTAACGGTGGATTGGTAAGTCGGGTACAATAGAAATAAATAGGAAGGAACCAGGGTTACTGGTAGAAGAATTGTTAGGTCACCCGATTAATGTATATGATAAATTGGAAAAATATGGGCCTGGTATGTGTATGGTGAAAATTATTGGCCGGGTGACCTGCGATCTCTATCAGTAATTTTCTGGTAGGAGAGATATGGTTGGGGACTAGTTAAAGTTAGGTAGGACTAGTTAAGCTAGATAAGTTGGATGCTGCTAAAATTTTATGATCACATTTTATTGCTGCTACAAGGGTAAACAGTTTGTGTGAACTGATCAATCACGTGAAATGTTTGCTTTGAAAAATTATGAAATGTTTTAAATTGTTTTTCCTATTATTGTACTGATATATGTATTAACCCACTCGTTAGTAAAGTGTTTTTATGTTTGTTGGGAATCCCCGGGGTATTGAATCGCGAGTGGTGAAGAGAATCCACTTCGCGTTGAGGTCACTGGCCTACGGAAGGTTAGTGCAGGTTAGGCAGAACTGGAAGCACTAACTAGGGTTTTTCTGAATGTATGTTTGTATAAATGATAGCGACGAGATCACTGGCAAAACTTGTATTGTGAGAAAAACCTAGTAAGGGTCACATCGGAAGGAGTAGCAGGTTCATCGGAGCTTGGGTGATAGCAAAGGGGTTCGCTGGTGAAACTTTAGACTTAGTATATATCCCGGAAAGAAGTGGATAAGTCAAAAGAAGTAGCAGGTTCCCTAATGCTTGCGTGAAGGGTAGGCAGAAGAGATCTATCCGTAGTGAGTGAAAAGTAAATGGGAGTAGTTTACTTGCAGTGAAACAAAGCTTTGCTGTCTAGACACTTGGGTACAGTGGCGAATGTGTATTCGTTTGTAAAATAACAAAGCACTTGCACTTTTAGAGAGAAATTAAGTTTCCGTTACCTTGCGAGGGAGGGAGTCAGTTGCGGAGCTGCTCTGACGTCACTCTGTGCCGCGCTGGGATTGGTAGACGCAGCGGGTGTGTAGCGGAGCTGGAATTGTAAAGGAGGGGTGAGTGCCGAAACGTGAGAACCTGTCTCGCGAAAGGCCGCGCACCCATTGGTCGAGATTATTTGAAACCGTGCACTTCATTGGTTGCACGAAAATAAAAAACGCACTTGGATTGGAAGTAATTTGTAAACAAAGTCACTAGCAGAAATCGTATGTGGCACTCGTATAGACCGCATACTAGACCTGATCCACGACATTTAGGATTTGAGAACGATCAGTGGAAAGGGCATAACACCAGCATTATGTACGGAAATAAGAGAAAATTATCTCTTGTAAATAAGGTGAAGAATTATTTTAAAAAGGACAAGCCGATTAAAAACAGAGAAGGTGTTGTCATTCCGCCACCTAATACTCCCACATCTTTCATGATGTTTGATAAAGGGTACCACTCGTGTGTATGGTTGGAAAACTGGGCGGAATACACCAAGGATGACGGAATTTTGGCTTTTCCGTTAGAGGGTACATTCAATTGTAGGATTCTATTTAATTTGAGAACCCGAATGAATGACTTACATCCCAGACCTAGATTAACGCAGTACGAAGCTTTAGAGGAATTGGAGATCGAAGCTTTTGAGAGAGACAAGCCCCGAATGGATAAAGGGTTAACAAAATTTTATCCAAAACTAAAACAAGAGACCCGTGATAAAAAGATGAAACAGTGGAGACAGAATATGATCGTAGAAGGGCTGTTTCCAATGATGTCAATGGGTGGTCCTCCTGCAGGAGAGAAGAGAACAGAAAAATGCAAACATTGGGTGCCCATTGGGGAGTCGGAGGATGAATAATTGGATGACATGTTTATGAGAAGTCCGCCTCCTTATAATGAAGGACACCGACCCTCTAGTGAAGGGGATAATTCACGGAGACCTCCTCCCCGGGAAGAGGCCAGATCAGTGAGTGTAGGAGAGAGTTGTCAAATACCTCCGTATAATGAGGGTTTGGGACCTCTAGGTGCTAGAGATATCTGTCAAAGAGCACCATTTAGTGGGGAGTTAAGATATTTGAGAGAAAGAGACTTCTGCTCTAGACCTCCCTACGAGGGTGAGGCAAGGCCTTCAACGTCAGGAATTCCGTTCTCAAGACCCCCGTCTGAGGAGGAACCGAGATCCCTAGGCACAGGAAGTCTGTTCCCAAAACCTAATTACGATGAAGGACCAAGTGAGACACATCCCACTGCCCCGAGTTATGCCCCAACTTTGACCCCACAGGTATTACATGACAATTCTTTAGACAGGATACCGGAGGACAGGGAACGAGAGGCATTAGCTAAGCAGAGAGCCGAGATAATTCAGAAGATTTCCCAGTTAAATACAAGTCCTGAAGCCTTGACAATCCCGGTAACTATTGGACCAGTGGTTCCGCTGTATGGGGATAGACCGGGAAGTCCGAAGACTCCAGTTATTACTCCAGTTGTAGCACAGCCAAGACCGGAGCCCTTAATTGTGGATGACCAGACCAGTGAATGTGAGTCCGAGGTCTCGCTAATGGATCTGCCCATTAGAGGTGCAGAGAAAAGGTTACAGAAAAGAAGCAATCCGTTCAACACGAGGGAGATTCAAATGGAATCGACTTCGGGTACCAAGAGTGTCACATTGGTGACTCCTGAAGAGATTGAAAGGTGGAGTCGAGAGTTAGAAAAACAAACTCCTCAGTCGAAACCTTTAGATATTTTGAAGCTAAAAATAGAAATGGAAGAGCTAATGGCAGGAAATGTAGGTTTAGACAGATTAAATACCTATTCTGAAGAAGAGTTGCTGTTTATCGGCAAGAGTTTTACCCGAAACACCAGAGTGCTCCATGAAAAATTAACAGACACTGCAGCTAGTATGGGAATCGATATTTCAAAATCAAAGTCATTGCAGAAACCCTATAGAGCTGATTTTTCAGACAAAGATCTGGAAAATATGAATGTGTCAGGGGAAAAGGCGCAGGTTAAAGAATTATTGACAGTATTGCAAAAATGGGGAGACGTAGAAAAGTGGAAAGCCAGGTGGGCAAAGAAGAAAGATGAGGCCAGATCTAAACAGACGACTTCCGAGTTCGTTCTAAAGGAAGCTGACAAACCTGAGCAGTTATACCCTATGCGTGAAGTGCCAGGTGGAAAATACGTGCACGTTCCATGGTCCAGACAGGATATTGTGTCCTTTACCAATGACTTTCCAAAATTACGAGAAAAGCCTGTGGACTGGTACAGGCAGGTGGAAAGGTTTGTAAAGGTGCAAAAGTGCTTGTGGAAAGACCTGGATGGGTTTTTCGACATTGTGGTTCCTGTGGATTTATGGACCGAATGCAAGGTTGCCATTGATTGGCCCAACAAAGAGTATGACAGGGACCCTGTAACAGGTGCTCCCTCTGATGAGGTAATGAGAAAATATGACCAGGTCATGTTACATCTGAAAAAGAAGGTGCCTGCAAAGGAAACTGATTGGACCAAAATAGATAGAACCACGCAGGAAAGGGATGAGACTGTGCACTCCTTTTATGAAAGACTGTTACAGGTGTTCAAAACTTACAGTGGAATAGATAACATCGAGATGAAGGACATGACCCACTTCATTTACAGGTTTGTAAACGGTTTAAGACCCGAAATTTGCCAGTGGATCAAAGACAATAAGATTTGTTGGCAGTCTAAGAAAATGGATGAGGTCTTACGGTATGCAAAGTACTGTGAGGACGAGATGGCAGATAAGAAAAAGGCACTCAAGGAGAAGGTTATGTGGGCACAAGTGAAGCGAGCAGAACAACAGGAAAAGCAATTGAATAAGATGAATAAGAATACCCAAAATCAAGGCTCTGGGGGTGGAGGGAAGCCCAAGGTAAAAATGAGCAGAGAAGAAGCTAAAAAGAAATTTCCCTGCCACCAGTGCGGAGAACTCGGGCACTGGAGAGACGAGTGTCCATATTTACAGCATGATAATACCCAAACCCCTGATTTAACTCCACAGACGCAGAATGAAAAAACAAGAAAGACTCAGCATCAGGTAAAGGCAAGTCAATTGCCCCGAGCGCCAAAACCAAATTATAAAGGAAAATCACCACAGGGTGATGACATAGAGATCTGGGGAGGAAATGAAAATAGAAATGCAGCAACTTCGCAGTTTTTGTTGAATGATACCTTTTTCTGTGACGACCAATACTGACGGGGCCTGAGAGGGGAGGACAAGGAGTGTGTTCTTGGCGCCTCCTTGCCGGTAGACCAGTCAGGGCCATACATTGAAGGAAAGGTTGACGGAAATGATGTCACCTTCCTATTGGACACTGGTGCTACCCGTTCTACTGTGAGAACAGCGGACGTTCCAAACCTACCCCTCTCGGGAGAAGCAATCCAAGTAGTGGGTGTATCTAATCAATTGATTAGTACCCCAGTTACTGAGCCCATGGAGATCACAATAGGGAATTTCAAAGAAATGCATAGATTTGTAGTTTGTGATACCAGTCCAGTAAACTTACTGGGACGTGATTTGTTGTGCAAAATGAACTGGACCATCTTTTGCACACCAAAAGGCGTCGAAATTCAAACCCCAGACGAGGATGGCATATACAAATTAATGTTAATTAGACCAGACTCAGAAATTAAACAAATGACTATACAGGACTTACCTGAAGAACTCCAAAAGACAGTGAAACCAGAAGTATGGGACTTTACAGGAAAGGATGTAGGATTAATGGCAAATGTAGACCCAATACAAATAGCCATGAAAGAAAATGCAGTTTATACTAATACCAAGCCATACAAAATGAGTGCAGAAGTGAGAGCAGGAGTTGCCATTGAAATAAAAAGACTGCTAGAAGCAAACATCATACAAGAAGTGATGAGTAGTCCGTGTAACTCACCCATAATTGGAATTAAGAAACCTAGTGGCAAGTACAGGGTAGTGCAGGACCTGAGAAAGGTAAACAAAATAGTGGTTCCTTGTTGTCCTATTGTTCCAAACCCAGCAGTGATCCTATATCAGATTCCCTGGGATGCTGAGTGGTTTACCGTGATAGACCTATGTCATGCATTCTTTTCGATCCCATTGCATCCAGATAGCAAATTTCTTTTCTCATTTGCTTTCGACAGTCACGTGTACGTTTGGAATCGGGTCCCCCAAGGGTACACCGAAAGTCCCTCTATCTTTAATCAGATCCTAAAAAAGTGCCTTGAATCTTTAGTGTTACCAGGAAAATCTGTCTTGGTGCAATATATAGATGACCTTTTGGTGGCATCTAAAAGTCATAGAGATTGTGTTGTTGACACCATTGCTTTACTGAATCACCTAGGTGAAAAAGGACATAAAGTGTCCCCTGACAAATTGCAGTTCTGTACAAAATCAGTGAAATATCTGGGGCACCAGATAGAAAAAGGCATCAGAAAAGTCACTTCTGAGAGAGTCAGAATAATTCCGAACATGCAGCTACCACGTACTCAGAAAGAAATCAGAATGTTCCTTGGAGTAGTAGGTTACTGCAGGCAATGGATTGTGGGATTTGCAGTCCTGGCAAAACCTTTGATAAAAATGACAAACAAAGGAGCAAAGGACCCAGTGGAATGGGATGATGAGGGCATGACAGCATTCACTAAATTACGAGAATTGTCTGTGTACAGCACCTGCTTTAGGGATGCCTGACTATTCTAAAGAATTTGCACTATTTTGTGACACACAAGATAATTGTGCACTGTCAGTCCTAACTCAGGAGCATGGGTTGACTAGACGTCCAGTGGCATATTTTTCTGCCACTTTGGATCCAGTGGCTGCTGGATTACCCGGATGTCTGAAAGCAGTAGCTGCAACTTGCACGAGTCTAGAACAGAGTGAATCCATTGTAATGGGACATCCTGTAACTGTGTATGTTCCCCATGCAGTTGTGATTTTATTGACCAGAACTAAGACCCAGTATCTCACCCCTAGTCGGCTGACTAAATACGAGAGGATTCTCGTGGGTGCTGCGAATGTGGTCATTACTCGGTGAAATATCCTGAACCCAGCTACCCTGCTCCCTGACTCAATGATTATGGAAGCCGAGGGAGAGGACGGACATGACTGAATAGATCTGACAGAATTCAGTACTAAACCACGCCCAGACATTAAAGAAATACCTTTGCCTGTAGAAGATGAGGAGCTGTTCGTGGATGGCTCATGTATGAGACACGAACTTGTAGGCCTAAGTGCTGCTTATGCTGTAGTCTCTATAGACGCCATTAAAGAAGCTTCCTGTTTATATGGAGTAAAGTCTGCACAAGTAGCCGAATTGATTGCATTGATAAGAGCCTGTAAAATTGGGAAAAACAAAAGAATAACAGTATATACTGACAGTCAGTACTGTTATGGAGTTGTGCATGACTTTGGCCAATTGTGGCTACAGAGGGAGTTTCTGACTTCTTCAGGTACTCCCATCAGAAATGGAAAAGTTGTACAAGATTTACTGGAAGCAATCCAATTACCAAAAGAATTGGCAGTGGTTAAATGCGCTGCTCGTAAATCTGGCATTGACCCTATAACTTTGGGAAACCGATTTGCTGATGAAGTGGCTCAACATTGTGCCAGAAATCGCATGTCTGTAAATATTAAACTGGGGGGACCTGGAAACAGCTGCCAACTTATGGTGTTTAAAGAGGTGCCTACCTGGGAAGAGTTGAGAGACTGGCAGCATGCGGTGCCAGAAAAGGAGAAAGAAAAATGGAAGAAACTTGGTTGTCGACCGAGAAGTGAGGATGGTGTCATTGTGGGCCCAAATGGTATGCCTGTGTTGCCTAGACATCTGCTTGCTTCTATGGCCAGACTGATACATGGAGATTCACACACTGGTAGGGACGCCATGGTTCTGGTTTTCCAACAAACATGGTACAATCCGAAGTTCAGGAAGGTAGCAGAGTCACTCTGCCAGAAGTGCTTAACATGTCAGGAGTTTAACGCTGGGAAAAGGACTGTAGTCGAATTGGGAAAAATTGGAAAATCAGGAGGTCCCTTTGTAAGAATACAGATTGATTTCATCACCATGCCTCGCTGTGAGGGAATGAGATATGTCCTTGTCATTGTCTGTCTGTTCTCAAAGTGGGTGGAAGCCTACCCTGCTAAAAAGAGTGACGCCATAACTGTAGCTAAGTTGTTACTACGTGAATTAATACCTAGGTTCGGGGTTCCAGTCACAATTGAATCAGATAGAGGAAAACATTTTCAGAATGAGGTAATCGATCAGCTCTGTAAGGCATTTAAGATCACACAAAAATTGCACTGTGCATATCGTCCAGAGGCTTCTGGAGTGGTGGAGCAAATAAATTGCACTATAAAATCAAGGTTAGGAAAAATGTGTGACTCTACAGGCATGAACTGGATAAATGCTTTACCTCTTGTTCTGATGGGACTTAGAAGTATTCCAGATCGAAAAACAGGCCTGAGCCCTCATGAGATCCTGATGGGAAGAGTGATGAGACAAGCATGGGTACCAGGACATAAACTGCTAAACATTTCTGATGATTTGGTACTTGAGTACTGCAAGCAACTGGGTGACCAAGTGCGTTCTATCTCTCGCCAGATTGGGGAAGACGCCGTCGCCAATCCAACAACTCCAGTCCACAAATTGGTTCCTGGCAACTGGGTTAGACTCAAGAAACATCGTTCGAGTTGCCTTGCACCGAGGTGGGGAAAACAACGCCAAATAATACTGGTGACCACGACAGCGGTGAAGTGTGCCGGCGTTCCAAAGTGGATCCATGCCAGCCATACACAGAAGGTGATTCCAGACGAGAAAACTGACGCTGAAGGTTGTCCAGCTGAGGGGTCTGCAGAAGTTGGTCCTGAAGTAGCTGATGACGAACAACCGAGCACCAGTCAAGATGATTGGATACCCATAATAGACCTGACTAATGACCCAATTAGAACAAGAAGTCAAACCTATGCAGATAGAGAGTGGGATAGAGAGGAAGAGATAGGCACAGGCGAAGATCCTCAGATTATTGAGATTCACGTCAAATCTGAGGAAGAAGAAGGTCAGACAGGGACAGAGCAAGTGATCGACACACCTCCACATACCCCTGAAATTGAAAAGGGACAGACAAGAATTAGTGAAAAGGTTCAAGCAGAAGAAAATCAAGAGATCGAAGTGCTTGAACAGGATCAGGTAGAACTAGAAGAACGTGTTCAGGGCTCAGAAACAGAGACGCTCGAAAGTCAAAATCAGAATACTCCTGAACAAGGCCAGCTTAGTAACCAGGCAGAAGAAATAGAAGAAAGACCTGGAACTAGTCAGACAGGAAGGGAAGAATCAGAAGTGCCACAAACAAACGAAAATAAAAGAGCATTAGAAGACAGCCAAATCACAGTGCCAACTAAAAGACTCAAGAAAAAGAAACATATCAAACCAAGATATATTAAGAGACTGAGACTGAGAATAAAAACAGTAGAGGAGAAACTTGCAGAAAGAAGGAAAAGTCCTCGTATTGCAGAGCAAGTTGGAGAAAGTTCACAAAGGAGGAGTGACCGAATAAAAAGACTGAACGAAAAATACCAAGATCCTGAATGGACATATTTAGTGTTGGAGGAATTTGAAGATCTTGATATAACTGACGAAAGTGACGAAGAACAGACAGCTGATTATTCTGCTGAGGAAGACGAACCAACCTGAAGTTGTGCAGGGTAAGCTACCTGTGCAAAGTTACAAAGAGGGGTTGAGAAATCTTCTTCTGAACGAAAATGTCTGATTCAAATGTGAATGGAAGGCCTAGACGCAGTTGTTGTAAAACATGCTGCAGAGTATGTATATGTAGCATAGCTATAGTGTTAATAATTTGGATAGGACTAACAGTTTTCATTCCTTATATGGTGAGCAAAAATACTAATATTGACCCTACTCAGACTGTGACCACTGACACTGAAGAACTGACAACACGAAGTATAGAAAGACGTGAAAAAGCACTCAGACAAACAAAACGAGACTTAGAAGCATCAGATGAGGAAGGACTACACTATCATGGAGTTAAAAACCAGACACAGTTAAATGTTTTCGCTAATCTTTTAGTGCACTATGTAGAAACTATGGAAATAGAAGACTGTTATGTCTGCATGAAGCTACCTACTTCTGTAGCTGAAGGCGTGACTTATCACCTACCTTTGACCTATGGAATTTGCTGTAGCATTCTAGCTAGTTTATTTTACAAAAGAGGACCGTTACAGTACTACTATTCTAACTAAGACGTGATATTTTCTGAACTTCCTATACGTGGAAATCTGAATCCTGTACATACTAAAAGTGACGTTACACGTTATATGGGAGAATATTTTCTGACTATAGGTACCATAGACTTAAATGAAGCACACAGAGATAACTTGACCTGTTCATTACATGAACAAGAATTTTTTTTTTAAACATGGCAGAGAAAAGAAGGGAGAGTTTCCAAAGAAAGGCAAATGATAAGAGACAAAGAACTCCTAAATGAGCTGAAAACATCGAAAGCACCTCAAATGGTGGGAGTGGTCCTGTTTTGTTGCTGGATTTCGAAAGAAAAGGGAAACTCTGTCTTCACCGCGAGAAGACTAGTTATTATAATAACATTTTCATTGGTTCCAGTCAATGTGAGCACAATTACAAGGTAATTGGAGGTTGGGGTTTCAAAAATGGGTCAGAACCTGTGTTTCCCGGAATTTATTATATATGTGGAAACAAGGCTTATTTCAAATTGCCGGGTCACTGGTATGGAAGCTGCTACTTTGGCATTGTCTTCCCGAAAATATACCATGTGAAGGAAATTGCTGGAAGCAATGAAAACACTAATGGCTTAGTGCGTAGTAAAAGAGAAAGCGTAGGTGAAATAATGGGTAGTATTTTTAGTGCACTGATACCTGGAGTGGGAGTGGTTCTGAACACACACAGAATTTGCAAATTATCCACTATAGTGGATGTGTTGTCTACTGACACAGCTCATGGATTCCTGCTGGTCAATACCGAAATGGTTGCGATCAGATCAATGGTTTTGCAGAACAGACTTGCGCTCGACACCTTATTAGCAAAAGAGGGCGGAGTCTGCCGGATGTTGAAAGCGCAACATTGTTGCACTTACATACCGGACAAAAGTGTACAAATAAAAAAGTACGTTAAGAACATTACTAATTTGGAAAAGGAACTCAAACCACTAGAGGTTGATAGTGCCTGGAAGAGACTTACTGATGGTCTCTCCGCTATAGGTCATTGGTTTGCTAATTTAGGTAAAAGTTTATTGTTTAAGGTACTGATGGCAATTGGAGTGATAGGTTTCATCATCTTTCTCATATTTGTAAATAATAATAAATAATCCACATTTGTATAGCGCACAATCACCCGTTAGGGTCTCTAGGCGCTGGGGGCCATCGGGAAGATTAAGCAAGCTATTGCCCAGAGTCGCATGGTGCTGGGCTAACCTGCCACCAGACCCGGGGATCGAACCCTGATCCCCAGATTCCAGCGTCAGTCGCCCTGGCCGCGGCGCCACACAATGCCGCAAACACACAAAGAAATACGCTGTGAATAAGAGAGGTGTGAAACGGAGTGTGGATGAACTTGAATTGGAAGACTTGAATAATCAGATTTACAAAAGGGTGAAAAATTCTCACCCTAATAAAGATGTGAAAGAGAAACTGAATCGGATGTTGGAAGAAATCGAAATGCACAAAGTGTGAGAAGTTGGCATCTGGTTCCATTAGTTTGTGATGATAGTGAATATCATCAAAGAGGGGATTGATGAAGCAAGTTTTCGCATATTACGCGACTTGCTCAAATCAAGAACCTCGAATAACTTATAATCCTGTAATACAACCCGTATGTTTTTGTAATTTTCCTTTATTTTGGATATGCATGTATCTTAGTGATGCTTGCCTATGTGTTCACTAATACGAATAACTTGTGTCCTTAATATGGCCGCCGCTTGAGGGTTTGCTTCTGCGCATGCGTTAGTCACACTCACGTGACGTAGTTGCAGTTCTGGTGGGAAAATGTGCGCATGCGTGCTAGCTTCTAAAATGGCTGTCAGTGTTATAACGTGGTGGAGCTTGTGCAGATGCTCTCCTGTCATCGTCTGTTGCACTAACTATAATGCAATAGTATATTTTTCTGATGTGAGAAGTATAAAGTAGCCTTTCATGGTATATGGTGAAATCATTTATTTCTATGTTTTAATTTGTTTTCGCTTACTTTTCATGTACTGCGATATTGGGGGTTTTGAAATAGACGTGAACCATCTTGAAGGTCCCTACTGCGCATGTCGCGCAGCCAGGGAGAAGTGAACCTTGAGCAGTGGAACTCAGCCAGCTGGCAGCCTAGTCCAGAGGCTCATGTGAACACAACCTCTAACCCAGCAAGATGGAGCTGACTCGTTCCTAACTCGATACAATTGTAAATTCCTTATTGTATTCTGTTATTTCTATCGTGAGAACCCCAAACCTGCTAGGCGGTCTCAGAGGATGGAAATTTAGGCTTGTAGAAGTTTGTTCTGATTGGTGTGTTAGCCTATCCTACCTGGGGACCAACCGAAATTGAGGATTCTGACACTTGCAACATTTGGGGGGTGGTACACTGACCCGAAAACAGTATAACTAGCCTAGGTTTAGCTGGAGAAATTGTCCGACTTGTCTGAATAGCTGACCGGTCACTGACCCAACGCACTCAATAGGTGACTGAATACAGAGCGCTGCGGAGCACTCTGTCCGATTTTGACCACAGACTCTAAGGTTTTACTAAACCTTAAGTGCTGGCGGAGCACTTTGCTGGGGAGTTCGCTAACCCAATCGGGGTTCTGACTGATAGCTGCAGAGAGGGTGGAGCGCAGGCGTTGCTTCCGAACTGAGGGTGCTGGTCGTGCCTTGGTGGTCCTGTCCTGATCCTAATCTGGTTTTCCTGTCCTGTCCTGGGGTGTCCAATCTGCACCTGCTGTCCCATAGAGGACTGTCCTTCCTTGGGTATTTCCTGTCCTTGACTGATCCGTGGCCAGGGTTGGTCTGCACACCTTTCTAGGTAAATATAGTGCGAAAACTCTATACTGCACCTTCTATTTTTCCTGTCTTTGCTTTAATAAAGACATTTCTTTGCATATGTTAATTTTCCATGATTTCCGCAACCTACTATAAAGAAATCACACAGTATATTTTTCTTAGCATGTTCCTATGTTTCCCTACCTTTTAGAACACATTTCTCTCCATACCGTTTCTGAATCATAACTGTGGTATATAATTTTCTCCTGAAATCCGATTTACGTAATGATGCTAGAACTATAGCGTGTTCCATTATTCCCCTCCTATAGATGTATAGGATTTCCAATCCTTACCTTGCAGTATTTTTTCTGAACAGTAAATGTCTAGTTCGTGATCCATTTTCTAAAATCTATTTTAGCTCGCATAGTTATAACTTTCCTATAGACTCATAAATGGTTGCCTTAGTTTTGCTTTCATATGGTTATGTGCTCTACATTATTCTGATTATAGATTGCCTTTTCGTTGTAAAATGTATACACTCAGAAAATGATTTCTAAGATAAACTTTTAAAACTTCCCAGTAGTCTGTGGTTATTTTATGGAGTAAGAGAAATAAAGTTGGTATTTGTATTTTGCCTGCTTTTCTTTTACAGCTAGCTCCCTGATCCATTGTGGATCTTAGGTACCCGTAATGGTGGATTGGTAAGTCGGGTACAATAGAAATAAATAGGAAGGAACCAGGGTTACTGGTAGAAGAATTGTTAGGTCACCCGATTAATGTATATGATAAATTGGAAAAATATGGGCCTGGTATGTGTATGGTGAAAATTATTGGCCGGGTGACCTGCGATCTCTATCAGTACCACTGACATCCAGTAAGTCTATTGTGATTCAGTAAGATTTGTGCTTGTTGAGGTTTGACAACATCTGCCCACACTGCTTTACTCTGGATGTGTTGCAACATGTCCATGGCACAGAGAGCAGTCCATTACACAGTGTTCGGTCATAATCGAAACCAGACAGAAATGCCAGACTTCCAGTGACATAATATCAGATTGAAGGAAAGAAGTAACATGGCAGGGAAGTCAAAAGTGATGGTTACAGGACCTAGCCACTTCTCAGGTATGCCTCTCTAGGATAGGCGGGACTCGAATCACAAGACCAACTCTTTGATGATAGGAAATTGGTGGGAGCTTGATCCTAAACTGTACAACTCTGTAAGACAGTGTAGAAGCTGTTCTGGAACCACTTGGCGAAAGCAGACTCTCAAGCATCCCACCATGAACTGCTGAGTCACAAACTTGTAGCAATTTGCCAGGCAGGCTACAGATGTGCCCACGGCCGATGTAGAACCAACCATTCGAGGACTTTGCAGTAATGGGCTGAATCGAAATTGGACTGAAAATAACCAGACCACTGAGAGAAAAACGTACATTCCTCACAAGGGTTATAAACACACGGTGTTTCAGTTGTTGTAATACTCATCCTTCTAGAAGAGACTGAGTAACTCGTGCCTGGGTAATAAAACTACAAGCAAGGCTTTGTTAACTTAAGTGAGGTTGAGATCTGAAGGAGAAGAGGCATTTCCCACCTTGAGCAAGCTATCTTGCATTTCTACCAGGAAAGTGTCATTAAAGGTGAGTCACCAGATCCCAGCCGAAGCTACAATCCCCGAGTCATATTAGTAGAAACCGTATGAGGACAATAGAAAAGCTCAGAATTCAGCTGCCTACTCGATAAGAACAAAGTTCATTGGCCAACTAAACTGATTCCTCACAACAGTGGAAATGACCCACCAATAAGTTTCAAGACCTTGTGGGAGTCAGTTTCTACACCTTCCAAAGGCTCCACATAATGCCTCTCTTCATTCCATGACCTTTTTCAATAGTATTTTTTAATATTTTGCTTTATTGCTTGTTGAGCTGACTTTTTGCGGCTTTCCTTGCTAGCTTTTTTTTGTCAACGGACAGCATTTGTTCCTTTGAGTCTCTAGATTTACAGTTATTTTATATTTTGGTGGAACTAGGCCATGGCCAAATTAAAACATTTTTGCTAAAAAAACACCCAAAAAAAACAAACAAGCTTATAATAAAAGGAATGGTCTTCAAATGACATACAAAATAAAATTATATGAGGAGTACCTTACAGCTTGTAAACATTTTAGAAGCTCTACAACAGTTTCAAAATTAATTACAAACTCATTTGCGTCTTTATCCAATTAAAAAAACATAGTTAATTAGCAAGCGACAAATACATTGGGACCCATACATAGCATGCCCCCCCCTCACCTGGCATGTTAACCATTAACAAAACTATAATTCATGTTATTATGAACACAGCTATACCTCGGTAAACACCATGTTCTATTTATAATTAGGAAGTGTTGCTTTTTCTTAACCTTAACATCTTACAGAAAGGAATACTGTCAAAAGTGGAAAAACACACAAATATTGTCAAATCTTTGCAATTTGTCCAGAGTTCAAATCTTCTAGAATGGAATAAATCTGAGATGCATTTTTAATTGCTCCTTAATTCGTAATATCTTTAATCTGTGCTGGGAGTGCTTCCCTATCCTAGATTTAATAATCTGCTTCTTACAGAGGGCCGGTCGTTTAACTTTGCTTGTCAAGATGTCCTTCAAACACTTTCAGCAAGTGTTCTCTTCTTCCAAACGCATACTATTGAAGAGAACACCCATGGCCTCTACCTGATGCTGAAGGCTCCTCAGCCCTAGATCCAACCTAACAATTCCTATATTTGCCGTTTTAAGGAACTCCAACATGGGCTTTCACAGTCATTAAAACTAACTTTTAAATCGAGAATTAAATGGGCAACGCCATATAAAACCAACAGAACTTCATTTTGTATACAAACTTTAACTACCGGTTCTACTGTGTACCCTATAAAAGCCTAATAAATCATTAAATAGCATGCCTAATCACTAACGTCTTCTTTGTTGAGATCACCCACTTCTATACCAAATTAATATGTGAAATAAACTTCAAACTACGGATACTCAATAATTATTGCAAGCTTTATAGGCCCCAAATACCAAAACAAAGGAAAATTCCTTTCTACCCAAAGGCAACACTCGTGTTGTCTCAGTAATTATACCTTAAATCAGTTAATTAAAAATAACAAAGTTGTTTTATTTTTTTTAGCCCCACAAGAGTTTGATATATCACAGGGGCGTCTTTATATAATAAGAAATGTACATGGTGATCTTGTATTTTTGGAAGAAATGTATTTACTGTCTTCAAAAAGCTTGGGAGATTGAACACAAAATTGCAAACAACGTTGGGCTACGTACACAGCCTTATTTCAGGCCATCTTGAACAGGTATAGCCTTTGTCAAATTTCTATAAGACCACAATGAACTCTAGCCCAACCAATGTTTTGGCAAAGTGTCACCAAGGGAACAGAATGTTGCTCCTCTGAACCCCCATGGAAAAAACAACCCCTTCAAGTCCTAATCTATTTAACCCTCATCTGTTTGGACTATTACTGAACAAAAAGATGGATGACAAAGTGATCATGCTTAGCTAGCTAGAACAGGGGGTAACCCCACAATCCTGAAACCTTTAGTCCATTTCTGAGGAGCCAATCAGTTTCACAAATGCGGTTGCAAAACAATGGTACATACCATTTGGACTCGCTAATAGGAAGGGACGCCCTTGGCAAGCCCCTTCCTAATAGCGAGTTGCAAACCCAAAAAACAGTCGTACATCTGGCCCCAAATGTCCAGTTGAACCTACATATTTAACCCTTCATGACCACTCGATCACCTGTTTAAAAGCAAACTTCTCGTAAGCAGCCAAACGGATTTACATCAGATAAAGAAAAGGAAGCTTTATGAATAAAGATCTAACTTCCTGCCAAATTTGGTGTAATTCTCTTAAATTCATGTTAATTCCCAAAAGTTCTTATGGGAATTAACATTGAAGCACTAAGTTTTGGGACACCGCTTCATGAATCACTGCAAAACGTTACAGGAAGGAGCAGAGGTGGATTAACTCTTATGGAGAGTTTCGCCAAACAGCACCGTAGTTATTAGTGAAACAACAAATGCTTTTCTTATGGACATTCTAAACCTAACTATAACTACAGAGTGGCAACTATGTTATACTATATACATACGACACTTTGGATGATATTTTACCAATCCAAAGCTGTAATAATACTGTGCCTGGAGTGGTGAGAGGAGTTTGTCATTTTTCAGCTTAGCACGGATAGCACTAGCTCATCCTATACTTAAAAACTTTTCTGTAAAAATGGCAAAAGGGTTTGTCACTTTCTAGCTTTGCATGGATAGCACTGTGCTAATCTTATGCTCAAGAACTCTGCTAGAAAAACAGGCATTTGAAGTAAGCACACTCAGAGTCAGAAAGGGATATAACATTTTCTTGCTGGAAAAAAACAGTAGGTTACATGGACCTCAAAGTTAGACTCAGATTTCACTCCTACAAAACCAGTGAAATTTTGTAGGTCTAGTTAGCTGAGCCAACTAGAACTTACGCACTCGTAATGCACTTATGACCTCACTGTTGCAAAGTCATACCTGTGCACCCCCGGATTTTTTTGCTGACTGGTACTGGTGGTAACTGACTGTCCCTGGCTCCGCCTAACCAGGTCCAGGGCCAGTGCTATGCTGAAAACACACTTAGAATACAGTGAAAAGACCTACATGCACAAGGGTACACTATGGGTTATGCTTATCCTTCGGATTGGCATAACTTCCCCTATAAGGCCCGGTACATATTAGAATTATCAACAAGGAGCTTAGAGGGAAAAATGGTCATGGGTCGCCCTCCACCCAGTTATGTATTCACAAAACAAGACCTAGACCAAGCAGGCATAACACATTCAATCAATTGCTGGTGTACCATCAAATGCAAAACTTTTTGCACAATACTCCTCTCTTTCAATTGCTGAGGTAGGAGGTACATCCAAGTTATGCCATAATTAAAGAACATATGCCCAGACCCTTGAAAACATAAACCAGTTGTGAGACAACAAATAACACACACCTATGTGCCTAAATAGGTAATCGGAGATAATTAGAAAAAGTGTGTGTGAGCGAGAAAGCACCTCACGGGCGAACCACCAACGGGAACCTGGCAGGTACTCACCAGGATTGCCCTAATCTCATCATTGGCGCCTTCGAGCTCAAAAGAAAGATGGGTGTCCACAAAACAAACAAACAGTGTTTGTGGGGAAATGCAGTGTGTGAGGGGAAACAAACAACACAATACGTGTCACACAACAAATACGTAAAAGACCACGAGCAACACGGAACTTAGCTTTATTCTGTCACTTTCGTGTTGGTCGTGGGGTGTTAAAAAAGTGAGAGTGGCTAATACCTATCTAGCCATACTCCACTTGCCGACATGTTTCATTGCCACTTCCATTTTGGGCAATTTCTTCAGGGCGTTACAGATTTTTAAGCCACTGCATGAGGACAGTCCTTGTCTTCACAACTGAAAAACAAAGAATAATAAAAACACACACATATAATTTGTCATCCTTTCATATACCGAAGCCAAAGGGCAAATGGCTTCAAAAATGTGAGCGATCCCGGTCCACATCTACCATCCAGCTATTTACCCTCAATCGACCACGTTGGCGCATACCAGTCGAGAGGTCCAAACCAGAAATAGGTTTCACGGTGACTCCTAGTGTGAGTCACTTTTCTTGTCTTTCCGCAATTTTAAAACCATTAATGCTCTATTTTCCACAGCAAAATTGCGGAAAGACAAGAAAAGTGACTCACACTAGGAGTCACAGTGAAACCTATTTCTGGTTTGGACCTCTCGACTGGTATGCGCCAACGTGGTCGATTGAGGGTAAATAGCTGGATGGTAGATGTGGACCGGGATCTCTCACATTTTTGAAGCCTTTTGCCCTTTGGCTTCGGTATATGAAAGGATGACAAACTATATGTGTGTGTTTTTATTATTCTTTGTTTTTCAGTTGTGAAGACAACGACTGTCCTCATGCAGTGGCTTAAAAATCTGTAACGCCCTGAAGAAATTGCCCAAAATGGAAGCGGCAATGAAACATGTCGGCAAGTGGAGTATGGCTAGATAGGTATTAGCCACTCTCACTTTTTTAACACCCCACGACCAACACGAAAGTGACAGAATAAAGCTAAGTTCCGTGTTGCTCGTGGTCTTTTACGTATTTGTTGTGTGACACGTATTGTGTTGTTTGTTTCCCCTCACACACTGCATTTCCCCACAAACACTGTTTTGTTTGTTTTGTGGACACCATCTTTCTTTTGAGCTTGAAGCCGCCAATGATGAGATCAGGGCAATCCTGGTGAGTACCTGCCAGGTTCCCGTTGGTGGTTCGCCCGTGAGGTGCTTTCTCGCTCACACACACTTTTTCTAATTATCTCCGATTACCTATTTAGGCACATAGGTGTGTGTTATTTGTTGTCTCACAACTGGTTTATGTTTTCAAGGGTCTGGGCATATGTTCTTTAATTATGGCATAACTTGCATGTACCTCCTACCTCAGCAATTGAAAGAGAGGAGTATTGTGCAAAAAGTTTTGCATTTGATGCTACACCAGCAATTGATTGAATGTTTTATGCCTGCTTGGTCTAGGTCTTGTTTTGTGAATACCGGTACATATTAGGGCAAGGGGAATCAAAACTACATTTAAGTCCCTAGTACATAATAGGGCACATCAGTTTAGATGCCAGCAGCCCTTTCTGCACGTGCATGTGTGAACTGCTGAGGTCAGAGGTCAGTTTAAAAGCAGTCCTGCAACACAGGGCTGCTTTTAAAGTGGCAATTGAGCGCAAACTCCACTTTGGTGTTTGGGGCCCTTACAAATTAATAAACTACAATATTTAGGCATATTACGTTCCCCCAGGGTATCCCCTAGGTGTCCCAGTGGTGGCGGTGGGGGAATGGGGGAGTCAGGTACTTATAAGGTAGACCCTTATAAAGTAGGTTTTATATTCCTTGGGTTTAGTGAAATTACACATATCACTTCCCAAATTGTAGTAAAGTACGTCCCCAAATCGACGTTTCTGCTTGGAGCACTGTGGTGTGAGGATCTGAAATATTTTTACATATTCAGAACCCCTAATGTCTCTTCTAGTTGTTCCAGCGGTGGGAGCCCTGCATATATAGGCAGAGTCCTTATAGAATATGTTTTATGAACCCTGGTGTGGGAGATCTTGCCCAGTTCATTTTACCCATTGCAGATCCCAAGCTACATAGGTTAACACGGCAAGACATTATTAATTAATAACACCTGACAGGAAACACAGGAAACTATAATTCAAGGACCAACTAGAATGGTATTGATAAATCCAACAACATGAATTTGTTGAATTTATCCTAAAATGTACAGCCAGGAAGTTATAAGACTTTGTCGGTAAGCCAAAATTCAGCCTTTTAGTGATTTGTCCCAATTGGTCGGAGTTAAATGGGTTAGCCAGGTTGCTTTGATGAGGTGATAAGTAGCCCCTGGGGTGAGAGAGTCATTCTGGGAGGAGAGGGTTCTGCTGCATATGAATGTTAGGGCAAGGGGGAGGGGTCGTAAACCATGATCTTCAAAAGAAGGAGGAGACAGGCAGAAGTAGCCAGTTTCATTTACACTCCTCTTTGAACCCAGCCAGATGGCAGGCTTTAGGAAGGAATGGGAAGATGCCAGGGCGAGGGAAGAAATTGAGATTAGCCATCCTGGAGGTTGGTTTAGCCAGCTCTTGCCCCCTTTGCAGAGACTTCAGCCAATTTGAATTTTGGAGAAATAGTGCTTTCTGGGTGACTATTGTGCCACACTTTGGAGGAAATGGTCGTGCGCTGGGGTACTGCCCTCACATCACTGGACAGGAGTGCCCTCCTGTGTGACCCAGAGAACACTGAATAAGTATCTAAGAGGAGCAGTGCCTCTCAGATCTGCTACTCAAAACTTAAGGAAGAAGAAGAAGAGCCCATGCTGGAAGTTTGATTTGCACCAACCAGGCCCTGCACTCTGACTGACTGCGCCTGCTGCACAATCTGAAACTACACCCCTGTGGATCATACCTGCTTCAAAAGGACTAAAGCGTGCACTCCCTGCAAGCTACAGGTTAACAGAGCTCATCTGGACGATCACCACCAAGAACCCAGAGCCTGGAGTACTACCAGTGGATTTGTAAGGGTTTTGTCCAAAGTGAATTGTCCCTAACTTTTAAGGACCATCTTGAAGATTACAGACCCTTGGAGTACATTTTGGACACTTTGGAAAACTTTAGAGAAACTTTAAAAAAAAGCAGCATAAGTGGAGAGACTCAACCTGGCCAGCCAAACCGGCGACCCTCAACTGCGAGCCGGCCTGCCATCCAGGTTCGTCCCGCTGAAAAGCTCCAGAGGTCAGACTTTCAGAGTTTGACAGGGAGTTGGTGGAAACCCAAGCTGGCAAACCCTCAATGAATCCAGAGGTCTGACTTGCATATGTTTGACCAGGAGCTCAAGCCAGGGGACCCTCACCGAATCCGAGTGGCTGAGAGCTTCAAGGGACCCCGGGATGAAAAGCTCCAGGATTCAAAAACTTTGACCGAGACCTACCACGAGGGGTAGACGCGCAGGGATCCATCGCGTTCGGCCAGAAACTTTGACTTTGTCCCAGTCTGGTGCTCCCAGAACCTCAAATAGGTGATATAGGTTTCTATGTGCTATATTGTGCTAAATCTTTAAAAATTCATAATGCAGGATACCTACACGGATTTTTATTTGTTTTGGAGTCATTTTAAAGATAAAAAGGTTTCCCATTTTTATAAATTGGTGTTGGATTTTGTTGTTACTTGGGTCTTAATTATTTACTGAATTGTTGTTTTCAAATGATTTACATACCGGTCTTTGAAGTTAAGCCTACCTGCTCACAGCCAAGCCAAGCTACCATGGGTTGAGTATGGGAATAATTTTCTGAGACCTATTCTGAGCCCTATATTGCGTTAGTGGCCTTATTGGCAGTGGTAAATATATATTTTCTACTAATAATCCACTTTCCAACACTCATGCATTACATCACGCATGACATGATCAGTGACATCACTCATGACATCACTGAGGACATGAAGGAGCAATTCTGTTTCCCTGCCCGCTAACGTGGTTAGGGGGAAAAAAGTGCGCTCCCACAAGTTGGAGCACATTACACTTTCCCTGAGTGCTCTTTCGCAAGGAAAACATGTTGTTTCTGGGGTTGAGGTCCTCAGAACACGGGCCCTAAGCCGACCCTATGTCCTGGACATACTATGGCTCTGGAATATAGAGTCCCCCTCCCAGTTTAGAAAATTCCAGAACCGGAGAATGGGACCCCAGACCACCTAGAAGCTTGTAGGAGAAAACAGCCCCTCCCCCCCCAAATTATAAAATCGGCCCCAGGAGATGGGGTCTTCATAGTCTCGGCCCCCCTCCTCTTATTATAAAAAGGTTCAGGCAGGGCCGTCACATGCCCCACTCCCCTAATTATAAAATTAGCCCTTGCGATGGGGTCCTTGGAGCCTTCAATAGGCTCTAGTGGGGAGGCCACACACTCTACTCCCCCCAAAAAAACAAGTGCACTTGCCCTCCTATAACTGGCTGAGGAGGCCCAACTAGGGCAAAACAGGTCCTAGGACGCTGATTTTCCAGTTCAGGGGAGACCTGGCAAGGCAGTTTGGCCTGGACTGTTCCCATTTGAGCAGTGTCACGACTGATTTGCAAATGGATGGATGCAGGTGTGCAAAATAACGATGGACTGGGCTGTGACCCGATTAATTACCAGTGACTATGATTAATTCAACTCTCCATTCATCACTTTTTGTATACTTTAGTGTGTTGCCCTATGTGGAAGAGTTCTGCACAGACGCGGAACCCGTGCACATTGTGTCACCTGAACCAAGCTATGGCTGGCTGATAACAAGGGTGAAACTGGCCCTGGGTTGCTTGTTTGCCACTTATATCTTTTTCATTTTTTTTCCTGGACAAGGGACTGTGTCCAGAGTCCCAAGATGGCTGCCACCACATTGTTGTGGATGTGGTGGCAGCCAATCAGATCTCCTTTTGAGATCTGGCGGCTCTGTGGATCCTCTATGGTGTGAAATCTACACAATATATTTCTAACCTCAATTTTGCTGAAAGTACTGAGTAGATTTACACCAGGTCACAAAAACACACTTTCAGGACCAAGATCCTGCTTTCTGCAAAAATGTTGAATAATTCTGTTTAGCCATTTTGAATGTAGCAGAGTCTAATTTCCGTATTAAATAATCAATGGCAAAAACACGTTTTGGGTCTCCGCCCCTTTTTCTCAGCCCCTGCTTCATGGATCATCCCAAAACTTTGCAGTAAGGAACTGAGGTGGAAGAACATTTTTTTGTGGAAAGTTTCATGAAGATTTGTCAAACAGCGCCAAAGTTATTAGGAAAACAAAAAATGCTTCTCCTATGGAAACATGGTCCTAGCGATAACTATCCAGCGGCGACCTTCCTGAAACTCTGCACACTGGTGGGGTAATTTAGTGCTTAGGAGAATCCTCTGGCGAAATAGAATTATAAACTTCATCCTTCGAGGAAACAATCAGCAGCCAAATATACTCAGTAGACTAAGATAAACTTGAAAACTTATGTTTCAATGTAAAAAGCACAAACCTGAAGGTTTATTGAGTAGATGGGCAAGTCTAATTTATATATTAAAACAGCCATGCTACTGGTCCTGCAAGCAATCCAATCACTCTATAAATGGTTCTTATCATTCTTTCGCTTTGGCTTGTTATGCTTAAGTCATTCCATACATTTTCAAATTTAAGTTATTTATTATCACACAGAATATTTTAATAAACATAAATGCATGGACTTGGTTCTCAATGTTGATAATATTTTGAATAAGAAGTGTAACTTTAGGAGTAGTCTTGATCTATCCTCTGAATGTATTGTGATTTGTGTCTGTAAAAAAAAAATATATACATGTGCCGCGACTCTTCGGTTTTGTGAAATAGGAGCAGAAGTTCCTTTACCTTTTCATGCGCTTTTCTTTGTTCCTGATCAAAGGGATGAAGGACTTGCAAGTCACAGATTTCACACAGCTCTCCGTGGAGATATAAACAGCTTTCCCCATAGTGACAGGTCCCAGCGGCGGCATAGGGACACATCTGCTGACCATCAGGGTAAGGGCCACCTTCATCAAACTCCGTGAGTCCACTCCGGATAGCATCCAAATAGGAATGAGGTTTGGCTTCAAGACTTTCTATTTGGTCATTGCAAAAGCTTGGATCGTAAGCTGAATTGGACAGGGACTTGTCTTCGGTTAACCCAGATAAATCTTCAAAAATAAAATAAAAATAATCTTATTAAACAGAATGAGAGCAGCACACCAAAGAATTCAAAGACATACAGTTAATTCTATTCCCAATCACTAGGTGAATTAACATTGTTTGAAAATAAAGTAGGCCAGTGAGGCAAGTGTTACTTTACCCAAAATAACATCTCAACATAGTTCTCGGAAATCAGAAAGTAATTAAATGTTAATGTCAAAGAGGGAGTTACATAAATTCTTCATACCCTGTTACATAAAAAAAAGTCTCAAGCACAGTGTATGAATTTCTCTCCAGAATTAGAACATTGCTACACGAATGGATTTTGGATGGTATGCTCCCTGCATTAGTGGTAATCTACTCATCTAACAAAAGAGTTGAACCCAACTGCGCTTATAATTTGCCTTTATTTGCAAATCCCAATCATGAAAGTGAGCTAAACTGGAAGATGCCACTCGTGCTACACAGTCCATGCCTACCCATGGAAACAATGCTTTAGTTTGAACTCTTCTCATCCTGCAAGAAATAAAATTTCTTCTTGAATGTAAGCACAATGTGGATTGACTAAAGTAGCAGGTTCGTGGATTGTTAAATGTGCAGCTACGTTTTGGAAAGGAACCAAGCTAGCTGTACTTCTTTGGCTGGGCTTTCATGACTCAATTTCTAGTTGCTAACCTACTACACTGTGCTGCTTTTAAATGCCAGTAAGATTTTACTTTGATCCAAGTCTAGATATCTTGCCTAATAGTGACTGTAGACTCCAATAATAAACGTTATACAACTAGGCCTACATGAACAAAAAAATTATTTTCAGGACAGAATGATCATGATGTGAGGAAAACATAGATACTGAATGTTTTCTTCTGTTCAAGTAACATTTTCAAATGTAGTGGTTAATCATTCTTTGAAAAACCCAGCGCATCATATATGATGCTGGCCTCTTTGTTGAAATTCAATAATTAAGCAAAAACACATCTGATGGAAAACTTGGAATTGATTCCTGAAACTGTTAAAGCGGTTTAGGAGTAATAGTGCTCCTGAAAAAAAGCCAGTGATGGTCAAAAAATCTCTTTAACTTGTATCTGCTAACCAGCAAGTTGAACTTAAAGTAGCTAACAAGGGGTCTGAACCGGATAACTACATATATTAGAAGAAGGGCCCGAAGGAAAGTATGAAATACAGATCAGCTGATAAAGGCACATCATTGAAGACACAATGTATCTCAATAGGAGGTATGCAGAATTTTACCTATACCAATCGGAAAAATCTGAACTTACAAAAAATGCAATATGTGGTTAGTGTGGGTGGTGGCAGCTCCCACGCGGACCCGCGTGATGTGTTGAGGCCCCATTTACACTTTATCACTTTTAAACTGTACTTTTAATATTTTTGTGCCCGAGTCCTGCACAGAGGCGCTTTCGTTTATTTTTAACGCACTGCTCGGACAAATCCTTTTGTGTGTGATAAGCTTACCTGATTTGCCATTTGGGGTGCTGAGGTGTGCCTTCCCTGCCCTGTTCCACCGCGGCTGTTGTGCCAATTGAGAGGAGGGCGGGCGGCCATCTTGAGTGTAGTCCCGGACCCCGGCTGGACCAGTGGCAGCGTTTTAGCTGGGGGAGGGAGGTGCACCCATAAATTGAGCTTCACTTTGAGACACATGCGGCTAGTGTGGGTGGTGGCCATCTTGAGTGTAGTCCCGGACCCCGGCTGGACCAGTGGCAGCGTTCTAGCTGGGGGAGGGAGGTGCACCCATAAATTGACCATGCCCTTTCGAACGCGCAGTGGGCGCACCAAAGGTAAGCCAAAGGTCTGCCCGTCTGCGCCTCGGGCGCGCCTAGCGCTGGACATGGTGCCCAAATTTTTCCCGCCCTGATTGAGGACTCAATAAGGTACTCTCAAGAGGAGCTATTTGCACTCAAAACCGCCGAGTGCAGTGACACTTTGCCATGGGATGTTTCAGATGGCGTCCCTAGCTTTTGCCCTGCGTGTGACTTTGGCTCTTCTCAAACCCTGGCTGCTCCCACTCACGTTACCAACAATACACAAACAATTGTTGCTGCTCTTATAAATGCGCGCTCTATGAGTAAACATGCCGCTGACATTTTTAAACTTTTGTCCGATGGCCACCTCGATATTTTGTTTATAACAGAAACATGGCTCAATAATTCTAGTGCCGCCGTCATAGAGCTTGCCATCCCAAGACGTTTTAAAATCATCAGGGCTGATCGAGCAACGGGGAGAGGGGGGTGGTCGGCTATTGTATTTAAAGACATATGGTCCTTTCACAGCGACTCCTCTGATGAGTTAGGAGATGGGGAGGTTCTTCACTTCTCTCTCACCCTCTCACCTCATTTCACTCTGGGAGGCACATGGGTTTATAGTCCCCCAGGCCCTTCTGGACCGTTCCTTAAGGCGCTGGCGGATGTTATTGTGCCCCGAGCCTTGAGGTTTTCTAGATTTCTTCTTTTGGGCGATCTTAACATCCACGTGGAGGCGAGTGAATTACCTGACTCCAATAACCTGTTGGAGTCTCTTAGCCTAGCCCAACTAACTCAATGGGTCACGTTGCCCACAAACTCCGGGGGCCATACCCTGGATGTGGTGTACTCCAATTATCCCTTATCGCTATCTGACCCTGAAACACTTACCTGGTCTAATCCTATGCTGATCAGGTTCTCCTGGTCCTTAGAAACCCACCCTCCAATAGCATGCCTAATACCGGTCATCAGATTAATCTGCCTGCCCTGTCCAATGCTCTTCATCTGGGTCGTCCGGCGTTAGGCCCTGAGCTGACCACTGCTGTACAGCTCTTTAACACCTGGATCTGCTTGGGCGTGGAGTCCTCCTCTAAACGGAGCGTTAGCTCTAAAAATCGCTCCACTCCCTCCAAGCCCTGGTTCTCGCCTGCTTTAAGAGAGCTGAAGCTCGGCTGCAAAAAACTGGAAAAATGCTGGCGGCTTTCTTATTGCCCTACCGCTAAGGGGGTATTACGTACAGCTCAGAGGGAATACTATGCCAGTATTAGGACAGCTAAGAGTGATTACTATGCGGGTAGGACCTCTAAGGCCAACAATAACAGTAGGGACATTTTTGTTATTTTCAAAAGCTTTCTTTCCCCTTGCGCCGAGAAACCAATAGTACCAACCTCTGCGCGTTGGTGTGAGGATTTGTCCAAATTTTTAAAAAATAAAATAGCAGGAATCCAGGCTAGTCTGCGCACTGCCTGTCTCAGTCAGAGCTTCCCAGCCCTAGCTCACTCCCCACCTTCTTCTTCCACTATTCACGTCTTCAGGGAATTTTCCCCACCATCTGAAGTCGATACCCTAGCCTAGCAGTTCTAAAATCCATGAAATCTGGATCACCTACTGACCCCTGTCCCGCACGCGTTCTTGGAGGGGTAGCGGAGGTGCTCTGTCATGAGGTCACTGAAATCATTAGTCTCTCCTTTAGGACGGCGACAGTCCCCGATTGTTGGAAGCAGGCTAAACTTCTGCCACTGCTGAAGAAATCGGGCCTGGATCCGGCAGTACCAGCTAACTACCGGCCAATCTCTTTGCTGCCAGTATTGACCAAGGTTTGAGAGAAGATTGCTATCCGCTAATTGAACACTTTTGTGGAAACTTCTCACGCCCTCCACCCCGCTCAGTCCGGATTCCGCGCTGCTCACAGCACAGAATCTGCATTGGTGGAAATATCTGAGGCTATTAGGGAATGTCTGGACGCGGGCGGCAGAGCGGCTCTAATATTATTGGACCTCTCTGCCGCTTTCGACACGGTTCCCCATCAGCTTCTCCTCACCCGTCTGTCATCCATTGGCATCACCGGTTCAGCCTTAGAGTGGTTGACTTCATTTCTTCTCCTCCGGACTCAGCAGGTATGGCTATCCCCCTGCTCGTCATCGGCCAAGCTTCTTTCCACCGGGGTGCCCCAGGGGTCAACTTTAAGTCCGTTATTGTTTAATATATACCTGACCCCTCTGATTGTCTTGGCCGAACAATTGGGTGCTAAAATAATAGCCTACGCTGATGACACGCAGCTGCTGTTTACTTGGTCGGCCACGGACCTGGACACTTCATCCGCGTAGACCTGTCTCTCTTCAGTCTTCAATTGGCTGGCATCTGCCCAGCTAAAATGTAATGAAGACAAATCTGAAATGTTATTCTATGGGCAGTTACCCTCACATTTCAGAGAATCCCTGTGGCCTTCGGACATTCCATTTCCTAGCTCAGTTGGCAATCCGGCTAAAAACCTGGGGGTGTGGTTCGGGGAAGATTTAAAATGTGAGCAACACATTAAGAAACTCACCTGCGGCTGCTTTGGTACTCTTAAAGCTCTCCGCAAATGATTTCCTCTTCTTCCCAGAGCGGCGAGAGAAACAGTGACGAGAGCTCTCATTCTCTCTCGCCTTGACTACGCTAATGCCCTGTTCATCGGCATCCCGGCATACTTGACTAACCGCCTTCAGATAATTCAAAATGCAGCTGCCCGACTCCTTTTTAACATCTCAAGGAAGACTAGCGTCCAACACCATCTGCGCAGTCTGCACTGGCTTTCAGTCTCTCAACGGATTACATTTAAGACCCTTACTTTTGCCCACAGAGCCATCTACGATCAGGGCCCACTTTACCTGAGGAAAAGTTTTTCTCTATATCTTCCCACCCGCCCCCTGCGATCTGCCACTCAACACCGGCTGGTTGTTCCACGCTTCAAGCGATCCCGCCTTGGTGGACAATCCATTGCTGTGAAAGCAGCAGCTGTCTGGAATTCTCTACCTCTGGCTCTTCGAGCTAATCAGAATGTCATTCTTTTTAAAAAAAGCACTCAAGACCCATCTTTTTAAAATGACGCCTTAATTCTCTCTCACCTATCTGTAGCATTTGCCTCTTCACATCTCTCTCTTCGCGCCAGGATACTCCAGAGTAATTGAGCGCGCTACAAAACCACCTATAACATAACATATAACATATTGTAAAATCTATTCCAATATCTAACCTATGCCCAAAAGATCAGTGTTCTCTCTGCTTTGGCAATGTTACATTTGCAATAGTCTATATGTGAAAGGTCTAAGGCAAAATCCGAGGTCCATTTTCAGGGATTGTACAATGCTGCTGTTAGCCGGTCAGCAGAACTGAAATTGTATTAGCATATGTTAGACGTATCAGCCTTATGGTGGTCTTCCCACTATGTCACTGAATTTATTGTTGCTGGCTTTAGGACACTGCTAACCAGTGCTAAAGTGCTTAAGCTCTCTCACCCTGTTAAAATGTAAAATCTGATTCATTAATTTTTTGATTCAGCTGTGCTTCATCCATTTTCACCCATGCCCTAATTTCAGCCTGGCTCTCTTTGACACTGCACCTGTATAAACAGGAGTAAAGAATTGCAGGTTGGGACATTGTAGGCTGTGTAAAACATGCAGAGTCAGCTTGCTCAAAGGTTTTCAAGCAATAGTTAATCCTCAAGTAAAGTCTACTCAGAATAGCACATCTTGTTCAGCCTTACAACGTAGCAATTGTACAAGACACCGAGGCTGTCAATTCTTGCCTTACCTCAATTTGGTGCTCTTTCCAAAGTTCTATTTACCTCTGGGCGTTCCTAGTTTGTGATTTTCCCTATAAAAACCCATGTAACCATCGTTCAAGTGTAACTCCATGGTGCTCGTTGGATGGAGACCCATTCATGAATGATTAATAAATGACTTTGTACTTCACTCCACTGTTGATTCCTCCTTACTTGATAAGGACCCATGGCAATGGTGGTGACCCTGCATCAAGCAGATTATAATTAATCTGCTCCACAAATTGGTGCCCGAACGAGAGACCCCATCAAAGGCTTGAAGTGAGATCAGGGGAAGAGATCGGGTCGGTAAGACGAACTTTGCTGAGGGGGCCACCACCTGAAGAGATTAGAGTTGCTCGTGGTCCAAGGTGATTTTTCAGCTCTCCGACTCTGATCTTCCTGGCGGCTTCTCCCTTGACTGGGACTTCGGATGGTCATTTTTGGATCAGGGAGGATCGACAGGTGGGAGTTGAAGACTACACATGAGATAAATCTGTATTGAACCGGTTCATTTGGTCAGGATTTGCTTAGTATTTGCTTGGTTTGGTATTTGTCTGGTATCTGCTTGAAATTTTGAAACTTAGACTCTGTTTTTGGACTTGCTATTTGTTTTGATTAACATTTTGTCTTACAGGTAAATGTGAGAATATTTTTTATTTCTCTCTGTTTATAAGTTGTTTTATCTTATATAACATGCCTGTATTAAGCACCCTTTGGAAGTTTTGTTGTTGCTGCTGCAATAAGCAGAGCATTTGGAAGCAAGTCAGCCGGCGCCACCAGAAGGTACGCCGAATTTTGAGATGTACATCAAATATGGTATTTGTCCAATCATGTATAATGCATTGTGGAACAAATATACAAAAGGGGATCCCCAGTTGCAATGGCCATTAGAGGGAACCATGGACCCTCACAAACTCGAGTATTTAGAGAAACAATTGTTTAAAAAAAAATGGTTAAGCCAGCTATGTTTGACAGTTTGCATATGTGGAGGAAAGAAGTGTAGGAGCGGCAGCTCAAGGCAGAGAAGGTATAAAGGAAGCAGGAAAAGAAAACCAAGTTTCAGAAGCATAAGGAATTGAAGGATAAGGAAGTTCAGGAGAAAAAGAAATGTTTAGATAGAGAGCATAGATGTTTAATATCTAAAGAATGTATAGTTAGACCAACCGTAGCAGTTCAGGTTCACCAAGAAGATATGGACTCAGATATTGATGGGTTGTTGATAGAATGACCCCCGCCCCTATATGTACCCTTAACACCTCTGGAAGAAACTGGCTCTATATATACTACACCAAAGTGAGGTACAGTGTGTATAGAGTCCAAGGGTCTCCAGAGGTTTGGCAGAGGCTAAAGTTAGATAGAACCTTACTCTCTAAAGTGGTAGCTTTGGTCGAGCAGTAAGGCAGTATAAGAGGACAGTGTAAAGCATTTGATGTACAGACTCAGTCAGCAAATGGTCTCACACACTCAAGAACTGAACTCCAGGCCACTTGTTTTGTATACAAAAATATACTGTTTTATTTCTAAAACCAAGCAAGCCTGGTGCAGGTAAGCATACAAATACTTTTCAGTAGTAAATTACTTGTATGAACACAATTCAAAATAGCAGTGTAACTTGTACTGGTTTTGGTTACAGTTTAAGAAAGCAGTTTGCAACACATTGCAGGTATGGTACATTCAATTGAATGGGCTTTTTAAGTAAAAAAATGCAGTTAATTACTTTTCAGATTACTTTTGCTAACATAGGACTGGATCCTAGACTCAGCCCGGGACATTTCCTGAAAACAGGTGAGTAAATGCGTTTTGGTTAAAGGTACGATTTTTAAGGAATATTATTGCATTTCAAAAGTTGACACTTAGAAACTTTTTCACATAGAATCACCAATGTTATCCTATGGGAGGAAATTCACTTAGCAGGTAAGTTAGGTTATCGTTACTTTTTCTTACTCAGTGCTGGATCCTGGATTCAGCACTGGGACATTTCCAGAAAACAGTTGAGAAAATGCGTTTTGGTTATTCGGCTGATTTTTTTTATGTTTCTTTTTATTAAACAATTCGATCACATTACAGCAAATTGATTACAAACAGGCTGCCACATCCAGTACAAAGGCAAATCACTTATACAAAATAATTGACAGATTTTATATAAGACAAATCAGGGGGTTTCAGTAGCCTCCAATTCCCGATGACGGTAGACAAATGTCGCCTCTATATCTGTTTCACGTTCCCCAGATCCTACCCCACTTCCCCGGGCATCCTCTCGCTATGAAGACCGAGTTTTCTCTGAACATGCACCAGTCCAGGTCTTCCTTCCACTTCCCCACCCGGGGTGCCTGACTGGCTCCCCACAGTTGTGCGATATTACGTTTCGCTAACATGAATGCTAAGGTCGCCCACTGTGTGGTGAATGCGTTGAGATCGGAGGGTTCCCAAACATTAAATAGACAACTGCGGCTGCAGATTCACCCCTAACACAGACCGCAATGTGCCGTGGATATCGGCCCAATACTGTTCTATCTGTCGATAGTTCCAGAGTATGTGCATAAATGTAGCCACATCCCAGTCTGCACTCGTCACTCTCTGCCCGTCCCATGCCTACTAGGCCCAGACCCGTGACATAAACTCTGTGTAGGATTTTAAGCTGCACTAGCCGCAGCCTGGCTAGAATGGCAACCACTCTTGGGGAGGAGATCGCTTCCTGCCAATCCTCATCATCCAGCTCCAGACCGTCACCGGTCCACTTCCCTCTCAGCCCCCGTAGCGGATCTTCCATGTTATTAATGAGCTTTCTATAAATGAGAGAAAGTTTTTTCTGGGAGATGCCAGTCAAGCACCCTATCCTCAATGGAGGAGGCTTCCGGGAGCGATGTGCCCACCAGAACCCGAGTTAACAATGCGTGGCGGATTTGTAGGTAGCGGAAACATTTGGTATTGCCAATTTATATTGTGCTTGCAGTGCCATAAATTAATGTATTGTGCCGTCTCCCCAGACATCCTTGATCCTGGATATCCCGATGATGTCCCATTTATCAAGCCCCTTAGTTTTCCAGAGGCTACCCAGTCTCTCAGAATTTCACAGTGGCGTAGCGAGCATCAGCTTATGCTCCCACTGCCTTCCCACAACAGCTGCCTCTAGTGACTCAATATCCTTGAAATAGGAAGCGGGCACAGGATCCATCGTGTTTTGGAGCGCATAAAGAAAGCGTGGGAGCGCCATCATTTTAAACAGGACTGCCCTGCCCAACATGGACAGAGGGAGGGCTCTCCAGTGCGCGACATCACTCTTGAGCCTTTGCAGGGGTGGATCAAGATTCTTTGCGTATTGGAGCGCAGGATCCAGGGTTATGTATATTCCGAGGCAACGGAACCCATCTGAAACCACTCGAACCGGGCAGCCTCTGGGTATCACTGGTGGCGCCCCACTTACGACGAAAACCACCAACTTAAGCCAATTTACGGTGAAACCCGAATACCTTCCATGAATCGCCAGCACATCCAGGAGGAAACTCAATGAGCCCCTGGGGTTTGTGAGGTATAACAGGACATCGTCTGCATATAGCGACACCTTGTCCTCCCAGTCCGGAGACAATTTCATTTCACGGATAGACCGGTCAGGCCGGATTCAAGCAGCCAGCGGCTCCACTGCCAGGGCAGAGTACAAAAGCCAAATCCACCCACAATATTCTTCCCAGAAACCCAACTTGGCCAAGACTGCAAATAAATAGGGCCATTCAACCAAGTCAAAAGCCATTGTAGCATCCAACAACACTATTACTGCTGGTTCCAATATGGTGGACACTCTTCCCAGTACACCGTGGAGTCTCCGCAGATTGAGGGCTGTATTTCGGTGAGGCATAAACCGAGATTGGTCGTGGTGTATCAGTGTGGTAATTACTATGATCAGCCACGTCGCCAGTAGCTTGGCGAGGACCTTAGGTTCCACGTTCAATAATGATATCGGTCGATATGAGGCACAGCTCGTTCTCGGCTTGCCATCTTTGTAGATTACAACTAGATTTGCCACCCGTTGATCATACAGCAGCTGCCCCCGCTCCCTACTTTCCAATAATATAGACCGGAAATGGGGGGGTCAGTCTGTTGAAGTTTAGTTTATATAGCTCGATGGGAATCCCGTTGGGCCCCGTGGCTTTGCCCAAATTGACTTCCCGGATTGCCTGTGCCACCTCGTCGATAGTGATGGGAGAATCCAGATATTCTCTATTTGCATCTGAGAGAGTAGGGAGCTGTATATCCCAAGCAATTCTGCATTTTCAACTTCCGTGAATTTGGCGGTTGCAGTATAGACAGAGCCATAATGGGCAGCAAGAGAGTTGGCTATGGCCTGAGAGTCTGTGACCGGAACCGTGCCTGGCCCCTCTACTTCAGGTACCACTCGGGACGCCCATTCCCGCCTGTCAAGCCACGCTATCAACCTTCCCGCCGTGTCCCCAAGCTCATTAATTCTGCCCTGAACATCCCTGCTCTGGGCCTTGGCCCTTTCCCTTGCGATGCCAAGAAATTCATCCTGCTTTAACCGCACCAAATGGAGCCCCTCTAGGGTGTGCACCCTGGCCAATTGCGGCTGATTTTTAAGGAATATTTGCAGTTTCCAAAAGTTGACACTTAGAAACTTTTTGGGAGAAAAAGTGTCAATGTTATCCTACGAGGAAAAATGAGTTATCGGTTTCAAGGTAAGTTATCGGTCTTTTGAGTTAGGGTTCTGGGGTTAGACTCAGGGGTCTCCCAAGGTCAGTGATGCACTGTTGTTGCACCCTCAGCGGCACTCGGGCAGCTGGGTGCAGAGTGTTGAGACCCAATGTTCTCCTATGGAGGATGGGGGACTCGGGTTGGTGTCAGCTGGCAAGCAGGCCACAGAGTTGTGGGAGCAAAGCTCCTAGGGTTAAGCTCAGGGCACGTTTGGGACCATGTTAGCACCAAAGGGGCACCCTCAGTGGCGCTAGGGCAGCCGGGTGCAGGGTGCTGTTTTGAGGTCAGGTGCCCTGTTGATTTCAATGGGAATCCACTGGGACAAAGAAACACTGCAGGCTCGGGGACGAGGATCTTCCAGGAGTGACCACCAATTTGAGGGGTATGTTGGGATGTAGAGGGATGGTTAGGCACCGCTGGGTTGGGCACACAAGGTCGTGGGGCGTCGGGTGAAGGAGTGCCTTTGGCCGTCGGATTTTCTTACCCGCTCTGGTCGCGGTAGGGGGGATGTCTGGATTGAGGCTGCTGGCATCCTCTGGAGGCTTGAGGCAGGTCAGGGGTCGCCGGATCTCGGGTCAGGATCGCCGGGGGGACCTCCTCATGGTGTTTGTTCACTCAAACACGGGCCGGGCTTGGCGGGTGCAGAGTGTGCTGGATTCGCTGTTTCTGACTGGCACCAGAAGCTGCAGTTCAAACACGTCTGGTGTTCACGAGAGAAATTGCTTGGAAAGTGAATGCAGGCAGGCCCTCCGGGGTTTTTGAGGTTGATGGTCGCTGGACTCGCCGGGGTTTTGCAGGAGCAGGTTCGAGGGGAGACAGGCCTGTAGGGCTGGGGCCAAATCAGTGGGCGTCGTCTTCTTGTTAGCGCTGCACATCTTTTCGTCCTTTTCTTGTGGTTGCTGGATCTGAGGAAGGAAGGTTCAGGGTGCCCCTAAATACTAACTTTAGGGGCCTTACCGGTAGGTAAAGGGCAGGGACCAATGGATCCCTTCCCCTGGGGTGGCTACACCGCCTATTCTGCCACTCTCCAGTGGGAGGGGGGCAGGAGCCTGTTTCTGGTTCCCCCATCCTCAAGATGCCGGGGACTTGAGTTTGAGCTTCACCTCGCCTCCCCCACCTTAGGAGTGGAGTTGGCAGAGGTGGGCACACCTCACTTCCTCACTTTGCTTTTCCTGCCGGGTCTCCCACCCAAAGTGGGGGGTAGAACCAGTGGGGCCAGTTGCTGAGTACAGCAAGTGGTCTGGAGAGGCTCACAAAGGCGGTTTGCCTTTGAAGCTTCTCCTTCGTGAACCCTGCCCATCCCTGGGGGAGGAGGATTGGCACCTCGTCCCAGGATGTGCATTGTTTCAGGCCCCCGAGAGCAGCCAGCTCTCGACCCAGGGTTCCAGAAACATGTCTGGTCGTGGCAACCTTGGCAGCCACTCAGTCAGGTCACTTGGAGTGGGTCCAGTTTCAGGGGGCATCTCTAAGATGCCCTCTGTCATGCATCTTACATTAAATCCCACACTGGCATCAGTGTGGGTTTAATGTGCTGAGAAGTTTGATACCAAACTTCCCAGCCTTCAGTGCAGCCATTATGATACTGTGGAGTTCGTAATGACAAACTCCCAGCACCATATACACTAATGTCAGTGCTGCACTTAGTGCCCAGGAATGAACCTGGGAACTGTAGGGGTCAGGGTTCATGCACCTGTACCCTAACCACTGGCATAGGGCACCCAGCTAGAGGGGTGACCGATGTATGCCAGGGAAGTGTTTTGTGGGCATGGCACACAGGGATGTGTGCCATGTCGACTCTTCACTTTGTTTTGCACCTGGAAATGCAGCCTGCCAAAGCAGTGTGTGAGTGTCAGGGTACAGGGCCTCTAAGGGTGGCACTATAAGTGCTGCAGCTCTTTGAGGTCTTCCCTGGTCACTGTGCCCTGGGTACCTGTGGTACCATTTACCAGGGGCTGACCTGTGGCCAGAGATGCCAATTGGGTTAGTTTTTGGGGGAAGAACACAGGCCCTGGGAACCTGATTGGCAGGGACCCAGGGCACACCAAGGAAAAGTGCATCAGTAATCTGGCAAAAGTGTGGGGGGTGGGGGGGTTACTGCAACAGAAACCCACTTTCCTACGACATCTACCCCATGGACCACCAAATGTTGTTCCCCCTGTACCCCCGGCTCCCCTTCCTTTGCCTGCGGTTGCCCAGCTCCCTATTTTCCAACCAGTACTGGTACATTCCTTACCCCCTCTAACCCAGGCTACTGCAACCCCATCCCAGGCCTCTGCGCCTCCACCTCAGGCTACTGCACCTGAAATGACTGATGATCCCGTACCTCCTGTATCTGTTCTGACCCCTCGAATTCTTCGTTCTACTGTACCTTAGTTTCATTAGAACGCAATAAGGTTGACAGTAGTTAAGTGATTTAGAAATGAAAGTAGAAGAAATGGTAGATCATATATAGATTTTTCAGAGGGCGAACTTCTTGGTCTGATAAATAAGCTTTTTCATCAACTTATGGTTCAGTGGGAGACTATTACAGGACAAAATGCTCAGCTGATGTGTCACCGGGTCACGAAAGCATCAGGATCATTCCCCGTGACTGACTTTCCGTCTTCCCTACAGGAGTGGTCCGGGCCCTTTAAGGGAAGCCTGGATTCCCTTGGCCCTGAATCCGCCCCTCTGACGTCAGCGGAGGTCAGCCTATCCCCAGGTGATGTCACCAATGAAAAGGAGGAGCCAGAAGACGCGGAGTTGCTGTTATGACGCGGAGACATCGAGCCCCGGAGAAGAAGCAGACCCGGAGAAGAAGGAACCGAAGACGCCGAGTCGGACTGGAGAAGCAGAGGACCCGGGACGAAGCCAACCGACAACGGACCGTTGGAAAGGAAGAGAGAATTGGAGTCCCCGCCGAGGGAGAAGCCAGGAGGCCACCGGTCCCACACACTGCCCAGCCACGCGCAGGAAGACGCGTGGCTCAAGCAGGTACGGGGTCGTTTCCGCAATCTTCTCCAGTTTAATAAAGGGGGAACCGGGTAACGGAGGGAGCGGGAGGGACCAGGACACCCCAGTTGCCTTTTGCACTTCACCGCACTTCGGGTTCAAAGCTTGGGTATTCGTTGTTGGTGACAGTGGTTCGCTCTGTCATGTTCCCACGATAGTTACCCTCACTCCATTCCCCGTACTTATTCAGAGGTAGGCAGTGAAGTAATTGCCACCTTTCTTTTATTTTCCTGCACACACCGGGCAAGCCGCGAAAGACCGGGCCAAGGAGACCTCCCAAAGACCAAAGAGCAGGAAGTTACTCCAAGACCCCTGAAACTGTATACCGGACTTAAGCAGCTCTCTTGTGCAGAAAGCCTAATAAACATCTTGTACAAAGACCATCTTAGTGGCTCCTTCCCTCCTTGTATACCCACAAGGTTACATGATGTTAGAGCTATTAATCGACAGTGTCAGATAGGGACCTTCCCTATAAGCAGAGTTAATATTGCGATAGCAAGGATAATGGGATATCATAATGAACTCTCTTCCTCTACCCGAATAAGACCTATGAGGGAAGATGCACCACAGTTCATTCCTGAAAGAGGGAATGCTGATAATGATGACCCCAGTAGTCCCAATGCTAGAGACCATTTTTTGTATAATTGGGCATATACTCCCTGGAAAAGGACGGATGTACTCACTTTAAAAGCCTCCTTACCAGACATACTGAAAAATCGTAGAGAATTTTATGATGATGTACAGGCAGCCATTGATTACTGTATCATGACCTTAGCAGATACCAATATGTTTTTTAGTATGATCCTGCCACTAGATATGTGGCGACTTACCCGGAAACAGGATCATGCTGTTGATTAGGGAGGAGATTGGGCTGCCATAACAGTAGCTGATAGGGATAGGAAACCTGGTCAGAAACCCAGTCAGCTTCTATCTGCCTGGTAACATACTTACTTATATAAAAACAATGGTTATTTTCTGGCATCCCCGACCAAAGCCCTATTTCACAACAACTGAAAGTTAGTACAAGGGTCTCCAACATTTTCTGTAACAAAAGTCACTAGTGATGGAAAAGTGACCACCCCGTTCAAGAGTATCAGTAGTGACCACATTGGTGCATTAGCCAGGGTTTTCAGCAGTAAATTTGAACTGAAATAGTACATGGGTACTAGATAAAAACAATTGCTGCAATACTCCCCTGCACTAAGATATAATTATGAGTAATAAAATATCTCCAACTGAAATAACTCAAGTACATTTTTAGAATGTCAACTATTTTTCTGTAGACATCAGTTTATGTGTTGTGAAAATACAAAAGAAATGTTGTCTTGAATGCATGCGTTTTGTTTTTTATAACACTGATTGGATTGCACACAGGAGAGCTACTCACAGGTACCTGGTGATCTAGTGGTAGCTCATGAGCCACTCATTGGAGACATAGCAATGCAGCAGAAGGTTGCAAACAGACTACAGTGAAATGATTGCATCACTTAGCCTCCTTGGACAAAGTATCTCTTTTCCAATTACAGTATTGTGAACAGAAGGTTACCTATTTAGGTCTCCTCCTGTCGAAGGGGGTAAGACGCTACACCAACATAAGATATAATTGGTGCAGAATTTGCAGAAACCACTGACTCAATCTAATATCTGTGCGTTTATTACCAAATTTTTCACTATTTACAAACCCTCTGCTTGCTTTAACATTAAATTACAGATACATGCTGCTTCCTTGGACTAATCAGTGTGAAGCTGTCATTTTTTAATTGAAGAAAAGGCTTTATGTAATGCTCCTGCTTTAGGTAAAACCAGATTATTACAAATTTGTGCATGTAAAAGATGGTTGCAGCTAGGACGGACCCATGTAGGAAGAAATAGGTCCTGTGCATATTTCTCCTCCACATTGGACCCTACTGGGATAAACCAATCTGAAATTATATTTAAGGTCACAATTTGACAGTTCAGGTACCACACTTAGTGGATATCTAAAAAAAAAAAAATTCAGACCCAGCACCTGACAAGTGCGATATTAACAGGGTATGAGTTGACACTTTTTGCTCCAAACATCACTCTGAAATGCAGTAACATTTTGAATCCAGCCACTGTACTGCCCCTTTCTGAGTCCCAACAAGATGAGAAACATGATTGCATATTTATTACTGAGAAGGAGACTAAGGGACGGGTAGACCTGACAGATACCCATATATCTGCCCCACCAGGGGAACTGTCTGTGGATGATTCATGTTACAAACTACCTGATGGCTCTAGTACAGCGGCCTATACAGTTACTCCCTTGAAATCTGTGGTTGAGTTATGTAAAATACAACAAATGTCAGAGCAATCTATGGAGCTGACAGCTTGACTAGAGCCTGTAAATTAAGTAATGATTTGGCTGCAAACATCAATATGTATGCCTTTGGAGTTGCCCACTTTTTCGGACGCCTCTAGAAACAACACAGGGTTTTTTGTCTTTGCATGGTGATAAGATACAGCATGGGGAATGTATAGTAAAGATACTGGATACCTTGATGTTGCCAAAAAGAGTAACTATTGTTAAATGTTTTGTCCACAAGGAAATTATAAGATGAGGTAATACAGGAAAGACTTTTGCCAATGAAACAGCTAAACAATCAGCCTATTTAGAGTATAGTTTAATGTATATTGTAGGGAAAGTTAGATGGACACCAGAAGTGACTATGTTTAATCAGTCTCTAGATTGCATTAGGGAAAAACAGGAAGAAGCTACGGAGGAAGAGAAGGAACAGTGTAAAAGATATGGGTGTCAGGATGCGACAGGATGTTGGATAGATCTGTCAGGAAAGCAAAGAAGAGTGCTTCCAAATTATTATGTGAATGCTATTGTTACCACGGCCCACAGATCAGCCCACATTAGTGCTAAAGAAATAGTGGCCATGTCAGATCATGTATGGTTCAATAATCTGATTCCCAGGGTGGCAGAGTTCTATGTCAAGAGGTGCATGATGTGTCATACTTATAGCACAGGAAAAGGTAGCCCGTTTCAACAGAATATTTGCTCCCCCAGATCTGCCCTTTGAAGGTCTTGCAACCAGTTGAGAGGGTTATGGGAAATACAGCAAATGTATAGGGTGTACCAAGATTAAGGACAATCTGACATTGAATTTACTTTCATTGTTGATTACTGTGTCGACTAAAGATTTGGATTTGATCCATTCATAGGTGAAGGCCAGTCTCTCTCCCAGTCTCAAAGGTCCAGGTCACAAGCTGAGGCCTAGAGACGGTGTCTTTACCCAACAGTTTTCAGAGGCCAGTGCAAGTTCCATTCACCACCCAGACTGCTGTTAAGTGCACAGGGCACAGACCCTGATCCATACCAATGATGTGGAGAAAACCAGCACCACTTCCTTAGCCATATGATCAGTGGATAACAAGAGAAACACCTGATTTTGAATATGATCAGATCTCTCAGCAAGTGCCTTTTGGAGATGGTGATCTTTTGAGACATGGTGAAGTGGTGTCATTGGAACAATAACTTGCTGCCATCATGCCTGACCCAGATGAACATATACTGTTTGAACATCCGGACATTGTTCAGCCCGGATAGAAAATGCGGCCAACGGCCAAAAGAACTATAGACTTTGATTGAAGAAACCATCTCTGGAGAGGTAGCAACCCATGCCGGTGGTCAAGACCACCAACGTCCGGATGGTACAGAAGCTTGCCAGCGAGGCTTTGAAGAGGAAAGCACTGGGGAATTAATGCTCTCTGATAGTGTAGTGAGGGAATTTTGGGAGAGTTGAGATTACATAACTCTGTTTCTTCTTGATCGTTACGCTATTCTTTGTTACCTTGGCAACATGCAGGTTGAATATAAAAGATCAGTATAGGGAATAGTGTTAGGTGTTCTTCTGAAATAGGTATTTATATATAGATAAGGGTCAAACAGGTAGAGTTGTCGATCTGCCATTAAGGTCCTTTGGGAATGTGTTTTTTGATCTATTAGGAGGAATAAATGTACTTGCCCCGAATGCCCCCGCTAAAAGCTGAGAGTTTTGGATTAGAAATAGACAAATAGGGATATTTGTATATTTTCTATTGTTAGGATTGGGATTATAGGGTCTATTTTGAAAACTTGAAACATATTACCCTGTTCATAGCCTAGTGCCTCCTACCCTTACCGCATCTGAACATTATAACTTCACCTTGTCCTCTCTTAAGGATTCGCACTGTCAAATATATAAAATGCTCTTAATGTTAATTGAGCCACACAAAAGCTTCACCAAATAACTGCAGAAATACACCAGGAAAAAGGAGCATGGACTTGGTCAGAATGGCTTTGAGGTATTGTTTCTGCTTGAGGCTGGACATTATTAATGGGAATAGTGATTATAGGGGCCATCTTTCTCACTTGCTGTTGCTGCATTCAACATGCCCCTGTGACATGTACAGGTTATATAGCTACTTGTAACAGTATCAAGCCTTCCCCAATTAATGTTCATGAATTGAATAGAGAAATGAATTGATGAATATTGATGTACACAATTAATACGTGTAGCTCCTAGAATGGATTCAGCACCGCTGAAAAGGAAGGGCTGTTAAAATATACAATCTGATTCTCTCATTTTTTGATTAAGCTGTGCTTCATCCATTTTCACCCCTGCCCTACATTCAGCCTGGCTCTCTTTTTGACACTGCATCTGTATAATCATGAGTAAAGAAGTGCAGGTTGGGTCATTTAGGCTGTGTAAACATGCAGAGTCAGCTTGCTCGAAGGATTTCAGGCAAAAGTTAATCCTTAAGTAAAGTCTACTCAGAATAGCATATCTTGTTGTTCAGCCTTAAAACGTAGCAATTGCACAACACACCGAGGCTGTAGATTCTTGCCTTACCTCATTTGTGTGTTCTTTCCAAAGTTCTATTTACCTATGTTCCTTGTTTGTGATCTTCCCAATAAAAACCCATGTAACTATCGTTCAAGTGTGCTCTCTCCTTTAGTAACTCCATGGTGCTCGTTGGATGGAGACTCATTCATGAATGATTAATAAATGAGTTTGAACTTCGCTCCACTGTTGATTCCTCCTTACTTGATAAGGACCCGAAGTAGGAGTGGTGACCCTGCACCAAACAGATTAAAATTAATCTGCTCCACAACCTAAACATGGTAAAATTGGCTTATACCTGTTTGGCATATTTAAATTTTCAGTAAGTCCCTAGTAGAGTGGTATGCCATATCGCAAGGCCTGTAAATTAAATGATACTAGTAGGCCTGCATGATTTATTGTGCCATTGCAGCATGAATTCAGTTTTAAACAGCCAATTCAACTTGGTGATATACCCCCCTTGCTAGGCATTGAACTCCCCTTTTATTGTTGTTAGGTTACCCCTAAGGTAGGCCCTAGGTAGCACATAGGGCAGGGTGCATTGTAATTAAAGGACTGGACATGTATTTTTAAGTTTTACATGTCCTGGAAGAACTACTGAATTCGGCTTTCACTACTATGAGGCCTACATGTCCCATAGGATAACATTGAGTTGCTTTACTACATTTCATAAGTGCTAACTTGTGACTAGTAACAGGTATGAGTTTGGTGTCTGAGAAATTGTAATCAAACATCCTCTTTCATGTTAGTTGGTTTTTAAGCTACAATTATGAAAATTGTATTTTCCTGCCCTATTTGGCGCCTGCAACCAATCTGGTATGTACCTAAAGTACATGGTATCAATTTAGAGAGAGAACAGCTGGGCTGTGGGTCTGATTGGCAGGCCCACAGCCACACTAAAGTCGAAAAACCAGAGAATCACAGCAAAAAGTAGGGTAAGGAAGCAGAACCTACTCTCCTACACAACCCCCCCATCCAACCGCAGGGACATTAAACTAACCTTGACCAGTTGAGTCTTCATGTTTTAAGTGGAAATATCTGGAGAGTCCATCTGCATTGGCATGGTTACTCCCAGGTCTATGTTCCACTGTAAAGTCCATACCCTGTAGGGGATTTTCACCCTTCATCTGTTTTAGCCACAAGAGGGGCTTATGCCCGTCTGAACCTTGAAGTGAGTACCAAACAAGTATGGCCTCAGCTTCTTCAGTGCCCAAACCACAGCAAAGGCCTCCCTCTCAATAGCTGACCAACGGTTTGCTCTAGGGGTCAGCCTTCTGCTAATAAAAGCTACTGGCTGGTCTTGACCATCTTTATTCAGTTGTGAAACCACAGTCCCTACCCCCAACTCAGAAGCATCTGTTTGAACAATGAATTCTTTGGAGTAGTGTGGACTCTGCAGAATTGGTGCAGTGCACATGGCCTGCTTTAAGTCATCAAATGCCTTTTGACAGCTGACTCTCCACTGAACTTTCTTAGGCATTTTCGTGGAAGTTAAGTCATTAGGGGTGTCACTATGGAACCATACCCCTTGACAAATTTCCTGTAATACCCAGTCAGGCCCAAGAAAGCTCTGACCGGAGTCTGGGTGGTTGGAGCAGTCCAGTCCATTATGGTCTGGATCTTGCTCTGCAATGGTTGAACCTGGCCTCCACCTACAAGGTGGCCCAGGTATACAACCTGACTCTGCCCTATCTGGCACTTGGTAGCCTTAATAGTTAGGCCTGCCTTTTGCAGGGCCTCCAAAACATTTTTTAGGTGGTTCAGGTGATCTTCCCAGGTGGAGCTAAAGACAGCAATATCATCTAGATAAGCTGCACAACAGTCATCCAGGCCTGAGAGGACTTGGTTCACCAACCTTTGAAATGTAGCAGGTGCATGTTTCAGACCAAAGGGCATTGCCACAAACTGATAATGTCCACCAGGGTTTGAAAATGCGGTCTTTGCATCATCAGCTAGTCTGATCTGCCAGTAGCCGGCTGTCAGGTCAAATGTGCTCAAAAACTTGGCAGATGCCAATCTGTCAATGAGCTCATCTGCCCTGGGTATTGGATGGGCATCTGTCCTAGTGACAGCATTGAGACCTCTGTAATCCACGCAAAACCTAATCTCTCTCTTACCATCTTGGGTGTGAGGTTTAGGCATCAGGACTACTAGACTGGCCCAATAATAATAATAATAATCCACATTTGTAAAGCGCACAATCACCCGTAAGGGTCTCTAGGCGCTGGGGGCCGTCAGGAAGATTAAGCAAGCTATTGCCCAGAGTCACATGGTGCTGGGCTAATCTGCCGCCGGTGCCGGGGATCGAACCGTGATCCCCAGATTCCGGAGTCAGTCACCCTGGCCGCGGCGCCACACCTCTTCCTGTCCCAGGGCTCTCTGAGGGCTCAATGACTCCAAATACCAACATCTTTTGGACCTCTGTCCTGATACAGTCCCTGACATGATCAGGTTGCCTGTAAATCTTACTTTTAACAGGCAGACTGTCCCCAGTGTCCACTTCATGAGTGCACCAGGTAGTCTAACTTGGAGTCAGTGAAAACATATGTCTGTAGGCCTGCAGAACCTGTCTGCAGTCCTTCTGTTGTTTGTCCGTGAGGCTGCCTGTCAAGGCTACACCATCAACTGAACCATCATCAGGGTTCTGAGTGAGCAGGTCTGGGAGAGGGTCACTCTCTTCCTCCTGTCCTTCATCAGTAGCCATGAGCAAGCCCATGTCTGCCCTGTCAACATATGGTTTCAGTCAGTCTGTTGACATGAAGCTATTCTACTTCGCATGTGCGCATTGCGGGTGGTCTCTGATTGAAGAGCGGCCACTCGCGCATTTTTAACCTTCTTTTGTGTTTTGTCCACTTTTACAGAGCTGATATTTACTCTCTGCCCTATTCTTACCTGTCCTCATTGCCTGCACGATAAAACGTTAAACCCACCGCTGTTGGGCGGACCTTTTCCCCGATTCATTTCCCGGTGTGGATTCACCGGTGGCGGCCATCTTGGGCTGGTCGGGGCTCTCAGCGCGCTCTAGTCGTCAAAAGGACGCTAGAAGCCTTTAAAGGAGGGAAAATAAGGTGTCCGGGTAATTTCAGCTATTCTACTTCGCATGTGCGCATTGCGGGTGGTCTCTGATTGAAGAGCGGCCACTCGCGCATTTTTAACCTTCTTTTGTGTTTTGTCCACTTTTACAGAGCTGATATTTACTCTCTGCCCTATTCTTACCTGTCCTCATTGCCTGCATGATAAAACGTTAAACCCACCGCTGTTGGGCGGACCTTTTCCCCGATTCATTTCCCGGTGTGGATTCACCGGTGGCGGCCATCTTGGGCTGGTCGGGGCTCTCAGCGCGCTCTAGTCGTCAAAAGGACGCTAGAAGCCTTTAAATGGAGGTCACGCTGACGCGCAGCGGACACGCGCAGCGGGAACGCCGGACTAACGCCGGAGTTACGCCAGAGTTCAGCCCGTCCGCGCTGAGGACGGGCTGGACTCCGGACCATCGTTCCTTCAATTTGAGGTACCTCTTTACTATTCTATATCAGAGCTATTAGCCCTTAAGCCTGAGATTTTACCCTGTACCCACAAATTCTCTCCTGATGGTATTCGGCACTCCTTTTGTTGTCATACGTGTGACTCTGCTGTTCTACCCCCTATGCTCCCCTTATCAGCACACAGGAGCAGCCTCAGCTCCTCTGAGAGTCCAATAAAAAAGAATGGATTTTTGATCAATGCTAGATCCATCATTAAGAACAATATTGCATTCCATGAGTTTGTGACAGATAGGAAGCCGGAGTGGATGTTTGTCACTGAAACTTGGGCCTCTGAGTCCTCTGGTCACGATCTTTCAATGGCCATTCCTGAAGGGTACAATCTGTTTCGGTATGACAGGCTCAGACGAAGAGGGGGTGGATTGGCCATTCTTTGCAGTACTGCTTTGCAATGTACGATTAAACCTCTGACTTCAATCTCAGACTCTTTTGAGGCCCTACATTTTTCAATACTATGTGCTCCTTCGGTCTCCTTCTCTGGAATCCTTTTATATAGACCCCCTGGTTCCAGAGCATCGTTTACCGAGGATCTTCTTAGAATCCTTGAACCATATTTCGGTAACCCTCGCCTGGCCATCCTTGGAGACTTTAATTTTCATTTGGATAATTTGGAGGACCATGATTCCACCAGGTTGGTGGATGCGCTGGCGGCCTGTGATTGTATCCAACTTGTAAAGACTTCTACTCATAGGGCGGGCCATATCTTGGATGGAGTCTTTACCAATGATGACAGGCTATCTGTGGACACCCCGGTATCCTTAGTATGGTCTGATCATCTTGCCATTCCTCTTCAGATGACTTATTCTCTGGAAGGAAAGACTGATCCCTGCACCTTCACTAGAGGACCAAAGAGGAGCTTCAAAAACTTTACGAGTGATGCCGTTGCACCATTTATAAACAATGACAGCTACTCTGCCTCGGGGGATGTGGATGAAGGAGCGGAACTATTCTCTGATTCGATCTCCAGGGCGGTGGATGAACTAGCTCCATTGTCCTACAGATACTCTGCGCGCCGTAAACCCACTGCTCCCTGGTATACGGAATCTCTTAGACTTCTACGACAGGGATGCAGAAGACAAGAGAGGAAATGGAGGAAAAACTGGGATCCACAGGATAGGGAATTACATAAGAAACTGCTAGCTGACTATAAGTCCTCGGTCATTAAAGAAAAACAGTTATATTTTACTAATCTCACTACTTCCCTTACTTCTTCTAGTGAGATATTTAAGATCGTGGACTCACTTTGTACTCTTCAGGTGCCGGATCCAGTAGTGGGCTCACAGGAGCTTTGCGACAACATATCAGAGTTCTTCTATAAGAAGATTGATGATATCTATACGGCTTTGGAAATGCAAAGAACTAATATGGATGATTCCTCTCCTCAAATCCTGAAGAGTTTGGAAGCCTGGTCTAGTGACCATGTTAACACCTTAACGGACTTTCCGCCCCTTACTTTGGATAAACTTGATAATCTTCTTGATAGGATCAAATCTTCATCCCCTCTGGATCCATGTCCTCTGAAAATCTTGAAGGATTGCAGAGCTACTCTGTTGCCACCTTTGCTAGAGGTGATGAATGGATCTATCACCCAAGGCATCTTCCCTTTATCGTGGAAGAGGGCGATAGTTAAGCCATTACTCAAGAAGCCCACGCTGGACCCGGAACAGCTGAAAATTTTTAGACCTATTTCGCTGTTACCCGCTCCCGCAAAAATACTTGAGTCTCACCTTAATTGTCATCTCTCTACATTTCTTGACTCATCTGGGTATCTTGATGGATCCCAACATGGCTTTCGCAAAGTCCATAGTACGGAGTCTGCGTTGACCATGGTGGTCAATAACATCCGTATGAAGGTAGATGCCGGACACACTACGGTATTGGTCCTTCTGGACCTCACCGCAGCATTTGATACCCTGTCTCCTTCCATCTTAACATCTCGGTTGAGGGAGGCAGGGATCTCAGGTGTGGCTCTTAACCTTCTGCACTCTTTTTTACAACATGGAGAGCAGAGAGTCAAGCTCGGCGAATTTCTATCCCCTGTTAAATCCTTGCAATGTGGGGTGCCCCAAGGGTCGGCCTTGAGTCCGACCCTATTCAACATTTATGTTGCACCCCTTGCGAGGCTAGTAAAATCTCAGGGGATGGAAGTGGTGTCATACGCCGATGACACTCAAATTATGGTGTCATTAGCCCACTCAGTATCTACATCCGCCGCCAACTTCAGAATCTGTATGCAGACAGTTTCTGACTGGATGCTTCAGAATTCTCTGAAGTTGAACGGCGATAAAACCGAGATCCTGGTCTTTGGCAAGGACCAGGATATCTGGTCTACTGAGTGGTGGCCGTCTGCGCTGGGAACCTGTCCTTCTCCCTCCCAGTCAGCCAGAAATCTCGGCGTTATTTTTGACACCTCGCTGTCTATGACCCTACAGGTTAATCGCACGGTCGCTACCTGCTGGGGAGTTATAAAAATACTCAGAAGAATTCTTCATTATCTCTCTCTCTCAGCACGGAAGCAGATAGTAGTGGCACTGGTGGGCTCGAGGTTGGATTACTGCAATGTACTTTATGCAGATGCCAACAAGGGGCTCACCCAGCGGCTACAAATTGTACAAAATGCCGCGGCCCGCTTTGTCCTAGCACTCCCCAATACTTCTTCTGCCACTATGGCCAGAAAGACTCTTCACTGGCTTCCTATTCAACTGAGGATTTCCTTTAAAATTCTTTGCTTAGCTTATAGAGCTCTGTCAGAAAGATGTACGCACCCTTTATGCGCCTTGCTTACTCCCTACCAGCCGGGGAGAGCGCTTAGATCTGCTGAGTTGAACCTGTTGGTCGTCCCTCGAGCCAAAAGAGCACGATGGGGAGATAGGGCATTCTCAATTGTTGCACCAAAGCTGTGGAACTCTCTCCCCCTTAATATTAAGACACAGTCCTCTCTCTCCTCTTTTAAAAAGGCCCTTAAAACCTGGTATTTCATCAAGGCCTACCCGCAATAGTTGTATAACTGTATAGTGGTACTTTTAACAGCTGTTACTATTTGGTTATGCGCCTTGACGCCCATTGGGCTTAGTTGCGCCATATAAATTGCTTTTAATAATAATAATAATAAGCACCCTGTGGGGGCGGCTCCTGGGAGTTCCGAGGTCAACCAAATCGGTGACTTCTCCCTTCTGTTCAATAATAGTGTGGGGTCCACTCCACTTGTCTTGGAGAGCTGCTGGGGCCACAGGCTCCAACACCACCACTTTCTGTCCTGGCTGGTAAACAGTCAGCACAGTCTTTTGGTCATGCCAGACCTTGTGCAATTCCTGACTGGGCTCAAGGTTTTTGGATGCCTTTTTCATGTACTCAGCCAACCGGGAGCGGAGACCAAGTATATAGTCCACAATGTCTTGCTTGGGAGGTTTGAGAGGTAACTTCTATCCCTCCTTCACCAGACAAAGGTGTCCCCTTACAGGATGTCCAAACAAAAGTTCAAAAGGGCAGTAGCCAAACCCCTTCTGTGGGACTTCTCTATAATCAAACAAAAGTCAGGGCAGCAGGATGTCCCATCTTCGCCTGAGCTTTTCAGGGAGACCCTTAATAATGCCCTTTAAGGTCTTGTTGATCTCTCAACTAGACCATTGCATTGTGGGTGATAGGGGGTGGTGAACTTGTAGTTCACTCCACACTCCTTCCACATTGCAGTCAGGTATCCAGACATGAAGTTTGCACCTCTGTCTGAGACAACCTCCTTAGGAAAACCCACTCTTGAGAAAACTCCCAGGAGGGCTCTTGTCACAACAGGTGCTGTTGTGGTCCTACGTGGGATAGCTTCTGGGTATCTGGTGGCATGATCCACTACCACCAGAATAAATCTGTGCCCAGAGGCTGTTTGGGGGATCCATTGGTCCAACAATGTCAATCCCTACACGTTCAAAGGGAACCCCCACCACAGGTAGTGGTATAAGGGGGGGCTTTTGTGGTGCCACCTGATTTGCCACAGGCTTGGCAGGTGACACAGGAGCGACAAAACTCCTTGGTATCTTCTGACATGTGAGGCCAGTAAAAATGAGGGACAAGCCTGTCCCAAGTCTTGTTCTAGCCTCTGAATAAAGGAGCCCTTCATCCCAATAAGTCTTAGGCGCGCCACTAGCATTCCCTGCAGCCTCACCAGCAGCTTGCTGTCTGAGGGGTTCAAGAGAAGGGCAGTCCAACTGCGCCTGCCTCAGATCTGCCCTGGAAGGTCCCCCTGTCCCAAGAAATTCAACCTGATCAGGCTCAAGTTCCTCTAGGACAGTTCCTTCCTGGGTCTCACAATCAGCTTCCTCAGCCTTCCTGAGGCAGGGGGGGAAGGCACTGCCTTAACCCTACTGCTTCTCCTCCTGGTAGGCAACTGGTCCATTTTTCCAGAATCCAGTGCCTGTTCAGTGTTGCAATTTCTGACCTGTGACCTAGTCACAGCAAGGACATGTGCTGATATTCCTAACATTTCTGCATGGGTCCTATACTCCACTTCAGACCAGGCTGAAGTTTCCAGGTCATTGCCAAGCAAACATTCTACAGGGAGGTCTGAGCTAACCACAACCTTCTTGAGGCCAGTTACCCCTACCCAGGAGGAATTAACAATTGCCATACTGTGAGTGGTAGTGACCTTCCTAGCATTGGTCACTAGGTAATTTTTACCTAGTATGATCTGTCCAGGGTCCACAAAGCTGGGCGTCACCATTGTAACACTAGCACATATGTCCCTGTAGGCCTGAGCCACTTTGTAATTAAAGGAGTTTATCTGTACTTGCCCAAGTTATTGGGACTCACAGTAGAGGACATAATTATGTTCCCATCACAGATCAAAACAGCTTGAGTTGGTATTCTGACTAGGCCAGAATCCATCTCAGTTCCCAGGGTTAACCCTACTACACCCTTCTGTTGAGAACCACCACTTGGAGCTGAACTAGGGGGAACAGTTGCCTTAGGGGCAATGGTGGCTGGAGCTGCTTCCTCATTTTTGCAATCACTGGTCCAGTGAGTATTAACTTTGCACCATGGTTTCTTTGGGCCTTCTTTCTTTTTAGATTGTTGGGAACCCCCACCATTAGAAGCTTTTTGGGGACCTTGAGAAGACTTCTGGTCTTTTGCTTTCTCCCCATCCTTTTGGTCTTGCTTCTTCTGATCACCACCTTGGTTCTGTACCTTCTGCTTCACCCTGGTTCTGACCCATTTGTCTGCCTTCTTACCCAATTCTTGGGGAGAGGTCAAATCAGAGTCAACCAGGTGTTGATGCAATTGCTGGTTTTGACAGTTGTTAAGAATCTGTTCGGTTATACAATCCTGTATAGTCACTTACTTTACCGCCCAGTAACCAACCTTCCAGAGCCTTAGCAGCACAATCTACAAAATCAGTCCAGTCCTGAGTCTGTCTCTTTTGGGTATCCCTGAACAGCAACCTGTACTGCTCAGTGGTTAGGCCAAACCCACCTATCAGAGCACTCTTCAGGACATTGTAGTTGTCAGCATCCTCTTCTCTATCAGTGAGGAGTTTGTCTCTTCCTTTGTCTGCAAAGGAGAGCCACGAGATTGCTGCACACTGCCTTTGGGGTACCTTGCTGTACTTTGCAAGCCCTCTTCAAAGCAGTTATCCACTTGTGGATGTCATCCCCAATCTGATAGGGAGGGACAATCTCGTTCAGGTTTCTATGGTCATGAGACCTTTCCCTACCACTAAAGTTGTTGCTGCCACAAGTGGGCTCTAGCCCACACAATTTCTTCTCTCTTTCAAGAGCCAGGGTCTCTTTTGCAAGGGCAACTTCTTGCCTCTTGATCCTTTGCTTGACTTCTCTCATCCTAGCTTTATACTCTCTTCTCTGAGGAGAAGTCATCCTCCTCTGACCAGAGGCATTGGACCCTATTGATGAGTCAGAATGTTCAGATCCACTGGAAAGGGATCAGGGCCTTCTATTCCCACCATTAGGCCTAGCTGGAAGGTTAGAGGGAGGCCATCCTAGGCCTTCTCCACCTCCAGTTAGTCCTGTGTTTCCCAGGTTAGGTCCATCAACCTCATCCTGATCTACATCCTCACATCTTCAGAGACCAGTGGGGCATCCCCATTAGGATTATCTTCTGATGAGGGATTGCCCCCATCCCTACTACCGTGGCTACTTGGGTCTGATGCATTTTCTACATCATGTTCCACTAAGATATCTACCAGGTGGTTAAAGGTTGGACTCCTTGTCTTAACTTTCTGACCACACACGAGCTTCTCAATTCTTGAAAAGAGAATGTGTCATACTTAGAAGGCAACCTTGGGTTGTCTTCTGGCAGAGGCCTACTAGGCCCTGCTTCCAAGGACATGACTAGTGTGGTGTGGTGTGTGCACCTACCTATACTACTTGTTTCCTACTAGAACACCTCTAGGAGTTGTAGTCAGGGTGTGCTAAGCCCTTACCACCTGCAACTGCTAAGTTCAGTAGAACTTATGTATATAAGACTAGATTCATGTGTACCTACAGGTACCTTGATATGATCTTTCAAATGATATTCTCAAGATTATTTGGTAAAACAATGCAAGTTCTTATCCCATAAGCTGCAGACCAATGTGAGAAGTTAGCCTGGCATATGATGTCCACTAGTTCTAGTGGGCACCTTGCACCAGTCTAATCGACCCTTATTGATGGTGGTTGTAAAGTCAACCTTATAGAAAGCTATCCTAGTGGTAGCATGGACCAGCAGTCATCAGGCTAAGACTTCAGAGAGCGTATTAAGCAAGTTGTTTTACCAATTATAATCCCTTGAGTACCAAATGAAAGGACACCACACAAGGTACACATCAAATATATATGTATTTATTCTAAACAAACCCCCTCTGCACTCTTTATAAGGTCAGAGGTAAAAATACAATACAAGTCACTGAGTTAATATACGATAAGTTGCACAGTATACATTATGCCCTAGGGGCCTCACAAACCATATACTAAAGTAGTGGTATAAGAACCACGAGAGAATTAGAAAGCAGGCCTGGGGCCTGTGGAATCGCTGGGGCTACTCTAAACAACCAAAGGTTAGGAAGTAGGAGGTCCACAGGAGACGCGTGCAGTGTCTAAACACAGATGCGGGTTACCATTGACTTTCTATGGGAAACGTAGAAGTTACAAATATACAATTTAAGGACACTTCCGGATGGACTATGATGGAACCCTTTTAAACTAGGACACTTCGAGAGTCAAGACCCACGGGAGCACCGGAGTACTCGTGTTACCTCACCCAGGGAAGCCGGGTGCATAGGTGTTTTTTCTTGTTGGGTTTCGTCGTCGTTTTCAATGGAGAGATGCAAAGAAGTGCTGCAGGCGACCAGAGGAAAAAGTGTCCGGGTGAATTCAAGGGTGGATCGAAGATCTGTAGAACCTGAAAGCAGAAGGGACGGAGTCTGGGTCACTTGCCAGTGAATGAAGATGTGAAGTTTGTCTCTTCAGCTACGAGGACCAGGAGGTGTCGGAGACGACCAGGAGCTGGATTCGAGCTGTCCCACGAAGGATCTAGTTGACTGCGGTGTCGGTATCCGGACTGGACCCAACAAGCCTTGGCAAACGCAACCCACGCAGGATGTCGAGAATGGCTTCGGTGCAGACCAGCAAGGTCTGGGGAACTTCTCCTTTGTAGGGAAGTTGGAGCAAGCCTGGAGCAACCAGGAAAGCAAGTTAGTTGTAAAAGAAAGTCTTCAGGGGGCTCACTAGCCAACGGACTAGGAACCGGGAAGACACGTCGAGCTGAAATGCAAGAGCGGGCCCCACGGGACACTCGTGGAGTGTAGAGGCCTGAGCTTCAGTGCAAATGGGGCTCGGGTCTGGGGCTTCTCGTACCCCAATGCACAACTGCGAGACACCTCGGGAGTCGATGCAGTTAGCAAAATGCAGGATGTCCTGGAGTTCCAGTCCCACGTCTCTCGTGTCCGCCACGGGTCTCAGGTTTGCTGGGATTGAAGGTCGGGGTCAGAGATGTCTGGAAGTCCGTGTCCTGTGTCGCAGATTCTTCGGGATCCGGTGGGAGCCTCGGAAATTCAGACGGGCAAAGTTGCTGTTGGTGCCTGTTTGAACAGGGTGGTCACTCCTTAACCACAAGGGAGATGTCTTCCGTCTTCCAGTCGAAATGGAATGTCGAAGGTCCAGAATTTCTGTATCAAAGTTTTGTCCAGGGTAATCTAAAGTCCTGGGGACACCGCTCCTATACTTATACGGAGTGTAGGGGCTGGACTACCCTTAAGGTCCCTCCTATGGGTGGACCTGGGAAGGTGTGTGGTTAAGCCTCTTTCCCTTTGTCCAGTTTTGCGCCAGAGCTGGAGCAGAGTGCCCCAGCAACCAGTTTGAACTGGGAAATGCATGGAGCACCTTGTGTGCCCCATGCAGTGTCTGGAAAGCATTCACTGAATGCAGCCCTCCCTGCCCCAATACACAAAAGCCTGTCTGGGGAGGTGCTGGCACCTCCCTGGACAGGAAACCTATTGTCCAGGCCTCCCCTGCCGGAGTTTCGACCAGCAACAGGAGGTCAGACTCGTGTCTGTGGCAGCAGCATCCATTTTGTGATGCTGCGGCTCGGTTTAACTTTAACCAGGTTTTTTATTTTTTTATTTTTATTTTTAAACATTTATATAGCGCATCTGTCACCTGGCAGGTATCCTGGCGCTGAGAGATTACTCTTGAGATGAAAGTGAACGGGGGGGGCTAGGAACGAGTAACGGTGAGGGGTTTAGGGGAAGGGCCAGGTTTTAATTCGCTTTCTAAAAGGAAGGAGTTGTGGGTTTTGGCAAATGTCAACCGGCAAACTGTTCCAGAGCTTAGCGGCAGATACTCTGAAGGATCTTCCCCCCGTCCTTACCTTATTGAATCTGGGTACCACAACAAGGCAGGCTGAGGCGGATCGGAGAGTTCTAGTGGGGGTGTACCAGGAAAACATTTTTTGTAGGGATCTGGGGCCAGTTCCGTGTAGCGCTTTAAAAACAAGACAAAGTGCTTTAAAAGCTATTCGCTGCTTCAGTGGGAGCCAGTGTAGCTCGGCTAAGGCTGCTGTAGCCGAGGATCTTCTGGTCCATCCGAGAGCAAGTTTGGCTGCGGCCGACTGGACTCTTTGGAGTCTGTCCAGCAGAACCGCTGGGGACTCTAGCAGAAGTGCATTACAATAGTCAAGGCGACTAAAAATAGTACACCTGACTATTAGTGCTCGTGCCTGTGAGGGAAATAGTGGCATAATTTTGCGTAGAGAACGCAATAGGGCCGAGCAGGTGGAAACTGTTTTGATTACCTGCGTTTCCATGCTGAGTTTGTCGTTTAACATGACGCCCAAATTACGGACACTAGTCACCGGCTGTGGTTTTTCTGGGTTTTCCGGGGGCCAGAATTCCGTGGGAAATAGACGAGGAATCTGGCTCCCGGCACAGAACAATACCTCGGTCTTTGATGAATTGAATTGCAAAGAATTTTTGTGCAGCCAGCTGGCTGTGTCTCTCAGGCAGTCGTGGAACGATTCCATGGGAATTGAATCTTCCCCCTCCCAGGAAAGGATAAGCTGGGTATCGTCCGCGTAATTTATAGTTCTTAGACTGTGGGATTTAATCAAAATAACTAATGGTTTCAAATAAACATTAAAAAGGATCGGGCTGATGGACGAGCCCTGGGGCACCCCGTAAGGTACCGGGGAAAAAGCGGATTGAAAAGGGGGGAGGGACACAGCCTGTTTCCTATCTCGCAGGTATGAGTGGAACCCGAGCAACGCGGTGCCGTCAACCCCTGCCTCTTTGAGTCTTTTTAACAGAATCGCATGGTTGACCGTATCGAATGCGGCAGACAGGTCCAATAAGATCAAGGCCACTGCGTGGCCCCTGTCTGCACGCATACGAATTTCTTCCATGGCTGTAAGCACCGCTGTCTCGGTGCCATGGGCTGGGCGAAATCCAAACTGGAAATTGTCCAAAATGTGATTCTGCTCCAGATGTATCGATAGACAGGAGCTAACCCAGCGTTCCACAACTTTCACCGGGAAGGGTAGAAGCTATATGGGCCGAAAGTTGGATAAACACTCAGGGTTCAGTGAAGGTTTCTTCAGCAGTGGGGTGATAAGTGCTTGTTTCCAGGGGGTAGGGACAACTCCGCAACACAAGGATTGGTTGCAGATCCTGCGGAGGGTGTGGAAGAGTTCAGTTCCGCACGCTTTCCAAGTTTTTGGAGGCAACGGGTCAAGGGGGGATCCAGAGGTAATTCCGTGTGCCATTCTCTTGAAGTCTGCTTCCGAAATAGAGGGGAGGACTTGCAAACATTCCCTAGGTAGGTGTACTGGGCTCAGCAGACACCCGGGGGCATAGGAATTATTTTGCGGAAGGGTGGTGTTTAGTTTGTTGATGATGGTCTCAATTTTTTCCTTAAACCAGTAACTACATGTCTTCTCCCTCTAGAAGGGTGGAATGCTACCCCCTCCGCCAGGACTGGTGGGGGTAGTATTCCAAAGTGCTTGACACCTTACATGACATGTTTTGATGAAGCCAAACCACAGTTAGCATTAACCACGAGGATTATAATGCATTTAAGAGTATATGGTATGGCTATATCATAGAACAGCTATAGAGAGATGGTTCGAAAGCTGCAGAGGGGCTCAGCTCATGCTAGGGCACCCTCTCACATAAAACCAAGCACTCTGCCTCCAGGATTGTTAAGGCCTGCCATAGGAGTGACTTATAGGTGTATATGTGTCTATATGTATATATAGATATAGGTATACTATATCTAAGTAAGGGGTGATTACACCACCTTACCCAGGCTGTGTGAAACAGACCTGTGGTGTCAGTTTGGAAGGCAAACCAGGGTGGCACAATACATGCTGCAGCCCCTGGTAGGCCTAATGTGCACCTATGCCCTGGGTACCTATGGTACACTATACAGGGGCTCACAAGGGTGACCCAGTAACCAATCTGGTATGTACCTAGAGTACATGGTATCAATTTAGAGAGAGAACAGCTGGGCTGTGGGTCCGATTGGCAGGCCCACAGCCACACTAAAGTCGAAAAACCAGAGAATCACAGCAAAAAGTGTGGGTAACCATAGGAAGCAGGCCCTACTCTCCTACAGCCACTCTGCGAATGGCCCCCAGTAGCTTCTGAATGGTGTTCTGAGCCTTGCGACTATCAGCCCATGTTTCTTTCATGATGCCTTGATATATTGCTTTACGACATTGTGGTGACTCAGGCGGACTTATTTGCCATCGGCAACGCTACCGCCCAGCAGGGGCAAAGTAGTATAGTCCCAACTCAGATCGCACCTCAAGCTAGCCTCCAGCTGTGGCTCCTTTCTCCTAACTGTCAAACATGGATCACTCAAGCCTTCCTCAGGTAATGGGATACCATCTGTATCGGCTAACCTACTTAAATAATTAGATATGCTGCCCTGCGATGTTCTTCTTTTCCGGTCCCCAATATCTCCTGGCCTAAATGCTCCTCCTCAGACTATTGAGATTGATTAGATAAGGAGAAAAAAAGGTTCCAGATCAGCTTGCACTTCTGTCAAACAATGGGCTTTGAAGTTGGGGTGAATCAAATACATTATTCCCTGCTGCTGCTTGCCCAGCAAGCCGGCCACCCACAGGATGTGTATCCTCAGATCATGGGCCAGTACTCACTGTCATGATGTCCTCAGCTGGGTCCCTCTCGAGGGCAGTATCATTCGAGCAGGGTCCTATCAACCACCTGGAGGTCGTCTCCAGATCACATTACCGTTAGGGAGTCAGCATTTTGTTCAGCCACCTCCACCTCTGGTCCACGTGCAACCGTTGACGAGCAGTTCTTTTAAAGAAATCCTCCACTGTTGCTGCGGACACAGTTCTTGCACCTGTTCACGTCAGGTCACTCACAGCTGCATCAAGGCTGCCCCCAACCGCAACTACTTTCACGGGGCTGCATCGCTTCACCGTATGGTAAATTTACTGGCTCCCGTATGTCCCACGGTACTGCAACAAGGATTGGGAGCGTGCTTCGGATTGGGTACCATCCGGGCCGTAGCAAGATGCTGGGCTTCCCCGGATCTGTCAGTCTGACTTCACCAAGGGCCGCTCGCCGCACCAACCTCCTTACAATGCTGTATAGTACTGCTAGGATCTTGTGTACTGTAATGCCCCCAAACAGCAGACAGTCCCGCTAATCAGACTGCATCTGCAAGCCGAGGGCAAGCAGTCGGGTGAAAATCAATGCAAGGTCGGGTGGAGAAGAGAGTCTGATTGACTGTCCTAGCACAGCTGCCATCTTGCCTCAATTACTGGTATGGGATATTTTGTAAAATAAATGTAATTTTTTGAATATTATGATAACATGGTGTGCAGAGGCACTTCTAACTCACCTCTGTTACGAAGTACCAACGTTTTCTTTTCACGTCTTCCTGGTTCTTGAGGTTTGCTGGTAATGAAAGATGTCATGGGATCAGGTGGGGGGAGAGGGATCTGGAAAACCGGTGGTGGTAAAGTGAGGGGTACTGCCGATGCTGTCACACCACATGCACCCATAGGTCTGATGTGATCATACCTTAAAAAAAACACCAAAAAAACCAACATGAACATTTTTTCCTTTTATTCCTCAATTAAACAGAATAACATGTTGAACAATAAATACCAGAACAAAATGGCTTGCCTGCAATACTGTTTTTTTAATTTATTTAATGCAAGTGGTAGGGCTCTTTTGATGACGTGCATGTTTCATACAAATCAGGCCCAAGTGTATGATAAACATGACCACACTAATTCATTAGTGAGTATATATGAAAGTCTCAGGCTCACATTAGTTGTACTACCAAAAATAACATAAATGGAGCAAAGACGAAACTTCCATTATGCCGTTTACAAAGGTACATGTACAGTGCAACACTGCAAGGCTTTTTGGACGGACATGGAGCTATTATAGAGGGAGGTATGTTTGGTACAATTGTTTGCCTTTCAGATAGGTCACTGACTGAGGGATTGTTCAGGGATACATATATGAGGCGCTGTACAGAAGCTCCCCTCCCAATACAGAATCATTGGCAAGTAAGGTGTAAAAAACATGAGAATTTGGACTGGGTAGACAAGAGGACTGGAGGTTCTGAGAGGATGCTACAAAGCCAAAATTCGACTGCAAGCCTGAAGACGCTTCTTAGACGTATGTGGGGATAAAATATGGGTTGGCATACCCTAGTAAAGATAGGCACTAGTAATTTAGCCAATACTATTTTCTATTAGCTGATAATATAGATACAAGTGTTATGTGGAAGGTAGACTAATTGTTATACATATTAGGTATGTGTGGTATACAATGCTCAGGGTTTTTCTAATATTCATCTTCTTATATACTATGACTGATGAGATTTTGATCATACTTTTTCTTTTTAGTTTAAGATGCTTTATCGGGAGTGTAAAACAATGTAAAACATCATTACAAAGTCGAAAAAAAACAGGAAGCTTAATAACAACATGGATAATGGACATAAGAAAAACAATGTTATAAAATATCCTTATGAAATATAGCTGTACTAAGAGAAAAAAGCATTTTTAGAAGAATTTTGTGGAAAGAGGAAAGAAAGAAAGAGAAGAGGGAGGAGAAGAGGAAAGGAAGAAAGAAGAAAAAGAAAAAGGAGAGACAGAGAGAAAAAGAGGAAGTGTCCAAAAAGCGAAAATGAGTTAGAGGTATTAAAAATGGTGAAGACCAAAGTTAGAGTACATTAAATAACATTGCAGAGATAATAACAATAAAAGTTAAGTTGACTTTCTAGATAAAAAATTGGTTAAAGGTAACCTAAGTAAGTCTCTTTTAATCATCAAAGGAGTGGAAGTAGTATAAGCTCTATCCATTCTGTGATGGTGACATAGTAAGTTCCACCATGCTTGAAAGGACATTTTTTAGATGTCTTTCCAATTAGAGGTAACAATCTGAAAAGTAATGGCTAAAAATAAATTGATAAAATTGCCAAAATTTCTGTACTTATCAAATACAGGGGAAAGATTGCCAAGAAAAACATGTGTAATGCAAAAAGGAATATCAGACAAAAGAATGTCATTTAATTTAGACCATACATTAGACCATAAGTTGTGTATTAGGGGACAGTGAAAAAACATATGAGTAGGATCTCCCAAAACATGAGAGCAGGACCAACAATTAGGAGAGTCAAGTAAATTAAATCTATGAAGGTCACTAGGGGTAAAAAATAGCCTGCTGTAAAAATAAAATAGGGGCTGTGTTGCGCTGGCGGAGCGAGAAGTGGTGTGAATCTTAGACCAGAGAAGGTTCCAGGTGTCTACGGAAAGATCAAGACCCAAGTCCTTTTCCCATAGAAGTTTCAAGGAGGATTTTAATCTGATAGAAGGGGAGTGGGAAATAAGCTTGTAAATGGTAGCCGCTTTAAATTGGGTGGAAAAATCAATTGGGGTGGGAGATGGAGGGGGGAGGAGCGGGAGAGGAAGTAGAAATGGGATTGATAGGGTTAAGGAAACAGGTGAGGGTATCTCTGAGGATACTGTAGTGAGAGGAGTGGTAAGGGGAAATTTCATATAAGGATTGAAGCTCAGAAAAGGATAAGAAAGTATTATCTTTCTTCAATTGCTGAGGGGTGATGATGCCTTTATCGATCCATTCCTTCTAAAATAAAGCGAGGTTATTAATCTTAAAGTTCTTATTATACCAAAGAGGGATATCTAAAGAAAGGGTGGTGGAAGGGAAGTGTGCAGTAAGTGAGAAGAAAATTAAAGCCTTAGGGGTCCATTAGGATGGCACACGGGACCGCCGGCCTTAAGGGCGGGGGTCACGGGGGTGCCATTAGGATGTGCCCGCCACAGTGGCGGGCACATCCTGTATTCTCAGCATTGTGGCGGACGGTGCTCTCTGCACCGCCCGCCACAATGCTGACAATACATCACAGCATTTACATTTCCAAAGCGGCAGGCACCGTGCGGTGCCTGTCACTTTGGAAATGTAAATGAAGGGGGGTACCACAGGTACCCCCCTGTGTGCACCCTCCCACTCACCTTCACTCTGGGGGCCCGCAGGGGGTCCCCAGAGTGAAGACCGCCTGCCTTTCCGTGGCGGCAATGCACTTTTGCCATTGTAATATGGCTGGCGGGGTCTAATAGACACCGCCACCATATTCAACATATTCCGCCCCGGCCGCAAGGCGACCGGGGCGGAAAACAGGCGGGCGGTGTTTCCCACCGCTGCGGTCCCCTCCGCCATCGTAATATGGCGGGGGGAATGCAGGGAAGGATGTCGGGTGGATTGCCGCCGCCAGGCTGGCGGTAGCCACCGCCAGCGTGGCGGAGGCAATCCGCCCGACTTCCTAATGGACCCCTTAGAGTGGACAAGAGTAGGAAAGGATATGCGCTTCGGAGGTGAAGTGAGCTGGATGGCTGAGAAAAGAGAAAATGGAGAACACTGGGCCTGTTCAAGAGCGCTCCACGCAGTGCATGGTGAGGCGGTGGAATCGGACAGAAAAGTCCAAATTTGTTTCAAAGATTTTGATCATACTGATACACAAGATTTGTGTTCTGATTCTACATAATAAATAACCAACCATTATAAAGACCAATTACAGTGCGTGTCTACTGCTTTCACGCGTCATGGCGAGAGTACATGCAACCACAAATATCCCATGCAGATGAAAGCATCTCTGACAGAGTTGTCTAACTATTAATACGCTATTAATACGCTACATCTAGAAGAGTCTAACTCGTCACAGAGAAGAGTGAGAAAGAACTGTCAGTTTTACTTTTCTATGACAGGGAAGCTATAAGCAAGTTCCCCTATGAACTACGGAAATCTTTCCCGGTGTGCTCCTCGATTTTGGATTGAGTTGTGGGGGTGGGGAGAGTTTCACAATAGGCTAAAATGCTTTCCATACTTCAAGCATCAAGAGTTTATATATTCATTATATGATGATTCTGTTAGGAACTGAAGACTTCCTATGAGAATAACTTTTTGAGATTTTGAAGCACAACTACATTCTTTAAGAATCCTAAAACAAGTTGCTGCACAAGTAAGACCTCTTGTCTCTCAGAGATGATGGGAGGCTTGGGGTACAGAGTCAGTTTAATTTCCTCGAGAAGCTGATACTTTATTTATGATGAGGCAGCAGCAATTACAGATGTCAATCAAAAAGACACATTGGGCTTGGAGGCCATTCTGTATTTGCCAGAAGGTTGAGAACAGCAGGGATGACGTCAGTTAGAATGAGGTTACCTGTGAAGCTCCAAAGGGTGCTACAATCTCAACTCTCCTCTTTACTTTTTCACATCTACTTATACCCCTATCCAAGGTCATGGAGAGTTGTGATCTTCATTGTCCATTGTATGCAGATAAAGCCATGGTCCTTCATGATCTTTACAATGGTACCGAGGACAGGTCTTCTATAGTGCACTGTTGGGAAACGGAAAAAGGACTGAGTGGCTGACTACTTAGTACTTCTTGAAGCAGCTGCATCAAATGGTCATAATTCGGGCTTCAGCTTCTAACACAACCTTTTCTTCGAACCGCTGATCAAAGTTATCATGTCAGTACATTACCAAGTCACAGTCTTTCAAAAAAGAGGGTCCCTTTCAATTTACCATTTTCATAATAGACTGCAAAGAAGGAGATGAACAAAGGGAGGAGATTGTTTCTCTTACGTGGATTTCAATATCAGTATTCATTAGTATTTCACTGCCTTTAAACTCTGTGAATTATTGTATTTCATACAAGTTTGTGCCTGGCCTAGGAGCATATCACAAAGGGTAGGTATTGATAAAGTACCAACAAATCTTTCTCTTCTACAACCCATGGCCTTGTAGTGTGGCCTGTAAAACACAAAGCTCAAAGAGAGCATATATCAAGAAGAAAGGCATGAAAGGAGTACCAATTAATAAAGTCAACCCCTTTAGAAAGGCACTGATGTTGTGAATCTATCTAGGACCCTAATTAGATATCCCCAATCCATGCCCTTATTTGGTTATAACAAAACATACCCTTATAAAGGCATAAGAATCATGTCCATATTTAGCCATAGCCAATGCAGTCCAAATACGGCAAGGCTACTCCCATAGACTCCTAGAAAGTACAACGTGTTTTTTAAACAAACCAAGCCTCCAGCAGCCCGGGAATGCCTCTGCTTTTGTTTTGATTTGCGCAAGAACTCCTGGAGTCCAGAAAGAACTGCTAGTTCTTAGTGACGTCTTATGTCCAACCTTACGTCAAACACGGCACCTTTCAGGTATAAATATACCAACGTTGCCTTAAGCAAACACACGGTGGTTTGGAGCAGAGCGGCTATCTACTTGCCCGACGCCCAGCTGATGCGAGAGCCGAAGGAAGCCGACCCTCCCATTTGACGCACTGAGAGAGACGCTGTCTTTTCTCCTGCCGAGAAATCCAGCTCCGGTGTTTCCAGTCACCCATGCGTGTTGCTGGGAGATCGAGTCCTGAGGCACGAGATACAAGACCTCCTTTATTCTATAACCAAGGTACGGAGCTGACTAAAACCTTAAGAGATTTCTTGATTCAGATTCTTGGCAAAAACCAACTTAACTTAAACTGCAACTTACTTACTCCTTCCCACGTATTAGGCTTAGGTCAGGTACACCAGGGTAGGCGTATATTAGAAGCACCAGTAGAGTACGTTAGTCAATGTTTTTATGTATGTATATATTTTATCCGTTTTAAAGTATCTAATGGCTAAGAAACCATATCAATGCTTTTACAGTATTATTTCATAATACCCCTTTTACTGTACGCACTTTACTTCATGATAAGTATTGCAACTGTGGTAATTCATTTCTCTTGCATGAGAAAGAAGACTGCTCAATAAATAACAACTTTTATTGAAAACGCCTGTCTCTCTATTTCTCTGCTCTCTGGTGAGACTAAGCATGCACGATTGACTGAGTGAAATAGTTGTCTATTGTTTTCACACGACTCTGGAGATATACTCTTTATTCTGAGGGAGCAAAGTTGTCATGTTTATGCGGTTGTCAGAAGCTAATCCCTTCTTGTCTATTCAGGGAAGTTAACACCTCCTTGTTTACTCGAGAAAGTTTCTAGTGACCTCTGAGCTAGCTGGCAAACCTAATTAAGTCTAACATAGTCAGTAGAGACCTGGATGACCTCAGTCCTACGTTTAAACTGCTGTTTATGTTAATCCAATGCACACAGCCTATAGGGAAAATAGGAACTACACTACATGGCGCCCAACGTTTGGTAAGGCGATAATCTAACGCAAGACACTAGAGTAACTCAGTTGTGCTTTTCACACAGACCCCTTTTTCCCGTAAAAACTCCAAAAGACGCCTGGAGTGGGTGAAAGGTTAATATCTGCCGGAACTTAGTAGGAAGAGATTCCTATGTATTAGTTTTTGGTTTAGTCAACGTTGAAGGATACAGTGTTCCAAAATATTGTGCACCTAATCTTTGTTTCCCTTGAAACTTGCTCTGCAAACAAAAACTTTCTGTCAGTAAAATGGGGGAAAGTGACGATGAAAGAGAGAGAGCTAGAATAGCAGCTCAACTCCTAGCGGATGACACAAGTCTCCGAGAAGAAGACCCGAATGCTATAATCATTCCGGTAAATGTAAGAAGAACTATAACTCGTAAACTTATCGAAAATGGACTATCACCAAGAGGTGGTACAGTCATATTTGTGGTAGAGGCCCATGAATATCGGCAGACAGAGGTATTCTATTCATAGATACATTTTCCAGCAGCACGCGCTGTGACACAAGATTTCCACTATTACAAAATAGAGGAACCTCCGGATGAATACGCTCCTTTCGAGGACGTTGAAATCCCACTGGCATACCAAGAGCACCTGCTCTGGTTTAATGGTGCCCTAAAACATCAAAATCACATCACCAGGCTCGGTCCACTAGGTAGACCAGGAGCCACGTGGCCGGTTCTAGCCAGCTACACACCACATCCCGACATTGAAAAGATGTCAAGTGAAGAACTTTTAGTTAAACTAAAAGAATTAACAAAGGTATACAGAGAATTAGTTCAATTGGCAATGGACGATATAACATACCGCCAGAAATTAAAAGAAACAGATATAGCAGAACAACCTTTTGAACTTGCCAGAATCATAGAAAAATTCTATGAAGAACTAGGTAGAGATAGTTTGGGTGGGAAACCAGTAAAACCCCAACTACTTGAAAATCCTGAAAAAACATTTATAAAAATAATCTCAATACTTCAAAAAAGAGTTGGGAGGGTAATAAAAATTCCACTCCCAGAGAAAAACGGTTCCAGTCCAGAGGAAGGTCTCCTCAACGGAGGAATAGATCTCCAGAACAAGGAGGCAACTCTCCCCAGAGGGAGCCCTCTGAGAAAAGATACAACCTTAGAGATTGGGATAAATTGAGGAAACCTGACAGATATCAAGATATTGATACACGTCCCTCTCGATCTTTTCAGACTTCCTCACAGAAATCGGAAAGAAGAGGACGGTCAGAACACAAAGAAGAGCACGTCAAGTCCAAAGACAAGGAACCTGCTCATCAAAGTAAAAAATTACAATTTCCAAACCAAAGAAGAAGGTAGCTAGTATTAAAATAAAAGATGCCGAGGATTCTGAGGACACAACTGAAAAACGGAGAGTGGGCTCAGACAATGCTAGACAGCGCAGCAGAAGTAACCATAGCTCGCAAGATCCTGATGAATCTTCTGGAGACAGTGGACACGAATGAATACATTCAAGTGGAAACTGCAGACACCAGAGTTAGCAAACCCCATAAATTATATGAAATAACATTACGTATAGAGGGGGACAAGACTAGGAAAGTAAGGGGTCTCTTTTGGGATAACCTTTCGAAAGGCTATGACATCCTGTTAGCTGAGAAAGACTGGCCACCAGAGTTTGTCAGGGAGTGCCCTCATGGCGAATAAATGATTATGCCTGCCTTCTCAAATCATACTCCAATTCATAAGAAAATACACATTTGCTAGAAAATGGGCAGTGGCCCAAGCTCCTGCATTATATAAAAATCATGTAGGTTGGGATGAGGATTCTCCTCATCATAAAATCCAGTTAAAGAATCAACCCACTACACAAAGGCAGTATCCTGTTAAGCAATAAGCTAAAAACAAGTCAGGGAGATCTTAGATCAACTTGAATATCAGGGGGTGATTGAAACATGCACCTCACAAATGAACAATCCTTTGTTTCCAGTCTCCAAGCCAGACAATTCATATCGTCTAGTTTTGGACTACAGACACCTAAACTCTTGTTGCAAAACATTTGCAGTACAAAACTCACACAGTGCAGCACTAATGAATAACATTGTGCGCAAAAAATCTAAGGCGACATTAGATATCTCAAATGGCTTCTTTTGTCAAAACATTGCACCTGAAAGTAGGTATTTGACCGCTTTCTCCTGCATGGGGTCGCAAAAACAATTCTGTCGACTCCCACGGGGATTCAAGCATAGCCCAGGATTATTCTCAGCAAGGGTAACAGAGTTACTACAAATGTATGATGATGAGGCATTATCATATGTCGATGACGTCTATCTTACAGACGACGACCTGGAGACACACTTGAAAAGAGTGAACACCATAATACTTGGGTTCGCAGCTGAAGGGTATAAATTCAACTTTAAGAAGTCACGAATTGCCCATCTAACTGTCCTGTTTTTAGGATATGAATTATCAAGTGAAGGCAAAAGCCTAGCATACAATTTCTTAGAGAAATGAGCAGTACTCCAAGCTCCAAAAATGCTGAAGAACTTACAATCAATACTAGGTTTTCTGAATTTCGGAAGAACATACATTCTAAATTATGCAGAGAGGGTTAAACCGCTCTATGAATGAATAAAACCTGATTTCAAACCAATTAATTGGACTCAGAAACATACAGAAATTTTAAGATCATTACAAACAGGCATGTTAACTAAAACAAAACTGCAAACACGCGGAAATATACGCAACCTTGTAATCCGAGTCATCCCAGGATGACGCGGATTCACATACCTGACCTCTAATGAGGGAGAAACGGTACCAATAGCTTACAAATCACACGTGTACACACAAGCTGAAATGAAATTCAGTTCTACTGAAAAAATTCTAACTGCGGTTCAAACTGCTGTAGCAAAAGAAAGAGCCCTAGTCCAAGGGAAAAACATATCTGTTTTGACAGCAGAATCATCCCTTCAGGCAGTAACAAGACCACACATTCCAAATGCAGTGGCATTAGATCCAAAATGGATACAATGGGAAAATTATCTTGCTGCAGAAGACGTGAAACACGCTTTTGATCCAAAAATGAAAAAACTAAAAGATCTAGAATACGAACAGGAATATTCTCTGCCAATCGAAATTCTGCCTCTCGAACAATACAGCTACGTAATCTATACGGACAGATTTGCACAGCACTACGTTGTGGGAAAACAAACTTACAATGCAGCGTGCGCGATTGTTAAAGGTCGCTGGCGCTTAGGTAAATTCAGAGCATTAATAACTAAAACTGAATCACTCAGAAACTGTACAGCTCAGCGAGCTGAAATAAGATCTTTTAAGATGGCGCTTGAAAATGCTGATCGCGAATTCCCCACACTAATAGTGTGCGATTCGCATTTCTGCGTCCAGTCTTACAATAATGACATGCAGACATGGATCAAAAACGGTTACAAAGATGACACAGGTGCCACAATAAAGCATAAAAAGCTTTGGGAACAAGTAGTTCTTTTACAGAAAGAACTACAAAAGACTCACGTGATACATACACTGAGTCATCAACGTGATGGCGTTCACGTTGCAGGGAATTCATTGGCTAACAGAGCCACAGCGGCAGCGGTTCAACTGGCTTCCATAGCCACAAAAAAGCGTTCTAAAAAACACATAGATGGAGAAACCATGCTGGCAGTATAAGCCTCATTAAAAGGCGATTTTGTAGCATTACCTCTCAACTATCCACTCAGTAATACATACATAATTGATGCAAACTCCGTTCCTTTTGCTCAAATCCCTGGAGTGGGGCATAGAGTAATTCCAAACACGAACCAGAGGGCTTACCTGATGCAAGAAGCACACATGGGACCGGGTCTAAGGCACCAAGAGATCGTGAAATCTCTAAAGGAATTACAATCAGAATACTGGTGGCCGGGGATGAGCCTGCAAAATTACAAATTTGCAATGGATTGTCCAGACTGCAACAGAGATCGCAGTTGTGAACCGGACCAGACTACTGCCAGGACACCTTTATTAGAAAGCATCAGGCTATCTATACGCAGAAATCCAGCCGGAGAAATGCGTTCCCATAAATATTAAGACTAGATTCACTTAAAATGTAGGCCCCAGCGCTCGGCTGACGCCAGAACTGTTATAAAAGATTTGCGAGTCTTTATCGGCACATACGCAATTGGCATGCTACATTCTGACCAGGGTCCTGCGTTTAGCTCTCGAGCTTACAAAGAGGCCATGACCAGCATGGGCATGCATTGCGGTACTCTTCTCCCTTCCATCCTGAGGGAAATGCGGTAGTGGAAAGAAAAAACCGTGACATAAAGCAATCTATAACGGCGAGGGTATTAGGTTCGGGTGATGGGTGGGTCAAACATTTAACAAGTGTCCAACGTAGTCTTAACAATCTGCCAAGAAATACTCTAAAAGGTTTCACTCCTTACGAACTATTGTTCGGCACTAGAATCAGAATCCAGGACTTAGATTGTCAGACTTCAGTGGTAAAAGAAAAAGCCTTTGATATCAAAGATCGTTTGGCTGTTTTACAGGACTTAAATGAAACAAGAAGTAGTCTTGGTAACACAAAGTTAAAGCCAACAGCCACTGAAGAGAAACCACCTGTCCCAGCAAGACCTGTCTGGATTCCAAAGATTGGGGATCTAGTCAGAGAAAAGATCGCGGTGAAGAAGGAATTTGGGCCTTCTTACAGAAAAGCAGTACCTGTCTTAGCTATCAGCGGAACAAGATCAGTAGTACTACCGCCTCTTGCTGGTAAAAAGGAGAACAGAGTTGTATCCATCGACCTGGTAAAACTACAATTATGTGGCCAATAATAAGTAGTAGGCCCAGTGGACTCCAAAGAAATAGCAGAAGACCAAATCTTGCTACAATCCAAGAGGTTCAAACTGAGAGACTAATCACATTTGATAAACCTACAGTGAATAAAAAAGGACTATGCAACAAAGCCATGGATCTTGTGCCTCTTGAAACCCAAATTCAACGTCAAGAAATGCCTGTCTACAACGATGTAGCCTCAGACTATGCTAATGAAACAAAGAAAAATGCAAAGACAAATGAAAATCCGGAAGCAATTCCAACAATTGACAGAACTGCATCTGGCTACTTCATCAATTTCGATTACTTTTCTGATGATCCAAGTGAGCATGAAGAAACGCCAGCAACAAAAACTTGCAAAGAAAAAATGACTGAACTTTTTCATCAACTAAAAGAAACATATCGGATTTCACCATGGATTGAATTTTGGATTGTGTTAGGTGTACTTTTTCGCCTACTTTGGCTCATCATGGTTCTATGTATGGGAAAATTCATTGAAGGAAAATACAGTACAATGGACACAGCAAGTCAGAACATCAACTTGGTCCTAAAGCCTCACACATCCTCTCACATCGGAAAAAGAGAACCGTCATCAGTGAACATCACAGCCAATCCAATACCCGGTGGGGTAGCATGGGACAAAACGGATTATGAAATCTATGGCCCGATTGAGCTCTTGAAATATCCACATCAATTTAAGGTTTCCTTAAGTGACTTTGTGACACCAAGTACTTTCTCTGATGATTGGGACTTTGAAAATATTAATAATATGATGTCAGATTTAGTAATGTCAGCAAAATTTAAAGAACATGATTATTTACAGGGTTTATCGAACTATGAAGAAATGTACTGTTTTAACCACTATGGTCATCACTATTTGCATAAATCTGCTCAACCAAGAAATGTTTTAAATTATAATCAATGGGAACATTGTCCAACACCGCCAAAAGGCAGTTCGAAAACATTTTATGAGAAATTCACATACTTCTCAGGGTTTAACAAAAGTGATCCAGAAACTTTTTATTTTAAAATGTTAAATAAGACAGGAATGAAAACAATGTTGACAAATACTAAATTGATTTATTCTGAAAAATTTTATGATAAAATGTCTACATTTGGTTTTGAATTTTGGAAAAACAACATTGAAACAAAAACCATCTGGGGTTCAAAAGACTGGTAGGTACAAGGTCTAGAAGCATTATTTAGAGCCTGCATGATCCCAGAACAGATAATATTCCTGAATGACACCATTCAACAGACAACCTGTCTTGGTTTAGCCAAGATAAAAGACTTAAATAAACCGTCTATTCCAAAGCCCATACCTGATAGTAATAGCACTACATATGTGGAGATAGACGTATCCCATATTTTACACCAAAACAGAACAAATCCTGAGTGGACAAAATGGTGGATCTGGCCCACAGACACTAATAACTGACAAGATAGATTCCTGAACAAAACCCAGGGGTTAAAACAGAACAGGCCAGACCCAAGATATTCCCAGAGACAACATATAGTGTAGGAAAACTATGCCTTGAGTGGCTATAGAAATCCACACTGCCAGAAATTAAGCAACACTTGACTTTACTTAAAGAAGGTGCTGACTTGCGAGATTTCATACTGGGACCCCGCAGACAGCGTCAAAAACGTTTAATATACGCCGGTATATACGCTGCTTACAACAAAGCTTTGAAAGTAACGCAAATTGAAACAGCAGAAAAAATACAAGAAATTGATCGTATAAATTTGGAAAAAAATCACTTTCTGTAGTGGACAATGGGTTAACGACTCTGTCCTCCAGAATATATTCACTGGACAGTATTGTATCATCAGCTATTGATATAATAGAGCAGGACTTACTAATGTTACAACATGGTCAGTCCCAATTACGTTCTATTGTACAGCTAGGCTGGACGTTGCAAAACCTGCGTTCAGGCTACGTGCCATGGCGTCTAATCAACACAACGTCATTATTTTCTATCTTTAACCTTACTGATAAACAAATCAGTTTGGCACAAAAAGGAGCAGACTATACGATTCTGAGCATTGAAAAACTTGAGAGATTACCATGACAATGTCAGAGAGACCTGTCATTGAATGGATAATACACGGAACAATTACAATTCCGATAACAAATTTCCAGTTTAAGTATTGCCAAAAATATATACCAGCAGGCCTGTATGAAAGGTTGGGTAAAGGATACATCAATTCAACCTGGAAAATACCTTATACACATAAATGTTATAGTGAAGGGAAAAAAGAGGTATTCCTTAGTGGTAACAATTGTAAAAAATCACTAAGCGGTACACTTCTGTGTCAAGGTATTAACTTGCATGGAGCCTGCGAAGGTTCATCAAACAACCTTTCATGTCACCTGCACGGCACTCCTGCAACACAGATAGAGCCTTTTTTTAGACAGCTTTCCAACGGCAGCTATGTTCTAATAAGTGACCACAGCTGTTGTGGCATGGTGCCAGGAAAAGCTTATCTCGTAACCGTCACTTCCAGGGTCATTTGCTGTATGCAAGTATTGTATCCAAACGGCAATCCAGACATGGAGGCTGCAATATGGCCTTCTTTGAATATCTCTTCTATTCAAATTGATACTTTAAGCAGAATGAAGTCTATTCTTTTACAGACAACTGTGCCTTTAACCTCGTCCAAAGGGACGTATGATCTGCAAGTTGCAAGGACAGCGGCAGAGATACATTCCCTAATATCAACAAATTGCCCCGTACATTTCGTAGAAATGTTAGGTCAAATTTTAAACATGTCTGATACCAGTGCCATCGCACATGTATTTAAGACAAATTTTTCGGGACTGTTGGCACCCTTTGAAACAGTTCTGGGCATTTTCCCGAATTTTGTGCATTCTGTATTTCGGCGGCCTGCCTCTTCTTTTGGGACTCGTAGCAGGAATTTTATTTTTACTCCTTCTGCTTCAATATGGCAAGCCAAGCCACAGACAGAACTCCAGCTACAATGGAAGAAACGATCCTAGCAATACGCTACCGAGACCGAATCACTAGAGTCCTCGGATTAGCCCGACTAAGATCTGAATACAACTTGGTTTCTTTCATTCAGACCAATCTGGCAAGATTGCATCTTACCTGTGCTTCGATGTCTGCTATGTGGAGAAGAATTCGTGTTGGACGTCTGTCTTACACTACCATCAGCAGTACCTATGGATATCGATACTTTGCTTGGTTCGGTAACGGCTCATGCAACGTGTTGTCCCCAGCGGCTACCTATTCTGATGACGGCATTCGTTGAGACTTCACCATTACTATTAGGTGGCGGTGAAGTACGAGATGAAAGCAGCACCACACAGGTACAACCTTCTGTGAGCATTGCTGATCCAGACATCGATGATAGCAATGACTCTCACATTTGCACAATTTCAGCTTTTTCGAACTTGCTCGAACTCTCACCTACTGTTGTAGACCAATTTTTCGCAACTCTGTCTGATATGATGTTCTCTCCTAACAACGAGAATAACTTTTAAAACAACGAGCACACAGCGTTCCCTGAACTCTGAATTGGGCCTTCAGTTTTGATAAACAGAACTACTGAAAACAATTGGAACTATTTTTCCCCTGAAAACGAAATAATTTTTTTTTCATTTCCAAAATATTTACCTTTTTTTGGCACATGGTACTCTGCTTAAAGTAGAACTATTCTTAGAGAACAGAACTTCTATTTTGAAACTCTAGAGACAATATTTTGATTCAGCCTCTAGCACATGTACAGTCTTGTATAAATATGTGATGAAATGGTCTCGACCTTCTTTTCTGTATTTAGAGCCATTTCATAAATGTAATTTTCGCAATTCATTCAGCCGATATTTATATATGCATTATCTGAATTATACAACTGCTTGAAAAACGTACAGTATAATACTAATTTTCGTGTATACACCATACACCATTTCAGATGCAATCTATGTATTTTGGGGTGGGCTGGAAAACACATGCATCGTTATATGTTCAGTACTGCTTGACATAATACGTGGAGTGGGTGTTGCGAATCTGTCTAGGACCCTAATTAGATATCCCCGGTTCATGCCCTTATTTGGTTATAACAAAACATACCCTTATAAAGGCATAAGAACCATGTCCATATTTAGCCATAGCCAATGCAGTCCAAATACGGCAAGGCTACTCCCATAGACTCCTAGAAATTACAACGTGTTCTTTAAACGAACCAAGCCTCCAGCAGCCCGGGAATTCCCCCTGCTTTTGTTTTGATTTGCGTAAGAACTCCTGGAGTCCAGAAAGAACTGTTAGTTCTTAGTGACGTCTTATGTCCAACCTTACGTCAAACACGGCACCTTTCAGGTATAAATATACCAACGTTGCCTTAAGCAAACACACAGTGGTTTGGAGCAGAGCTGCTATCTACTTGCCCGACGCCCAGCTGATGAGAGAGCCGAAGGAAGCCGACCCTCCCATTTGACGCACTGAGAGAGACGCTGTCTTTTCTCCTGCCGAGAAATCCAGCTCCGGTGTTTCCAGTCACCCTTGCGGGTTGCTGGGAGATCGAGTCCTGAGACACGAGATACAAGACCTCCTTCATTCTATAACCAAGGTACGGAGCTGACTAAAACCTTAAGAGATTTCTTGATTCAGATTCTTGGCAAAAACCAACTTAACTTAAACTGCAACTTACTTACTCCTTCCCACGTATTAGGCTTAGGTCATGTACACCGGTGTAGGCGTATATTAAAAGCACCAGTTGAGTACGTAAGTCAATGTTTTTAAGTATGTATATATTTTATCCGTTTTAAAGCATCATATGGCTAAGAAACCATATCAATGCTTTTACAGTATTATTTCATAATACTCCTTTTACTGTACGCACTTTACTTCATGATAAGTATTGCAACTGTGGCAATTCATTTCTCTTGCATGAGAAAGAAGACTGCTCAATAAATAACAACTTTTATCGAAAACGCCCGTCTCTCTATTTTTCTGCACTCTGGTGAGACTAAGCATGCACGATTGACTGAGTGAAATAGTTGTCTATTGTTTTCACACGACTCTCGAGATATACTCTTTATTCTGAGGGAGCAAAGTTGTCATGTTTATGCGGTTGTCAGAAGCTAATCCCTTCTTGTCTATTCAGGGAAGTTAACACCTCCTTGTTTACTCGAGAAAGTTTCTAGTGACCTTTGAGCTAGCTGGCAAACCTAATTAAGTCTAACATAGTCAGTAGAGACCTAGATGACCTCAGTCCTACGTCTAAACTGCTGCTTATGTTATTTCAATGCGCAGAGCCTATAGGGAAAATAGGACCTACACTACACTGAAAAAGGGACAAAACAGTGCTTAACATATTTTGGTCAGAAATTTGAGGAGATGTGGCAAAGCACACAATAGACACATGGAAGCAAAGCATGAAAGGAATGTGTATGCATCTTTCACTTCACTACCTCACAGATTTGACAGAGTTTATGCTAATGTAGATAAGTTGCTCATCTCCCACCACACTGTGGATGGAGGCGAGTGGATATTGAAGAGTAAAACCCACTTCATACTTAAAGTCCAGAAACAGGGACACACCTGTTTTATCCCACGGTTATCCTTTAATTTTTGCTAGAGAGTAAATATAGCTCTCGAGTGAAATCAAAATTGTGATACACAGGAGGTCACCATTTGGTTCTTTGGACAGTAGTATATATACATTTTGCCTCCTTGTTTTGTTCCATCGCCATAATTGGGAGCATCAGCCACCATTGTGTGTCACTCCCACTAGATGTGAATGGATAAAGTTGAAGTAACGGTACAATTTAGTATACAAACCGAATGCTGTTGTAGGTGCGGGAGATCCACTTTTAAGACCTCTGTCAGATTGCTGGCAATTCCATACCACTTCATAAGTAAAACAGGAAAGTTAGCAATTCTCTGTGGACACTCATGAAGTTGTAACAGCTATACCTACCAACCTTTCACTTGCAATTGCCTCAGAATCTTGTGTTACGTCATTACCAGTAGCAGGTTAAACGTTTTTATGGAAGCAATAAAATGAGTACCACCCCCTTCACCTATCCAAACGGTGATAATGAAGCTGCTCCAGAGCGGTACAGACAAGACTCACAATATTTCCCATATTAATAGATTGTGATGGGCCAGAAATGTTTTGAGGAATAAAAGTTTTAAGAATGAGAGATGAGTTGACTGGTGAGCTCAAAGGGTATAGTCACCGATAGTCCTAATCACTTTATTGACCTTGACACCCTAGAGATAAATAGTTGATTTTATATGTACAGCACAGAAAGCAAAATATAATTTTTCTGAGTCCATCTGCCAGATGCTCTTCAGTATACACTGTAACACTGAAGCCAATTTGTTTGCTCTATTTTTACCTGCATGATTTCATTAGCTTTCTCAGATTTTCCTGCATATATTTTTAGTGTAGATTTCATCATGTGACATCATTATTTTCCTGTATATATTTTTAGTGTAGATTGCATCATTTGACAGCGTTATGGACTCGGTCATTAATCAGTAGGTTTTTGTCTTTTTAGCATGCTAGAACACTCAGTGTTGTTAACTTTTTCACTTCCAAAGACAGATGGTTATCTTGCCAATCTGTTACATGGTAACATAATTTGAGAAGGTTTGGAATCACCAGAGTTACTGAAATCAGTTGCAGTCAATAAAAAGGTCCGTTACAGGTTTTTAGGACTTTACAAATTTTCAAGTAAGCAATTGTATGTTCTATATTCTGATTTCCACTAGCTACTGCTAGCTAGAATATACTGTAGTATTGAGCTAGAGCTTCCAATTTCTCTAAGTAGGAGGCCAAGCCTTGGTCGGTTTACAGACGCACAACAATTTGTCCAGTTTCATTAACTGATCATTCAGTATCATACATTTATGTTTAATGGAAACCATAGGTAGAACGATTTGCATTAATGCGATTTGAGTAACTTGTTTGTTTTGCTGTTAATTTAAGGCAGTGACAGAAGCAACAGAGTTCTACATATCATATTCATTTTTGCTTTTATAATTGCATTAAGTCAAAAACCTCCACATGGTGCACAGGATACAACAATACACTTGTTAATAAACTGGACGGAAAGTTGCATTCCAATATGTATTTATTGACAATATTCAGGTAGCAGTTTATACAATAATACGGAGGGGGCCGCAGGATGTAGTGAGAGAATAGGATGCTAACCCAGACCAGAATAGTGTATCCTGCCTTGCAGAGGAGAAGCCAAAGTGTGAATCATAAAATAAAACCAAACAGTAACTTTTGAAACCCTCTGGCTGGTGCAGCCATGTGTAGCTAATTGGAATTGTTTGAACGTGATGGGCAGGAGCATACTACAAACATGGGGGATGTATAGGCAAATGGTCGCACCAAGGGGGAGGGAGGGATGAACCTTTGTGGAATGCATCCCGAAGAGAGCAGGGTCCCTCATTGGTGTCTGGTCAGCATGTGATTGTAAAGGAGTGGGGTACAGAGTGGTACAATCCGGTCAGCTTAGGGAGAAATCGGATTTAGGCTGTCGAACATCCTGAGAACAGAGGTATCCCACATCGTAGCAGCTCGCCCTCCCCCTTCAGTCTACGATCATGTATCATGGCGTCCACTTCAGCCAGAGCCTATTCATGAGTCACCTGAAGCCAGCTTCTGATCGTGGGTGGGTGAGGGGCCTTCCAGATCATTGCAATTAAGCCCCTTAAAAGGACCAGTACTAGAGCGACCAACTTTAGGTAATGTTTAGTGCGCTTTGTGATCCCCAAGAGTCAAAGGAGTGGGTCCGGTGGTAATTGGACATCGATCACTGTTGACACATGTTCCGTCACCTGGATCCATGGGCGCATCAGCGGCGGGCATTCCCATAACATATGGATAAACATAGCATCTGTGTGACCACATCTCAATCATGCTTGGGACACCAACTGAACTTTTTTTTTTTTTTTTTTTTTTACAGGCGGTGCAGTGTAAGGTACGTTTGAGCCAAGTAGTTAATATGGATGATTTTAGATTGACATTGCACGAAACTCGCTTCACTCATTCCTGGGCCATGGTCCATTGCTTAGTGTTAAATACTATACCTAGGCAATCATCTCATTTGGGTTTGCCCTGGGTTAAAAATTCCTTGCACCGCCTCGTAGTGCCAAGTACAGTATGGAAAATGCCTGATGGCCTAGCCATTGTGTTAAGAAGCACTGTAAGTCCAGGCAGTGGTGACTTGGTCTACCCTGGTGCCTAGGTGCCCCCGATCGCTGTCAGAATTGCATTGCGCGCATGAAAAATGCCTGCTCCAAACCCATAGAATTTCTGCAGCCCAGGTGGGGGAGCTCAGCTCCTCGCCATGGAGAAGGCTCATGGACCCCTTGCAGAATTTTCACAGCTGGTATGCTTCAAAGTGCCAGCTGCGGTGCATAAGGGGCTGGTGCATGTCTGGGTTGCATATATTGAAACCAAATTAGCTTGGCTACTCGCTTGAGCCTACCCAGTCCTTTTGCCAGACCTCCTGGGAGAGCAGCTATTCCAGCATGTCCATGCCGCTTAAGTCTGCCCGAACCAGGTTATCTTCCGCAGTTCCATTTCCGACATACATTACTTTCATTGTGTTCAAAATGGGAAATGCAAAATATGCATTATCTTTGTGAGCAGTGGAGTGATCAGAGAGAAATTCAATGGCAATATGGGAATAAAAATAATTTCAGTCTAATGATTTTCCAGGTGATGATAGATGACCTTAAATTACGGCCTATGGAAAAATTATTCAGCTTCCCCTACAGAGATGTATTTTGAAAGGTAATCACCTTCTACCAGCGTCTGCAAACAAAGCACGGAATGATTACTCTTTACAAGTTCAGACATTTTGGCAGAGACCTTCTAACCACTGACAGCTGCCAAGACACAATCCTGTGTCTTTTTCTGGGAGCTTCATCAGAGTGAATTCCAAGTGAAAAACTAAACGAGTTTGCAGAGATCTGCACCAAGTGCTTTGTCTGGTTCAATAAATAAGTGACTGAATAAACTTCTATTAAAATGTTGGATCAGAAAGCATAGCTCCTACCACAATTTATTAATGCAGGGGCATGTTCTCATTCCTTCAGTCCCTCAGGTATTTGCATGAGAGGGTACCTAATAAGCACACAGTAATCCATTAACCCCACTCCAAGTTATTTTCTATCTTCATGATGCAAAAAGAAACTTTCAGTGCAAAATAATCTACCAATTATGGCACATATCGTGTTATCCGAAGGAAGAGCACTGGGCAAGAATACAGGTTATATTTCAGATGTAACCAATTTGAGCTGCTACTGAAAATGTTATGTGAAAGAACCCATTCAAGAAACGGAAGCCTATTAACCCACCCGAACTTCCTTATCACTTAGCAAGATGTAAACAAACTTCCATCAAAAAGGAGTTGCTGATTTCTCTCACAGGAAGACTGAGGAGCAGGTCAAAAGAAAGTGCATTGTGCTAGAAGGGAGTGCACGTTTTAAAAGTCACTAGCTCAATATTTTTTGGGAATTTAAGAAACTAATAACCCAACCTGGGAACACTATATCTTTCACGGTCACCCATACATATGTTGGTTAGTGCTAACCCCCTCCACTGTGGACAGTCCAGCAAGCGGGAAACCTCCAGTCATGTGGCAGTGACCAAATTCACATTTTCACTCACTTTTTAGTTCTATCTTCTTCCCTTATCCCTTCAATAGCTTTATCACATTATCTCAACTCTTTCCAGAGGCCACCCCACATGCCTGAGACCAGTTCACTGAGGTGGTCACTGTGGGGAGTCACACTGTCTAAAATACGCCTTGCTACCAGTGCGGTTAATTATGGGCACCTGCTGAAGATATCTGCTTGAGATGGTTACGATTCAGCCTTTTGAGGATGTTCAACTGAGTGACTTGCAGTAATACCTGACCTCACTGCCTTCAAATTGGTGGTATGCTCTTCACAAACCAGCTCAAATAATTCTGGAAGCAGTTTTACACCGATGTAATCATAAATTGCCAAAACATGATTTCTCAAATTAGCTACAGACTGCTGCTTTAATGGTGATATGTATCTAAATAGAATTGGATTTTCAAGAAAACATGTTGCATATTGCCACTGGTGCCTCGTCGGAGGGGGTTAGGCAGGCTGCTGTGGTGGTTGCTGTCCGATAGCTGAGCATTTTTCAGCAAGGCAGAAAGGAGACTAACCTACTGATGCAATGGAACAGCAAACACCCAGGACACCCCATCTTGCTCACCGTTGGCCACATGAGTCTCAGCAGAAATTAGTGAGGAAGAGCCAAACCAGCTGTGCTCAACATTACAGTGCTAGGATTATAATGTAAATATTAAATCAAACTAACTGTTTTTTTATAGGGTTTATAGGGTAAAATTCAATCCAGTTTGCTATTCAGTGGGATTATTTTTCTTACATAAAGTTACTTACATGACAGTAAGAAATAGTTGTAAATAACAGAAAACATGTATAATCCTAGGTGTTCTACATCAATTCCTGTAGAGAATTAATATTCTCTGAACCACATGTGCACTGAGTATACTGTAGACTAATATAGCAAAAAAACAGGTCAAATTCCTTCCCTCCTCAACCCCACCAGTCTGTGTCAAGTCTGCAGCATGTTTTGTTGCGTAAAATTAATAAATACAATTGAATTAAAGCGTTGAAACCATTACCTGCAACGTGTCCCATAAGCACATTGACCCTTCTGGTAGAATTTACAGATGGTGGAGGGCTTGCTTGTAGTTAGGTCATGTGAAAACAAACACCTGTTCCCTTCTCTGCACACACCATGCATAAAATATCTGCGGATATAAATAGAAAGACCATGTGTCCTTATTTATCAAAGGACTCTAACGATGCAGGATGTAGTCACAATAACTGCCCAAATAATAACAAGAACAACCGAGAGAAGGTGTGACAAGCAGACAGGCAGACACACACCCGGCAACTGTTTAATAAAAATGCTGTCATTAAAAAAGCCAAATGCAATCAATGCTGGAGACAGTTTGATCTTGTAAACAATTTGCAGCAAAAACTGCTTATTTTCACATACATGTTTTGCCTTAAGAGTACCTGGAAACCACTAATTTGTGGAACAGTTTAGTACACCATGTCTTGGGTCAGTGACACACTTTTAAAGGGGTTGCCACCTACACAATTAGTTTCAAATACAACACATTCACAACAGGTATTCCATCTTTCATTGCAAACATTAAAATCTACTACTGTCGTCAACTTTTAAGATTTCGCTTTAGAAAGGAAAAGCATTTTGATGAAGAAGAAGGAGAAAGAGATGAAGATTGTGAAGAAAAGGAAGAGGAGGATAAATAGGAGGCTGAGCAGAAAAAAATTGTAAGATGAAGTAGATAATGATAGATGCAATGGTCAGAAGAAATGAAGGTTAAAAACAGAATAAAGGAGGAACAAAACGACAAGGAAAAAGAACATGGAGAAGAGGAGGGGGAGAAGAGGATGAGGACAAAGAAGAGAAAGAAGATGAGGAAGAAAGTGAAGGAAATGAAAAAGGAAGCGGATATAATAGAGGACAAGTGATAGGAAGAGGAGGGGGTAAGAATGCTCATTGTGAGAGATTAGTTGGAATTGTTTACAGAAATAAGCTGTTGAGGAGAGAGCTGGTCTGCTTTTGTTTTGATCAAAGTCACGATCTGTCAAACAGCCAGGACTAGTTCAAACCTACACAAGACTGATGACAATTGTACACCACATTATTGTTTATTAAAATGATAAAAAGCGTAGCTGCTACAACAACGGAAAGGATCAAATACTAAAATACAAAAGGAATACAGTAACTAATATTGGTTTTAATTGGACCGGGGAAGCTGGGCCCGACTCCAAATGCCTAAAATCATGGCCATGCAAGATCCTAATTTAAGGTTGCTGGCTGCCAGGGGATTTAACAGAGACTTAAAAGCGACAGGGCTCCAGCACGTTCTTGAACAACTACATTTGACGACTATGAATGGACAGCCTTGGTCAGTTGTATTTGCCGTAGTGTCATGGCTAGGAGTGAGGAATCCCACTAGCAGAAGTACAGCTGGATGCTCTCACAGCCCTTCCATGATACACTCTGCTGCAATTCACACAAGGACCAAGAGACAGCCAGAGTCATGAAAGAGGTACACTTTCTCAAGCTGTCTGAAATACAAGCAGGAAAATTACTTGAATTTCTTCTTAAAAGAAGCAATTGGTGAGATATGTGCTGCATCAAAGGAATCACAGAAAATAACTCCTGAATGCAATTTATGTAAAATGGATGTAGACCTAGGTAAACAAACATACTAATAATGGCCATGCACATCGCATAGAACACAAACAGATTTGCCTGAGCAACTGTACCAGGATTACACCTTGCGAAATTTAGATTACAGTTGGTTCTCAGAAACAGAAGAATGAGTCCACAATGACCTGTTAATAGGATTCAAACTTTTGACCTAGAGATTACACGCAGTGCTCTACAACAGACACATTAGCCATCTTAGGTACATTAATAGTATCGGAAGAGGAAACCGGCTTGATGCACACAGATTAATGCAGCTGTCATGTTAATTTGACTAAGCTTTCTTATCTAATACACTGGGCCAGAAGACAAGACTGTCACCATGAGTTAAGTCAATATACTGTTGCTGACATGAAAGTGGGGATGATCACCAAAGCTAAAGGCTTCAAAAGATATTTCAAGCGGAGAAAAACTGTTGCCTGGATCTCATTTGTAGCCCTTCGTTTTGATTAAATTTATAATATAAAGTCTGTGAATTCAAATGCAAGAACATTGAACATTTCTCCTTTAAATAGGTTAGGTAGAAGCATACCATATCGAACTGATAGTGTTGGGGGTGGCAACACTACATTTTTCACCTGTTCATTTCACAATGTAATAATTAAAGCAACTGCCCTGACAGAGTGAGAATTTTACATCAGATCTTCTATTTGTGATCATCTTAATAAAAGCTAACACATTTTTCCTAATGGCCACAAAGCCTCGCATAACCCAAACGTCCTTTAATTGCTGCTGGATTGTATTTATTTACAACCCCCTTCCACAAACAGGACTTAGTGGTGCTCCACTCTTAACTTAAAAACCTCCTATTTGAATGCCAGATATCGCAAACCACTTAGTTAGGTTTGCTGCAAAGAGTATCCACTTTTATTCTGCAACATGTGCAGGAAGATATCGAATGGCAGTAAAAATAACCTCTCTTGCATCACATCTACTAGCAAGAGCTTGTCATAGACTATACAACGAGTCACCAAATCAAGAAGTCCATTCTCAAACAACCACTGTTCTGTGAATCCTTGGCCACGTATATCTTTACACAAAATAGAACAAGCATTTTCAATGCAATAGGCCTCGCATTTGTTAAAGTTAGAGCTGTTGGTGTTGAAAATATTATGTTTTTTACTTTTGTTTTTTAAATTTGCAGTGGAGTTATTATATTTGCATAGCGCTATTGCCGATGGTATAAAAAAGCAAAAGTTAAAAACATTGTCATTTTCAATGCCAACAGATCTAACTTTAACAAATGCGAGACCTATTGTATTGGAAATGCAATCGGTCTTGCATTTGTTGGATTATTGGCATCCCCCATGGGAAGTTACAAGAAGAGACAAGGCAGTACCAAGGAGGGACAACTAAGCCTATTGACCAATAAAAAGCCACCCTTTACAAAGGACAGAGAGAGGAGCCAATTAAAAAAAGATGGGCGGAAAGTGGCCAGAAGTTTATGCCCACATCCTGAATACAAAACGCACAAGATGATGGACGGAATGTTGCACATGTGGCAAAACATTCACCCCCAGTCACAGATCTGGGTTTAATCCATCGGTATTTTGCTCACCACGCCACCCCAGACATGGCCATATGCAAATCAGTCTTGACCCTGTGCCTCAAGGGAATAGTCCAGCCCGAACTGCCATGCCATGTCTTCCCTAGACCGGAATCAAGCATCATAGGACCGGTTTCTGGCAATCAGCCGCCATCAGCCAGGATAGCTTGACTCCAGTGGCGTAGTGAGCACGGGACCCACGTCTGGGCATACCCGTCCCACATAGGGCAAATAGCAAAACACACAAGTTAATGGACGGAATGTTGCACATTGGCAAAACATTCACCCCAGTCACAGATCTGGGTTTAAGCCGTCGTTATTTTGCTCGCCACCCCAGTTCCGACATGGCCATATGCAAATCAGTCTTAACCCTGTGCCTCATGGGAACAGTCCAGGCCCGAACTGCCAAGCCATGTCTTCCCTCGACCGGAATCAAGCATCCTAGGACCGGTTTCTGGCTATCAGCCGTCATCAGCCAGGATAGCTTGACTCCAGTGGCGTAGTGAGCACGGGACCCACGTCTGGGCATACCCTGCCCTAAGTTGGCAGGGTATGCCCAGACGTGGGTCCCTTGCTCACTTTGCCACTGGATTCAAGTTAGCCTAACTGATGATGGCTGCGTAGCCAGACACCGGTCCCGGGATGCTTGTTTCCGGTCCAGGTAAGACATGACTTGGCAGTTCGGGCTGGACTGTTCCCATGAGGCACAGGGTCAGACTGATTTGCATATGGCCATGTCTGAACTGGGGTGGTGGAGTGAGCTAAAAAAATATGATGGATTAAACCGAGATCAGTTGACTGGGGGTGAGTGTTTGATTTGCTCAAACGCTCCGTCCATCATCCCCTTTGGTACCACATCCTGAATACAGCATGTCTGGAAGAGACAGCGGAAGAACTGCCTAGGCAAGACCAAGAAAGGAAGTTCAGTCATACAGAATGAAACAAACATATATAACATAATATTGTCTCTGTCTCTAATCAAGTGGACATGAGTTCTTATGGAGAGCTTGAACACAAGCTTTAAGCACTTTTTTTCTCTGACAGCAAAGTGAGAGTTGATTAATAGGGTCCAAGGGTTACCATATCAATGACATCTAAAAACTGAAATAGCAGGTTTTACAGTATGCATCATTTTACACTGATATCAATCTAGAACAGGATTCTCCAACGAGTAACTCATGAGCTACTGGTAGCTCTCTGTCTACCGGAAATTAGCTCTCCTGTGTGCAGTCCAGTCTACTAAAGGATAAGTTTTTTCTCAGCTGAATTAATAGATGCAAACCAAAATAGAAAAGTGTTTATTTGAGTTGACAATGTGTGTATTTTCAAAACTCATACACTGATGCTTGGGGAAAACTGTTCTATTGCCAAAATATATTTAAAGCAGATATTTCAGTGATTAGTCGTGGCACTAACGAAACGTAACACGGACATTATTATCTTGGTGCCAGGAACATTGCATAAACGCTGTTATGCATTACCCACATAAAGGTATTCCAAATTGGCAAAGTCTTTTTACATTACAACTGGCAACTCTGTCTCATGCACTGACGTGATTACTGCTGTCCACTAATGCAACCTTGTCCGACTTGCTAACTATTACAACACTAATAATATCAGTAGCATAAGATGATTTGCAGTTAACAGTAGCTCTTACTACAGATTGGAGATACCTGATCTAGCAGAAGACTTATGGCTATACATCAAAACTGACACTTGAGAGGCACTACACTTCCCTTTCAAACTCTGCATGACACTTAATTAAACAGACAATGACGGGGAGTCCCAGTCTCTTCGTCTCCCAGGGCTTTGTTGACCCAAGCCCTTATATAGAAAGCAGTGAGAGCAAGTTGCAATGGACAGGAATACCTGGATGTGACTTTCAGTAGAAACCAGTGGCGTTCCTTTCTCATAAAACTGCGGATACACATTATAGTGTCTCCACTCCATCAGTTTAACAAATTATTGTTTAAAATAGGCAATAGACAGATGCATTACCACTTCACCTGTATCTGTGCCTCCATGGCCAATTTAAATGGACGATCTACACCATTTATTTGGGGTATAAAGCATTCTATTTATTTGATAACTGAACTATGTATAATATGTATGTTCTATATAAGATATTCTCCTACATACATATACCAGTACAATCCAACAATGTATAACTTATCCTCCTACAACTAAATAATTATGAACATTTGCATCTTATTAAGACATTTTGTCATTAATAGTGACACCTCAGAAAACTTGACACTACACTTCAATAGATGAAACTAGCCCAGTGTACACAGTTGGATGAACGTGAATGATGAAACCAATCAGCCCCACGGAACATGGTCAGCTCGTGACCAGTTCCCTTTGGTAGCTAATGTGGCTACTGTGACATAAACACAAATATTAATAAACAGATACTTGTTACGAGACTTTGTTAGAGCATTTTTATTCATGAAAATGAATATCAAGGCAGCTTGAACAAAGACAATATATTTAACGGACATCTCACACTGTACTATGTTTAGGTTGTAATATTCTGAAAGGAAATATTCATATTATTTAACTTCACCTACCTGTAAACACGTAAAAACTTTTAACTAGAGAGATGACTACCAAACATTTCATAACAACTAGATAAAGTTGGCACTATGGTCAAAAGTCTGAAGAACAAATGAGAACTCTCTTGAACGCTTGTGTAAAAGTTAAAATTCACTAACCTACAATGACCCGGAATATCACAAACATTGCTGACATTTTAAATATATGGGTTCACCTTTAACCAAATGCGGGTGGACAGTAGAAGATTACCTCGATGAAAGTGAACGTAGCATTCACGCACACTCCAGTACAAGTGCAAACATTAGAGCACTCAAATTAGAAATCTACTCTGAAAACATACTTAGACTAACATCAGACAATGTGTTTCATGTTCACCTCTGCCATGCAGCTCTCAAAAACATATAACACAACTGTACAACTTACAGCCAGTACAAGGGTCGGAAATATTAACTGGAGCAATCTATTGCAACTTTTTGTCAGAGAAGATGTACTGGTATTGAAATTCAGGCACTCAATAGAGTGTCCCTCAAAAGACGAAGGACATTTTCATTTCTGAAAAATCAGTCTCTGATTTTGCCTTATGTATTTCTGGTCTAACAATAATATCTTATTTTACTGTATTTTTTTATGTTTCTTACAGCCCAACACTTAGCATTAGTGGTGGCGACACATTACAATAGAGTACATTTCCAAACCACAAGGGTGGTACAGATCCAGTTGTCATACAGCAAGTATGGCGGGTGCTGGTAGATTACCATCATATAATATGTTTCCAACTTGCTGATAAAGGTTTGCAGATCAGCAGGAGTCCTACAAACCTAGGTGGTGAAAGCAAGGCCAGTTTTAGGCGTGTGGCGAGACAGTACTTAGTTCAACTGAAGAAGACTGTTGGGAAGAAGAGATTATGCAAATTCATGGGTGTAGAAAGGAGTCTTTAAAAAATCTCCTCAATTTTCTTGTTCGAAATGTAAGGCCATAAGGCTCTATAGGGAGTAGCCCTGAATATGATTCGTGTAATCACCTTATCTCTTGTATCTAATCAATCGAGTCATTAAAAGGCACGGGTTAGCACCTAAGGCTACTGATCTATTGTAAAAGACAAACCATTTTTCTCGATAGTTCTGTGAAGCAACAGGCTTTAAAAGTTGTGCATTTCTTTAATGGAAGCCAGTGAATAAATTTTAGAACTAGTGTGCTGTGACTGTGGAGTTTCAAGCCAAACACCTGACCTGCATAGTTTTGAGCACCCATGGAATGTTGAGAGACATAGGCTACAGAGATTAGTGTACAAGCTGTTGAAATAATCCAAGCACAACACTATCACAGAGATAATTCAACTGATTAGGTGAAAGCAGTGGGGAAATGGCAGAGCCTCTTTTAGCAAACAGAAATGGTGGCATGCTCTCTTGCAAACCACATGTATTTGGGGTAAATGGTAGGTCTCTAAACCCCTTATGTCACATTTAATGGCATATTAAAGATACAATGCCCGAGCACAAGAATAACTTTGGCTTTTCACTCATCAAAATTATATACAAATATATGTTAACATGTGCCTGTATTTCAGTAAATCTGGTCCTGTTTTTTAACTCTCCATGCTATCTGCTCAGCTGTTGATCAGGAATTATTGAAGGACAGCATCAGAGTAATCCAAAGAAACACCATTTTTTGTATGTTTCGTCTTCCAAAAATAAATACAGACAGAATACACACATTGTTTTCTGCCTGTATTTATCTGTAATAATCAGTATTATTGAAAATTGGCAGACTTACTTATAAGTAACTTGGAACAACTTGAGATGGTTTGATTAATATGTCTTATGGTATTTTAAGGATGCTCATTTTTTTCTAAACTACAACAAAGCACACAACTTCTGATGAGGTGTTTTTTTTTTTTATCCAGCTGTCTTGTATGTCTGGGGTCTTTCCAGTTTAGCTCTTTTGTCATGTTAAAGTGGACTGTCGTTCTAGTGTTTCTCTACCAATTGTAACACTCACCATTTATTCCTCTCTTCACGTCTGTGGTCTGTCCCGGGTTCTAGTTTTAAAAATCTAGTAACACAATATTTGGTGGTACACTCTGAACGGTGGACAGGTATGAATCTGATAACATTGCTTGCAATGCAGCGAGTTCATCCTTAGGGGGATAGGCGATGACCCCTCTCCCTTCACGGTTACAGCATGCTTCTCATGACCTTATAATTTCTACTCCACTAGTCAGACAAGGCAGAGATAGCTTCGTGACCCAAAGAGTGACCCGTCTGACTTCCTAACAGTAACACTCACTGACTGCTGCTGGTTATGGGAGCTCTGCAGATGCTACGCTTGTGCCTCCCAGCTACTCCTCTGGCAGACTGACCTGCAGGTGACCTCTCTCGTGCTGCTCCTAATGCCGCTCATTGTGGTTGTGTTGCTGCTTGTGTTGGTCTGATGCGGTGCGGCATGAATCCCCTTCCCCAGCTCTTTTCCTGTTTCTTTATTCCTGTGTTGTGTTCCTCTCACTCCTTTGTGCGCAAGCCCCGCCCATTCACTGCTGCTGTCACGTGCGTCACAGGGACAGCGCGTCCTACTTTCCTTAAGGCCCGGCTAGGAATCGTGACTCGTTGTCTATGGTTCCGCAGCCGGAAGGGGAAGAAGCTAGTCGTGTCCTGTGACACGCTTCATGGCATGTCACCCAACAGGTGGCTGTTTTGCGGCACGTGCTAATTTATTATAACTTTATAATCTTACAGCCCAATTAGAAACCAACATAAATTCTGACTGAGCAGCTGGCCAAATGCAATAGTAACACTCCACCTGAACATTCAAGCCAGTAATGGGCTATTTCATCGGAAATATTAATATTATTAAGCTAATTAATGAACATAGTTCAGACTGACTTGTGTGTTGATTAGGCACCGTGCTACTAGAAAGCAGGGCTTCTGTTCTGGGGTAAAAACATTTATTTATTACGGCATATCAAGCTACGCTTTTTTGGAACGATTATAATATAAAGATGGGTTCTTTAAAAAACCCGGCACGCCCTGCTAACCTTTGCGCTGGTTTTCTTTGCGGTGATTGGTCGCCGCGGCTGTCAGTCTGAAGGACGGAGCAGGTGAACGCATTCTTGCAACAGAAACACCGGTTCTGTTACAAGCGCAACCTCTCTTCCAGTGAGAAGTAAAGGAAGTGTTATTACTCTCCTCCTTGCTGCTCTGCTGTCAACAAAAAGCCCTGGAAGGATGCAACCTGCAGATTTGGAACAAGGGATAATCATGCTAAGGCACTGCAAAAAGGACATCTACTGTGCCTACGTGCCCGACTGCTGCCCAGTCTGTGGGCAGAGCGCAGTAGCTTCCCAAAGGCTGGAAGACGCGCCCGTGCGAATCCCCAGCCCCTTTCTCAACGGACACCGAGAAAAGTTTTCCTTTCTATTAAAACCGACCGAAGGGACATTTCTTAGGTAATTCTGCCTAATGTGTTTGATTCTTATTTCCACAGCTTGCTAAATCCCTAAAAGATAGGAAGTTGCATTGCAGTACTATTTATACCTGAACAATGGTATGACTGTGAATCGTTTGCGTTTCCGCATTGTGTGTGTGTGAATATTTACTGTTGCACCCTTGTGTCGAAAACGGCACCCCATGTTCTTCATATTGTAAATAGCTCTCCCCGTTATTCGTGTGCAGGGCCGACCTGACCCATAATACAACCAGGAAGTGCCCGATAGGTTGATGTGACAGGTCAGAATCTGGACCATATTTGGGTTGTTTGTGGGCCAGTTATATGGTCTGTTGGGCAGGTTTTTATAGTAGATTTCCCTGATATTAAAAACATTGCCTGCACCAAGCACAAGTCCGTGCAGTCTTCAGTATCTTACAAAACACTTATACAGCGTGTCTTTGCAAGTTCAAAACAATTTGGAAACATGGGCCACTTTTTTTTAGTTATCCGATTAGCTTGTGTGGCCACTTTTATTTTGTTTCCCGGGCCTATATCCTGACACATCCCGATTCTGTTTGTGTTGTCATTCATATTCTATTACATTTATCTAATCTCCACACGTTCTTCGATAAAATCAAATATAATGTATTCTGTCTGGCTCACGTTTATTTTTAAAACAAAATTTTCTTCACCGACGAAGTGGTTCTTCATTATTTGCGGTTTTATATATCATAACCTTTGACTTCAGTGCTATATGACCTTTGACTCTGAATCCCAATAAGTTATGCCAAATGTGCTTGACCACCCCATACCAATATAATTGACATCAATGAAGCTTAGAATATGACTCAAAGAGAAAACTTATTGCTAAATCACAAGTATAACCACAAAAGTGATTAAAAAAAACTACTTATCCTGTCCATCTGTATTCATTCATGTGGATCATATATTGAATAGAAAGCGTGTTACTGACTTGCTCCCTATCATTGTTAGCTTTGTTTTGTACGGCACTTGTGTGAATCAGACAGTTGATAAGTTTATTGCAACACATTTTTTAATGTATTAACAATAAGAAAATATAAACATGAGTTGAAAATGCCTATGCTTTAATAAAAAAAAATGGATCTAATTTTTTTAAGTATATTTAAGAGGATGCACTGCACTGATGACTATTTATTTTCTGCAACTGAAAGTGTAATATTTCCCTTGAAGCTGTAGAAAGTTAACAGTGCTCTTGAGAAGACTGCCTACTATCTGTTTTGGCGTTGCGTTTTCCACCTCAGAGCGGGGGTCGTAAAAGGCAAGCAATGGGTAGCAGCTGCTACCTCACTCGATCCTTAAATAATTTCCATTGAGGCTGTCTCATGATGTACAGCACTATGTGGACAGTGGTGTTAATATTCAATGAAAGGATTCTTCAGCAGAACAACCCCACTACCTACAGCATGTGACATACATCTGGGAATATATAATAAATCATTTGCATTGTTAAATGTATAGTTCTTTAGGGCCATATGCATGAACACATTTTCCCATAGACACAGAATGGGCAAAACCCTTTGCTGCATCTAGCTCATAGTTCCTTATCTGTTTTTGTTCTTGTTCTTATTACATTACATGGCAGTATTACCATATATTTTGAACTCCTCCAGGGTTGGATAGATAAGTCATTTTCCAGCCTTGCCTGCATCATGTCAACTGAAACAGTCTATATCACCCGCTTTTCTTATCTGTGATTTTACTTCTTTAGGTTCTATTTGATACCAGTGGCTGCTGTAAGGTAGTCCGGATTTCCTCCTTTCACTACCAGGGCTCATGAAGTGTTGGTTGTCACCTGCCTGTTCGGCTGAGCAGTCCTGTGTTCTTTATCTTTAATGTGCAAAAGCAGGGCTGACGGGCTCCAACATTCATGAGGCATGGTACATTGTGAGGGAAAAACATGATCACCATGTTTATTAGTTTTACTACGGAAGCAATAAGTTATTTTCCTTAGCAGACATAAATTAAGACAGACAAGTATGTTATTGTTTCTATCCTTCCGTTGTTACCCTTATTATTGGTGTTTGTCATTGTATAGCAGTACAAAAAGATGATGGCATCATCATCGATGACTCCCTCAATTTGCACCAGCAGATGGTAAAAACCTCAGCCACATGTTTTGCCATCCCTAAATTGCTAAAAAAGATCTGCTGGATGTTGCCTGATTCTACTAAGAAAACAGTAGTCAATACCTTAATTACCTCCAGGCTTGACTATGGCAATGTGCTCTATTTGGGTGCAAATAAAGCATCAATTCACAAATTACAGGTCATTCAAAATTCAGCTCCTAGGCTACTATGCAAAATCCCTAGATCCACTCCAACTACCCGATATCTTCGAGACCTCCATTGGCTGAGGGTTGATTGCCGAATCAAATTTAAAACACTTTGTTTCATGTACAAAATCCACGCAGGTACGGCCCCTAAATACCTTCAAAAGCTTGTCCACCCTTACCACCCTGCCCGCACCCTCCGCTCTTCCACTTCTAAAAATGTTGTCATCCCCAAGATCAAGCTCGCACGAATGGGCGGCAGGTCCTTTTCCTACCTGGGGCCCTCGCTATGGAATTCCCTGCCTTTTACAGTACGTAACGAGGTGAACTATATGAGCTTTCGCAAAACCTTAAAACCCCTGTTATTTAACATGTAGCAACACTGCCCTCCTAGCCTTACTTACATTGCTCCATTTTCTCGCGCCGGGAAACCCTTTGTGGGTAGCTGCTGCACGCTACAAATGCAATAAATAAATAAATAATTGGCTGAAATGCTGAACATTGTCAAACATTGACCCCAGTCACAGATGTTGTTTAAATTCATTGTTGTTTTGCTCACCATGCCACCCCAGCTTGGACCCAGCCATATGCAAATCAGTTTTCACCCTTCCCCCAATGAGAACAGTCCAGGCCGAACTGCCAAGTCAGGTTCTCCCTGAACCAGAAACAAGTATTCTCAGATCTATTTTTGGATATCACCTCTCATCAGCCAGGCTAGCTTGAATACAGTGGCACAGTGAGCATGGGACCCACATCTGGGCATACCCTACCCACTTAGCTAGACTATAGCAACACTAAAATATGATTTACGGAACGCTGAACATTGTCACACATTCACTACCAGTCACAGATCTGGGTTAAATTAAAGTTTCAACACTCTATCGTTTTGTTTTGTAACCTTACAGTGGACTACTTCCTTGCCTCGCACAGCTCTGCCAAGTAGCTGCTATCCCAGCTGGTGCTGCTGACCCTGTTGAGGAGATTGAGGATCTCCTCCACCCGCATGCTTCCACCTGCGCCTCATCCCTGGTGGTCTAGTGGCAGAGAGTCACTGCTCTACTGCTGGGCTGCCCTTCTGTGTCTCCCTTTTTTTTCTACTTTTTGCCTTTTTTCTCTGCTTTTACCTTTTTACCTTTATCTGTCCTTTTCTGCCCTTGCCTCTGCAATCCACCATGGTCCAGACCCCTTCAGTGATTCTTCTGAGTTTCCCGCCTCCCAGCTGTCCAGCCCCCCAGCACACTTGTTACTGGCGGCCGCTGCGCGTTGAAGGTGCAGTCTGCTAACCCAATACTGGACTGCTCCCTTCCCTCTCACAGCTCCACTGAGTAGCTGCTGCCCCCGCTGGTGCTGCTGACCCTGGGGAGGAGTTTAAAGTCCTCCACCCGCAGGCTTCCACCCGCGCCTCATCCCTGGTGGTCTAGTGGCAGAGCGTCACTGCTCTACTGCTTGACTGCCCTTCTTTTTGCACTTTCTTCGCTCTCTTGCTTCGCCACCCTTGCCACTGCCATGCCCCACCCCTCTCCAGTGACTCTTCTCACTTCCATGTTTCCCGCCTCCCAGCTGTCCAGCCCCCTGCACACTGCTTATGGTGGCCACTACGCTGGTGTGCGCAGCAGACACTCCGAAGGCAGGCCATCTGCTCGCAGTGCCACGGACCCTGGTTCTCTGACCTTCCACCGATACGACGCCTGCACCCTCCTCGCGATCAACACAGGATGCCACGCTGCCTGCTACCTGGCATCACCAAAGGACCCTTCTCCTGCCGGAACTACAGCCACACCTTCGCCCACGCCAACACACCAGCTCCTCTCGCCGCCCAGCCGACCAAAAGCGCAGCCGACTGGCTCAACTGCATATTTCTCAATACGCGTTCCCTCCACAAACACGTAACAGAAATCTGGGACCTCCTCGATGCCGTCTTTTCCGACATCGCCTTCTTCATGCAACCTGGACCAACCCCCTGGTGTCCATTGTCCATCTGAGAAGGTTATTGTATTGGCCAATTAGTTTGGGATGTTGCTTCTGGTGAACCTGTAGGAGATGCAGCAGTTTCAAAGATGACCAGGTTCTGGAGGGGCAGCCTTTGTAATTTCTGGACCTAATGTGTGATGTATTAGAATTTCTTCAAACCCTTGATGAGACATGCAGCAGTATGTAATAGGGTGCTTTTTTAGGGTTGAAAGTGTGGCATCTGTAAGGAAATTGAGCAGAACGTTGCCACATCCTGGTGGAAGAGGACAAGGTCTTGAACAGTTATTCTGAAGTTGGTTTCAATGAGGAAAGGGTTTCACTTTCTTTAGGAGGGAGAGCAGACCTGCTGTTCCTAAGAGGCTCCCCCCACGTCTAGGGGAGGGGTGCCTTTAGTGGCATTTTCATGCTAGAGGCAAGCTGGATCAGCTTACAGCTGGTTAAGGGGAGTGGGAGGGGTCACAAGGAAATTTGAGGATTCAGGGAGGTACCTAGCGCGTCATTACATTTGGTTCTTTGAATGTGAGATCTTAGTTGTGATGCCTCAGTTGAAGACGAATTCAAGGGAATTTGTAAACTTTGTCAGCTGGGTATGAAGCCATCTCGATATCAAGGAAGTTTGAGTCTGTGGATGCTTGTGGCTATTAAAAAATAAGAGGAATTCAGTATACATCATATTGACCGTTATGTTGCTATTGGATGTCCATTTTTGTATTTCATTAAGGCTAGATTTGAGTTGCTGGATGTTGTTGCATGACAAAACCAATACATTTGCACTGAGCTGGCATCTGAAAATAGCTTGCTACACTATAAAAATATATTTTTCTCAATGGTTGAGGAGACTTTTGGTAAGCGTGCATGCCTAGATCATGGCAAAAAGGACATTAACAACGAGACAAAGAATAGTTAAGCTACTGTTTCATTGGGAATTGGGAAAAAATTTACGTAAACTGCAACACACACTGGTCTCAGATTTTTGTTGCTAATTGAAGGTTTTGCAGCTTCAGACTGATAAAGTGTAACATTCTATCTCTTGATAAAATAACAAAATAACACTTTGACTTTCAAAAAGTAACAGTAGCAAAACTATTTTCAATCCCGGTTGATAACCTTTCGGTATCCTGTAAACTATTCCCCCAAAGTGTAAAAAGCACAAACATCTGTGCTTATTCCGAATCGGTGGTTCAGGTGGGGCCCACTGGCACTCATTTTCAGGGACCAAGCACTTTTATCTTTTCTCAACTGGCTTCAATCAAGAGCGAGAAAACAGGGCTGAAAATTAAGCTGTAAAAATGAACTAAAGACTCAGTTAGTGTCTGGTGGTGAATTAAAGAGGTGGAAACAATAATATGCAGTCTTCGCATTTGGCACCCCAACCTTCAATAGTGTGGGAGTCTGATCAGAACAATTGGGCCCAGCACTTATTTTTTTATTTTATAAATTAGGCACTGACAAAAATATTCCTCACTTGCTTTGTGCATGATCTAAAAAATGACCAGAACACTTAGGGCCTGATTACAAGTTTGGTGGTCCTACAGCGATGGCAGTCCTCCACCGCCCGCTGTAGGACCACCAAACCCGTGGTGTGACCGACTGCCGGATCAGGAGTTAAACTCTGGTCTGGCGGGTGATGTTACGGGGGTCTGACTGCTGCGGTCTGCAAGGCTCATAGAAGAGCTTATATTGCAAACTGCCGCGTTCAGACCGCCGACCTTACCTAGGGTGAAAAATAGGGTAGTGCATTGGAGACAGTAGTAGAATAAGGTTTGGGATGAGTCAGAGAGTGGAGATAGAGGATATATTGAGAGAGGTTGAGATATATGGTAGTACATTGTAGATGCTGAATTAGGAGTAAAGTAATCAATATATAAAAGATACATATGTACATGGAACATATATACGTATAAGGAAGGTAATATATTTAGATTTAAGTTGTATTTAATACATTTAGACTTTCGTGGGTTGTTGTACTTTAAGCTAATTTATGTTTTTATAAATAGTTTTTTTCCTTTTCAATAATTCATTAGTTAAGCTATTGTAGATAAATAGTTATGATAAAAATGTACTTATTTATGCAGTGGCCTATATACAAGTTAAACATTGAATAATATAAACATAGGTAATATGTATATTTGTTAAGCAGACCTAGCAAACATCTATATATTTATAAACATAATTATTAAAAACATTTATACAAAGAAATACACATATCTAAATACATAAATATCCAAATATATGCTTAATTATATACACAGGGATATGCTGTACATCTAGGTTTGATTATGGTGGTTATCTGGGGAAGAGCCAACTCTTAAGTAGCCTTCTGACGATAAGATAGTTATCTGTGGGTCTTATATTTGTGTGTAAAGAGTTCCATAGTTTGGCTGCTTGAGCAGTGAAGGATGTGACGCCTTTGTTTTATTCTTGTATGGTGGGATTTTGAGGCGAGGTGCTAATCTAGAGTGGAGGTTCCTTTGTTGAATGTATTTGGTGATTTTATTCCTGATGAAGAGCGGCCCTGTTCCATGTATCGCCTTGTGGGTGATACAAAGCAGTTTCAAAGGGGATCTTCTGGCAACTGGTAACCAATGTAGGGCCTTCAAGGAAGGGGAGAGTGGGCTTGTGGCTTTACATGTAGGAGTAGTCTGGCAGCAGAGTTCTGAATCCATTGTAGTCTTTTCATAGTTGTTAAAGATGATTCCGTGGTAGAGGCTATTGAAGTTATCGAGTTTAGACAGTACAAGAGAGATAGTAGCCTGGACCATGTGTGGAAATCCCAGGCAGGGAAGTGTTTTTATAGTAATGAAGTTTCAACTTGCTAGTTTGTCCACTTGGGCATTGATTGATAGTTTTGAGTCTATGGTAATTCTTAGATTTCTTACTTCCTTAAATACTTTAGGTGGTGTTTCCAGATCATCAGGCCAGGCGTTGAGTGGGTCATAATTTTTCCAATCGCCACATGAGTATTTCCGTTTTGGAAGCATTCAATTTGAGATGGCTCCATGTCATCTCCAGATCAACGGCTCTGAGGCAACTGAAAATTGTTGTTGATTTACCAATGTCTATAGGGCTTTCCAGTTTAAGGAGTATTTGGGTGTCCTCTGCATAGTTATAACATGTGAGTTGAAATTCATTGATCACTGCTAGTAATGACTTCAGGAGGGGTTCCTCAAAAATTTATAAAGAAAGGAAAGGGTTTTGGTGGAATCAGTTGAAACAAACCTGACTAAAAGTTTTTTTAAAAACAAACATGTCTCAAACAAGGACAATTACCATGCTGGGTTCATCAGCCTAGTGAATGCAGCACATGGTGAAAAGGTTTGAAGAAACTATTTTGATGGAAAGGGCCTTTTTCACTTATTAGAGTTTCAATGATTTCACAAACAACTGTACATATAAATGTAAAATATAAACACAGAACCATTTTAGATGCCTACATTAAAAAGAAAATCTATACATTGAATCTAATCTCAGTTTTTGTCTTTCAGGGGATATGATGGGATGTCAGATCTTCACGTTGGAATTACTAATTCTAAAGGTATATGTTTTTTTGTTTTTTGGCCAGGAAATGTAATGTTAATGTTAAGTTCAGTGTCATCTTTCGGTTCTTTTGTTTAGCCAGGAATGCCCATATGTAGACATATGCAAGACAATAAGGCTTGAACCAAAGTTTGGTGAAGTCTCAGTTATGATTTTTTTAATGTTTTATAAAAATAATTTGTATCGTATTTTAAAAACTTTTTATGGAGGAATGAGAACAGCATGTTAGTCTTCAGTACAATCATTTGCATTGACATGCACAGGAGCTTTGTGTGTAAGCGTATACCACAATATATGATACAGCTTCATATATCCTTTTTTCACCACAACATGTGAAAAAATATAAACAAGCAATAATAATATTTAAAACAGAGTTAGGACTTCTATTTATATCCGATTGTAATTATTTTTATACCTAATATCATGATTGAGTTTAGGGACCTTACGAAGTGTACCTTGATGATTAGCAGTGAGGTCTAGGCCTATATTTGACAATTTATTTTAATGTATGCACAATTTTCTGACTAATGTTGACAGAACTAATGAATCCTTTTCATAACCAAGTACATATTTCTGTATACCTTATTCTGCACTACCATTCAAAGTGTAAAATATTAACCCGTTGATCGCGGCGCGAATTCCGCCGCGGTGCGGGTGATTTATGACTGGGTGCCGTCAAAACGGCCCTCGGCCGTCCTCCGCATACGCCCACTGGGCCGTCCGACGCACGCAAAGGGTTAATAATACAAAGAAATGGTTTTACCAAAGTTATGCACATGCTACCTTTACAAGATGATTGAAGGAGGAAAAGGTGCATAGGTTGTCACCTGCCTCAATTATCGATATCCGTGTCACAATTTTAAGTACAGTATGAGAAAAACTGTTTTCTTTGGCTGAACATTGATGTTGTATTGTTCCCCACCTACTAAAGGCGGCCCTGTTGCAGATTCAAAGCAAGTGAGTCACCAGACACAATCGCCTGTCTCATAAGAGCATGTTTACAACGTATACCATAGACTGTCTTTGAGGAAATGGGGTGTATTATGTGGTCTGGCTGTGCGATCTCACCGTGTAATACACTTACCAACCCCTTTAGGACCCTTAAGTTTCCTCTGTCAAAACCATAGCTCAATCCTGGGTTGCTGTGGCACAGAGCAGCAAGGCTTACATAGAGGAATAAGTAAGTGTGAAGCATTTCAACAGCACCAAAACAATTAAAGGAGTAATTGACACAGCACTCAATAAATACAACACCAGTTTATAAAAATAGATTATATTTTTATAAGAATTTAGATACTAGAAGAATAAGATCCATTTGAGGGTTCTGGACATATATATTTTACAATAAATAATAAATCAAGCAATTTTACTCAACCACAAACAAGCCTTGGCAAAATCAGCTAATTGGACAAACTTTTTCAATGTAAACTTTGGTAAGTGTCACTGTGGTCGGTTAGAAGTACTTGGGTGATGAGCTCTGGCACGGAGCTAGCCAGGGGGACCAGCAAGGTCCTCAAGAACAGCGACCTTCACAGAAGAAGCAGTCCTTCAGCCGGTCCAGGCGCTTTATCCACGTTGCAATGGAATCCTATGGAGTGGTCCTAATGCATGGGATAAAGGATGCTGAACATGCTCCAAGGCTGCGGTTGATGTGATGCAGTCGACGGGTCTCTTCCTGTAGGTATTCCTCGCTCCATGAAGATGGTGAGGGAGTCCTGTTTGCAGGGTCGACAACCAACAAGGTCCTCCGATCTTGCTGAAGTCCAGTCGCCACTGGACTACCAGAAGCCCAGTGTCCCGGTCACAGGCCAATCTTTCCTGTGACGATAACTCACCTTCTGAGGGTCACAGCAACTATCTGACAGCACTTCCAGGTTCAGTGAACTCCGGTACAACTTGTGCGTCTGGTCTTGGCCCTTGGTGCTGCACAGCGGCGGTGGTAGCGGCTACCAACTTGTCCCAGCAGGTTTCTTCAATTGTTGTGTCCCTGTGCTGCGAACAGGATGCCAGCGGGCTGGCCCTTGGAGTCTCTTGGTTTGACTGGGCTCTGGAGACAGCCTCTGCTTGAGCAGTATACAAAAGGCACAGTCCCTCTCTTTGCTAACTACTAGGTGCAGCAAGTGCAGTCTTCGTCAGTGCAACCTCTTTTTGCTGGTCCCTTTTTTTTTGTCGAGTTTTATATAGTGGGAACTAGACCCGAAGGTTTAGAGCTCTTTACATGAGCACTAGTTATGTTACAGATGGACACATTCATTTTTGTGAGGCACGGGGACATCAAGTGATTTGTCCAGAATCGCAGAATGTTGAGCATCCCTGCCAAGACTCGAAGCCGGTTCCCCAGCACCGAGGTCGACTGCCCTAGCCGTTAGGACACATACTATCCCATTGGAGGAGCAGGTCAGCCCTTCTTCGGTCCTTCCAATTCAGTCAAGATCTGAGGTCAGGGTGCCAGGGGTGCTCCCTTTATGCTCCAAAAGTTCCCTCCGAGCAGGATGGGCTACCAGGTTCCCTCCCACCGGGTGACCACTTCTGTGGAGTGCAGCATTCAGCTATCCCAGGATGCACCATTCTGCCCACTCCCAAGATGGCGAGACCCCTCTTTCAGTGTTCCGACCTCCCTTGCTGACCCCCAGGGTATGGTTACTTCAAGACTACACACTCCTTCGGAAACTGGTTTGGCAACTGCTTTCCCCTAGCTGCTCTCCTTGCCAGCCTGTCTACCTCCACAGTGGGGCAGCCCTCCCCCTGGAGTTCTACATTTGCCCTTCAAAGGTGGCTTCACCTTTTGAATCCTGCCTTTTGGGGCTAACATCTAAGTGGCTTTCTGCAGCAGGGAGGTGACACTGTTCTTCCTGGGAGATGTTGGCACACCTCTCTAGGAAGGCAGAAAGTTGTCTCATCAAACAGACTCCATGTGTGCACAGGAAGACACAGGAGTTTCAAAGCTAACAAAAGATCAGCTTTGATAAAGCTGCACACTGCAACAAGTCACACTAATTTCGGCTTGAGATACTAGTCGGGCTCAATGTAACCAGTTGTTTGATCCCTCCTAGTGCCCATTTGGTTGCACCTATCGGGAGTTAGCACAGCTGGGGGGTCAGCTTGTAAACCTGTACTCGCCAACTGGGTGACAAAGTCTTCCCATCGTAAAAACAGTGGTGTTTACGTGTTTTACTGTCGGAGCGTGTAAAGTACGAGGCCTGCCTGTGTCATATGTTGTACCCTGCCCTTAGGACACAATAGGCCTACCAGAGTGGTGACTTACACACATGTTCAGGGGAAGTGGTGGCTTTATCAATAATTTCATTGGCAAAGTCGGGCTATGGGGGACTTGTTTTAATTTGTGGGACCATGGTGGCACAACCAGTGCTGCAGGCCCTGGGGTACCCCTCTAACTTACATACCCTGGGATCCAGGATACCACCTACTGGGGACTTACAGTTAAGTTAGCCATTTCCAATTGGGTACATCCAATTTGAAATACACTTTCGGGTCAGGGCCCTGGTGAGGTGAAAAAACAGCAGCTTTAGTAAAAAAAAACTTGGGGTGATCATACAAAAAGAGGCATTTACTTACCCAGTTATTTTGAGTTTGGAAAGCTTCCTTTGCTGTTTAGGCCCCAAAGACCTTGGAAATGTGAAAAGTATCTGTATAAGAAAAATTCTTCTAGATATTTCGTAGTTATATGTGTAAAGAGCAAAGAGTTAACTGGCCAGATGTTCACTGGTCCTACTAAAAACAATGCAGTTAAATAACATTTTGGAAAATAAGTTAAAATACAAGCATAATGAATTTAAAATGTTAAGGTGCAATAAGAAATTCCTTGCCTTGTAACAGCTGGTCTCTGCAAATGAGCACACTGCTGACTTAGGTTCCAGAGGTAAGATATCTTGGTCTGATAACAGATGAAATTGGCTTTTGACTCCTTCCCCTCAGATTTCTAGTATTAATGAGTGCTACCTTTGGTGACATCTTGCATTTACTTGTGAAGAATGCCATTTTGGGCCCGCCCCACCACTGCATTACTTGATAATGGCATATTGCGTTATGAAAATTGAGCAGGCAGAGTACATTACCCTACGATAACACACATCCCTAATGCCAAGCTCATGATACTTACTGGCTTTCAGTATGAAAAAGGATAACATTTGTTTGTGGGTATTATCCATCGAGTGATTTATGATCTTGGCCCTCCAGTCACTGGAGACAGATTCTAGCTACAACAGTATTCAGGACAATATTGCCTTTCCGCGCTGTCTTACCATTCACAGATTCAAGCAGAGCAACTTGTGGCTGGGTTTGAGTCGGATGAATGCGAATTACTCTAAGTTCTGCCAACCAAAATTAGCAACTCCCTTCCACATGATTTTAAACTAACAAACAAAATGCTCTAGCAAGCAGGTAAAATTCTTCTCACCTAAAGAACTAGCAGCAGCTTGTGACTCTTGTTTTGACTGGTGACTTGTCTACCATCGCCTAGAGGACCTGTTGACTGATCTTTCTAAACGTAAACTTACTCAGCAGCACCTTGGCTTTACAAGTGGCCTCACAAATGAACAGTGGTATTATATGCTTATTTGCTAATGGGAATTCTTGTGAAATCCAGTGAAATGGACATATTACTGACTCATAGTATAAAAATGATATATCTTCAGTCAGAGTTATTTGGATTGGTTTCTTCTTCTTAAGCCCATGTTTCCCACTATCTTGTACCTAACTGAGAAACCAATCCCATATGGTCCGTGGTACAGACCTGAAAGTCTCACAATAGGAGTAGTTAAACACCCTGAGTCACTGTGCTGGAAAGGCTATATGTGTGTGTGTATATGGGTGGGGCTGTCTCTAATAGAAAGGAAGCATGAATAGGTAATCTTCTTATGAGACTGACTGTTCAAGTCAAGACTGTTTTTTTCAGGCTTCCTCACTATCAGCGTGTGCATTAAAATAAAGACATGAGGATGGCATCACACCAGTGGTGTGTGGAATTAAGCAGATGGCTTGCTCTCCTTGCACAAAAAGGTATTGCACCCATGTTATGCCCTTGCTCCTCACGTAAAGCAAAGGCACTCTAGTTCCCCATGCCAACTCTTAGGGGTCTCATTCATCTTAAATAGTGGTGTGTATAGAAGTTCAGTGAGGCAGGAGTAAGAACAGTTGAGCTGGAGTGAGGAGCTGTGTCTCCTGTGTTTCTGTGTAAGTTCACCAATCATTTAAGTTTTCCAGAGTTTCTTGGTCAGGAACTGTATGCTTTCGTACCTGTCTGTGTGCTAGGTTTGGGAAACTGAAATGTCCCCCAAACAGAGCAGAATCTTTCCCTACACCTCATCTCATCCACTGGAATTGGTATCCTAAAGAGTGGTGACCTACCACGCAGCAATATTTGCTGCATCAGGTAGTCCATAAGGGTGGCTATGTCGCTATATCCATTATGGACTGAAGAAATCTGCCTGTCAGTGGCTCAAGCAAATTTAGTGTTGGTCAGTGTAGGCCTTAGGTCTCCAAGGGTCCTGCCTTTTTTCTCTGTGGAAGCCCATGCCAGATCAAGGCTCACCGGGAGAGATCAGGCTTCCTCAACCATTGCTGGGTAGGAGGCAGGGGAAAAAGCCCTTTTTGGAAATGGCCTTCTTGCTGGGCCCCCCGCCCCCCAAACTTTTTGACTTGCTCCTCCACTTTTTCTGACCTCGTTTTTGTTGGCATTAGCACTCTGTGCACTTTACCACTGCTAACCAGTGCTAAAGTGTTTGTGCTGTCTCCTTAAAACATGGCAACATTGGCTCATACCCAATTGGCATATTTAATTTACTTATAAGTCCCTAGTAAAGTGCACTACATGTGCCCAGGGCCTGTAAATTAAATGCTACTAGTGGGCCTCCGGCACTGGTTGTGCCACCCACTTAGGTAGCAATCTTAACAAATCTCAGGCCTGCTATTGCAGAGCCTGTGTGTGCAGATTTACACTGTCATGTTGACGTGGCAAACCACCCTTTTGCCATACCCAAATCTTCCCTTTTTATACATATAAGTCCCCCTAAGGAAGGCACTGGACAACCCAGAGGACAGGGTGCAACTTGATTAAAAGGCAGGACATTAACTTTTACGTTTTACATTTCCTGGTAGTGAAAAACTCTGTCTTTTTTCACTACAGCAAGGCCTATCTCTTCCATCAGATAACATTGGAAGCACCTTATTACATCCTATAAGTGTAACTCACAATATTTAAAATCCCAATGTATGGTGAAGTCTGATTTTAAATTACAATTCTGCAAATGCTACTTTTAGAAAGTTGTTATTTTCTTACTTTAGCCATTTGGTGCCTGCTGGCTGTCTCTGACCACTTGTCTGGGGTGGGTGACAGCTGGACTTTGCGTATTGCCCCTAGACAGTCACACACAATTGGTGCTTAGGTGTGACTTGAAGGATCATCCAGGCTGTGTCCTGTCCCCACACAAAGGTCCTCATATTCCCTTTTGTGAGTTAAGGAGCCAGGGCCGTAAGGGCAGGACCTTTGTGCACTTCAAAGGCCTGTCTTTGACCTGTCCCCCACTTCAAAGGCCCAACTGTGTATACGTACTGGACCTCTGACACCACCAACTCAGTACTCTTCTGGACCTGTGAAGACTCTGCTAGGAAGAGAGACTGCTGTGATGCCGAAGGACTGCTGCATTGTTGTACTGCTGTTTTGCTGGACTCCTGCCTTGCCGTGCTGCCTGCTGTTCCACTGCCTGGGTGACCTGTCTCACTTGAACTCTGTGGGACTCAAAGGGCTTGATGGCTGGCCTCCTGATTTGAAGTCTCCGGGTCATAAAATACTTCCAACCTACCTGCTTCTGCACCTGGACACTGCCCTCTATGAGTCTGCCCTGCCAAGTGATGGACCATTGGAAGTGGGCCTAAGGTGCCTGCTCCAACAAACCCCATGCATCCACTGTCGAACCGGCACATTGCTGCCGTTGGGTGGATCAGACCCGGTGCATCGCTTCTGTTGTGTGGACCAGAACCAGTGCATTGCCTCTGCTGCATGGATAGTGTCATCCTTGACAAAGATCCCTCAAACATAATGTAAGCTCCCCAATTACAGAGCTCGAAGTGCACTGACTATTAAATGAAAATGTACTTTACATGAATTCGATCATCCCAGAGGAAACCAGCATTATGTCAATGGACATTTAAGTGACTGGCAGGGTCCCTATAGCTTCAATTTTACTGAACAACTCTCTAGCAGTAGGTACCAAAATGGACAGGTCCTTTGTCTTTCTATTAACTTTATCCTCAGAAGTATTATAATTATTTCCATAAATATTATGTATTGAGTCCAGTACAAACCCTTGAGTCTGGTCCTCTTTTCCAGGCTACCTTAATTTAAGGCACTAAAGGTGGTGAAAAGTGGAATTCACCTTGGGTTAGCCGGGATGCCAGTACTATTCAGAATTATATGTTCATCTGTGCCCAACTCGGGCACCTGTCTTTGTTATGTATCCTAGTTGGTAAGGATATTTCATCTTAAACACCCTGAGAACACATAGAAATATGTGGGCGGTGGTATGCTCTGAGGAGCCCTCACTTTGTCAGAAAGACCATTGTGTCCAGAACAGGTCCCCAATGTTAGTGGGAGCAGAAAGCAGACTTATATCACAGAACAGTTCAGTCAAGAGTGGCTCCATGAGCGTTTGGCAATTAGTAGATAGGGTGCTTCTTTGGAAATCACATTGGCATTGCCCTTTCTGCTTGCTATCATCAGCGTTCCAAGTTCAGTTGTATTCTAATGGGGATAACTCACTCCATCGTTAGACCTTAAAACTTCCAGAATCAGGGTTCAGGTCTAACAAAGTATAAATCGGGCTAGTGAAAAAATACTCCTACTCTTCACAATTTCTCTTGTGGTTAGTTAGCATGTGGTAGTGTTACTGCCTGTTGTCTTGATGCTCCATGTGATGTTCCTCTTGTATTGATGTTTCATCTGTGTTGCAGTGTAGGCCCAAGATTGTAATGCATCAGGGTTTTGGTAATCAGCAGGCATATTCTGTTAAAAGCATCTTTATGATAGAAAAAGTCTGTAATTTCCAGAAGCTTGGAGCATGCATGTGTGGTATAAAAACATCTAAAAAACAGATAATTTGTAAGGCCTGGACAGGTAGCTTGATCATAGTAGGGTATAGTGCATCATTCATCGTATATGTGCCATGGACCTGTTCCCTAGCACCAGTGCAAACCCTAACTATAATTGGCAGTTTGATTGTGTGTTCAACAGGTCCTTCAAGAGTACATGAGAGCTGTGGAAGCCTTTTAAAAGACTTAAAAGACTAATTGCAACCCTATGTCAGCCTAACACCAGAACATACATACTCAAAATCTGATTGATTCCAGAGAGCAATGCACGTTCAAACAGAACATAGTATGGACGATGAGTGGCCTCAATTGAATTTAGAAAAGCTCTAACCGTCCCATTAAAATTTGGATTTTTAGTTTGTGAATTTAATAAAATATTTCAGAATTTGTGTATTAGTTTGATGAATGTTTGTTTCTGTAATTTTGTGTATTTTGTGGTTCAAATTATCGAAACTGCTTAGAACGTGGTTCCCTAATTTCAGTAATAGTTCAGTGGTCGTCGGCAGAGTTCAGTAATGATTAACTGGGGGTCAACACAAGTCAAAAGTTTAAAAACCACTGTCATAATGCATGATAAGCAGGTGTTCCTGTGTGATCCACTTTAACACAACGGATCACCCACACCCGAACCTCCTTATCACTGTCACAAGCCCAGTTTGCCAGCTGGCCAAACCAACTAGAACGCAGACTTTCCAGTACCTCTTAATGCAATAAGCTGTGCAATAAGCTAGCCACTTTGGACGAATCAGAGTTTAGAGCCTGACAGACGGTGAAAAGTTGCATGTTGTGTTTCATGAGAAAGGATCAACCACCGTCATACGGTAAGCATTGAAACAGAAAGAGGAATACATGGTCTTAGTTGGAGAAATAAATTGACTGAAAGAGCAGACACAAAGGAAGGAATGCTTGGTAAACAGGCTGTTAGGAAAACCTGGGGACGCAGCAAGCCATACCACGTGCCACAAACCTGGCAAAAAGACTACCGGACAAGCGGGTACATATAGTAGCCTCCCCAGAGATGTCTAGGGGCTCTCCTTACTAAGAGAATTAGCGGGTACACTGTTTTTTATGTTGCCTGGTTGTTGAGGCACCAAAGCCTCCAGGACCCGCAGTAATGGTTATTAACGAGTCGGGGCAGCCCGCTCTATGCAGCGATGTCAAGGGTCTTTTGTCAACAAGGGAGCCTCGGATACTTTGATTTTGACATAAATGCCCAACACAGGAAGCACAGAAGATACCGGGGATTATTTTTTTTGCTAGTCACTAACAAGTAAACAGTGGATTGTAAACAGCCACCAAATGCAGAGGGTTGATCCAAAACGTGATGACACATGACCAATGCGATGGCTTAAGGGGCATACCCTCCCTCCTGAGCAACGCAGGTGCTTAGCACTCCGAGTTCCATGTAGAACGAGGGCTTCCTTGCAATCTGATCTTCATTTCACCTAGATACAGACAGACTATAATTAAGGCTCCTTGGCTATCCGACCTAATGAAATGAAGGTCAGCAGCAAGGGAGCCTTCACTATCTTCATGATTATTTTCCTCTGTGAAACTTATTTTGTCTAGCATGGTAGCCTTCATTATACACTTGCCTTTTTGTTTGATGAAGAAACAGAAGCAGTCTTCCTTGCTAACTGCCCACTTCCGGCTCCTTAATTTTTGCTGTTTATGGGTCCGGGGTGAGGAGAAGAGAAGAGACCTTCCTCAAAGCAATTTCAGTGAGGAACATGCATGTTTATTTCTGGCACACAAATCGTGATTGTGCACCTCTAACTCTTACATTACTGTTTTTTGCCATGAAAAAAAGAGAAATGCTTGGCACCAGCAATAGTGCAATGAGGGGTGCTGCAGGCTTACATATAATTCGAGAAAAGCTCAGCTCTCTCAAGCCTCCCTGACGGCCATCTTAGGGACACGCTTTCTCGATGTGCAGAAAAGGGAAAGGCAGTAAGTAGGACGGTGAGGCTCACACTCTGGTTCGGACAACACATTAAAAAGAATTGCTGGTGTCAGTGAAAAAAATATTTGAAAAGTGGTTGCTTTCTATATAGTATCCATGTATGATATAAAGAACTATGGCATACGGTGTGGTTTAGTACACCTTCCAGATGTAAAATAGTCCCTCGTGCATTACAGTGGATTCACTTACTAGAATGCAAAATGATGCACTAAACAGCTAATGGCATGCGTTGAAAGATGTAAACTCCTCTCGCCTGGTTCACGATGTGTTTGGCAAAGTCTCAAAGTAATGGTTGAAGGTGACACACCCAAAGAAGCCTTTAGCTGAAGGGGGGCTGACCAAAGCCCTTCTATGTACAACAATAGGTTTGCCGACAGCTACATTGTCAAGCCAACCCTAAACAGGAGTTCCAGTCCACATTCATGAGAAGAGACCTCCGGCTCTCAAAAAAAACCAACTGGTGAACATAAAGAGTATTGGCAAAGCCAGTAGGTCTGGCTTTATTTCGGTAACACATGCTGACACAAGTCTGCAGAAATGTATTGAAAATTAAAGCCAGGTCTATTTACTTATAAGCAATAACAATTCCCAACAGGTGTCAGTTTAAGGCAGTTAAACGATGTATGCAATCAGCATTACATGAACAAGAGACAAGGAGGCTCGAAAAGTTTAAAAGCTTGTTATTCACCAATTCGAAGAAGGGTGTTTCACATGGCAATACAGTTAAACAGCACTGTACAGAGGAAATCATGTGACAACCCGGAGGCACTTGGTGAATGGTGATATATACAATTAGTGAAGGTGCAAGTGCTGGAGGTGAACAGCGTGGACGGCGCAGAGTGACAAAGAAATAATACAGTGATGGCCCCACAGAATCAAGTTACAGTCACTTAAATCATGGTACAAACAATTTTACAGGAGCACAAAACGTAAAGTGTGCCATATAATTGTGCTGTGATGTCGACGGCGTTTCGATCCCCGTGAGTCGGGAGCCCTGCATTTACTGCTACCTGCCCGTATTTTGAGAGCCCTCATCGCCCCTGGCTGCCCTGCTTTATTCAGGCGCAGCCCCGCTGGTCCTGCTCACAGCGACATATTCACTATCAGACGCCGCAGCCTGAGCCACCGCCCGGTTTCCAGCCATTCACGCCTCATTGTTGGTGTATATAACACTGTCCTACTTCGACAACCCTGTCCTGATGACGATCCCGACTCAGGACTGTAACTTGATTCTGTGGAGCCATCACTGTATTATTTCTTTGTCACTCTGCGCCGTCCACGCTGTTCACCTCCAGCACTTGCACCTTCACCTTCACTAATTGTATATATCACCATTCACCAAGTGCCTCCGGGTTGTCACATAATTTCCTCTGTACAGTGCTGTTTAACTGTATTGCCATGTGAAACACCCTTCTTCGAATTGGTGAATAACAAGCTTTTAAACTTTTCGAGCCTCCTTGTCTCTTGTTCATGTAATGCTGATTGCATACATCGTTTAACTGCCTTAAACTGACACCTGTTGGGAATTGTTATTGCTTATACTACACACCCATCCCGACGTGGTCTATGGGTTTACTCCTGTTGTTCTTACACAAGGTCTATTTACTTGGCACATGTTTTGTGGTGGTGATAGTGTTAGTAAAATAGGTGATTCTATTGGAGGTGATGATTGTATTAGTGGTGGTGATTTGGGGTGGGTGTGTTATTGATGGTGTCGAATTAGTGGTGGTATGTAATTTGTGTAGTATTGGTAGTGGTCATATTACATTGGTGATGGTATGGCATTAGTGGTGGTGGAATGGCATTGGTGGCGATGGCGTGGGTGGTATTGGTGATGGTTGTGACATTGGTGGTAGTATTTGTATTGGTAGTTGCCCTTATGGTTGTATTTTGTGGTGTATGTTTTGGTGGTGATATTGTTATTGCATGTATGAAATAAAGAATTGAATATGACATGTGTGATGGCTGAGTACTTTTAAGAGGTAAAATAGTCTCACCTGCATTTTATTACAGGCATGCATAGGAATTATGCACCACACAATCTATTGCATAGACAAGCGAGCAATACTATTCTGGAAAGAGCCAAGATCTACTCTATGTACATTGTCAAACGGGCGAAGCTGTCTGTAGCCAGGCCTAAATGGATCCCAATAGAATATATGTAGAATGAAAAGGAATTACACCAATATCTTTAGTAAGAACATAAAATGCTCTTCCAGAAACATTGTCTTTGGTCTGTCTTAAAAACAACAGCAGTTTTGAATTCTAAGTCATGCTTTTAGAGTTTTTTATGCAGTCTGTGGATACTGAATGACTTGCACACTAAAGTGCATCAGGCCAGTGCACTGAACTGCTTTAACAAATGCTTTGGTGTACACATATTAAAGAATAATAATAAAATATTTCTGTTACTTAGCCCTTCACCCATGCAAGGTTGTTAAGCTCTGAGTTTACATTTTCTAATTTCCATCCCAATGTGGCCTACACTATCTAGAAAGTATGTCATGTAGATATGTTGAAAATATATCATGGCTCCAGCTCTCATAGTTTGTAAGTTCAATAGTGATATCATTCTTGCAAGTTCTCTCCTCGTACCAAATAAATACCCTTTTTACTGGATAACATGGTACTACGTTTACGTTTTAGGTCTCGCTTGAAACAGGGGTTGTGCTGCCGCTTGCAAGACATTTAGTTAGCCTACAGTGGGCTTAAAGCTCTCCTACTGCTTACTATGAATCTGCTTCATTGTCACTCGTTTGCTTGCTTCCGATTTGTTAACCTTTGTGGGCTTCACATTCTCTTCTTGTGTTTGGCCCTGCCCTCAAGCATGGCAAAAGTCTTTGTGTCCATCCACTGCTTACATTATGGCAGCTATTTTTTCTTTTTGCTGAAGCACTCCATGCAAGTGTTGGCTGCTTGTTTCCAAGCCCTCGCACACCTTTCCTCATTTCTCTTTTTTCAGCCTTCTTCATTTCACTTTTTTTTTACTTTCAGCTGTGCTTCGGTACAACATAGCTATTAAAACACTGACAAAGCCAATAGCTCTCGTGAGACTTTTTGGCTTTGCCACTGCTTGTTTTATTAGTTAAGTACAGGAGACGCTTTGAAGTTCCCCATCCAATTGTTATTTTAGTTCTCTGCTGCAGTGGCAGCAGAATTCGTAATGAGTAACACATCCACAATACATTGTTTATCTAGACTGAAAGGAATGCAACCTGACCCTACATAGTCAGTAACTGATGCTGAAACGTCTAACATTTAACAAAACTAAGTGGTGAAGTCATTCATCACCTTTTATTACACAAGCTTTAACGGTCAGGGGCTTCCTGCGGTCACTGCAGTATAGTCATTCTGTCTGCCCCAACATGCTATTGTTTATGTGAGGTTTTCATCAATTATACATCAGAAAGTCTCTATTTCAGAAGGGAAGTTAAAGACCTTGCAATTTACTATGGACTGCCTACTAACAACAGGAGCGTTGACATACAATCCATATTTTCTTTTTGTTCTTGGTGCCAGGGATTGTGTACAATTACAACGAAGCTGGTGTTCACAGAGAGGAATGGGGCTGGGAGCAGTGTGTGGGAGTTCCGCTCCTCCAGCCTGACATGTATGGCCTTATCAACCAATGGGACAAGTACCTGGAGGACTTCTCTATCGCAGAGACCTGGCTTCCTCACAGGTACGTAGTGGGAATTATTAGGAAATTATTTACTGTAGGCGTGTCTAGTGTGACTAGTGGTTCACCCAAGCAGAAAGCAGAAAATATGATAAAATGGTAAATAAACCATGTTATGTTTCATGGTGGAGCCCCCCCCCAGCTAAATGTTACCTGCTCTACTATGCAGGATTAAAGGAGATTTCTTTTGTCATTGGTGGTGACCAGTGGGGTGAGACTAGCTTGTCTGATGTTAGTGTTCTGGATCAGGGGATGATTTGACCTGGTGTGTGCCTGTCGAAACAATTTACAGGCCACCCCACCACCAACAACATGGCATTGATACAGAAGAAGCTAAACTTGCCACTCAGTTGGTTAAAAGGAGAACAGCATGGTTACAGTTACAATTACACCACTGCTATCTGCCTAGTTGAGTGAGGTTATATATCTGTACTCGGATGAGGAACTACCACTTCATTTTCACCAAGGTCCATTCCATATTTCAATGTACAGCAAATTCGATTTTACTCAAGGTATTCCATGAACTGTGCAAGCCCTATCTACCCTCCTTCTTAACTTCCTGGGGGTTCACTCTCCTTTCGCTCCCCACAGACCATAGAGACAGAGGAAAACATGAATGAGGTGCAGTCATTCATGGTAACTGGTATGAAGATCAATTTCCTCAAAACCTCCTGGGTGCACCAAAATGCAGTCAAACCTTTAGTCCATGTATAAGAGTTGAGCATTGGCTCGGTCTTCATCCATGACTGACATCCTTCAGGAACAGAGGTAGGACTAGTATGACCAAGGGGAATCTGTCCACTGCTGGCGTGAGTCTGTGTAGTGCTGGCTTGCTCAGCTTTTAGCTCCCTCAAAACCTTTTCCCCTCTCCCACAGGACGTGCCCATTAAGAGTCTTTTCCCAACTCTCACTTTTTCTTAAGAACATTTTAGTTTCAAGCATGCAGGAGTCCTTTGCTAGGTGAGTGGGATGAAAGAGGGTTTTATGGGTGGCAGAGGAAGATGTGGGAGGAGGGAGCATTACATGCCCACTCTTAGGACGATTTTACGAGCCAAAGTTTTTGGCTAGGGTAATGAAATCTAGTGTTCTGCACCTGAGAAATCTACATGCGGGAACACAGGCCATCTCATAATTATGCAGAGCGGAATTTCACAAGAAATGTCTGGTAAGTCTGACAGAAAACTGAAATCCTTAATGTTCACCACACTTGTTAATCCCCCCAAAGTTTACCAGGAGAAAAATGGCAATTAAATACTGGACACGAGGATTATGTAATGATAACCACCAAAATATGCACGTTGCGCCACATTTTGCTGGCAAAACTTCGAAGACTGCATACTTTTTGCATCTATTAATTTCAAAAGCCTCGATGTTGTATTTTGTTGGGTGCCATAATTATCAGCGGTGCAGGATAAAAACACCGAGTGCTTATTGATACTATATGTTCCTGGGCTGTGTTCACTCAAACTGGGCACTTGCCCACTTTAAAGGTCCAGACGAAGGCCACCACAAGATCTCTGATTTTCACAGCACGTTATTGTGTTTCTCAGGAGTTGTGAGCATTTCAAATTTCTGAAAGCGTGTCCGATTTGCCCCCGCGTTGAAGGATTCATGTCGAGTCCTGGAGATGGCCTGATATATTGCGAAGAGAAATGTCCTAAAAGGCAGCTCTGCTTACAGAGTAAGTGACCGGAAGGGTCTGGGCAAACCAGACGCATACATTGATAGCACTAAACCTGCTGTCCTTTCCCAGAATTTGATCTTCCTGGAGACCTCTGGAGGTTATTATAAACTAGGACATTGAGGAATCAGTGTTCGTAGTAAGCGGGTGTTTCTGATTCCGGCAATCTGGATTTGCCTATCTCTACCATCATGAACTTCAGGGCCATTCAAAGGGTACAAAAGGCCCTAAGGCTAAATGGGCTATACTGTCCCCAATCTGGTGATAAAACAGCAATAAGTGTCGTGCAGTGATCTTCTTACACACCTGGACCATGGTGCTCCTTCACCTGCTGCTGTGGTGTGTAGGTACACACATGACTACTTTCATTACTGTGCATCTGCCTCGAGGTTGTGTCCATGATGGCCATGTCTTAAAGACCTTGTTACAAGGTGCATGTAATGCACTACAGATGCGATCACTTAAATAACTTTGTCGAAGTTTCCTTTACATACCCACAGGTGCTGAACCATTTTCTTTAGAAATACTGCCTGTGCCCAAAGCTGGTGGAGTCATTGTTTGACCATATCACAATGAAGATTAACATTGGAAACTGTTTGGAGCAGGACTAAAATGTACAAGCTTTTTTATTCCTAATTAGGTGCATTTTTATTAACTAATAAAAATGGAGTAGATAAAAGAGCACTTGCATGAGATTAGGTAATACCCAAAACTATGTGGCACTGCCGTATATCCGTTCGAAATTGGGTTTCTGGTGGCAGAGGTATGCACCCTGTCGAAGCAGGAACCACAATCCTGGTCGGGGTAAGTCAGTAACACTCTCTAAATTAACCTGTGCTCGCCCTCTGGTAGCTTGGCACAGAGCAGTCCAGCTCAACTAAGAGGCAATGTGTAAACAATACACAGTAGCACTGTGAAAACACCACAAAATGACTCTGTGCCAGTTTAGAAAGTAGAGAATAGTTTTAGTTTTTTTCAAAATGGGGTATTGCTATGAGGGGATATGACTAGAATGTATATCTCTGCTTGGCTGGTACTCATTGATTCTATTGTTTTGATAACTGGGACCGGTGATATACAGGGCCCTGTGTGCTAAAGTGAGTGCTTTAAAAATGATCTTTGTATTGATAGGGAGCCAGTGCAGTTTGGTACAGTAGGTTGAAGTGGGGGTACCTTTTTGCAAATTAAAGAGGATGCGCGGTCGTATTTTGGACCACTTGTAGTTGCCGGATTAAATATGCAGGTTAAACCAGGTACAAGGCGTTCGCGTAGTCCAGCCAAGAGAGTATCGTAGCTCCAACTACGGTTTTGCGGGCTTCTCATGGAGGAAGGCGAGGAATTTCCTGAGAGCCTTGAGAATCCACAGATAACCTGTACATTTTGTTTTTCACAGTCAGGTTGTTCCCTGTCTCAATATCATGGGTGTACCATGTAGTTACTCCTGGGGTATGTGAGAACAGAGATGCAAACTGTCCCAGCAACAGGTGGCAGTCTCTCTGGTGATCTAGGATCAAGGTAGAGTAGAAGCTCGCACCCTCCACTGACCCACCCTGCTCCTTGGAAGAAAGAAGGTCGTGGAGAGGTTCATTCTCCTCTTCTGTACCATCATCATTGACCAAGAGCATGGTAAGCTCTGACCTCTCAAAGTGAGGCTTACCGCGATTGACACAAAGGATTCCTGAAGGGTTCCTGGAAGTCTTGAGGTCCAACAAGTAGGTGACATCTCTCTTGCGCTCCTTCACTTCATAAGGCCAGACCAACGGTCTTGCAGGGCCTGGGGCTCTACAGGCTTCATTACCCACACTTCATGACCAGGTTGAAACTTACCCTGAGTGGTATTCTAGCCATACCACCATTTCATGTCCTCCTAGCTAGCTTGCACGGTCTCCTGTGTGAGTTTCTGAAAGTGGGCTGTCTGGTTGCAGAATGGCAGCATGTAATAATAATAAAGGAATTTGTAAAGCGCATGGTTACACCATCTCGGCGTGTCCCCGCTCTGGGTGAGCGGAACTAACTACATCCTGCTGGGGGGACTTCTTGGGAGCTTGTTCCCGATCTTCCTTAACAACACTAGGAGCTCCTCTCACAGGGTGCATGTACAGAAGCTCAAAAGGGCTGAAGCCAACCCCCTTCAGTTGTTCCTCAATGTAGGGGAATAAAATACATGGCATGAGGACATCTCACTTACAACTTATAGGTTCGGGTTGAACCATAATCATGCCTTTGACGGTACGGTTGAACCTTTCAACCAACCCATTGGTTTGGGAGTGATAAGGAGTGGAGAACTTGTAGGTTACCCTACACTCCTTCCACATGGCCTTCATGTACCCAGACATGTAGTTGGTACCCTGGTCAGATACCTCATTGGAGAAACCCATGCGGGTGAGGATCCCCATCATTACCCTTGCAGGCACAGTCACAGTCCTCAGAGGGATAGCTTCTGAGTACTGGGTGGCATAGCTCATCAAAACTAGAACAAATCTGTTGCCCGTGGCTGACTTGGAATCCAGAGCCCCCACAATGTTGATGCCAACCCGCTCAAAAGGGAGGCTAGCCACTGGGAAAGGTTGTAGGTGGGCTTTGCACTTCCCTCCTAACTTGCCACGTTCCTGGCAGGAGGACAGGACCTGCAGAATGCATCTGAGGCCTTCCTCATTTGAGGCCAAAAGAAGTGGGTGGCAAGGTTGTCAAGGGTCTTGTCTTTCCCCAAATGACCTGCCAGTGGCACATTAGGAGCCAGACCCTGTAGGAAGGCACTGATGCACTGGGGTGCCACCAACACGCATGTTGTACTAGGCTCAGGAGCCTTAGGCTCACTATACAGGAGACCATTCTCCCAACAAATCAGGTGCCTGTCAGAGGCGTCACAAGCTGCCTGGCTCCCAGCCTGCTGCCAAAGACTCTCAAGGTTAGGACACTCCTTCTGTGCCTTGCAGAACTCCTCCCTGTGGGACCTTCTTCCTGCTGACAGTTGGACAGCTCAGGCAGAATCCTCAGATTGGCCACAACCTCCCCTGTAGGTACCAGGGCGTCCCCTCCAGCATCCACCTCCTTTCGGACAGTGGAAGTTTCATGAGCAGGTTTCCTCTGCCCCTTACCCTTATTCTTCTTGGCAGGCACCTAGGCCATTCTTCCAGGCTCCTGGTCTTCTTGACCAGCCTCCTGGGCTGCCATGGACTGTGTGGTTGGGCACACCCACTCAGGCAACCCCAACATCTCCAAGTGTGACCGTAGCTCCTCCTCCTTCGAGGCGGTATGTGGGAATAGTTTCAGACTTTACCTAAACATCTGCATGCACTTCTCTGAGGTCATACCATAATTCCTGATTAGGGCTTCCTTCATTGGGATAACTCCTATTGTCACTCCCTTCTAGGGCCAGTGGGGTGTTCCTCCCCTCAGTAGGGATATGCTTCAACAGAATAGCCCACCAATCTCCCTCAAGCATCTTGTGCATCTGCAAAACAATCTCATACGCCTTAAACCACCTGTCTATGTCATCTCCCAAATTATAATCAGACAATAAACCCCTTGGGTATGTGTACTTTCTTTTCAGAGGACACTGAAGAAATGCTGCCAACCTCTTGGCTGGAGTCGGCCCTCTTGGCCTTTATGCCCAGCTCTCTCAGGCTCACCTCTTAAGCCAATCTCTTTTCTCCTCCAACTTGAACTTAGCAAGCTCCAATCTTAGTTTTCTCTCCTCCCGCCTGTCCTCCAGCTCCTCTGGTGACAGGCCTCTGGACGGTACACTGCTTCCTGCCTTGAGGGGAACCATCTCTCCTTTCAGGCTGTTGGCCCCCTGCCCCACAGGCAGTCCCAGATTCTCCAGTGAAACCTGGTTCAGTTTCTCATCCTCCTCCTTTGGGGCCCCAGGTACTGCATCACAAGCGTCTATCCAGGCCCACAGTGCTTTTGGCAGTGTCACCTTCTTAGCGAAGCCTTTAGTAGAAAGCTCAAACCCCTTGCAGAAATCCTTGTGCTAGGCCAAAGTGTAGGTCTCCATCTTGGCCAGCTCAAAATCCATTTTTGCAGGTGCAGATGCTGCTTCTCCCAAGCAGTGATTTTTGGGAAAAAAATGCTAATGAGGGAGGATTTAAAAAGGTTTTAAGTGGTCTGAAGTATGGATAGTAGTGTACACCAATCACTGTATGCACTGCACAAATACAAGCCCTACCCTCACTGCTGATCACTATTGTTAGAAATTGGGTTTCTGATTGGCAGAGGTATGCACCCTGTGCAAGAAGGAACCACAATCCTAGTCAGGATAAGTCAGTAACACACTCTAAAACGCTGTTCACCCTCTGGTAGCTTGGCACAGACCAGTCAGGCTAAACTAAGAGACAATGTGTAAAGTATATGTGCTCACAACACACAGTAACACATTAAAAACATTGCAAAATATTCCACACCACATTAGAAGAACATAGAACCAAAACAACAAAAATGTAATAAGCAGAAGTCAAAATTCAAATTTTGACAGAATAAACTGTTTTATAGTGCTCAGAAACAAATCGCGCCAATAGTGGCTATGTGCTCAAGCTTGATCACTGCAAATCCAAAACTTCAAGCCAATCACGGTGACGCATGGGTCAGGTACAGAGACCCACCTTGGCCCGCTGAACAGTACCTTGGATGCATCGACACCTAGAGCGGTGTGTGGAGATAAGGAGGAGAAGCGTCACTGTCTAACCTGCAGAAGAGGCAATGCATCGGTACCAAGCTGTGCAAATTCAAGGATGCATCGAGAGTCAAGATGCGATGGACATCGGGGTGATGCATCATTGTCGAACCACTGGGCTGTAGGTGATGCATGCAGCACAAAGTAATGTGTTAGCGCCAAGCCACACATTCAGATGCATCAGGGATGATGCGTCGCTCTTTAAGCGTTGCGGTGTTTGCGGTTAGTGCAGCAGTGACAATGCGTCAGTGTCGATAGAAATGCACCGGTTCCGATCAGCATGTCGTCATCCATGCTTGGGTTTTCTGTGTTGCCCCACTGAAAACTCACGTTCAAGGGCCCAGGACTAGATAGGGACACCTTGGCAGTACAGGGCTCTCAGTAGACTTAGAGTCCAGGTGCTGATTGCAGGGTGAAGTCTTTGATATCCCTGAGACTTCAGAAACAGGAAGCAAGCCAACAAGCCCTTGGAGATTCTACGTTTCTGGGATGTAGAGATCCAGGCCAGCCCTTCTCATTCTCAGACAAGATGCAGCAGGCCAACACAGCAAAGCAGTTCAGTGAAGTGGCAGTCCCTCCTGACAGCAACGCAGTCCTTTTTTTCTGGTAGAATGTCGTTAGTTCCAGAATTGTTCTGATTTGGTTTTGTCAGAGGTCCAGTACTTATACCCGGGTTGGGACTTTGAAGTAGGGAGACTTCAAAGAGATGCTTTGGAGTGCACAAGACCCTGCCTACCCTGCCTGTCCTGCCCTGGCTCTAGACTCACTCCAGGAGGCTACGCAATCCTTTGTGTGGGGACAGGACACAGCTCTTTCAGGTATAAAGTGCCAGCTCCCCTCTCCCACCCTGCTCAGGATGACCCATCAACATGCAGATGGTTACTCAGTCACACCTACCCTTCCTTTGTGTGTGGCTATCTATACGTAATGCAGGAAGCCAGCTGTCACCCACCCTAGACGTGTATTCCAGAGACAGGCAGAAAGCACCTAATGATTTAGGCAGGTAAATGTCAACTTTCTACAGGTGGCATTTTCAGAACTGCAATTTAAAAAGCAACTTCACTATCAGCTGTGTTTTTAAATAGTGAGTCCAGAGAAATCAAATTTGGGGGTCCTATCTCTTCTTAATTGGAAATTACACGTGTAAAATGTAATAAAGTAATCCCAATGTTATCATATGGGAGAGATAGACCTTGCAGTAGTGAAAAACAAATGTACGATTATTTTACTATCAGTGCATGTCCTACAGCCAGCCCATGGGCTATCCACGGCCTACCTTAGGGATGACCTATATGTAATAAAAAAGGAAGGTTTGGGCCTGGCAAGTAGGTTAACTTGCCAGGTTGACATGGCAGTATAAAGCTGCACACACATGCTCTGCAATGGAAAGCCTGAGACATGTTTAAAATGCTACTTAGGTGGGTGGCACAATCAGTGCTTCATTCCCACTAGTAGCATTTCATTTACAGGCCCTCTGCACCTGTAGTGCACTTTACTAGAGACTTGTAGGTAAATTAAGTATGCCAGTTATGGATATGCCAATTTGACCATGTTTTAAGTAAAGAACACATGCACTTTAGTACTGGTTAACAGTGGTAAAGTGCACAGATTCCAAAAGCTAGCCAAAATGAAGTCAGCAGAAGTCAAGAACGGGAAGTCAGAAGACAATAAATTAGGGGAAACCACACCAAGGATGCCAGGTCGAACAGCATAATTTCTATGAGTACTCCATTAGTCCTTTGCTAGTGGCACAACTGTAGTTGTGCATTCTTATTGTTTCTTCCACACTCCTACATTTTCATTACTACATAGTCGTCTGAATTTGAAATGCAGTGTTTCCGTAAAGGTTCTTAGTCAAATAAGCTTTGAAGGGTAAATACACTGTTCATAAACTACGATTCATCTTTAAGAAAGCATTGTGTAGGGACTAAAGCCACTGATGGAGTGTCCATGTTACAATCTGGTCATTAGTTTCTCATTCTGGCTAACCCAATGTGTCTTCTTTGCAGGGGGCATTTCACTTGTCTCCTGACAAGTGCTGTGCATGATATTTTGTATGTTGCACTCAAAAGAGTGTGCTAGACACTCTTGGATAATGGGGGTACACACAAAATGGGACTGCTATTAACTTTGGTGACCTTCACACCAGTTGCCAGACATTATATCACTTAAGGTTGGTGGTGATTGGTTATAGTAGTGAGGTATACACCTTTCTTACCTGCACAACTTTGGGGTGACTGCCTACTGGTTTTCCCTCTGTAAATCCATATAAGTATGTGTCATGAAAAGGCCCAGTTTCCCACTATTATGTTTCAGGCACGAGAGTGCATGGATATGCAATAGGCAGGACACTCATGATGATGTGCCCCCTTTCAACCCCATGGTAATATTTATTGCCTACGGTTGTATGGTGCTCCATAGTTTATAGTGGTAGTCTCTTTCCTGCCTGTCTCTTGTGCTGTTTTTATCCATTGAAAGCAAGCGCATGTGTTGGGGTTTGAGTTCACATCCACTGAATGGAAAAGGAAGGGATTCTTTGTGCTTACCTGAAGTGGGCCATGCAAATTAAAGGCCTGCTTGTGGCATGAGAAGAGCAACACTTAAACAGAGACTCTATCTACGGGCACCCATAACACTGCACTCTTTGAGCAAGATCAAGAGCTGCCTGTTGATACCGAGATACTGAGTCCTATTCTGCTTTACAGACAATAACCAAGCAATAGCACCTGAATGACTTATGTCTTATGTATTTCAGTGAACATCTTCGAGTTCTTCTGCAGCTGGTTTCTATGGTGCTGTGGTCCACCTAAAAGGAATATGCACTTTGACGTGATTGGGTCTAACAAGTTTGTTTCTTATACCCAGCCTTACAAATAGATTCGCTAATTAGCTACTTTTCTAGAGCTGGTCTCCATGTCTCCTATTTATGCTTTGTGAGGCATCTGATTTATTGTTTTCACGTTCAGCCACATTTCTGTGTAGATCAGAGTGCTGTATATAGTTTGGCACAACCGTATACCCTTTCAGTCCAATATTCATATGAATTAATTTTAACTATGTAGTATCTGTTGTTCAATTCCTTCCATATATTAATCTCATTCTGCAGATATTCTTAAATGTGGCAGTGTAGGCAGTGGTTACAGAATCCGTCAGTACTTGTGGGGTAGGATTAAATTAATCATATTGGTGGGATGGGTTTACCAACCATGGAGAACTGTAGTGAAAGGTAGGGGACAGTCAGTGGAAACCTTAAGGTATGGATCTGTAGTGGGGTACTTGAAGACTAAGAAAGAGAAGGTTATAGGAGCTAGCTATTGCCAAATGTTGTTTCCTTATTGATTCTAACACATTTTGACATACATTACTGGATTATTTTATATTGATATTGTATTTATTTATGCCTTCTTTCAGATATGAAGAAAACCAACACAACTGCTATACATATGCCCTTGCATTTGTGAACTGCTTGCTAGCTGCACAAGGGAAGACGCAAAAGCTGAGCAAAAATGAGTTCACTGAACAATTTGTGCTATCGCGGACAAGAAGAGCATCCAAATATATCACCATCTACCAAACCATACTGCATGATAACTTCTACATAATTGACACTCCTCGTGCCAAGCAGTTTAAAGGCTACTCAAATGCAACTGGCAATCTGTTGCAGTGAATTACAATAATGCCTCACAGAAAGAGGCAACAATCTGATTTTTGCATCCAGCAGATTATTAGTATAAGTCATTTTTGAGGGATTTGGCAAATGCATCCTCTCTTGTGATCTGCTTTCTGCTGGCAGTGTAAGTGACTAAGATACAGTATTGGCCCATGAAACTGGTTCTGCCATTTTAAATATCTTGACTGGGTAACGATGCTGCCTTGATGTCGTTTTCTAGTGGTCTTTCTAAACTCTCATCACAAATACATTTATTTTGATACTTTCATGTGTGACTCTTGCTAAGTTCTCTTTTCCTGGAAAACCAGCTTACCAGCTTTAAATGTTGCTCACTAACTGGTTTTAGATATTTTTGCCGGTCAATTGAAGTTGGAATTTCTACAGAAGATAGCAGTACCAAAGAACTGAGCAAAGATGCATATGAGACTACAACAGGACATAAAGGGCCAGATGTAGGTAATCTCAATGTACCTACTCTTAAATACCGAATCATACCGATTCGGTATTTAAGAATAGGTAAATGGGATGTAGGTAATTTTTCTTTGAAAATTACCTAATCGGTAAGTTTCGGTAATTACAGAATCGTATTTACCGATTCGGTAATTGCCATTCATTCCTATGGGTCTGGAGGCCCCTAGGAATGAATGCCAATTACTGAATCGGTAAATACCGATTCGGTAAAAGGGGGAAACATTGAAGGGTGGCAGGGTGTCACTTTGACACCCTGTTGCACCCCTCAATTGTGTATGGGTGCACATGTGGCACACATACATGCCCTAAGGGCATGTATGTCTGCCACATCGCACTGTTGGAAAAGCAAAAAAAATGCTTTTTCAAAGGTTTTCATTATTTACCACCAACTTGTAGTTGGTGGTAAATAACGAATCCTTAACTGAGGAATGCACCAACTTGAGTGCTCCCTACATCCTGGATTCGGTAATTTACCGAATCGGTATGTTAAGAATTCGGTATTTTACCGAATCCTTAAATTACAGATTCGGTAAAATACCGAGGGCCAGATGTAGGTAAATTCTGTTTTCCGACTCTTAAATACCGACTCATACTGAATCGGTATTTCAGAATCAGAAAACGGGATGTAGGAAAAAATTCAGAAAAAATTACCGATTCGGTAATTCTCGGAATATGTAATCGGTATTTACCAAATCGGTAAATGCCGATTCGGTAATACCCATTCATTCCTATGGTCCTCCTGGCCCATAGGAATGAATGGGAATTACCGAATCGGCATTTACCGATCCGGTATTTACCGATTCGGTAAATACCGAATCGGTAAATACCGAATGGGTAATTTGAAAAATAACCCATGTGAGCCTGTGAACCAATCAGGAACACCCACCACACCCCTCAATAAAGCCACAGAGGAACCAACCAATCAGATGCAGCCACCTCTCCCCAGTACCTGGGAGTCGCCACACCCATGCAGGTGCAGAGCAACTGAACTGTTTGGAGAGCAGGAGGATACAGAGAGGAGCTGGCTTCCCTGAGCATACCTGATCAGCAGAATGGAGTCCCAGGATGGCCAGAAGGATACAGCTGAGCGCAGGAGGAAAATCAAATTCAGTCCAGCAGAACTGCAGGTACTGGTTGAGGAGGTGGTGAAACACCACACCAAAGTCTTTGGAAAACAGTCTCTGCATGTTGCAGTGTCTGTCAAACGTAGCACCTGGCTTGACATCCAGTCCAAGGTCAATGCCATTGGGGTCTTAAACAGGGACATAGATGACCTTAAAAAAAGATGGTATGATCTGCGTATCATCACCAAGAAAAAACTTGCTGCACTGAGAAAAGAAGCTGGAGTCACAGGTTGGGGGAAAAACAGAGCCCCAAGACTGACAGACCTTGAGGAGCTGGTAGAATCCACCCTGGAGCCTGAAAGCATCCATGGGATTGGGGACGCTAACAGCTCTGCCAGAGATGCAAAGAAACAAGGTAAGATGCATGGACATTAATCCCCACCCATTTCCCTGTCCCCCTTCCCCACTGTGTGTGTCAGCATCACACTCCTGAACAGGTTTCACTTATGTCCAGCAATGCATCATGGGAGACGTAGTCATAGGTACATATATCAATGCAGTCACCATAGAATTCAGCAAGGCATGCCACACACTACTTCCAGCAGCTGATGAAGACTAGGCAATTGTGTGATAGAAGTGTGATTTAATCATGACACACAGGTGAACTACACCACTGACCCAATGTCCATATCTGTCCACAGGAGAGTCTTCGCGCAGTAAAGCACAGGAAAGGGAGGAGAGGGCACCGACAACTGAGAGGAGGGAGAAGACAAAAGAAAGAGCAGGTCATAGCGCTGTTCAGGAAGACAACACCACAGCGCAGGAAGCCACTACACCGGAGCGACCTACCACACCACAGCCTCAGTCACCTCTGTTGTTTGGGACACAAGAGTTGGAACCAGTCATCTGTGCTGGGAAGGGCAAGGAGGCTTGATGTGCCCCCTCTCAGGATTCTGCACACATCAGAAGAGGAAGATGATGAGGGTGTCATTCCAAGAAACCCATCTGTGGCTGACAACGCTGGGCAGCAGACTACCTCAGGAGCTGTGCGGGCCAGTGTCCGAGGCCGAAGGGCACGGGAGAGAGGCGAAGGCCAAGATGGAGAGGGGGTCTTCTGTGGTCTAGAGGCCACCATGGTAAAAGTCCAGCGCCTGCAGGCAAAGGCAATGTTAGCAGTGCACAGGCAGGTACGCAGTATAAATTGCAAGATGTCAAACATAGACCATGGCATTGGCAACATGACTGAGAGCATGCAGTCCATGGCAAAGGGGATGACAGACATGACACAGTGCATGAGTGCTCTGTGTGATAAATTAGATAGAGACCACTGTGAGAGGCGCAGAAATCGTTAGTATATGCGGCAACAGTCAAAAGCCTTGAACCGCTTTGCTACAGCAACCTCCCTGCTGTGCCGGTGTTCTGTCGCCATGCAGGATGCAATTGTGCACTGCTGCACGGATTTGTCAAGGGGGAATGGGGAGAGTCACCTCTGCTATAGAGCTGATGCTCACAAACCAAGCAGCCAATGCTGGAGACACAGGTGTCGGGGAAACAGAAGACTCCACAAGCAGGAGTGGCTCTAGCACTCCTGTCCCTGACATGCGAAAGAGCAGCAGGCGCCAATCTGGTGACCCGGGCACCACCGAAAGCGTTGAGACCCAGCCTCGTGCATCCCGCACTGTAGTGCGTGGGCGCAAACGTTGAACTTGTCCTCAACCCACAGGACAGGTCAAGGTGAGGTTAACTGTGACCACCCAGTCAGAAAAATAGACATTGTAGTTCCATGGTGTGGTATCATTTAAATGCTGTAGTGACAATTAAACTATGTACTTCAAAAACTAAGCCTGTCTGTGTCTCCTTACTTACTAAGAAATATCGGCGTGTGATCTCTGCCCGGCTCAGTCTCCCATCTGTTGCTGGTGCTGCTCCTGTTGCATAGGGCTCTGCCTGTTCTGTGTCATCATCAATGTCCTCATGATGTGTGAGCTCCACCTCTGTGGCAAGATTGTGCAACATGGCAAAGGTCGCTATCATTTTGCAGCTCAGGATTGGAGTATACTGGCGTGCACCTCCGCTCTTGTGGAGGCAGCGGAACCTGCTTTTAAGGAGTCCAAATGTGCGTTCAACAACGTTGCGAGTTGATCTGTGAGCCACATTGTAACGCCTCTCTCTCCTGGTAGATGGATTGAGGTAGGGGGTGAGCACGAAGGACCGCAGGGCATATGCGCTATCGCCTAGGTGGAAAAGAAAGTGCCATTAGTTACATTCTCATGATACATTCACCTGCTATAACTATCAAGGTGTGTCACAGTCATTTACCTAGCAGGTATCCTTCCCCAAAATCTCCAGCAACAAGGCGTGTGTATATCCCACTGTTCTGGAATATGTACGAATCGTGGGTACTCCCAGGGAATTTAGCCACAATGTCTGTAATGATGTTGCCAGCGTTGCATATCACCTGCACATTGATGGAGTGCGTTGACTTCCGGTTCCTGTATATGTGTTCTGTGGCTGCAGGTGGGCAGAGTGGGATGTGGGTGCCATCTATGCAGCCTATCACGTGAGGGAAGTGTGCCAGTTGATATAAATCAGTTTTGGTCTTCGCAAGTTCCGCAGGTGTGTCAGGGAACCGAATATAATGATGAATTCTGTGCATCATGGCCTCAAGGAACTTCCTAAAGAAACGGGACAGGCAGCTCTGGGACACACCACCTACTGCAGCAATCACACTCTGGTAACTACCAGAGGCAAGCAGGTGTAGGCTACACAGCACCTGCACATGGGGAGGGATGGCGTGCGCCCTTGGTGTTGGGTGATCCAGGAGTGGGTGCAGGTCCCTGATCAAGTCCAGGATGGTTCTGGGGTGTAGCCTGTACCTTTGCAGTATCTCTGGCTCAGTCAATTGGAAGAGTGTTATCCTCTGCCTGTACACTTGCTCCTCCCTTCTCCATACCCTCTCTCCTGCTGCCTGTAGCCGTAGCCGCCTTGCTATGACGTAGAATGCCGCCATTCTGATTACACTGTTCCATTTTGGGGCCTTATTTTATAGCCCGCACCTGGTTACCACCTGCTTTCAATCCATGGTAAATACTGACTCTTAAATACCTAATTTCATGAAATTCTGTATTTTTTTGGTTTCCTACATCTCCATTGACATTTTTTACCGTTTCTTATTTACCGATTCGGTAAATAAGAAATCGGTAACTATGAATTCGGTAAATTCCGATTCGGTAAAATACCGACTCATATTTACCGATTCGGTAGATTTTTTACTCCTACATCTCCTTTTCAATATACCGGTCGGTAACGGCCGAAATTACCGAATTTCGGCCGTTACCGACAGGGTATTTGGCAGCCTACATCTGGCCCGAATCCTTAAAAAATCCCACCTACATTGAAAAAGCCCAATACCGGTCGGTAACGGCCGAAATTCGGTAATTTCGGCCGTTACCGACCGGTATTGGCCAACCTACATCTGGCCCAAAGTCGTCTAGAGCTACAATACCTTAACACAATGAGAACCAAGGGTTTTATAATAAAACAAAATAGCAGCTATTCATAAACTATTGACCAAGATAATCATAAAACGGCCACTAAAGGGGAAAGAAGTGTCTGACCCTGAGCAAAGATAGGTGTGGTAAATATAAATCCATAATATTCGTAGCAAGACCAAAGAAAATATCAAAGAACTGTGGTTCCTTGTTGATCCATGCAACATTCTCTTCTGGGTATGAACAGGAAAAAACTGTCTTGTAGTCAGAGTCCGTAATAATTTAATTACCCTAGTTCATCAGCAGGACCTCAGCACTCTAGGTCCTCGTAACAACTACAGTCGGGTTTAGCAGTGTCCAATCATCTCATAACATAAGCCTGGGGACACTGTTATGCTGATTCTCCATTCCCCCTCCCATCCCCAAGAAGTGCCTGCATGCCAACCTGTTATCCATGAAGCTCCCTTCCTCCTTCAGCCTATAATCCCCACTTGAATTATTTGACCCTGCTTTACAATCCAGATATCAAAATCCACCTTCTCTCTCTAAAATCTCTGTGCACCCCAGAGGACCAGTCAAAGTATATCTCCTTGCTCATTTTCCCCTGCTCTTCTGTTCAGTTTGATAGCTGTGACCTTCGAGTGCCCCATCACAAGTAGTGGTGCAGTTTCCCAACACAGACCTGTCCCAGACCAATACATGTTGCCCTATGTGTCTTCCGCTATACTTACCTCAAACTCCAGCTATCCAGGTCAACCTCTGACATCACGACAGACTTACTTCTGAGTAAATATACTGCTTCAGTAGCAAAGTGCGAGCATAGATTAATTCCACAACTAAAGCACCTCATGAAACACAAGCCATTTGCAACAACATTATATACATGTCTCAATACAACTGCCAAGCACAAGAAAGAAAAAACAAATCACTTATTTATTTATTTATTATTTATTTAAGTAGCTTATACAGCGCGCAGCTACCCCCGAAGGGGTGTCCCGGCGCTAAAAACAGGAACTCACGACTAAAGAGGGGAAGCAGGAGGAATGAAGGACTAGAATCATGTTCTAGAGAAGAGCCACGTTTTTAATTTACTGCGGAAAAGGGATTCTGAAGGGCAAAACCTGAGGTCAAGTGGGAGGCAGTTCCATAGTTTAGCGGTCGTCACGCTGAACCCTCTGCCGCCCATTCTAGATCGTCGGAAGCGAGGTACAGTCAGGAGACGTAGATTATTGGATCTCAGAGTTCTCACTGATTGAGATATTACCACTCGCTTTTTCAGATATCCTGGCCCTAAACCGTTGATGGCACGAAAGGCGAGGGTGAGAATCTTGAATTGAATGCGGCTTGCAATGGGGAGCCAGTGTAGCTCTTTGCAATAAAAAGCAACCGACTGACGGTAAGGGATATTTCCAATCAGTCTAGCTGCCGCATTCTGCAAGATCTGGAGACGATCAATCAAGTATTGAGGGGCACCAGCGTATAAACTGTTGGCGTAATCTAAATGGGATGTGATGAGGGCCTGAGTGATAGTTCTACGGACGTCTAAAGGGAGGTAAGGAAAAATCTTTTTAATCATGCGAAGTTTCGCGAAGCAGGCTGCGGTGACCTTGTTAATTTGCGTTTTACAGGAGAGTGAGTTATCGAACTGAAAGCCAAGGTTACGTGCTGATTGGACAGGGGAGGGCGGGGGGTTAAGCGCTGTGGGCCACCACAGGCTGGGGGATATTGGAACTTTCTGGTTAAAAAATAAGACCTCTGTCTTATCAGTATTAAGCCTAAGGTGGTTGATGGTCATCCAGGCACAGATGTTATCCAAACAGTGGCGGAAGTTGGCATCCAGAATGCTTGTAGAGTGCCTTTCTTATAGTTCAAGAGCAGGAGACTTCAAAGCCGGTTTGATGTGCCACATGTCATGTACCATGAGCATGGATATCGACATTCATATTGCGAATGGGTAAAGCGGAAGGCTATAGAGAAAAACACAAAAATCAGGGGACTTGATTATCAGTCTCTTCGAGAAGGATACTGTCATTACACAAGTTTGTAACAAGAGACTTACACGTTTATTTTGCCCATTGAAGTCAGACCTGTTATCTACAGACCTTACAACAAACTGAATACCATGATCTTACTAAAGGTACCAGCAACAAGTATGGCTAGTCTTTGAAAATACAATAAGTCAAACAACAAGGATTCTTTAACCAACTGCACAGCATTCTCCCTACAAGAACCTCCAAGCTAGGACTCAAAACTAGTGCACTCTTGTCTCCATCTGTTACCTATACAGACTTACTTGACCTTCGCGCGCTGAGGCATTTGCTGCTCTACTTCGCTATTTTAAAAATAATTTTAAACCTTGTGCTTTACTGCGCGCTCGCGCTGTTAAATCTCGCGCTAGGCGCTTTTTTTCGTTCCAGCCTGTTCTGGGGGGTTAATCTCAGTATAGGTTCTTACCTGCATTATAATTGTGTCCCCATCCCCACTGGAGGGAATTAGAGCGCTTCAGGGGCTTCTTGGGCTCTTTGGGAGGTCGCGCTGCGGTGTTTGGAGCCGCCATTTTGGGTGAGGGAACCAGGGTGTGCCGAATAGCAGGCGCCATCTTGGTTGGGGGGCTAGTGGTTTGACTGCAGGACTCGTGTGCGTACGGCAATTTAAGATGGTAGACTCTAAGGCGCGCAGCGTGGGCGCGCAGCGGCCTCGCCGGCGGATCGCCGGAGGTTCGCAAGAGGTAAGCCCGTTTGCGCCCGTTCGCGCACAGGACGTGCCGGGCGCCGGACTCCCTGCTTGTCAGGAACCTACTGCCCCAAAATACTCCCGTGACGATCTCATACGCCTGAACACTGGCACTCTTTTAAACCGTAGGCATAGATCCGTCGGTAGGCACCCAGATTCCATAACCTGCGGCCTGTTGAACGTGAGATGGCTCATTAAGCACTGTGAAGAGATCGCGCTACTCATAGAGACCTATGATCTAGACGCACTCTTCATGACTGAGACCTGGACCACATCGGCTAGTGCGGTGGAATTGGGAACAGCCTGCCCCCCGGGTTTTAAAATAATACACAACCCCAGAGTAGGGGCCAGAGGGGGCGGAACTGGACTAATCTTTAGAGAGACACTCAACTTCTCTCAGCTTAACATCAAGGCCATCGTTGGATGTGAGGTACTCGGCCTTTCCATCAAGGGTCCAGGAGGTGTGTTATACACGGGGTTGTTATGCTACAGACCCCCAGCGGGGACGCTATCAGCTGTGCCTGAGCTTATAGATTTAATCTACGATCTGTCTCACTCCCATTCTAGGCTGATGGTGCTAGGGGATTTTAATCTCTGGCCAAATGGACCGACTAATACCGCCTTTGTAGAGCTGGTCCAAGCCTGCCGTAATATTGAGCTTTCACAGCTAGTACTCTCGCAAACCCACTCCAAGGGTCATATTCTTGACCTGCTTTTTGCCGACGCAGGCCAGGTGTCTCAGCGGGATGTCATACCTCAGGGCTGGACTGACCATGCTCTCGCCCTTTTCTCCCTCTCCTGTCCAGCTGTCACGGCGGCGAAGGGCAGTGTGGGCGGTACTAGAATGGGTAGACAATGGTCTAGACTTCTTGCGCAGCCCGCCCTGCCCTGTCTGTTGCCTGAAGGCTTCGCATTGGGAGACACGGTGGACAGGAGCTATGAGACGTTTTGTCAGCAAATCTCGGCCTCTCTGGACTCTATGGCGCCGATGCGTAAAATAAGAGCTAGGACCAATCTGGCTATGCCATGGTACTCAGAGGGACTCCGGCAGCTCAAGCTTCAGTGCAAACAGGCTGAGCGTGCTTGGAGGAAACAGTATCTGGAACCATGTAGAGCTTGTTTTAAACAAGCTCTGGCGACCTACAAGGCCGAGATTAAGCTGGCCAAGGCCAGACACCTGGAAGAACTATTGCTGGCAGCTGCTAACAAGTCTCAGGCCCTATTTAAGATCGCAAAAGATCTGGCCCACCCAGCTTGTATTAATAACAACATACCTGCCTCCCAAGCTCTTTGCGATTCGTTGGCACAGGACTTTGAGGACAAGATTGTTACCATCTTAAATAATCTTGCCTTGCCATCTGGTCAGACTGTGCACCATCCCAACTGTGCTGAGAGTGTGGAGGAGGGCGCCAAGCTAGCTGAAATGAACATCTTGCCCTTACCATTTTTCGAAGATTTCTGTGCATTGGCCGACGGTATATCTTCAGGCTCACCGTCTGAGCCGCTTCCACCAAAATTCTGGAAGCTGTGCCGGGAAGAGCTTTTCCCACCTCTTTTTGCCATCTGCTGCCAGTCCCTCCGCTCGGCGCGGGTCTCAGATAGCTGGAAATTGGCGGTTGTTTCTCCATTACTCAAGAAGGAAAATCTGGACCCAGCCTGTCCAGCTAACTACAGACCCATCTCTCTGTTGCCATTTCCTATTAAGATTCTTGAGAAATGGGCCACTAAACACCTCTCCAACTTTCTCGAGGCTAACAATTGTTTGGATGTGGCCCAGTTTGGCTTCAGACCAGCGCACGGGACAGAAGCGGCTTTGGTGACCGTTCTTGATGACCTGCGAACGCGGGCCGACCAGGGCAGCCTTTTTAGTGCTGCTCGACATGTCGGCCGCGTTCAACACGGTCAGCCATACAATACTGATCAGGAGATTGGCGGAGGTTGGAGTATCTGGGTTGGCCCTTGAATGGCTGGTGTCGTATCTTGATCATAGACACCAGATAGTGGCCATACCACCCTTTAAATCAAACACCAGAAGGGTTGGTCAGGGCGTACCTCAAGGGTCAGCCATCAGCCCCATTCTTTTCAATCTCTACCTCCGCCCCCTGATCACGTTGATTAAATCTTTTGGCATAACGGTCACCAATTACGCTGATGACACCCAGCTCATCTTTTCCCTCGAAGGTAAGGATGGGGTGTCTCAGGAGGCATTTCATCGCTGTATGAACACCACGGCTGAATGGCTGGCCAATAACTCCCTGCGGTTCAACAGCGCCAAAACGGAGGTGCTGCACTGTTCCCTGGACCGTATCCCTAGACCACTTCCGCTGGATTTCTGGCCTCCTGATTGAAAGGGCGCTAGTTTGTCCGCGGACTCGGTCCGTAATCTGGGGGTAGTGTTCAGTGCTAGCCTGCAGCTCGATGCATCAGTGAATCGAACGGTGGCTACCTGCATGGCGTTGCTCTGCTCGCTGCGTAAGATCTTGCCCCTGCTCCCGGCACAGGTAAGACCAGAGGTAGTGCGGAGCATAATTGTAAGTCGTATTGACTATTGCAACGCACTACTCTTGGGAGCTCCGGCTAATCTAGTCGGTAAATTACAGCGGGTGCAGAATTTTGCCGCCAAACTGGCACTCTCACGTCGACGCCTGGATTCTTCCGCTAAGGCACTTAGGGACCTTCACTGGCTACAGGTTTCCCAAAGGATTGATTTTAAAGCACTGTGCTTGGTATTTAGGGCCCTACATGGGCAGGGTCCGCCCCCTTTGAGGGACCTCTTCTCTTGGTACACCCCTACGTTCAGCCTCTTCTTATTTGGTGGTCGTACCTAAGATTTTGAGGTCCCGGACTGGCGGTCGGTCTTTTAGATTTGCGGCTGCAAGATTGTGGAACTCTCTTCCTCTAGGTCTGAGGGGTCTGGAAAATTTTAATTCCTTTAAAAAAGCCCTGAAAACTCACTTGTTTCCTAGGGCAACGTAAATGTATCTGCTGCTGGAAAACATCATGTATGTGTAAGTGTCAGGATAGTCTAAGCGCCAGGATGCCCGTCGGGTGACAGAAATTGCGCTATATAAGTATATCTATACATACATACATACATACATGAGAATTGAAGAATGCACAGCAAATGACATTTGAACAGATTAGTTTGTAGAAACAGTCCTCATGATGCAGGATTCTGTTTGGAAACAGAACTGTGCCTTGGAATCACTGGACGTCAGTATGTAGGGACTGAGTCACCATATCACATCAGAACCTATGGGCCCAAATCCAACTAGCTCACAGTGCCTCACCTGCCCTTCTAACCTTCCCAGAGTAAGAGGTGAATCGGCAAACTAGAACACGACTCCCTACTTCCCAAGTGAACCGTGAAAACAGATCATCACCTATTGTTTCTCACTCATGCATGTCCACAATAAACAAGAGACACAGTAAAGTTTACAATATTTATTGAACCTATCGTGCTCTATTATGAAGCAATTGTGCTGGGATTAGAAAACATATACAAATGAGCAGAGTAATTCGCATTACTAGCAAACTGTATACAATTAAAAGACCTATCATGGCAAATGATATATCTGCCTAAGCCTATCCTCACTGCTTGAGCACAGGGACATATCCGTGATCTCTGATCCCGTACCTGGCATTTGTAGTTAGGTGGTCTGCATCTCGGTTTGCACAAGGCTGGTGTGCCCGTTCCAGGACCTTTCCCCCTCTGTTAGATTTCTCTCTGTTTTCCATAGGGCAAGTCTTGGGTTTATATGATAAGAAGTGCTGCGTTAGAAAACAGCAGCTGTGCCTCTGTGTTGTGTCAAAATGTTAGGAGATATTGCTAACCAAGCACCGAAAAACAGGGCACTATGTTGTTCGACCTAGTACGAAATGATCAGACTGGATCCCAAGAAGTCGAACCGAAAAATAATAATGTACAGCTTATTTATAAAATAATATCATGGCACAAAATTAATGTGTCATGTGCTGGGCTAAAATAGGGGAGAACCAAAGTGGGCCCTAAAAGGCACTTACCAGACACATATTTATACACATCTGCCAGTGATCCCACTGTTACAGCTGCCAAGATTTGAAACCTCCACTGACAAACACTGACTACTGTTCCTATTGGCTATGAGTCAGCCATTGTCAAATTCCATCAATAGTGGGCTAATCAATGTCTTGTAACCCAGACATGCTGGAGAGCTTGGATACAGAGACAGTTCATCAACAATTTTCCAACTAATTTAATTTACTTACCCATTAAGCCACAAGAATATGCATCAAGCATTTGCAATGCAATCGGTCTCGCCTTTGGGGCCTTATATGTATTTAGCTATGCAGCACATTAGCCTGGGTGCCAAAACATCTCCTGTTCTTTAACATGGAGGGAAAGTAAGCACCAAACTGCGTGACTTGCCAGGTACGGGAACACAAGGAGAGAAATATTGCCTTTCAGCGGGAAATGGTATAGTCCAAAGCTCTGTTTTTAATATAAAATCAGGGCGTTCGTGGTCATATCACTGAAAATACAAGATTTTTTAATTTTTTTTATTGTCTACGGGTGCTTGTGGAAGACCATTTCTATGGACTGGAATCTAGAGAATGCTAAAGTGATTCTGGTATTTTACTGACATCTGCTGGTCGTTTTCGATCAAGAAAGTTATATAGAGGCAGTTACTAGAAATTTTTTAAAAATAAAGTACCTCAGCAGAAAGCAATTCTGGTATTTTCGTGACATCTGCTGGTCGTTTTCTATCAAGACAGTTAAATAGAGGCAGTTGAACAGAAAAAAAAGTCCCTAAGCTGAAGCAGACAAGTCCTAGGGCTTATCTCCAAAGTCCACAAAGTACATACACATATAAGTATATAATAAGTATATACTAAAGTATATACAGGAGGTCTCGAATGCTCGACCTAAAAAGATTAATCCTGTCAGTAGAGAAATAAAGAGAGACCAATACTTATGTAAACAATGTATCTTGAATAGTGCTCCATTTAAAGTCTTAAATTCCAGTATGAATTAAGGGCCTGGTTCTCAAAGAATCAGGCTGACTTAAAAAAAGTCTGTGAACTGTAGATTTCCACCTCAGCACTGATATTTCCTGCTTAACCTGTAGCACTTCTCCATCAATGTGTCAAGTAACAGCTCTATCACAACTTCAACAAATCCAAAAATATTTATTTTTCATCAACAGCATGCAATTTTTAATTATCCATTAAATATTTTGCATACATTACAGTATGTCATTAATAACTTCTTCATATTTCTCTAACCAGATATAGGTATTCACGATTCCTTTAATATACACTGACCCCTTTTCTCAGTCGGACCCTACATTCAAACCCTATATAAAAACATGTTTCCGGATCTTATACATAGGCCACAATCACAGCACGTTTGTTAGGAGTGGTACAAGTAAATTCCAATTGGTAAACACAATACGGACTGTGAATATCTACAATGTTTTGACTTTTGTGTATTCACTGACATCCGATAAATGTCAATCTCCCGGTTCTAACCATTTTCTGCCTGGGCCCCTAAATGCAGTATTGTGGGATTTTCAACGCATTTCTTGATTTTCCTCTGTACTAACTTCGGTCTGGATGTGTGGTCATATACGTCCGTAAAGGTTCTGTGAATCAGGATCTCCGAATTCTCACTTGCAAATCATATTTTTGCACACGTAAGATTAATTTACACATGCAAAAACAAGTTTACTAACGAGGCAATTGGCGTATTGGCACAATTCTAAAATATATAATAATTTTGTTAGATGTAGTTTTGCCATCCTTTGTTTCCCTAAAACGAACTTAATGGGTTAGGTGCATGTCGACACTTGACTACCTCATTAGTCCGTTTTGACAGGAGCATGATATTTTATTTCATTGAACAAATACAAATTTACACTTTATTCTTGTTCTGGGCTTATCGGTTCACAAGGCTTTCACCTTTTAAGGAAAGGTGAACATGTGGTGCTTTAGCCTGAAGTACAGAGACACACGAGTCTGACTCCAGTTGCACTAAACGGGACCAGAAAAGATTAACAAAAGAGAAAAAAGCCAAGCGCGTGTTCTGCAGAAACACCGACAGGAGCAGTACATGTGCACATCCGCCTGTCCGGGCACAGCTCCTGTCCCCCGTCCAAACAATAATCGACGACCATAGATCTCGCCAAGGCGAGCAGCGCATGCGCTGCGTCGCTAGGCGAGACTTAAAAAGTAAGAACATCTGAATGCAGCTGAAAGTAGCAGGAAACATGTGGAGGTCACGACCATTTGCTTAGCAAATAAGGCCCCTGAATATATGGTGTTCAAATATCCAGTCATGCACTTCTTCACCTTTCTACATTTATTCTTCATCCACACAATGTGCAAAGGTGCCCAAGAAACAGGAATGTGGTTGAATTTGATATTGCAGTTGAGACTCCCACACTGCAGTCTGGCTACACACTGGTTCAGGTCTTTAACAGTTGCCAGGAAGTATAAGATGTATATTCCTAAACCCAGTTGAAGTTGGAGTATTCCCACATCATGTTGTTCTTTACAATCATAATCCTCCTCTAGTTCTTGGCTTTAGTCAAGCCCAATGCCCCTCTTTCAATTAGACCCTTAAGCAGGTTAATGCTAATCAAGCTCTAGCACTTATATGGACCTTTTCTTGGAACATATGCACACAAATATATCTAGACTGCTTGTAATGATGCCTCTATATGAATTCAAGCCAACAATTATAGGAGACAAAAACTGATCCAATCTGAATCTGGTGACCATAATGAGGACAAAACAAAATCTATAGCACTAGTTAAAAAAAAATCCAAGGGCTCATCTGACAGACTGGTGCACATTTCACATGAGATTTACCTTGAGGCAATATGCAGAGTCAAAAAGCACACTGCTTTTTCAACATCACCAGGGCAACAAACAAAAAAGATACATGTGTAACAAGCATTGAAAATGCAATAGGTCTCGCAATAGAAGAGTTTGACATTTTTCGTTTTGCATATGGATGAGTGGCGTTGCGTGGATGAGTGGCGTTGCGTGGATGAGTGGCGTTGCGTGGGTGAGTGGCGTTGCGTGGGTGAGTGGCGTTGCGTGGGTGAGTGGCGTTGCGTGGGTGAGCGGCGTTGCGTGGGTGAGCGGCGTTGCGTGGATGAGCGGCGTTGCGTGGATGAGCGGCGTTGCGTGGCTGAGCGGCGTTGCGTGGCTGAGCGGCGTTGCGTGGCTGAGCGGCGTTGCGTGGGTGAGCGGCGTTGCGTGGGTGAGTGGCGTTGCGTGGGTGAGTGGCGTTGCGTGTGTGTGTGGCGTTGCGTGTGTGTGTGGCGTTGCGTGTGTGTGTGGCGTTGCGTGTGTGTGTGGCGTTGCGTGTGTGTGTGGCGTTGCGTGTGTGTGTGGCGTTGCGTGTGTGTGTGGCGTTGCGTGTGTGTGTGGCGTTGCGTGGGTGAGTGGCGTTGCGTGGGTGAGTGGCGTTGCGTGGGTGAGTGGCGTTGCGTGGGTGAGTGGCGTTGCGTGGGTGAGTGGCGTTGCGTGGGTGAGTGGCGTTGCGTGGGTGAGTGGCGTTGCATGTGTGAGTGGCGTTGCGTGTGTGAGTGGCGTTGCGTGTGTGAGTGGCGTTGCGTGTGTGAGTGGCGTTGCGTGTGTGAGTGGCGTTGTGTGTGTGAGTGGCGTTGCGTGTGTGTGTGGCGTTGCGTGTGTGTGTGGCGTTGCGTGTGTGTGTGGCGTTGCGTGTGTGTGTGGCGTTGCGTGGCTGAGTGGCGTTGCGTGGGTGAGTGGCGTTGCGTGGGTGAGTGGCGTTGCGTGGGTGAGTGGCGTTGCGTGGGTGAGTGGCGTTGCGTGGGTGAGTGGCGTTGCGTGGGTGAGTGGCGTTGCGTGGGTGAGTGGCGTTGCGTGGTTGAGTGGCGTTGCGTGTGTGAGTGGCGTTGCATGTGTGAGTGGCGTTGCATGTGTGAGTGGCGTTGCATGTGTGAGTGGCGTTGCGTGTGTGTGTGGCGTTGCGTGTGTGGCGTTGCGTGTGTGTGTGGCGTTGCGTGTGTGAGTGGCGTTGCGTGTGTGAGTGGCGTTGCGTGTGTGAGTGGCGTTGCGTGTGTGAGTGGCGTTGCGTGGCTGAGTGGCGTTGCGTGGCTGAGTGGCGTTGCGTGGCTGAGTGGCGTTGCGTGGCTGAGTGGCGTTGCATGGCTGAGTGGCGTTGCGTGGGTGAGTGGCGTTGCGTGGTTGAGTGGCGTTGCGTGGTTGAGTGGCGTTGCGTGGTTGAGTGGCGTTGCATGTGTGAGTGGCGTTGCATGTGTGAGTGGCGTTGCATGTGTGAGTGGCGTTGCATGTGTGAGTGGCGTTGCATGTGTGAGTGGCGTTGCATGTGTGTGTGGCGTTGCATGTGTGTGTGGCGTTGCGTGTGTGTGTGGCGTTGCGTGTGTGTGTGGCGTTGCGTGTGTGTGTGGCGTTGCGTGTGTGAGTGGCGTTGCGTGTGTGAGTGGCGTTGCGTGTGTGAGTGGCGTTGCGTGTGTGTGTGGCGTTGCGTGTGTGAGTGGCGTTGCGTGTGTGAGTGGCGTTGCGTGTGTGAGTGGCGTTGCGTGTGTGAGTGGCGTTGCGTGGCTGAGTGGCGTTGCGTGGCTGAGTGGCGTTGCGTTGTTGAGTGGCGTTGCGTGTGTGAGTGGCGTTGCGTGTGCGAGTGGCGTTGCGTGTGCGAGTGGCGTTGCGTGTGCGAGTGGCGTTGCATGTGTGAGTGGCGTTGCATGTGTGAGTGGCGTTGCATGTGTGAGTGGCGTTGCATGTGTGAGTGGCGTTGCATGTGTGAGTGGCGTTGCATGTGTGAGTGGCGTTGCGTGTGTGTGTGGCGTTGCGTGTGTGTGTGGCGTTGCGTGTGTGTGTGGCGTTGCGTGTGTGTGTGTGGCGTTGCGTGTGTGAGTGGCGTTGCGTGTGTGAGTGGCGTTGCGTGGCTGAGTGGCGTTGCGTGGCTGAGTGGCGTTGCGTGGCTGAGTGGCGTTGCGTGGGTGAGTGGCGTTGCGTGGCTGAGTGGCGTTGCGTGGGTGAGTGGCGTTGCGTGGTTGAGTGGCGTTGCGTGGGTGAGTGGCGTTGCGTGGCTGAGTGGCGTTGCGTGGGTGAGTGGCGTTGCGTGGTTGAGTGGCGTTGCGTGTGTGAGTGGCGTTGCGTGGTTGAGTGGCGTTGCATGTGTGAGTGGCGTTGCATGTGTGAGTGGCGTTGCATGTGTGAGTGGCGTTGCATGTGTGTGTGGCGTTGCATGTGTGTGTGGCGTTGCGTGTGTGTGTGGCGTTGCGTGTGTGGCGTTGCGTGTGTGAGTGGCGTTGCGTGTGTGAGTGGCGTTGCGTGTGTGAGTGGCGTTGCGTGTGTGAGTGGTGTTGCGTGGGTGAGTGGCGTTGCGTGGGTGAGTGGCGTTGCGTGGGTGAGTGGCGTTGCGTGGGTGAGTGGCGTTGCATGGGTGAGTGGCGTTGCGTGGGTGAGTGAATGGTTAGCTGTTGCTTATGCGACGTATAGCACTTAATACTAAAGTAGGCAGACCTTCTTAGCCTTTGTGAGAATAATAGCAAAATAAAAATAAAAACCAGATCAAGTCAAGGACGCAAACGGCACCATGCTATTGTTTATTTACTCAGATGATATGCATAAAAATGTAACTTGTGAGCACGTTTCTCTAACTCTCCAATAATCCCATTACAACACTTTGTACAAATGAGATTGGGACTCATCCTTCCGAAGTCGAGAAAAATGTGCAACGCTGTGTTGAAGTTAATTTTTTTAATTAACAAAATGCAAATAATGTGGAGAGATTTCAAGTGATTCAGGAATGGGGGCCCTTGTAAAGAGAAAGTACGGCCGGCCTGGGCAGTGATAGGGGAGGAGGGAGGAGAAATGCGAGTCACGGCAGCAGCAGCCTTTGATGTGCCTGCCGGCCGGCCGTGAATAATTAGGGGGTGAGAAATGCGCTCGGAGGGCTGCCTTTGATGTGGTAATGCGAGGCAGGCAGGCAGGCGGCTGGTGGCATTGTGCACGTGCTTTTTAGGGCTTGCGCAAGCGCAATGACCTAAAAAGCACATGCACTTGAAGGAATCGCCAGTGGAATCGCCAGTGGATAAACACTGGATAAGCCCCTATAGAGCTTCGCCAGCTATGCGCTGAAGCGCATCAGCAGGCGAGCCCTAAAAATGTGAAGATTACAGTATCCAGTCAAAGAAGAGCTATCCCAGAGCCAGTCTCTAACACAGTGTTTTTTGGGTTTTTAAAAAATTCTTTTTATTAACACATACAACAAAAGAAAAAGAGGCACTGGGTGACATCCAAGCATACAATATCTGTTAATACAACTTCCAAATTGCGGAATAATAAACAGACAATAATATTAGGGTTCAGGGCATTTCCGACACAACAGCGTCCTCCTTTGCGACTGGGGGAGCACAAATATCACCGCTGTATCAGTTCCAGGCACCCCAAATTTTCCCCCATTTCCCGGCCTCCCCCTGGCAACATACACTGAGCGTTCTCTAAACATGCACCAGTCTAGGTCCTCCATCCATTTCCCGATCTGGGGGGTCTGACTGGCCTCCCACAGCTGAGCGATATTGCGTTTGGCCACAGCACACGCCAGTGTAACCCATATCTTCCCATGTGCGGTGAGGTCGGTGGGCTCCCAAACATTCAGGAGACAACAGCGTGCCTCCAACCCCAGGTCCACACCCCACACTTCACGCATCCTGTCATGGACTCTGACCCAATAACTCCGTATATCAGTACAATCCCACAACATATGCATGAACGTTCCGGCCTCACCACATCCCCTCCGACACTCTCCACTCACAGCCAGACCAATTCGCACCAGCCGCGGTTCCGTAACATAAGAGCGATGAAGGACCTTCAACTGCACCAACCTGAGTCTCATCTGGATTGCAATCACTCTTGGGGAGGATACGGCCACCCTCCAGTCTTCGTCCTCCAAAACCAGGCCATCTGCTCTCCATTGTGCCCTAAGAGTTACTAGTGGATCCTCCGTATGGTTGATGAGTTTTGTATAAATCAGGGAAATTGTTTTAGTCGGAAGATGTCCGTCCAACACTCGATCTTCCAACGGGGAGGCCTCGGGGGCGTAACTCCACAGGGGATTTTGGCCAGCAACCCATGCCTAATCTGCATGTACCGAAACTGCTCGCTCTCCTTCAATTTATGCCTTTCCTGCAGAGCCTCAAATGTAAGGAGCCCGTCCTTCCCCCACATATCCTTGACCTGTGAAATCCCAATGAGATCCCACCTGTCCAAACCTTTTGTCTTCCATAGGCCTCCCAGACATTCAGCGCTCCACAGTGGCGTAGCCAATGTTATTTTCCCATCCCAGTTAAGAGAGCGTTTAGCCTCATGCCACACCTGCACTGCAACCACCGTAGGTCCAACCAGGGGAAAGCGCCCCTTTCTGGCATACAAAGCCCTCCTATATTCACAGCCGGGCATCTGGCCACGGTCCATTGCGTATCCGGGGGTAATGCGGTGATCCATAAATTCCTTGATTGATCGCCGCCAGCTGGGATGCCCAATAATACTTCTGGATATTTGGCAGGCCGATCCCCCCCCCCCCCCATCATACCATGGCAGCACAAGCTTTGAAAACGCAATACGTGGCCTGTCATCCCAAAGAAGCTGCCCCTGGAGGGACTCAATGTCCTTAAAATATGATAAGGGTACCGGATCTAAGGAGTTCTGAAGGGCATACAGGAAGCGGGGAAGGGCCATCATTTTAAACAGAACGGCGCGTCCCAGCAGGGAGAGCGGCAAGGATTTCCATCTTACCACATCCCTCCGGAGCCTAGCCAATGGGGGCATCAAGTTATTATCATACCTTATCTTGGGATCCAGTGACACAAATATACCCAAGTACCGGAACCCCTCCAACTCCAACCTGACGGGGCAGTCCGCGGGAATAGCAGGGGGATCTCCGCTTAGAACAAAAAGGACTGACTTCATCCAGTTAATGGCAAAGCCAGAATACCTCCCAAATATGGCCAGGGCATCCAGAAAGGCAATCAATGAGGTCCTGGGGGTGGATAAGTACAAGAGAATGTCATCAGCGTAAAGCGATATTTTATCTTCCCACTCAGAAGTCCAACTCAACCCCCTGATCGACCTGTCCCACCAGACCCATGCCGCAAGCGGCTCAAGCGCCAGGGAAAACAGCAGTGGAGAGAGAGGACAGCCCTGTCAAGTACCCCTCCCCAAGAGGAAATCCGCAGACCTATGATTATTAACCACCACTCTGGCCAGGGATCCGAATACAAAAGACGGACCCAATCTGTGAACTCCGAACCAATGGCCATCTTGCCCAAAACCGCAAAGAGATAAGGCCACTCGACTCTATCGAAGGCCATAGTAGCATCCAATGACAACAGGACTGTCGGCTAATGTATTTTCGAAGCGCCACCCAGGATCCCGTGCAGTCTACGCAAATTAAGGGCAGTATTGCGGCGGGGCATAAAGCCGGATTGATCCAGATGGATCAATGTCGTAATGACCTTTACCAGCCGAGTCGCGAGTAATTTTGCTAAGACCTTCGGTTCGGCATTCAAGAGTGAGATCGGCCGATAAGAGGAACACTCCACCTTCGGTTTACCGTCCTTGTGTATAACTACAATATTGGCGACTCGCTGATTGTAAGGAAGCCGACCCCTCTCTCTGCTCTCAAGAAACATTGCTCTAATGTAGGGTGCCAGTTTATTAGCATTAACCTTATAGAGCTCAATGGGGAGCCCGTTTGGGCCAGAGGCCTTCCCGGAATGGACCCCTCTGATGGCCTGCTCATCTCCAACACTGTTAAGTGTTGTACACTCTTTTTGAAATTAGGATCTCCATATTGTGTCATCTGGAAAAACTGTGAGGAAACTCACCTGCAGTAAAAACTTCCCTAGCCATTTGTGAATTAAAGTTCGTACAGCAAATCCTTTAAGCCTCAGGTGATATCAAACTTTCCAGCTTACTGGCTGAGTCGTACTGTTAACTTGACCACATGGACATTGACTTGATGCATGCCGGAAGTGCTACTCTCCTATATGACTGTGTGCCTAGGACATTAAAACATTCAATAGTAAACCTCGTTCTTAACAAACCTCAGTAGGTCCCAAATAGTGAGTTAACTTTTTTCACATCTTAAACCCTCTTTTCCTTACAATATTATAACAGGAAATGTTATTTCACAAAAATAATTTTGTGGAAACTCGTTCAGTTCACCATCATTATCAATCAGAATTCACACAATACAGAGGAGTCTAAATTGCTGTTGGAAACATCAAGGAAGACCTCACATCTTTAGCCATATCCTATAGCCATATGAATTTATATAGTGGTTACCTTTCCAGTAACCAGGCATATGAAATACACAATACCAGGCAGGGCTGGCATTAATCTCGTTTTTTAACCTGGTCAGAAAGCAATTCAGTCAGGGGGACTGCAGCCTTTGGAGCCATCCAACAAAGATTTTGTAGCATAATAAAAGCCAGAGAACACGCTGTCTCTCTTGCTACCTGCCCATTCCTTGTCATCTGAATACATACATTTGCTGACATCTTTACATACATTGCAGTTTTTGGGTAGTCGGTTGATTTCTCTCGACAACTCCTGGTCAAAATAAACTCCAAGGCTCTTAATTGTCCTGCTCATAGGTTTTTATAAAGTTTGGTCAGATGACTTTTAGATTCAGTCTGTTTGGCATCTAGAGACAACCTTGTCTGAGCAGCCCGATCATTGAAGCCCTTTATATGTCTTTAAGAAAACATGTTTTGGGTATGATCAGTGTACTTACTAGTCAAATTCTTAGCCTTGCTGTACTGTGGCTCCAGTGGGAGTGATGCACTCTTCAGTCTCTCACTGCCTCCACCACTGACCACATACATTGAAAATATAAGGGCCAGTGGTGGAAACACAGAAAGAGCAATGATAGAAGAGGAAAAACAAGGTCCCTCTGATTGGTCAATTTTGCTGAGCACTAACGCCTGCCGATCAAAGAGATTATTTAAAAGTAATTGGAGATATCCTAGTAGCTAGGAATGAAATTCCTACATCTATCCATAATAGTGAAAAGGTGTCATGGTCTTTGTCATTCACAGAAATGGTACTATGCTCAGAAGGGCCCAATTCCACTCATCACCGAAAGTGAGAGCAACAACAATAGAAGAGGATGCAGTGTAACAACAGCAGCTGACCTTTGAACTAGGGAACTGGGGTCGATTGTCTGCATCAGCTCAACATCCTGGGAAACAAAAAACCCGAAATTAATGTGTCCCTGTGTAATGTAACTGGTGCTCATGAAATGCGCTACAATACCTTCGGGTCAAGTTTTTTCAATATAAATCTGCACCAAAAAAAACAGTACAGATCGGGCCATATAAGAGGACGGGTGTAGGGAAGTGAAGGGTTGGAAGTGATATCCGAAATGACAGAACGAGAGGAGGTGAGAGAGTACCTTTATAAAACGAACAGCTGTATTCCTTTCTCTTTGCTTTTATGCCTTTTGAAGAGTACCTTTTGATTTCCCTTCCCTGGTGTGATAAGGTGTGAAACGGTAGAATCTAAAAAGAACTATTTCACTGAAAATTAACCAAAGATATTCAAAAGTAATAATACATTCTTGCTTTTAGACTGACGTATCATTGGGTAAGCACCCAACACACTTTACCACACTGGCACTTGCATCTAAATAAGAGGCAGTGGCATTGTAATAGAAATAAAAGTATGTGGTTAAGAGCACCCCACTCTGATGTATTCAACTTTAGTCTCTGGTACAATCTGTAACAATACAGCTTCCGATTCTCATCCACTACTGTTAGTTATTGGGATTCTTAGCACACAAGGTATTGAAGAAAAATATATGAAATCTCTAATTGAGTTAGTGGATTTCTGTATAAGTGTTTCTATCTTTTTATGTCTTGAAGCTTTGTTACACACAGTTTACAATAAATCATACAGTCACTGAGGAAATACTTCTAGAGGGCATGGGAGATGGATCCCAAACAACATCACGCTGCAGAGGCACAACAGCATGCAAGATCTGCAGCAAGAGAGAATAACAGTCAGCTCTCCTACAGTATGTATCCTCTTGTGGAGCATACAGCTGAGGGGCACACAGTACATCTGAAGCATCGAAGATTGACTCTCAAGCTCCAGTCCCTGCTTTGGTGATGAGCATTTAATACTGAACATGGGTATATGCACTAGGTCTCTAAGATTAGAGTTGATGCTTCACACTGCAGTCCCACTGGCTCGTCATATGCCGTTTTGAACGTCATTGTTAGGATGTGGATAGCCCTGGTGTTGGACAGGCCGCATGGTCGGGCTGCCCCCTCCCCGCAATGGAACCTGGACCCTGGCTCCCCCTGCATCCCCAGCCAGAGTCCCCGACGACCACCCGAAGTACACTGCAATTCCTCACCCACAAGACACCAGCTCCGGACCCAGCTGGCCCGGGTCACCATCCACACCACGGCCTCGGCCCAGCCGCCATCTTGGGCCACTGCAGCACGAGGCCGCGTGGCCTCAACTCGACCCTCACCCTGGGCCCGGCCGGGCCCGACATCGAGGCACCAACCTCCCCCCAGGAGGCAGAGTGACCACTTGGCGAGTCAATGGGAGAAAGGAATCGTCAACGGCTCTCCTCCGCCAGGTGTCGATCACCCCCGGCCGCCTGGGCGCTGGCTCCACCCCCCTGCTGGGTGTCTGGACTTCCTCATCCCGGACCTCCCGGCCCCCCAGGCGCAAGGGTCCGGACATCAAAGGGGACCAGACCTATAACTGGGGCAGGACCAGACCAGGAAGCCAGTTGTATCCTGGAGTCGAGAGACCCGAGAAGAACTCATCTGTGACTGGCCTGCTGGCGCTGCCGCGGCCCTCTGCCTCGTGAAACCATCGTCTTGGCCTGCTGGCGCTGCCGCGGCCCTCTGCCTGGTGAAACCATCGTCTTGGCCTGCTGGCGCTGCAGCGGCCCTCTGCCTCGTGAAACCATCGTCTTGGCCTGCTGGCGCTGCCGCGGCCCTCTGCCTCGTGAAACCATCGTCTTGGCCTGCTGGCGCTGCCGCGGCCCCCCTGCCTAGGGAGACTATCATCTTGGCCTGCTGGCGCTGCCGCGGCCCGATCCACAGACACTCCAGCTCGAGGATTGTGAGCTCGCCTCTTACCACTACCCGTACCGATCCGGTACCAAGACTGTCCCGCTACCCCCTTTTCCCTACAGAGACTAGAAGTGAGAGGACCCCCGGGTCCGAGATATCCTGTATCGCTGATATCCTTGCCTTAAGAACCTTATATAAAGCATTGAACTCGACTTGGTGTGGTGCCTGTTTGTGGGGAGGGAGGTAACTTGTCTGTACGATCGCAGGAGACGGTCCCACTCGGGGATCTCTCCCTCAGTATCCGGCCGACCCTCAGGGTCCCCGTCTAACATTGGTGGCCAGCGACGGGATCCGAACCTACGCATAATCGTACAGAAAGTCACCCGACCCACGACACACGACCACCATGACAACAGAGAGCGGAACAACGGAGAAATTCCAGATGGAAAAATTGGAAGACTACAACCACCGAGAACTGAAGCAATATTGCATGGAACTTGGTCTCCCAACCACGGGTCTGAGTACGAAGGAAGACTTCAAACGAGCCCTAGAAGCCTGGGCGGAAACGGGTACGGCCGTACCCCGAACACAAACAACCGAGACGAGCCCCGCACCAACTAAAGAAAGAGCGGGTCTCTCCCTGGAAGAGATCCGAGAAAGAGAAAAAACCAGACTCCACGAATTAGAACTAGCCCGACTTCGCTTGGATGGAGAACTCAAGCTGGCAGAACAAAAAATAACCCTGGAACACTTACGGCTCAGGGAAGAGCGAGAAGACAAGCAAAGACAGAGAGAGCTAGAGGAAAAGAGACTAGAGTACGAACATGAGCGCAATCTCAAAACACTGGAGATCCAGAAACAGAATAAAGACCTCGGGCTCCCCGAACGACCGACCCCGTCTGCCTCGACCGAACCCAAGGTTCACATCCCCAAAGATGTCATCCGGGAATACCACAAGAACGATGATATACAGCAGTGGTTTAAAGCCTATGAGGTGGCCATGACCTCCCACCGGATTCCCCGAAGCGATTGGGGAGCCGGATTATGGGGGAGGTTTGTCAACGAAGGGCGGGACGCCCTGCTACAACTCCCGGACCAGCTGATGACCTCCTACGACCACATGAAGGCCGCCCTCCTCACTCGATACGGGCTCACACCGGAGATGTACCGCCAACGGTTCCGCGACTGCAAACGGATTCCGGGTACAACTTGGGTGGAGTACGTGAACTTTTTTAGCCGAGCCTTCGAGGGGTGGATCAAGGGCAACAAAGTAACCACCTACGAACAACTCTTTGACCTTATCGTATGGGAGCACCTGTCGAACAACTGCTTCGTGGAGCTCCGGCAACACCTCCTGGACAGTAAGCTAACCGACCCTCGACAACTCGCCGTCGAAGCCGACCGGTGGGAAAGCACCCGAGTTGGCCGGAACGCACCCAGAGAATTATCCAGACCGTATCGCCCCCGAGGGGGAGGAGGAAGTCAGGGTCGGGGGAGAGACCCCGGCCCCTCGTCACCCCCCAGAAACCCCTCGACCCCGGTTGGCCGAGGAAGCCCTGCCGTCCGGGCCGGTTTCCGGGCCAACATTACGTGCCACAGGTGCCAGCGACCCGGCCACTACGCCAGTGATCCCAATTGCCCAAAGAATCCGAACACTACCCCCCGCCAAGTTGCAGCGGCGGCCCTAGGGGAAGAACTAATCCCGGAAGACCAAGAAGAGTACGAGACCGATCCCTCTGAATGGGCACCCGCCGCCATGGCACTGGTCTGCTTAGGGGAGAGAGACATGATTCCGCGGGCCCCCCTTCCCGCCAACACCCAGAAGTACGGTCAATGGGTCAACATTAATGGCCGCCGGGCGGAAGCCCTCCGCGACACCGGGGCCAGTGTAACGGCGGTCCGACGCCACCTCGTCACTCCAGACCAAATCTTGCCGAACATTCTTTGCCCTGTCCGATCAGCCGACAATTCCGAAAGCCTATGCCACATGGCCTGCGTCCCCTTCGAGTGGGGAGGAGTAACAGGGATGTTAAAAGTAACTGTCCGCGATGATGCCCCCGTGGACTGCCTCCTAGGAAACGACCTTGAAAGCTCTCCCTGGGCAGCTGTCGAACGGAGGGAGCACCTGGGGATGCTCGGCCTCCCCGAATGGGTCTGCGTCACGACCAGGTCCATGACCGCCCGCGCGGTCCCCAGCCCAGAAGAGCCCGAGTGGCCAGAACCTCCTCCCGCGCTCATCCCCGAGGAGGCCGCCCCAGAAGCCAGTCCATTGACCCAAACCGAAGAAGGATCCGACCAGCTTCGGGACGTCCCTGACCTGGCACAATGGCGGCAGGAGGGAGGCCCCACGCAGGAACAATTCCGGGCCGAACAGAAAACCTGTCCCTCTCTCGAAGGACTCCGGCAGCAAGCCCTGGCCCAGAGCGCCGGGGATACCTCGGGGGCCCACTGGATCTACTGGGACCAAGACCTGCTCTACAGCGAGCAGAAAGTTGCAGAACTAGGGGCCAGTCGGGTGCTGGTGGTGCCCCTTCGCTTCCGAGACTTCCTCCTGAACTTAGCCCACGATGTCCCCCTTGCCGGACACCTGGGGCAGGATAAAACCTACGACCGCCTGGTGACCCATTTTTTCTGGCCCCACATGCGGAAGGATGTCACCAACCACTGCAAGGCCTGCCCCACCTGCCAGGCCAGCGGAAAAAGTGGCCGAAAAATCAAAGCACCGTTACAACCCTTTCCTGTCGTCACCACCCCGTTTGAACGAGTGGGAATAGACATTGTGGGGCCCCTCGACCCTCGAACAGCCCAAGGACACCGGTTCATCCTGGTCCTTGTAGACCACGCCACCCGCTATCCCGAGGCCATCCCTCTTCGGACCGTGACGGCCCCCGTGGTGGGCCGGGCCCTGATGGGGATCTTCTCCCGGGTGGGGTTCCCCCGAGAGGTCGTCAGTGACAGGGGCACGAACTTTATCTCCAGATATATGAAGTCCCTCTGGCAACAATGCGGGGTCACCTACAAATTCACGACCCCCTATCACCCGCAAGGAAACGGACTGGTCGAGAGATTCAACCGCACCCTCAAGGGGATGATTATGGGTCTAGAAGAACCCCTTCGACGCCAGTGGGACGTGCTACTTCCCTGCCTCCTGTTTGCCTATCGGGAGGTCCCGCAGAAGTCCCTCGGCTTCAGCCCCTTTGAACTCCTGTACGGGCACCCCGTCCGGGGCCCCCTCAGCCTAGTCAAGGAAGGTTGGGAGCAGCCTCCCCAGAAAAATCCCCCGGACATCTACCGGTATCTCCTGGCTCTCCGCAACCAGACCCGGCGGTTCCGAGACGCCGCCAAAGCCAACCTCGAGGCCAGTCAGGAGGACATGAAGAGGTGGTACGATCAGCACACGTCCTCCATTGAGTTCGAACCTGGACAACAGGTCTGGGTGATGTCCCCGGTTGAGCCCTGTGCACTCCAAGACAGATGGTCCGGGCCCTTCAAGGTAATCGAACGCAAGGGGCCCGTCACCTATTTAATCGACATGGAGACTGCCCGGAACCCCCTACGGGTCCTCCATGCCAACAGGCTCAAACCCTATTTTGTGCGATCCGAACTCAGCCTCCTGATGGCTACCGATAATGGGACAGAAGAAGACTCTGAACCCCTTCCGGACTTACTGAGGGCCCTCGAGCAGGATGGCTCAGTGGAAGGGGTCCAGCTCTCCGAGGCCCTGTCCCCGGAGCAACACCAAGACTGCCAAACGCTCCTGAGGCAGTTCGCCTCCCTGTTCTCCCTCACCCCCGGAGTCACCCCCTGGTGCCTCCACGATGTGGACACCGGGGACAGCCCTCCTATTCGACACCGAGCGTACCGCGTACCAGACCGGGTACGAGCCTGCATCCAGACCGAGGTGTCCAAAATGCTGACCCTAGGAGTGATCGAACCCTCAGACAGTCCCTGGGCGAGCCCAGTCGTCCTAGTTCCCAAGGCAGCTGCCCCGGGCGTTGCCCCTGAGCTCCGGTTCTGCGTGGACTATCGGGGGCTGAATGCAGTTACCCGGACCGACGCTCATCCCATCCCCCGGGCAGACGAGCTAATTGACCGGATGGGGGCCGCCCGCTACCTGAGCATCTTCGACCTAACAGCGGGCTACTGGCAGATCGGCCTCACCCCTAGGGCCCAAGAAGGATCCGCCTTCTCTACCCCAGACGGGCACTACCACTTTAAAGTCATGCCCTTCGGCATGAAAAACGCCCCGGCAACGTTCCAACGGCTGGTAAACCAGGTACTGGCGGGCCTGGAAGGCTTCAGCGCCGCCTACCTGGACGACATTGCTGTGTACAGCCACCAGTGGACCGACCACCTCCGCCACCTGCGGGAGGTTCTACACGCCCTCCAGCAAGCCGGGCTCACCATCAAAGCCAGCAAGTGCCAGGTTGGCCAAGGGTCCGTGACCTACCTGGGACACCAAGTGGGAAGCGGGCTGGTGGCCCCTCTCCAACTCAAGATTGCTGCCATCCAGGCCTGGCGACCCCCTACGACCCAAACGGAGGTCCGGGCCTTCCTGGGGCTCACCGGATACTACCGACGGTTCATGAAGGACTATGGCAGCATCGTGGGGCCCCTCACAGAGCTCACCTCCAAAAAAAAGCCCCAAAACCGTCAACTGGACCCCGGACTGCCAATCGGCCTTCGAAAAGCTAAAGACCGCCATGTGCACGGCCCCCGTGCTCCAGGCTCCCGACTACAGCCGGGAATTCATTGTGCAGACGGACGCCTCCGATCATGGTGTGGGGGCCGTCCTCTCCCAACTCAACGCCGAAGGGATCGACCAGCCAGTGGTCTTCATCAGCAGACGCCTATTGCCCCGAGAACAGCGCTGGAGCACCATTGAGAGGGAGGCCTTCGCCGTAGTCTGGGCACTCAAGAAGCTCCGGCCATACCTCTTCGGCACCCACTTCCGGGTGCAAACAGACCACCGACCCCTGCAATGGCTGATGCAAATGCGGGGGGAGAACCCGAAGCTGTTGCGCTGGTCCATCTCCCTACAGGGGATGGACTTCACGGTGGAACATCGTCCAGGCCAGGACCACGCCAACGCCGACGGCCTGTCACGCTTTTTCCGCCTCAGCGAGGAGAGTCCCCAGGAAGATGGCTGACTCTCCCCGCCTTCAGCTGGGGGGGACGCATGTTGGACAGGCCGCATGGTCGGGCTGCCCCCTCCCCGCAATGGAACCTGGACCCTGGCTCCCCCTGCATCCCCAGCCAGAGTCCCCGACGACCACCCGAAGTACACTGCAATTCCTCACCCACAAGACACCAGCTCCGGACCCAGCTGGCCCGGGTCACCATCCACACCACGGCCTCGGCCCAGCCGCCATCTTGGGCCACTGCAGCACGAGGCCGCGTGGCCTCAACTCGACCCTCACCCTGGGCCCGGCCGGGCCCGACATCGAGGCACCAACCTCCCCCCAGGAGGCAGAGTGACCACTTGGCGAGTCAATGGGAGAAAGGAATCGTCAACGGCTCTCCTCCGCCAGGTGTCGATCACCCCCGGCCGCCTGGGCGCTGGCTCCACCCCCCTGCTGGGTGTCTGGACTCCCTCATCCCGGACCTCCCGGCCCCCCAGGCGCAAGGGTCCGGACATCAAAGGGGACCAGACCTATAACTGGGGCAGGACCAGACCAGGAAGCCAGTTGTATCCTGGAGTCGAGAGACCCGAGAAGAACTCATCTGTGACTGGCCTGCTGGCGCTGCCGCGGCCCTCTGCCTCGTGAAACCATCGTCTTGGCCTGCTGGCGCTGCCGCGGCCCTCTGCCTCGTGAAACCATCGTCTTGGCCTGCTGGCGCTGCCGCGGCCCTCTGCCTCGTGAAACCATCGTCTTGGCCTGCTGGCGCTGCCGCGGCCCTCTGCCTCGTGAAACCATCGTCTTGGCCTGCTGGCGCTGCCGCGGCCCCCCTGCCTAGGGAGACTATCATCTTGGCCTGCTGGCGCTGCCGCGGCCCGATCCACAGACACTCCAGCTCGAGGATTGTGAGCTCGCCTCTTACCACTACCCGTACCGATCCGGTACCAAGACTGTCCCGCTACCCCTTTTTCCCTACAGAGACTAGAAGTGAGAGGACCCCCGGGTCCGAGATATCCTGTATCGCTGATATCCTTGCCTTAAGAACCTTATATAAAGCATTGAACTCGACTTGGTGTGGTGCCTGTTTGTGGGGAGGGAGGTAACTTGTCTGTACGATCGCAGGAGACGGTCCCACTCGGGGATCTCTCCCTCAGTATCCGGCCGACCCTCAGGGTCCCCGTCTAACACCTGGTCTTGTTACTTTGTCGCCGAACAATGAGATAGGTTGCTGAACGCAACAGTGGTTGTGATTGTGGTGGTTGGGAGGCAAGGTTAACTGTACTTTATCAAAGACAGGACAAATGAAGCAATGGTTGTGACAGTACTTCCCTTTCTAGACTGTCTCACAGGACCAGGTTTATGCTGCCATTGACGATGAAATGCCACCATCAATAAGATGTGTCTCACTTGGGGAGAAGATGGATGCCGGACTGAAGCAGTCTTAAAACCGCTCACAATTAGCAACCTTGTGCGGCGGCTGCCGCTTCCCTGCGCGTGCAGCCGAGCCGATCTTCCTCCGACCATTAAGCGGTCGTGTGAAAGTAAAAAATATACGAACATTGGATACACACAAAATCCGATCCGGCATCCGCCCCCCGCCCATAGTGCTCACTAATGAGAGAACAGCCAACGGGGAATGGCGCTTGAATTTCTAATTGCCACCCTGTGAATAAGTGACAGCGACCCCCCAGTCCGTGTCCTGAGGAGAACCCCTAGAATCAAATTGGGTTCGAAACGCGTTGACTTTCCATCCAAGATACAAAACAGACGGGGCTGTATAGGAATTAAATAATACACTAGTAATTACTTACTCCATCACGTGTCATTCCTATTACTAGCACCCCATTATGAATTACAATATGTATCTTGTGTTGGTGTTGACAAGTAGGCGAATGTAACTATCAATTTGTCCACTTGTTTATCATTATTCAGGACTGGTGCCTCAAAATTAATTCTTCTGAGGCATTGCACAGTTGTCTATGTGATTTTATGTGACAATTCCTTTGTGTAAAAATTCTTCGTTTGACATGTTTATTTCATTGTATTGAATGTATGTATGTATTTGTTAAAAAGTTTTGTTGTTATTTTTTGATGACATAAGAAAAATACTTTTTCAAAAAATTGCTTTATAAAATATGAATTGATTCAACGTAATGGTTGTCCAACCTAGTAATTTACTTGACTAGGCGATGCATTATTTGTAAATGTAACCTGCTCGGCCACTTGTTTTTGTTTACTCACCATCAATAAAGTAGCATGCAAATAGGAATCGGGGTCCCCGTAGTTCCCTGCCACACCATAACCTTTCCAGGATTTGACAGACTACTGTTGTTTTCCTCTGCATTTTAAGTTTCAGATGCCGCAGACCTTGTACTTCCTTTTCCCCTGCGCCATAAGTGGGAGTATACTGTACTGGTTTCAACAGAGAGGTATATACACAATTAGGAGCAAAGAGGGAAAACAGAACCGAGTCGCCCTCCACTCATATAGTCATCAATACAACAATGACCGGGTCCTTAGAGGCAATTCTACGTAAATTCAAACGTGTACAACGTATTGTAATTTTACAATTATCTCTCCTTCCTTATATGCAGTTGGGGTAGAGAGTACCACGTTTACTTGCCAATGTGAAAAAAAATGTGTGTAGGCGAGATGACCCCTCACGGGCGAACCACCATCGGGATACCTGATAGGTACTCACCAGATAAGACCTGTTCTCATCATTGGCCGTCATCAAGCCCAGAAATAAACGTGTCCAACAGAAAAAATGATAATAGTACTGCATTTATTACTATTGACATTTTTTTCACATTAGATATACACTAGTGGTGTGTACATTCATTCAGACTGTCTTATTTGGGATGGAGGTTTTTTAAGTTGGTAAGTAAACGTGGTACTCTCTACCCCAACTGCATATAAGAAAGGGGAATTATAATACGTTGTACACGTTTGAATTTACGTAGAATTGCCTCTAAGGACCCGGTCATTGTTGTATTGATGTTCAACAGAGAGGTGTCAAACAATCAATCAATCAAGATATTTGTATAGCGCGCTACTCACCCGGAGGGTCTCAAGGCGCTTGGGGGTGGGGGGTCCGCTACTGCTCGAACAGCCAGGTCTTGAGTTGCTTCCTGAAGGAGAGGTGGTCTTGGGTCAGACGGAGGTGGATGGGGAGGGAGTTCCAGGTCTTGGCTGCCAGGTAGGAGAAGGATCTTCCTCCCAAGGTGGCTCTTCGGATGCGTGGAACGGCAGCGAGGGCGTGGCTGGTCGATCGTAGCTGGCGAGTGGAAGTGTAGAAGGTCAGGCGGTTGTTGAGGTACATGGGGCCCAGGTCGTGGAGGGCCTTGTGTGCGTGGGTGAGGAGTCGGAACGTGATTCTCTTGCTGACGGGGAGCCAGTGCAGGTCTCTCAGGTGTCCGGAGATGTGGCTGTGTTGGGGGATGTCCAGGATGAGTCGTGCGGAGGCGTTCTGGATGCGTTGGAGTCTCTTCTGTAGTTTGGCTGTGGTTCCGGTGTAGAGGGTGTTTCCATAGTCCAGTCGGCTGGTGACGAGTGCCTGGGTGACCGTCTTCCTGGTTTCGGTGGGGATCCATCGGAAGATCTTTCGGAGCATGCGTAGGATGTTGAAACATGATGATGAGACGGCGTTGACTGGTCTGGTCATCGAGAGGGAGGAGTCTAGGATGAAGCCCAGGTTGCGTGCGTGGTCCGTTGGTTTGGGTGCGCTGCCCAGGGCAGGGGGCCACCAGGAGTCGTCCCAGGCTGAGGGTGTTGATCCAAGGATGAGAACCTCCGTCTTGTCTGAGTTCAGTTTCAGGCGGCTGTTCATCATCCACTCGGCTATGTCTTTCATCCCTTCGTGTAGGTTGGTTCTGGCGGTGGCTGGGTCGTTGGTGGGGGAGAGGATTAGCTGGGTGTCATCGGCGTAGGAGATGATGTTGAGGTTGTGTTGGCGTGCGATGGCTGCAAGGGGGCTCATGTAGACGTTGAAGATGGTGGGGCTGAGTGATCCTTGTGGTACGCCGCAGATGACTTCGGTGGCCTCGGATGTGAACTAAACATGGGCAAATTTTGCGAATTTGCGATCCGCGAATTTGCGAATTTGCGATCCGCAAAATTTGCGAATTTTTTAATTTTTGCGTGTTCGCGGGGCGCTTGGCGTGTTCGCGGGGCGCTTTGCGTGTTCGCGGGTTTTTTTTGTGCGAGACCGCGATGCGCCCTCTGGTTCATCACTGCCACCGTCTCGTTTTTTTTGTGCCCTTCTGCCCTCTGCCCCACTCGTTTTTGTGCCCTTCTGCCTCTGCCCCACTCGTTTTTGTGCCATTCTGCCATCTGCCCCACTCGTTGTTGTGCCCTTGTGCCCCTTGCCCCACTCGTTTTTGTGCCATTCTGCCCTACTCGTTGCTATGCCCTTGTGCCCCTTGCCCCACTTGTTTTTGTGCCATTCTGCCCTCTGCCCCACTCGTTGTTGTGCCCTTGTGCCCCTTGCCCCACTCGTTTTTGTGCCATTCTGCCCTCTGCCCCACTCGTTTTTGTGCCATTCTGCCCTCTGCCCCACTCGTTGTTGTGCCCTTGCCCCACTCATTTTTGTGCCATTCTGCCCTCTGCCCCACTCGTTGTTGTGCCCTTGTCCCACTCGTTTTTGTTCCATTCTGCCCTCTGCCCCACTCGTTGTTGTGCCCTTGTGCCCCTTGCCCCACTCGTTTTTGTGCCATTCTGCCCTCTGCCCCACTCGTTGCTGTGCCCTTGTGCCCCTTGCCCCACTCGTTTTTGTGCTATTCTGCCCTCTGCCCCACTCGTTGTTGTGCCCTTGTGCCCCTTGCCCCACTCGTTTTTGTGCCATTCTGCCCTCTGCCCCACTCGTTTTTGTGCCATTCTGTCCTCTGCCCCACTCGTTTTTGTGCCATTCTGCCCTCTGCCCCACTCGTTGTTGTGCCCTTGTGCCCCTTGCCCCACTCGTTTTTGTGCCATTCTGCCCTCTGCCCCTCGTTGTTGTGCCCTTGTGCTCCACTCGTTTTTGTGCCATTCTGCCCTCTGCCCCACTCGTTGTTGTGCCCTTGTGCCCCTTGCCCCACTCGTTTTTGTGCCATTCTGCCCTCTGCCCCACTCGTTGTTGTGCCCCTGTCCCACTCGTTTTTGTGCCATTCTGCCCTCTGCCCCACCCGTTGCTGTGCCCTTGTGCCCCTTGCCCCACTCGTTTTTGTGCCATTTTGCCCTCTGCCCCACTCGTTGCTGTGCCCTTGTGCCCCTTGCCCCACTCGTTTTTGTGCCATTCTGCCCTCTGCCCCACTCGTTGTTGTGCCCCTTGCCCCACTTGTTTTTGTGCCATTCTGCCCCACTCGTTGTTGTGCCCTTCTGCCCTCTGCCCCACTCGTTGCTGTGCCCTTCTGCCCTCTGCCCCACTCCTGTTTTATTTTAGAATGGCGCCGGCAAGCTGCCAGCGCCATTCTAAAATAGTTACTAAGTTAGCTTCATCAGGAAGCACTAATAGATAAAATAAAGCAGGTGCTCGAGCACCTGCATTTTATCTATTAGTGCTTCCTGTTGATGCTAAATTAGTAACTATTTTAGAATGGTGCTGGCAGCTTGCCGGCGCCGTTCTAAAATAGTTACAAGCTTGAAGCTTGAACTTTTGCCCCCCGGATCCGTTCCGCTCGCGGATTTTCGGGGAATTCGCGGATCGCGAATTTGCCGAAAATCCACAAAATCCGCGAGCGGAACGGATTTTGCGCCCATGCTTAATCTGAACGGGGGGAGGCGGACTCTCTGGGTTCTTCCGGCGAGGAACGAGGTGATCCACTCTATTGCCTTCTCTTGGATTCCGATGTTGCTGAGGCGCTGCACTAGGGTGCAGTGGCAGACAGTATTGAACGCTGCCGAGAGGTCCAGGAGGATGAGGGCCGCTGTTTCCCCGTTGTCGAGCAGGGCTCGGATGTCGTCAGTGGCTGCGATGAGGGCAGTCTCGGTGCTGTAGTTGGCTCGGAAGCCGGACTGCGAGTGGTCGAGGGATCCGTTCGTCTCGAGGAAGGCGGCAAGCTGTCTGTTGACGGTCTTCTCGATGACTTTGGCAGGAAAAGGAAGGAGCGAGATGGGGCGGTAGTTCTTGAGGTCGGACTGGATGTAAAGAAATGTTGGTTATTGTAGCCAATAGGACACAAGTTTATGAAGTAGGGCCCATTGCACCTTGGGTGGAACCCAGTTTTTCTGCTATAATGTGTAGTAAGCCACATACAAACCCCAGGTTTTTAGTCTTGTCCTGCTTGGTGCCCGTGATCAACTAGTTGGTTGTACCTTGCTTTTGCTTGATCTAAGCTCAACTGTACGTTTTGCATAATATATTGAATAGGACACACCTGGTCAGTCAGAGTAGGTACAGATGTTCATGGGTTTGGGTGCTTGAAGGTAAGAAATGTGGGTGGTAACAAAGACTACTAAATGGGAACAGCCTGTAGGACTGTGAAAGGAGATGTCACACACTGCCTCAGCCAGTCAAAATAAATCCACCCAAAACACTGATGACTGATAAGTAGCAGTGTAGATACTGCTTCATTGTCTGATTGAGCAACTTGGTTTGCCCATCTGTTGGAGAGTGGTGACTTGTTAATAAACTGTTGACATCAGTAACATCACCAACTTGACCAAAATTGGGATGTGACCTGGGATCTTCTATCAGAGATGAAGATATTTGATAAGCCATGAAGGCAAACAACATGGATCACCCGAAGCTGTGTAGGATGCTGTAGCTTGTCATGTTAAGGTGTCTTCTCTATGGTTCTGTGAAACCTGAAAAGTAGATTACAACAAAGTCTAACTAAAGAAAAAAACTAACATCCAGCGCACCTTTTGTGGGGTAAGTAGAGGCGCATAAATTGAAGGTTGTGATGATCTGTGCCTCACACACAGGAGATGGTGCATGTTTTCTCGAAACGGTTCACTGATGGAAAATAACTTATTTCCATCAATGATTTATTTTATTAATGCTGATATCAGTTTCCAATACATGTAAGACATGGGATGCAAGTGAATACTTTTCTCATGCCTTGGAAAATAACACCCTCTGTCTTATTTGAGGCATCTGAGTCTACTACAAAGGGTTATTCGGAATTTGGGTCTTCTGATATAGGGTAATAATAAAGGCCTTTTATGCTGGAAGGCTTCTTCAACCTATGTGGACCAGGGAAAGAGTGGTATTCGTACGTAGGAGCCTTCTGATTGGTGAGATTATTTGAGAAAAGTCAATAATGCAACAACAGAAAGTGGTAAACTCAGTATAAACAGTTTTTCTCCAACTGTTTGAATGTTTAGCCAGTCTCTAACAGCCTTGCTGTTTTGCTCTACCATTCACATGCCAGAATGGGTGAGGCTCACCCCCAAGAATCCTATTTCTCTTACTTGAAACTTGCATTTAGTGAGCCTACAGTACAATTGATGTTTTCCTAAAAGTAGCGTGTTAGTAGAAACGGTTGGGAGTGAAACCCAAAGGGCATTACAGTACATAAAAAGACAGCACTTGGCCTAAAACACTGGTTTCTGTTTTAAGTGAACCAAGTAATAAGCCTGCAACAAGTTCAGCTCTATAAAGATGGGAGCTCCTCTAGCTAATATTTAATAGCCCGGCTCTCATTGAAAAGTCTCATCCACATATTTTAAGTTTTGCAGTGTAATGTAGGTCTTTCCCTCCCAAAATTAGATTTTCAAGAACATTTCCTTCCAAAATGAGTTTCCCATATGTTGTGGTCTTCATTAGATGGCAACAATTGTTAGTAGCACAATGAAACCAAGGGATGAGGTGACAATTTTTTTTTATGAATATCAAATCAAACATGGCAGAATGTTGATGCATTTACAATGTCAGCTTTTTAAAAAAGTGGAAAGCATTGTGTCTTGGAACATTTGACTGTATACTTCTTCACAGTCTTTATTTCAAACAGAGAACCTCTCAATAATCGAATCCTTTTGCGAATAGCAGGCCAGTAGTATTTTCAGCAATTGAAATATACACCTTTTTTCAGTTTAGGTTAAGCTAGTTTTCTTTCATGGGGTTATCTAGGGGACTTGCACTTCCATATAAACCCTATTCTTATTAAGTGTTTGATAAAGAGGAGTTGGTATATACAGCAAATTAAATTAACTGTTACTTTTATCAAAATATACTATCAGATAATGATCAAATGTTATTTATTCCACATTTCATTATCAACAATAGTTTGTAAACATTATTAACAATAGTGTTTGTAAACAAATAGATGACTTAATATAAATATATCTGTCTGTGGCCATGAAAGTACTGCCCAAATTTTTAAACTGTAATGCCTTTTTAGGTCTCGCGCCTAGCGTTACACTGCGCAGCAGTGTTCGCGCAGTGAGAGTCCTTTTGTCCAGGTTTCAGAAATGAACCCCGGAAATGAACACGCTCGTGCGTGTGGTTTTACTTTTGCAGCCTGCTATTGGCCTTTCCCTGCGTGTTCGTTTTAAAGATAGCACACAATAGGCCAGAGGCGGGCGCATAGCTCCGCCCCAGGCCTATTGGTGTCTATTACGCGCATTTCTGCCATATGGTTTCAATTATCGTGCCCAGACACGGGCGCGATAATTGAAAGCATATGGCGCGCGCACCACTCGCGGCTTTTTTTTCCTTTTGTGCTTGTTTCATGGCGCCTGGTCCGCACCCCTCGCTCCTTGTTATTTCAGTGGACATGCGTGCTTTAAGTTTCACAAGAGCGACAGCCTCACAGAACTCTGCCCATTGTCTGCTGTGGGTTTGTTGCTTTCGGTCCATCTGCATCAGTTTGTACATCACGAGTCTAGGATTGCAACAATACCGCGCCTTGTTTTATATACAAGGAATGCAAGCAACACTCACTGTGCTGCCCCTTGAGAGATGTTCCCACTTGACATGGCTGTGGGGGGGCTGGAGGCCTCACTGCGGCTGGAGGAGGAGCTCACCTTGACATCTAGCAGGGCCGTCCGAGCCTTTCTAAAAAGTCAGCCGAGAGGACTCGTACACTACACTCAGCGCGTCATTGAACGTGCTTCCTGCACTGACCTGCTGGCGCTGCTCTGCAGCCTGTGCTCTGAGGCAGACAGCGCAGAAGGTAAGGTGCGCGCGCGCCGCTGTGTATATTCTACGTATGCAACTCTTAGAAATGAAAAGACAGAATCTAGGCGCTATCATTTTAGTTTGTCTTTTTCCTTACCCCGCGCCACCTGGCCATGACTCGAATAGTCGGCTTTCTTTCAGAAGTTTATAGGGCATCACTTTTGACAGAAGTTGGCGAGTGCTGCTACCGAGTCCAGTTTGCCTCTCTTCGAAAGAAGTCATATCATAATGGAATTCAGTCATGAGGTCAGTTATCGATCTGAAGAAGAAGAAATAATTAAAACAAGTTAAATGAGAACGGCGAATTCCAGGACACAGTAAGGTATTCGCAGCAGGAGCGCTGTCGCTATGAGCTATGTTACTAGAGTTTCCTGTCTCAGACAGAGCCCGCCGCACAGGGTCAGTAATAACGGTGTTTCTTTTGCCCAAAATAATAAGTTTGGTTCAAATATGAGTAAATAATTTCCAGAGAATAAGGAGGAGCATACAATTTATGTATTGAAAAACAGCAACTGGACAGTCAATCCAGACATGCTTCCAATTTATGGGATTCCACGGCACTCACCATTACTAACTTACTCAATCCACCTCATTAAAGGAGATCATTGCCTTTGATGGGACTTGCAGAGTAGTCGATATTGACATTTTCAGGTTCTGCAGGTATTGAAAGTGAATGGAGATTTGTGACCCATTTCAATAATTTTTAGTGCAACAGTAATGACTAACCCTTTTCCCAACGACTATAATCTAGTGAATTAATGCAGTTCTTCAATTAACCAATTAAAAAATAACCAGTTAGAAATTTCTCAGGAACATTGTATTACTTATATTTACTGTATGCACCTCATGAGATGGAGGAGGTTCTTAAAGGATGTGGTGTCAAGCACATAACTACAGCACTGCATGAACCTCAAGGAAATGGTCAAGTTAACAAATTGAATTGTGTGCTTAAAAATGGCATTGAATGGGCACGCAAGTCTGCAAGTGAATGAAAAAATGTGTTGAGGGATGAGTTATGGATGTATCGTATTGCTCTTTATTCTGTCACTGAAGCAAGTTGTTGTATTTAGATGTGCTTGTTAGTCTCTACCTCCAGAATCTCCCTGTTGTCATTGAGCTGGATGGGTTCTAGTTCTTGGTTAGACAGTTGGGACGACTCTGTACTAGTGAGTGGTGCGGTGGCTCGTTTCTCCACTCAAACTAAGAACCTACTTGGAGTTCACCTCTCGTGGTTTCTTTGTCAGACACAACATTATTTTTGGCGACGAGGACGAAGAGCCTTTGTGTCACGAGCCACTGCTTCGATTTTTCTTTATTTTCTCTTGCGCTCTCCTTAAAAGTCTTGCTTATTTCCTAGGGGCATTTTGCTCAGAGTCTAATTGTCGTTTGCGGAATAAATTCATTTATTCTACCCCCTCTCACCTTCTCCAGCGGCTGTTTTTTTTTAAAGTCGGGAAACGTGTTTCCCCAGCGTCAGTTTAAGTGTTTGGCAGAATCCAAGGTGAGGAGGTCAAGGGGTGGGCATTGGAAAGAGTGAGCTGTGCTTGTGTGAGCGAATGGAAAACGGAGGAGCTGTCTTACCTTCTCTTTGCGGATGTGTTGGTCCGAGCGGCGAGTGTGAAGACAGAGTGTCTGTTGATCTGCGGGATCTTCTCTCGTCGATTGCCTGCCAGAAATGATGACGTACTGGAATGCGCAAGGGGATTCAGTGGACGCACTGAGCGTCATCCTGACTTCAACGTGTTGCCTGCGACTCTGCCTGTCATCACGCTGTGCACATGCTTTTGATGTCACACGTCCAGTGGTCGCGTATCGCCTGAAGCAGAAATTGGAAACGGAAGCTGTCTTGTTCATTTTTCTGTGCTGTTTCAGGAAACGCTACACGATTTATAGTGTTGAGAACTGCTTCTGAAGTAAGAGATAATTACATTTTGCATGGTGGGTTTTTTTTTTACTCATGGTTTCTTCAGGAATTTGGTCTGCTGGTGTACATTCTGAATATTTTTGAATTCTGTTTTCTAAAATCCTTTGGATATTGAACTGTCTGCTGCTCTGTTCTTTGAAAATTCTTCTGAAGGCATTCAATTTATCGCATAGTTTGTTTTTATTTTTAGCTTTTGTTAAAAAACCAAAAAACATCTACTATGCAGTCTGTTAATCAACCACCTCCCTTGGAAAGCCCTGGAACGCCACAGATTCAATGGAGGCAGTGGTTCGACGCATTCGAGACTTACGTTGGTGCTATTGGCGCTTCCCGATATAGGGCAGAAAGGAAGAAATATTTACTTCTGAACTGTTTGGGATTTGAGGGGAGGGAAGTGTACAAGCACTTACCTGACTTGGTTCTAGAAGAAGGTAAAATACTTGATGAATATCAAGAAACTGTAAAGAAACTTGTCTTTAAGTTTGATGTGCAACCAAGTTTAGTTGTGTTGAGGCACAAATTTTTCAAGAGGGCACAACTTCAGAGTGAGGATGTTGATTCATATTTAAGTGCTTTACGCAAGTTGTGTGCAGAGTGTCAGTTTGGTGAATTTCTTGATCAATTAGTGAGAGATCAATTTATTTCACATTGCAGTGATAAACACATACAGCAGAAGCTACTCACTATGGGGAATCCCACGTTAGAAGAACTTATAGGAGTTGTCAAGAGTCTTGAACTTGCCCAGACTTCCATAAAAGAATTAAGTACTTTGAGTGTTCACAAAGAGAGTGTAAATGCTATTGTTTCTTCTGTGTCTAAGAGTAGCAATTCAAGGAGAGATAAGCCCAATGAGAAGGGCTTTTTCAAGAAAAACATATGGAGGCAGTGGTTCGACGCATTCGAGACTTACGTTGGTGCTATTGGCGCTTCCCGATATAGGGCAGAAAGGAAGAAATATTTACTTCTGAACTGTTTGGGATTTGAGGGGAGGGAAGTGTACAAGCACTTACCTGACTTGGTTCTAGAAGAAGGTAAAATACTTGATGAATATCAAGAAACTGTAAAGAAACTTGTCTTTAAGTTTGATGTGCAACCAAGTTTAGTTGTGTTGAGGCACAAATTTTTCAAGAGGGCACAACTTCAGAGTGAGGATGTTGATTCATATTTAAGTGCTTTACGCAAGTTGTGTGCAGAGTGTCAGTTTGGTGAATTTCTTGATCAATTAGTGAGAGATCAATTTATTGCACATTGCAGTGATAAACACACACAGCAGAAGCTACTCACTATGGGGAATCCCACGTTAGAAGAACTTATAGGAGTTGCCGAGTCTTGAACTTGCCCAGACTTCCATAAAAGAATTAAGTACTTTGAGTGTTCACAAAGAGAGTGTAAATGCTATTGTTTCTTCTGTGTCTAAGAGTAGCAATTCAAGGAGAGATAAGCCCAATGAGAAGGGCTTTTTCAAGAAAAACATATGGAGGCAGTGGTTCGACGCATTCGAGACTTACGTTGGTTCTATTGGCGCTTCCCGATATAGGGCAGAAAGGAAGAAATATTTACTTCTGAACTGTTTGGGATTTGAGGGGAGGGAAGTGTACAAGCACTTACCTGACTTGGTTCTAGAAGAAGGTAAAATACTTGATGAATATCAAGAAACTGTAAAGAAACTTGTCTTTAAGTTTGATGTGCAACCAAGTTTAGTTGTGTTGAGGCACACATTTTTCAAGAGGGCACAACTTCAGAGTGAGGATGTTGATTCATATTTAAGTGCTTTACGCAAGTTGTGTGCAGAGTGTCAGTCTGGTGAATTTCTTGATCAATTAGTGAGAGATCAATTTATTGCACATTGCAGTGATAAACACATACAGCAGAAGCTACTCACTATGGGGAATCCCACGTTAGAAGAACTTATAGGAGTTGCCAAGAGTCTTGAACTTGCCCAGACTTCCATAAAAGAATTAAGTACTTTGAGTGTTCACAAAGAGAGTGTAAATGCTATTGTTTCTTCTGTGTCTAAGAGTAGCAATTCAAGGAGAGATAAGCCCAATGAGAAGGGCTTTTTCAAGAAAAACATATGCTACAGGTGTGGCTACTCACCACACACTAAAGATAATAATTTTTGTCCGGGTAAGAATGCAAAATGCTATAAGTGTGGCAAGTTCGGTCATTTGGCGAAGATTTGCCAAGCTAATGTGGGCAAACCTGAAAAGGTTAGTTGTGTGGTGGGTGATGAACATGTGTCTGAAAGTGATATTGTTCAAGATTTCAAGGACATGATCGTCACTGTTACAGATGGTGGTGTGATGTCGGGTGATCCTTCTGAGTGTGCAGACCCCTATGTGATGTTTGTTTAAATCTTCTTGTGGATTCCGGAGCTAGGATAACGATGATTACTTTTGATTTGTTCAAGCAGTCTTGGGAAGATAGGAAGTTGTTTCCTCCTGATAGGGCGCCCGTCTCTTATGAGGATCGCAAGATAGATTTGGAAGGCTACATTGAAGACGTCTTAGAATTCAAAGGAAGGAAGATACATGGGAAAATGTATGTAGCCGTACGTGGTCTGAACATACTGGGTTGGTACCATCAAGGTCTGTTTGGCATGGTGTTGAGGCCTGGTGCCAAGGAACAGGTACTTGTTGTGCTGGATATGCCTGATCCGTTGTGTCTCCAGAAAGAGTTTCCGAGTGTTTTCTCTGATTCTCTTGGAGAAATTGCAGGTTTTAAACATAGAATTAAGGTTAAGATCAATGCGGTACCTGTGAAACACAAGGTCAGGTCTGTGCCTTTTAGTTTAAGGGCTGATCTTAAGGCAGAACTAGAGAGATTGGAGAAAAGTGGTATAATCGAGCCTATCGAGTCTAGTTTGTGGCTTAGTCCATTGGTGGTTGCGCGGAAGAGAAGCGGAGAGATTTGTCTATGCATTGATCTCAGGAGTCTCAATAAGGAGATTTTGGTGGACGGCCACCCACTTCCTAAAATAGGAGATCTTCTGGAGGAATTGAGAGATGCGCAGTGGTTTTCAAGAATTGATTTAGCCTCGGCGTACCACCAAATCGTGCTGGATGTAGAATCTAGGCACTACACCGCTTTCAACTCTCCGTTTGGCTCTTTTCAATTTTGTAGGAGGCCGTTTGGGCTGGCCTCAGCGACATCGGTGTTCCAAAGGGTTATGCAGAGTGTTCTCAAGGATGTCAAGGGTGTAGTGATTTTCCAGGACGATGTACTGATTTTTAACAAGTTTTTAGAACAACATGATCACACTCTTAAGTCAGTTCTTAGGAAGTTTGAAGAGAAAGGTATCGTTGTGAAGAAGAACAAGTGCGAATTTTGGAAGAGGGAAGTGGAATTCTTAGGACACTTAGTCTCTGGTGATGGTGTTTCTCCCAGACCTGGTTTGATCAAAGCTGTGGTCGATTATCCTGTACCCAAGAATAAAGATGAGCTATGCTCATATTTGGGCATGTGTGAATTTAATTCACGTTTCATCCCGGATTATGGTAACAAAATGAAAGCTCTTTCTAACATGCTCAGATCAAGTGTCGCTTTTGTGTGGGATGAAGTTTGTCAACAGACTTTTGACTTAGTTAAGGAAGAGATGATCGATGCTAAGACCTTAAAGGCGTATGACCCTAATGTTTGTTGTACAATCATGGTCGACGCGAGCTGTTATGGGTTAGGGGCTGTACTTACTCAAAAGTCTGATGGAAGAGATGTCACGATTAGTTATGCCTCTAGAGTGTTAAGGGATACCCGAAGTAAATTACTCCGTGATCAAAAAGGAACTTTTAGCCTGCTATTGCGCTTGCGAGAAGTTTCGGACCTATATCTGGGGCAGAAAGTTCGTAATACAAACTGACCATAAGCCTTTGGTTTACATCTTGAGTGGTGATCGAATCAAGTATGCAGTGGCGTCACTAGGGGGGTGCGGACCACACCGGGTGACACCCTCACATGGGGTGACACCATCTGTAATGAGTAATGTTTTGTTCTTTCAAAAAGCGACCGCTATGAGACGTAAAATGCCAAAATAAACTAAGCAGGCGCTTAGTTTGGAAGCCTTTTCAAAAGGCATTCACCTTTGAATAAATAAATACATTACCGATTCCGCTCGCAGGTACAGATTAGTTGTATCCATTAATTCAGTATGTGCATAAGAATGAATAAATAATGCCAACATTAGGGATTTTACAGAAACTCCGAGGCTTATGGTCTTCTTAGCGGATCTGTGGAAATCTCGGATATAACTAAACTGATTTTAATTCCACTTACATTTAAATTTATATTTTTATATCTATATAGCAGCACTAAAGTAATATATCGCATCCAGGCACTAGAACAGGAAGGAGGTTTAACAGTCGGATGCAGAAGGAGTTTTAGTAATGTATTATTAAGGGAATAGTTGCTTTATGGCTTTTCTAAAGACAATAAGAGACGAGTGTGAACAATCATTTGAGACCTGGAAATGGACATTTTCTGTCACTTTTGGATTCACTTCGGGAGAAAGGGTGAATCAAAAGATGCCAGCCTGGGACACAGAGGCCAAGTGGGTGAACCGAGCCCAATTTTGCAGGGTACGAGAGAACAAAAGCAAACAGCAGTATAGTTAGCAAATATGGGCTGGTGAGGCATAGTGTAAACCTTTGACCAAGCAGTCTTCTAGCTCTTTGCATTTATGGCAGGAAAAGAAAGAAACTTTGAATGATTTCTTTCAGGGTAAGGAAATTCTTAATAGTCGGGCCAGCAATTGCCAGGTATATGAAGAGGGTGAGAAAATGGGTAATTTCCTGGCCTGGATGGCCAGGGAAAAAAACAATCAAAATCAAATTACTGGTATAAAGGATCCCGGTACGGGAGAGATAGAAAGAGACACCGGGAAGATGGGGCACATTTCTGAATTATTCTGACTCTCTGTATAAGGGGCCCCCCGAGTCAAGCACGTGACCTGATACAAGCCAAGCGACACAGCACACGCAGGTTTAAGCAGACACCTGGGGCGTGTCACGAACAACGTGCGTCTGCGCAAACATTTGCACATATGTGCGCTGCGAGATAGTGCAGGCAGAGGGTGAGATGGTGCAGGCAGAGGGAGGGATGGTGCAGGCAGAGGGTGAGTTGGTGCAGGCGGAGGGGAGATGGTGCAGTCAGAGGGTGAGATGGTGCAGTCAGAGGGTGAGATGGTGCAGGCAGAGGGGAGATGGTGCAGGCAGAGGGTGAGATGGCACAGGCAGAGGGGAGATGGTGCAGGCAGAGGGTGAGATGGTGCAGGCAGAGGGAGGGATGGTGCAGGCAGAGAGGGAGATGGTGCAGGCAGAGGGTGAGATGGTGCAGGCAGAGGGGAGATGGTGCAGGCAGAGGGTGAGATGGTGCAGGCAGAGAGGAGATGGTGCAGGCAGAGGGTGAGATGGCGCAGGCAGAGGGGAGATGGTGCATGCAGAGGGTGAGATGGTGCAGGCAGAGAGGGAGATGGTGCAGGCAGAGAGGGAGATGGTGCAGGCAGAGGGTGAGATGGTGCAGGCAGAGGGTGAGATGGTGCAGGCAGAGGGGAGATGGTGCAGGCAGAGGGTGAGATGGTGCAGGCAGAGGGTGAGATGGTGCAGGCAGAGGGGAGATGGTGCAGGCAGAGGGTGAGATGGTGCAGGCAGAGGGTGAGATGGTGCAGGCAGAGGGTGAGATGGTGCAGGCAGAGGGAGAGATGGTGCAGGCAGAGGGGAGATGGTGCAGGCAGAGGGTGAGATGGTGCAGGCAGAGGGTGAGATGGTGCAGGCAGAGGGGAGATGATGCAGGCAGAGGGGAGATGGTGCAGGCAGAGGGGAGATGGTGCAGGCAGAGAGGGAGATGGTGCAGGCAGATAGGAGATGGTGCAGGCAGAGGGAGAGATGGTGCAGGCAGAGGGAGAGATGGTGCAGGCAGAGGGGAGATGGTGCAAGCAGAGGGTGAGATGGTGCAGGCTAAGGGAGAGATGGTGCAGGCAGGGGGTGAGATGGTGCAGGCGGAGGGGAGATGGTGCAGGCAGAGGGGACATGGTGCAGGCAGAGGGGACATGGTGCAGGCAGAGGGTGAGATGGTCCACCCAGTAAGTTGTGAGGGGGTGACACCATGAGTTACCTGCACCGGGTGACACCAACCCTAGTGACGCCACTGCAAGTATGCTACTCCTCGCATAGCGCGTCTCACAATCAAATTGCTGCAATACTATTTTGACACTAAACACATTCCCGGCAAAGAGAATCTCACAGCAGACATGCTTTCTAGACTTCCTTTGATGGATGATGAACGTTTGGATTTGGAAGAAGATAGGGAAGACTGTTTTATTGCTGCTATAGATGTTGCAGAAAATGGGGGATGCAGTGAGAGTGAATGGATAGATGCTCTGAATGCTGATGTCACTCTCTTGAAAGTCAAAGAGTATATTGTTGCCGGTTGGCCAAAGGAAAAGAATGTACCTTTCAATTTTCAACCTTTTTGGAAGGTCTCTGAAGACTTATCTATTGAGGATGGAGTAGTTATGAGAGATGAGAGATGTGTTCCTCCTATGAAGTTGCGCGTGAAGTTGATAGATTGTGCACACGATGGTCATCTAGGGGTTACCATGACTAAAAGGCGTTTGAGACTACATTATTGGTGGCCGTCTACGGACGGTGATGTTGATGAAAGAGTCAAGGAGTGTTGTGTTTGTGCCAGTGCAGAAAAGGGTCTGAAGATTGCTGCTCCTCCCCTACAACCTATTCCTCTTCCCTCAAAACCCTGGCTGAAGGTAGGGATTGATCTAGTGGGCCCTTTCAATTTTCTTCCTAATCATCTACGTTTTGCTTTTGTGCTAATGGACTTTCATAGCAAATGGCCAGAGGTAAAGGTTTGCGCTAACCCCACTGCTAATTGTGCCATTCTCTTCCTTAGAGAAATTTTCATGAGGGAAGGGTTTCCTGAAGCCATAGTTTCGGATAATGGTGTTCAATTTGTCAGTTCTGAAATGCGTGCTTTTCTGTCGGAGTCTGGTGTGAAACACTTGAGAAGTTCTGTGGGACATCCTCAAACAAATGGTTTAGTTGAGAGAATGAACCGTGTGGTTGTGGAGTGCATAAAGTGGGCTAAGAATAACAACTTTGATGTGGAGAATGCTGTAAGATCAATGATTTAGTTTTATCGCACAACCCCACATTCCATCACTAAAATTGCTCCGTTTGTTACCCTCAGGGGAAGATTACCGACTTCAACTCTCTATCCTGCTTGGTTGTTGAGAACGGTTTCTCAAAAGGTTACTTGTCGTGTTGACAATTCTGAGTTAGAAATACGTGTCAACACTGCCCAAGACAAAATGGCTGCCAGATATAATGCTAAGAATTCGACTAAAATGATTGCTATATCTCCTGGTGATTTGATGCGTGTCAAAATTTATAGGACTGTCAGGAAAGATTGTGATACCTTTGGTGAAGCTGTTTGTGTTGTGAAGGTGTGTGGTAATGCTGTCATGGTGGAAGGAGGACATTGGTGGAATGTTGGTAAAGTTGTCAAGGTGAAAGGAAGTTGTGACGACTTGTCTTGTTCAAACAGTCCCATTTTGCATGGTGCTCAAGCTAAGAGTCCCATTGAAGCTACGAGTCCCATTGGGTGTGGGTCTCAAATTGTGTCTCCTCCTTGTATGTTAAATACTCCTGTTGTGAGGAAATCTACACGTGTGACCCGTCTTCCTTGGAAGCTACGTTAAACCTTGTTTTGTTTTGGGTTCCTTCGCGGAATATTTTTTTTTTTGTTTTTGCTTCTTTTGTTTATGTTTTTTTTGTTGATTTGTTTTTCTTTCCCTAGTTTTCTTTTTGTTTCTATCAAAAAAAGAGATAATGTTGTATTTAGATGTGCTTGTTAGTCTCTACCTCCAGAATCTCCCTGTTGTCATGGAGCTGGATGGGTTCTAGTTCTTGGTTAGACAGTTGGGACGACTCTGTACTAGTGAGTGGTGCGGTGGCTCGTTTCTCCACTCAATAAACTAAGAACCTACTTGGAGTCCGCCTCTCGTGGTTTCTTTGTTAGACACAACACAAGTCCTTTCTGCTAGTTGAAAGGAAGAGATTCAGTCTCCAAATTGTGCCCGTGGTGGATTAAAAAGAAAATGTCAAATTAATTGCTCATGGATGCTAAAGAAGTGGTGTTGAGGGTGCAGGAGAAACAAGAAAAGATGAAAAGCAGATATGATAGTAAATGGAGAGGATAAGAACCCACCTTTGTAGCGAGACTGGTAAGAATACACAAACCTGGGTTTCAAATGAAGGGTAACTAAAGTCAACAAGAACAGTGTGGTCACTCAAAATGGGAAGGTGTGAACTGTAAGGAGAGTGGTCAAATGGCATTAAATGAAGAGGATGTTCAGTGGGAAGAAGTCAATATGTGTTTAAATTAAACAAGCCATTTTTAGGTAATCGTGTCTCTAATAAGTTGAGTGACTGTGTCTCCACTGATGTTGGTAGTCAAAGTTGAGATATGGAGAATGTTGAGTTGGGAGCGGACAATAATGTGTGGATTGACACAGAGTTTGTGGAACCAAGACAGAACAATGTGCATGTTGATAATGAGTCTTTGGCATCAAGAGTTAAGAGAAAATGCAGGATTAGTCATCTGCCTGTAAAGTTCGAGGACTATGGGGCGTGATTTAGATATTTGCGAATTGGCTACTCCATCACAAATGTGACGGATATCCTGACCGCTGTATTACAAGTGCATTATATCCTACGGCACAATAAGGCGGACAGGATATCTGTCAAATTTGTGAGAGTATCCCATACACCAAGATATAAATCAAGCCCGATGTATACATTTGGTAATTTTCTTTTAATTTGTAGATTATGTTAGTTTTGGGATTTTTTTAGGTGATAAGGTATGTTATATGTTACGTAGCAGCTTGTTCAATGCTTTCTTTTCCTGTTTATGTTTGAAGGTTGATCTTTGCTGATGTCACTATGTCAGTTCTAGATGTGGCTGTGAGAGTCAGTTTCCAGTGGACTGGCTAGCGTTTTGTCCAGTGGAACTGTGCTGCCCCAACTAAGGATAATTTTGCATTTACTTAGTGAACCTGCATTTTTACATCCAAGACATATTAGGAGTCACAGGGAAATCACTGAAATCTGGGACAATTCTGAAAAGCAGGGGCAAATGGTAACTTGGGTGCATTGGGTGATGGCGTTGGTCAGTTCAGGGCACTGGAATTGTTCACACACAATCTTCATTGCATTGCTTCATGCTAGTGTCAGTGCTCTGTGCACATCTGTGACGTCCCCCGCACAACCACCCATCCGTCACTCCTTGGGATACAGATACACTGCTAGATTAATCTTTTAAGAACATGCAAACATTATTTGCACCCTGTGCAATGATTACTGCACGCTTCTTGCGTACAGGAAAGTACATCAAAGGCACGGTCCTGCAAAATGTCCATCGGAGTCTAAGGTGAGCTGTGCTGTAAAACCTCAGGTGGTACATACTGCAGGGAAGATGGGATTACATTTTCGGGGCACAACAAGAAAACGTTTATTTGCACAGCAGTTTTGTAAATGTTCCACAAAGGATGCATTGCTTAGTGTCAGCACCATTTTAAAGTGACGAAACCACTGATCTGCGAGACTTAATCATTGTAATATTCTTAATGAAAATACAAAGACATTGACTCATTGGGAGATCTGTAATAAGTAAAAGCGCAAACCCTGTTTATACTTTACAGCAGCTTAAGATAATAAGTCTATGAAAAGTACTATGAAAACACTGCTTTAATGCTAAGTTCTACTAGTTACCTGCATGTTTGACCTTGTGAACTGCAGGCATGTGTTTTCATTTAACTTGGATGGAAGCCTGGCGTTCAATGGAAACAGCAGGTGAAGGCTTTCAGCCGCCATGAGCCTCCATCCTGCTGGCCCAACATTTCAAGACGCTCAATATGCAGTTTCATGCGCCCGGATATTGAATTTGTTTGCCAAGATGGATGGTTTACAGTATGTTTCACTGCTTGTTTCTGGGGGAGGTAGGAAAAACCAGAAGGTATTTGAAACAAACAGAAGTCTAAATATTTGTTATTGGTTCGATTCGTCCTGTCTTGTTTGATTTTTAGGTTGGTGGGACATGAAGATGCACTTCTAATGTATCTTCAAGGCTTATTAAAAGGCACATGTAAAGAGGTCTCGGTTTTTTTAACTCAAAATTTTCAAGAGACAGACCTTTCAAAAGTCATAATGTAATGTAGTGCTATAACGTGACGCTGGGAGACGAAGGTGAAGTCTTTTTTAAAACAAGCATTAGAAATGCAATCGGGCTCGGATTTATTTGAGTTTGAGCTAATGGCATTATAAATGCCAATGTATTGTTGCTATGTGTTGTGGAGTGTGTTCATGTGGTGTGTACTGCCAGTGATCTCACCACTCTACTCACTACTCTACTCACTACTCTACTCACTACTCACTACTCTGCACTCACTACTCACTACTCTGCACTCACTACTCACTACTCTGCACTCACTACTCACTACACTACTCACTACTCCAATCACTACTCTACTCACTACTCTACTCACTACTCTACTCACTACGGCTGTGCACACATGCACTGTGGATTAGTATGTCAAGGAAAATGCCTAAGTATTATTTCTCGTTAAAATACTTTTATTAAAATGTTCACTTCAAACAATGTAATATTCTTTCCAGTCTTTAAAAACAATAACATTGCATTAGTTTATTTGACAATGTTATGGCCCATTGCAGTGAAATGTAACGACTGTGATGCATGTTAGAGGACATTTTTATGTAGACTGAAAGTCAAATTTAGGCATAAAACCAACTTGAAATATTCTAATAAACTAGAGAACTTCGCTTTGGTCTTATTCTTGCCAAAATAAACGGTGTTTATGCACACTGCTCTATTCATAGGGGTTAGACTTGTGTGGCTTAAAATATTCTCAGCTGCGGCGCTGCATGTTATGTTCTTGAGTGTGCGAATGATGTATTTACTTTTTAATTCCACTCAAACACTGCGGTTAATATATATTTTTTTCGATTCAAAGTGAGATTCAGTTTAAAAAGTCTGGCTCTAGGTTGCTCTTCTCTTTTATAATTTCTCAATTTTTACACTTCATGTGGTGGCGGAAGGTTAAAAAATGTACAATGCATTTTTCGTTCTTTAAAACGCACCTGGGACTCTCTCGCTGTGTGCTCTTGGACAGACCAGGATGCGGCCATCACATCGCTGGTGTGTTCGAGGCTCCCTTCTCGCTTGCAGTATCTGTGTTTGACCCCATATGAGATCACAGCTGCAGGGAGTTTGATGGGAGAGGCCTCGGTTCAGGGACATCAAAGGATTTTGGGGGCTCTGGGCCAAACGCATCTTGGGGGCCGCTTTTTGGAACAGCTTTGAATTTATGATCCAATTTCATCTCTTTCATGCCCTCTTTGGCCAAGCCACTGACAGTGCACAGTCCCACGTCCAGATTATAAATGTGTTTACATCGAATATTCTTGGATAATGTGACCCAGCAGCGGCCCACTAATATTACTGCAAATAATCTGAGCGAGCCCCTCCCATTTCTCACACATCATGTCCTATTTTGATATAAATAAAACTTTTTTACGGAGGTTGCATTAAACATAAACACATGACTCTGCAGAATATCTGTAATAAGCTCTCACACATCACCCACATTAAAATAAATTAAAGGAAAAAAGTATTTTAAACAATTTTAGGGGAGAGGGTGTAGCCTTGTGGCCAGAGCGGCGGACCTCGAAGCTGGGGGACTGGTTGGAGTCTCGGCAGAGACGCTCTACGTCCTGTGATTCTGGGCAGATCAGGTCATCTCCCCGCACCTCTAAAAAATGAATGTGTCTGTAACGAAAACGGTGCTATGTAAAGCGCTCTGATACCCGATGCCTCGGGGCTAGTGCGCGCTATATAAAGCTCTAAAAAAACCTTACCAAAAGAAATGTTTCAGAAGGGAATTCACACTGATCGGCTGTGCCTGTCAGAAGCAACTACGACGCTGGGCGCTAACTCGCGCTGGGAAAATCAGATTTACGTCAAACCAGGGCAGGGGGGACCCGGGACCCGGGAGGGCGGAGAGGGGTGTGTGTGCTAATCTGCGCCTGTCTACAGCCTGTCTACCTTTAGTCATGTAAGGAAGAGTGTCATAATCTTGTCTCGGCAACTGGCACATTAATGACCCGCTGGCATCGCCTGCATGTGGCCGGCGCTTCCCTCGCACGCCTTTGATCTGGTGAATAAAGAGGCTAAGAGGGCGTTGGACAGGTGGGTGACTGACAACCGTTTATCTGTACGTCTGTCTGTCTGTCACCGGCCCTCATCCCTCTGGATACGCGGACCCTTCCTGTGTTGTTATCTTATCTCATACCCTACACTCCTGTCAGCTGCTTAAATGACGCTCTCGTGCACGTGTCACTGTCCGGACGAGGAGCGCCGGCCGGATAAATAGGCTGCTCGCCTTCCCTCGTGAGCACCACAGGCCCGAAGCGCGCGGAGCAGAGCACGGGCCGGATACGTAGGAGTAACCGTGCTTTATGCGCACGGGACATGGGGCACTGAGGGGGGTGAAAGGGTGCCCCACGGCCGATGCTCGTGGCGGGTGCCACCAAACGCGAGGAAGCCCCCCGTGGCACCCTGAAGCCTTTACGTGTGCACTAATGTGCGTGCACACCTCCATTTGCACACCTGTAGCAGCGTTCTCTGCACAACGATGAAGGTGCGCCTAGCTCAGGGTGTTTCGCTCCATTCACAGTAACAGCTTTATAAAAAGTGCGCAGCCAAAGGATGAAAAACGTGAGGGGGCTTATTTACAAGTCCCTTGCGCCGCCGGTGCCTCACTGTTAATATGGGTAAAATGACGGACCAGCGGCGCAAGAGCCTTGTAAATAAGGCCCGAGATGACCCACTGCGAAATCCTAAAATTGGGCCTGTGCGCAAGCTGACCATTGGGGATGGTGCGCCAGGGGGTGCGCGCGCCCGGCGGTGCACAGCGCAATGCGCGTTACACGGTCCTTGGAAGGTGATGCTGCGCCGAGGATGAAGGCGCTATGCTGGCTCGTGCGACCAGTGCCACCGCCGCGTATCTGTGCAGTTAGTGCACAGTCAGAAGAGGTGAGACACGGGGCCTCTGCTCCTGGTGAACTGTGACTTCTGTGCACACCCGGGGGCCTCCCTGGGCTGTCCAGCACCAGGTGCCTTGGGGCACAGGCCCAGCTGTGTCCCGGGGTGCACGCACAGCTCTGCACATGCGGCTTTAACCTACGACCACCTGCACCGTATGGGCGCACCCCCCTAAAGTGTGCCAGGGGAGTTCTGTGCATTTGAAGGGCGCGCATTTCCTCTCACCGGCTTTGAACAGGAACGCGTGCTCCTGTGCACAACAGATCGGTGCAACTGCACCTGTGAACTGCACCGAAACGCCCCAGGTTTCTGGGCGCCCCGGGGGTCACGGGAGGGCCGCTCCGGCGTGAAGTGTCGCGGACGCGCAGTGTGCAGGGGAACGAGGCCGGTACACACAGCACAGCAGCGCCAAAACACACATGCGTGACGTGTGCACACACGAGTCACTACCAATGGACTTTGCTTTATGAAGTTTCACTGAAACGCCAGGAGCTGGGATGAAACATTGCAGTCCTGCTCAGGGTCCGCGCCTGCATTCCGGCCGGAGAGGGGGGGCCCTCAGGCAGCGGGAGGGGGGCCAGCTTCCAGCAGCGACGGCGGTGATTGCGCGCTCCTCCCCGTGCGCCCGGTACTGTGAGGCGAGGCGGCGGCAGGCACCCTTCCCAGGCTCACTGCCGTGAAATGGATCCAAAACAAAAATATCCAGAAAAAAAAGTGCTTCCGGGACCTAACAAGGAAGCTGCGCGCTGAGCGCTGCAGAATTGTGAACGCGCCCGGCCATCTGCATTCACTAACGGAGGCACCCTGACAGCTCCTAATTACAATTTATGTACTTCTTTGCGCGAGCACGCACGAAATATGCCTCAAAATGGCGGAACAAAACTACATTTACCCTATCACTTCAAGCCTATTAAAACGAAAACACAAGGAAGACGAATCACTGACCAGATGACAGAAAACGCTAAGGAATGTCTGGAATTTCTCTCTCCAAGGCCCTAGGAGATACTTCTTCTTTTTTTTCTCCTTTAACATTAGTTCTCGAAACTCCTCCCAGTTTCACTGGGAAGGAGTCCGAGCCCTAAAAAATGTCCGATTGGCATGTAACTTCATGCGCTGTTCATAGACCTGTAGAACACACTTTGTAGTCATATTCTCATTTTTCTCCATCAACATTACTAGTCACTAGATTAGCTTCTCCATGCACTTAGGCAATTTGCAATACGTAAATGAAGGATCTTTTCACACTTCTAGGTTATAATCCTCAGCAATTTATTTTTCTTAAAACATATTTTATTTGTCAATTGTATATACATTGCAGAGCTCTGCACACCAGAGTCATCTGTTGAATCATACCGTACATTATTACAGGAGCAACTGACTTTTGTAGGTTTCATCCAGGGAAATGATAAGAATGCATAACACAATACAACCAACCCCCCCCCAACTTCCCCCCACCCCCCGAAGTCACACAATGTCCGCATAGTCCTTGCCACAGCCTCGATATATAGCAACACATTTTCAGCACGATAACACACACCTCCCCGGATCCGCCCCCACATCCCAGCGTGCATCCGGACTTATCCTAATGGGTGAGCCTCCACAGCAATTGGCGGCTCCAACCACATCCCCCGGTAATCCGCCCATCTTTTCCATATTTTGAAATGCTTGCTTGGGCAGCCCCTGGCCACAAAAATAGACTGTTCTAGCCCCATACAAAAATCTAAGCCATTTTTTCATGCGGTCACCGATGGGGCCCGCGGCACCTTCCACGTTCTAGCGATATCTCGCTTTGCCAGTGTAAACCCAAGCTGCATGAGGTGCCGTTTGTAAATGTTACCCCCTATGCCCTCCATGACGTGGAGCAGAGCCAGCTGTGGCGTTCGCGGGAGCTCCCACCCCAGGACCTCTAACAGGCAAGAAAACACCCCCCTCCAAAACCGATCCAGAGAAAGGCAGTGCCAGGTAGTATGTATAAATGTACCCTCCTCCCGACCACATCTAAGGCACTCCGGGGAGGCGATCAAACCCGCTCGGTACAGTCGAGCCCAGGTAAAATGGACTATGTGCAAATATTTAAACGGGATGAGGGGAAGGCGCATAGCTATAGCCGCTCCCCTAGGAGCCACCAGTGCCTCCCTCCTCCAAAGCGCCCACATCTGTCTCCCAGTCCCCTCGCAGCTTCTGAAGGGAGGTGGAGCAGTGTATAACTAGGGATTGATAGATCAGGGAGATCTTTTTGGTCTCCAAGTCACCCATAAAAACTTTCACCTCCAGTGGACTGAATTCAGGGAGGGATTCCAGACCCTCCAGGGTAGGGGACAAGGCATGGCGAAACTGGAAATACTTATAGAATTGTGACTGGGGCATAGAAAAATCCCTCTGTAGGTCCTGAAAAGACTTGAGGGTCGTGCCTCTCATAACATCCCCCAGGGTCGAGATACCAATATCGTCCCATCCCCGGAAGCCCTGCAGGGCCGCCAGCTCTGGTAAGCGCCCATTATTCCAAAGGGGGGCAGGGTGAGGGGGGTCTCCCCAGTCAAAGTATTCCACCAACCTATGCGGCGCAGCGCCTGCCGCCATACCAGGAAAACCACCCGTGTGGCCGACGGCAACTTGCCACGCAGCCGTGCAGAGTACAAAATAGTATGCAGTGTATGAGACACCATGAGCAGTCGATCCAGTGCGTAGACCGGGTCCCTCCTATCACCGCACCACCACTCACGGAGGACAAGTAGATGCAAGGCCTGATAGTATGAAAGGATGTCCGAGGATGCGAGTCCGCCACAGTAATCCTCAGCAATTTTTAAATGTTAAATGAGCACCGTCTGAACATCACTCAGCACCATCGCAGCATCACTCCACACCACCTCAGCACCATCACATCACCTCAGCATCACTCAACACGATCACAGCACCGCCTCAGCATCAGCACAGAATCATTCCAGCACAGAACCACCTCTGTATCAGTGCACCACGAGCGCAGCACCACCTCAGCAACACTCAGTACCACCTCACAATTATTCAGCACCAGGGCCAGCTTTAGGGCAGTGTGACCTGTGCAGCCGCACTGGGCGCTGCCCTCAGATGGAATGCTGTGTTTAGCAAAAACGTATGATTTAAAAGCAGCTGATGCAGAGTTTCCTGTGCATCCAGATTTTAGGTAGCAATACAAATGTTAAGATAACGCTTGTGATTAATGTTCCTGCTAGAGAGAGAGTTTGGAGTTTTGTCTAGTGGCAGTTTCGACTCGCCATAAAGTAGCGCGGAGGGTAATATGCTAGCTGCAAAGTAAAGATCAGTATTTAAAGTGGATAGCTGAGTGGATTAAAAAAGCCAGCCTTTACCAGTGCTTAAAAAAATGAAAAGTATGCGAGAGAGGGCCTATGGAGGGATGAGGAGCCCTTTTTCCGGGTGGTAGTGATGGTATCTGAGGAGGAGGTTATGGGGGAGGGGTTGCTAAAATAAATTGCTGCACCGGGGACAACAAGCGATAAAGCCGGCCGTGCTAGGCACTACTTCAGCATCACTCAGCACCAGCACAGCACCACTTTAACACCAGCGCACCACTTCAGCACACCACCATCTACGCATCACTGCACCAGTGTAGCAACCCCACCTCAGCACCAGCGCAGCCCCACCTCCACACCACTTCAACATTAACATAGCATCACCTCAGCACCAACTCAACATCACTCAGCACCACCTGAGCAGAATCTCAGCCAGCGCAGCACCACCACCACTTCAGCAGCACACAACATAATTACACTCTAGGCTAGGAAGAAAATCCTACTTAAGCTACAACGCCTGCAGAATGCGGCAGCCAGGTTAATACTAGGAATACCAAAGTTCGAAAAAGTAAGCCACAAACTAAAAAGCCTGCACTGGCTACCAATTGCAAGTAGGATACATTTTAAATCACTATGCTTGGCATACAAAGCACTAAACGGAACTGGATCACAATTTCTAAAATCACATCTGCAACTATATGAGCCAAACAGACTTCTCAGATCCAGCCAAAAGAAACTCATCAGGGTCCCTAAATTCAGGAAAACTAACTGGGGCGGAAGAAGCTTCCTGGTACACGCAGCAAGAATGTGGAACCAACTACCACTAGACATAAAAACCAGTCCATCCCTGAAATCCTTCAGAAAGGAAGTTAAAACATGGCTCTTCTCCACACAGCTCTAGTCAACATCTTCAGACCCAGTGGTACATCTCAGCGCCAAGACGCCCTCGGGCAATCGCGCGCTATACAAATAGACAAATCAAATCAAATCACTCCACATAATAACACTCAGTGCAACATCTTTTCACTCAAATGAACAACATAAAAACACCCCAAATAAACGCACTCTATACCACATACCAGCAATCCACCTAAATGCACTTCACACCATGACAATTCCAATAAGCATAATTTCATTCAGCGCCACAGTTACACACCAACCCTGCGATCTCTCCCCCACTGCACCTCTCATCACACTGCCACTACCCCTTTCGAACGCTCAATTCCACTACTCCCTTTCATCCCTCCCTCACACTGCCTATCTCCTCTATACAGCCTGCTCACACATGCTACCTTCCTGTCCCACCTCCCGCTGTGCAAAGGTCCGCCTCATGCCTCCCCCACCCTCTGAGTGCCCCTTCTTCTCATCCCTTTCTCTCTCTAGTTCTCTGATGCACTCCTCTCGCCACTCTCATGTTAGTTCACTTCAGATCTTCAAGCATAATTTTCTGACCCTAAAACCCATGCTTTCCTCCTCTTCTTAGGGTCTCTTCTGCATGCACTCTTTATGAGTCAATGGGTTGCTCTCCCCTTCTTTCTCTCACACTCTTTCTGCTCCTCTATCTAGAGTTAATTCACCACTTCGTGCATAAACTACCTATCCCTATCTATCTACCTTCTGTGGAGCTCTCACCCCAATCTATTCACCATGTCACATAATTCCACTACACAATACACAATTCCATCCCACACAAATCCAATTCAAACCACATACTTCCACTCCAAACAACATACTTCCACTCCATTCTAAACCAAAACACATACATAAGACATTGTCATTTACAATAACCGTAGCTCTAACTCTTGCAAATGCGAGACCTATTGCATTGCAAATGCTTGTCATTGTTGCTGCTTTAGCAGATTACAGTTTTTGAATTTATCTTTCCATGTCACAAACAGCAGAGTACATATCCATATTTGCAAACATTTAAAAAAAACAATCGTTTTGCTTTTTTAGATTGAAAAAAAGCTTTTATGGCTTCCACACAATAACACAATATTAATTAACAAAGTGTAGCAAGCACAAGGTGCATAGTTTTAGAACCACAAAATACACAATTCCGATATAATCACCTAAATAGTATTATAGATTCATCGATTGTTTGAAAGACCCAGTAATGCAAACACTACCCAGAAGAGCTCCTGGAACTGGAGACCTACGTACCAAATCAGATGTGATGTACTTTGAGCAAGGCTCTGATGGCAGAAAGAACCTAGACACACAGATTTAAAAAGGTAAGGCATTCCAGACAATCACTGTTAGTACTGCAAGGCTTTCTCTCCCCTTAAATGTAAGCTTATGGAGACATGTAGTCAACAGTGGAAGGTAAGTTAGTGGAAATCGGACACCTTGGGATAGCCTGAGCAATGCACCTAACCACCACTGGAAGCCAATGAAGAGATCTCCTGGAACTCCAGACATGGGCCATAATGCCCAGGCACACTAGCTAGGCACTCTGCTACCATTCAGGCAAGTAGCAACCTCTGCCGTAGTATCTTGGTAAGGCCAAAAAACAAAAGCATTGTGCATAGATGATGATAGCCTTATGACCGGATAATGAAATGGGCAACTTCAGTCTAATAACAAGCACTGGCAAAGCAAATAGGTTTGGCATGGGCTGCCAGTCTCATGGCTTTGTCAAAGCTGGTTTTGTTCTGTCATGGTTTTTACAAACCTTTGTTGTGGCGAGGCTGCTGGCCACTTATCAATCTAAAAAAAACATTGGACTAAAGTAAAAATATTTTTGGGGCGCAATAAGCATTCATTGCTACATAATCCCTAGCACTTAAGGGAACAACTTTGTGTGTGGATGAGCTCACTGTGAAAGGGGAGAATGCCACCAATCACAGTGACCATAGAAAATGGCTGAAGTAGGCTGAACCAGTGCTCCTTGATGGAATAATCGGAAGAAAAGTGTGACTGACACAATAACACACCAGTGGATGAAGGGGGGTGGCTGAAATATTATTGATATCATTTTAGAAAAGTCAAGAGACCTAAAAAGGAGGTAAACCCTTATGGATGTTCAAACAACCACCCCCCCCATCCCACCTCCACTCGCTAAGCAACTGTTCGACAATAAAATGATGATTGATTGACATTTGGAGACTGTTCATCATACTTAATTAAAAAGACAAACTACAGTGGGAGGCACGAAAAAACAATACAATGTTACCCAATTAACTTATACAAAACATTCTGTTAATATTAGGCTTTCTATGTTTATCTTCAAGGTTTCAGCCCAAAAATCGAAACAATACAGTAGAGTCAGTAAAACACTCTAGTAATATGAACAGCAAGTATGGAACAATATTGTTTTACTACATTCGACCAATGTAATTTAATGCTGATCCTGCAATGGAAAGATTGTTTGAAATAAACTCTTTGGCGACACATTCCTCTGTCAAAGTTCATCTTGTTCAGAACGCTCCCGTGATGAGACCCAACGGTTTACAATTAATTCCTAAAAAATAAAATAGATATATATTAGTTTATGATTAGCAAGAGCAAGACCACAGTAACATAGATTCCAGTGTGTATCCAACTGAAACACATATAGAAAACTACTGTGACTCCGTTTCAGTTAAAGATGCCGATATTTTAAATGGCTGTGTATCACATTAGATATCTAAGAGTTGTCAGCAGCGACTACAGGTATGATTGAGATAATAGGACCACACAACATGCTTGCTAATATCTTTAATAAATCTTCATCAAATGTTCTGAAAAGAAGGGCATGCATGTACAACGGACCCATGAAAGTATCTGGCAGATTGTTAAAGGCAGACAAAGGTTATAGCTGGGGAACAGAAATTTGGGTTGGTTGAAGTTATGTACTAGGTTTTTCTTGGGAAACTCAAAAGGAATAATGAAGGGAAAGCTTGTTAGATTGTGTCGTAATCCGATTTCAAATGACAAATACAACCTGGTTTACCCAAAAAACTATTTTTACAGAATGGCTGTTTGTGAACCACCTTAACCACCACAGTTTGCCCGGCTAAGCAAGCGAGAACACTTATATTTCATCTGTCTTTACATGATGCAAGTGGTTTGCTAATAGGTCCAGGTGAAATTTCCTTTACTCCCTCATAATCTTGTGTAGTTTCATGTTCAACTTGTTATTCCCAAAATTATGTCAAACGGGTGAAACCCAGGGGGAGATTATTTAATGTCCAGGGGACCAGCTTGTGCAATGCTCTAAATGCAAATGTCAGACTTTATCAAACTAAATACAATTCAGGAACCACCTCAATATAAAACCATTCAATCTAGCTTATGAAATAGATTTCAGGTGGTATTGTGGGGGACTGAGTGAAGAAAGTTAACAATGTTCCCACCTCACCTGTTGCTCAAATGTGTTCTTGTGCTCTCAGAGTGTTCTTGACCCAAGCTTCGAATAAAGGTTGTCATACAAACTCAAAATAAACAGTTTACTAGAGAAGTTCACTTGCCTGAACTTTTATTCTTTTCAGGCACTCTGGGGAGCACATCTCCTCTTCCGTCATGTCAGATGGTTTGATCAGATAGCAAAATAACAGCTCCTGAGAGGAAGAAAAATCAAAACCGTAGTTGTTATCCTCAAATAATTTGTGGGTGCATCTATCTATCTATCTATATATATATATATATATATATATATATATATATATATATATATATATATATATATATATATATATATATATATATATATATATATATATATATATATATATATATATATATATATATATATATATATATATATACACACGTACATACATATACACACACACACAAACATACAGAAACATTACCAGATGGACAGCTATCTATTTTGTGATGTTAATTTGCACTAAATCACTTTTTTCAAATTGGTATTTTAATTTGTTATTAAAGATGTTGCACTTTATATAAGCGTGTCGGTAGGATCATTAAAATAAATGTCTTTATATTTGTAATATTCTATGGCTCATTGTACAATTGAAAGCATTGTAGTAATGGTAGACTATTGTTTTGATGTGATTACATTTTGTTCCTTTTTTTGTTTTAAACTTCTGTTCTTTGAAACTTTACAATATTAGGAACATATCTGTTGGTATAAATTACATTAATTGCATGACTATAATACATTGTTTATAATAAAGGCCACGATCTGTATTTATTACAAGGATTTGTGAGATTTGCATCTGAACACACATAGTACGTTTTCTATGTTCATGAACTGTGCATACATGTTTTTTGAGGAGCTGGGGTCATTGATTTGAGAAAGGTTGAAATGCTGAAACGCATAATTATATGGAATACATTCTATATTATAACAGCAATCCTGAAGTCCCGGAACGTTTCTTTAACAAGGAGCAAGTGAAGCTCGTCATATTAAACAAGGGTGCTGGGCCCATGAATCTGGACAGTCACATTGGGTGGATGTTACAGGCGTGTTGCAGCATCAGGACCTTGGAGATTATATTATATATAAATATAATCTATCTGCAACAAATAATCATAGCCTGATTTCAAATAAATAAAAAAGTCAGCCATTAATAACAAAAACTGCTATTTGTCTGACATATCTTAACAACTGATACTGCAAATTCAGATATGGTTTACATTATTATTTATACATGAATCAAACTGGAATCATACTATATTCTGAAAAATGATGAACATTCACCCATCAAATTAGTTTAATTTAAGTCTCTGACTAGACATTGGTCTTTCAGGGAGTACCTATGTTTTACCTTGCCAAGACCACCAGCACACAGAGGAAAGACTTAAGGAAGAACAGCTGCTGTAATTTCAAGATTTGGGACACGGTCTACAGTTTCTAATAGGTGTAGAAGGAACTGTCCTGGGGTTTTGAGTTTGACATTAGTCTTATAGTTCCGTAATGGCATTTCTTCAGTGGTGAAGTCTGAATTCAGGAAAAATTCGGCCCGGGCAGGATGTTTAGAGGGGCCTTTATTACATTTGGACAAGTTAACTTTGCGCATCCGCTTTACAGAAGACTGAGAATTAAGTGTTTCCATGCAGCTGGAATTATTCTAACAATTATGACTATCACCGAAGATCCTACAATGCAAAAGTCAGTGTTTTCAGAAAAGCAGGTAAGTGATGTATATTTATTTTCTTCCAAATCTGTTGATAAATGAAAACACTTCTGACTTAAGCCAGGCATGAAATTCCACAGAACTAAAGAGAAAAACGGGGTCAGATGTCAACATTTAATTTCTACCATTTCTTTTAGGTAGTATTAATTAAACTCTGTAGAATGATAAGAGAACACCTTTCCATTGAGGGAAACTGTAGTGTCGCGCTCTAGTCGTTACGTGACCACGTAATGACGTAGAGCGCGGCCGCCATTTTGCATACCAAATGAGCACAGTTATCGGAGCGGCACGGACGGTTTACCCGGCGCTCTCCTGATATATTGAATAAATCTTTGAATACCTCACACGCTCCAGCATATTCATTGGGGGGCATAATAACATCATTACAGTGGCGACGAGGCTGTGACCTGGCAACAGGACTACACCAGAACCCACCGGAGAGCAAGCAAGGAGACCACGAGGTACAGTGACTGGAAGCACTGCACACACAGCAGGAGAGCGTGGCAGAGGACGACGGCATACAGGCAAGCGCACACAGGGGCAGCAGCCACAACGAAGGGGACAGAGGCACCTTAAGTTAACAGTGAAGGAGGACACTCATCCCCACGGCGAGGGCAGGATCAGAACGCTGAAGGGGGAAGAAACATTGGTACTTCAGAGGACTGGGGAAGCGCGATAAGACAGAGATAAACCCACAGAGAAGGGGATACACGCGTTGGAAAGAAGAGGAGCGGCAGGAGACGAAGTTGCTCCAGGTACAACGCGACCCAGCTAAAAGCACCACAGGACAGCCAGGGCTCTGGCGGAACGATCGCAGCACAGTGAAGAGGGTGCCTTGGAGCCCCAACAAGACCAAACACGATGCAGAAGCGCAAGTGCACCGGGTAGTCCAAGAGGAGAAGAAGCGGCACGAGTAGGAGGTCCCGAAATGTGTGCGCAGGCGTCTTCACTCACAAATCCAATCCCCTTCCTGCCTAAACCGGGTGAACCCCTGATGAAATGGGAAGATTGGAGAGAATATTTTATGAACTATTTAGAAGACGAAAATTGAGAAGCATACCCCAGCCAGAGGAGGAAGAGAGTCTTACTTCACAACTTAGGCCCGGAAGGAATCCGGTCCCCGTGCAACGACAAGCAGCTGATGATGATGATGTATTTCGACACGCGATAGAGGATCTGAACAACCATTATAGACCCGCAGTATGCACGTCCATAGACAGATATAATTTTCAACAGAGGAAACAAGCAATGGGTGAGTCTGTGGCGGCGTTAAAGAAACTGGCAATTACATGCAAATTTGGAGCGTTGCACGATGAGTTCATCAAAGACCAAATAGTAATGCACACGACAAACACAGCGATCCAAGACAAACTGTGGGTGAATGGGGATGGCACCCTGAAGGAAGTAATTGTCATGGTAAAAAAGGCGGAACTATCCAAAAGGTGTGCGGAAGCTGCGAAGAGAGAAAGCACCACGAGGCCCATGGTCAATAGAGTCGCTGAAGCCGAACCACCAGAAAGAGGCAAAACGACGGCTGCAGAAGTGAAGGTTCAAACCAAATGGACCCCACGACAAACGCAGGTGAAGAAACCAAATAGAGAGGGAAACAACACTTGCTACCGGTGTGGAAGCCCATCCCATGCAGCGTATGACAAACGTTGTCCTGCCTTCCGGGCAAAATGCATGTATTCGTAGGACACTTTGAGAAAGTGTGTCGCCGCAAGTTGAACAAAACGACAGTCAAATACATAGCGCAAGATGAGGGAGCAGAAGAAGAGGGAGGTGAAGAAGAAGAAGACAATGTATTGTGTATCGAAGAACAAGTACTGGGCATAGACTGCAGACGCTCCAAGAAACCCCAATTGGACATGGTGATGGGAGGGGTACAGATCAAGATGGTGGCGGACTCTGGTTCCCCGTACACCATCATACAACAGACAGTGTGGAGTGAACACTTTAAACCCAGACTGGGATCGCACCTGGAACCCCCAGACATACGTCCGGTCACGTTCACAGGAGAACCCATCCCAATGGCCGGGTACCGAGTCCTGAAGTTCGAATTTAAAGATCGCAGTGCAGAGTGCAAATTGTACATGGCTGAGAAGGGCCCCTCCGTCCTGGGATGGATGGATCAAGGTGACCTGGGCATACAGCTGAATCCTGGAGGGGACACGCAAGTTCTTATGACCGGCGTAGAGCAACATCCAAACGTCAAAAAGATGAAGAGCGAATTTCCCACGGTGTTTGGAGGAAGAGTGGGAAAACTAACGAAATTCACACCCAGAATTGAACTCAAGGTGAACGCAACGCCGGTGTCCCACAAGGTGAGAAATATACCAATAGCAATCAGAGACGCAGTACAACAAGAGCTGCGGAGATTGGAGGACAATGGGATCATTAAACCAATAAACAGCTCTGAATGGCTGGCTCCGTTGGTGGTAGTGGTGAAACCCAATGGCAAGGTTCGTTTGTGTGTGGACCTACGAGAACTGAACAAATGCATAATTGTGGAGAAATTCCCATTACCGAGGTAGATGAAATGCTAGCAGAAACAAAGGGAATAAATGGTTTTCTACCATAGACCTCACTTCAGCCTACCATCAGATAGCCCTGCATCCTGCGAGCAGAAAACTTACATCCTTCATAACACCTTTCGGGTGTTATCAGTTTTGCTGGATGCCGTTTGGCTTAGCGTCAGCAGCGGCAGTATTCCAAACACTGATGCATAAATTGTTTAAAGACCCAGAGGGAGTACAATACTTTCAAGACGACATCCTGGTGATGGGCAAGGATCAAGCCGACCATGACAAAAAACTGGCAACGGTATTACAAATCCTGGAAAGGAATGGCCTAACAGCAGAGTGGGAAAAGTGCAGATTCAGAATGGAGTCAGTTACTTACTTGGGCCATGAGATCAGTGAGCAAGGAATCACGCCCAAACACGCCAATGTCAGGGCGATATGTGAGGCTCCCGCACCAAAGAACAAGGAAGAAGTGAGATCATTCTTGGGGACGGCCGAATATTATAGTAAGTTCGTGCAGCATTTCGCCACCAAGATGCATCACCTGCGACTATTCACACGAGACAAAACAGCCTTTGGGTGGAAGGAAGAGGCGCAAGGAGAATTCCAGAGAATCAAGGAGGACATCAGCAAGGCAGTTCCTTTACAAGGTTATGATCCACAAAGAAAATCCATATTGGCCACTGACGCGAGCGAGAAAGGATTGGGGGCGGTCCTCATGCAGGAGAGAGATAATGGAGAAGTGGTGACTATCAGCTTCGCGTCCAGGTCACTATCAACCACAAAACAGAAATTCAGTGTGATAGAAAAAGAGATGCTGGCAGTGCTATGGGCCATGGCGAAATTCTGCCAGTTTATATGGGGCACGAGATTCCAACTTAAGACTGATCACAAACCCTTAGTCAAAGTGCTCACGTCCTGTGGTCATGCAAGCGCTACACACCGCATTGCAAAAATGACTCTGAAGCTGTTGGATTATAGGTATGATGTTGAATACATCCCGGGAACCAAGAATAAGATAGCAGATTATCTCAGCCGAGCTTCAGCTATGGAGGAAGCTCCGACCGGTGCAGATGAGGAAGAAGTCAAGGTAGCATTTATGGAAGATCATGAGGAAGTGATCAGTAGCGAAGAATGGACACAAGCCTATGAAAATGAACCGGATATTAAAGAAGTCAAGAACTTCATACTGCAAGGATGGCCAGAGAAAAAACACTTGAAAGGAGAACTCAGGAAGTTCTTCGAAGTGCGTGAAGAGTTATCCATAGGAGACCAAGGGATCTTCCTATGCAGAGGAGATAAAGTAGTCCCTCCAGTGTCGATGATACCACGGTTGCTAAGTGTATTGCATGAAGGGCACCTAGGCATAGTGAAAACCAAGATGAGAACCAAACAGATGTACTGGTGGCCGGCAATGGACATTCAGATCGAGAGACATGTGAGGGAATGTGACCAGTGCCAAAGGGCGGACAAATCTCAAACCTTATTACGGCCTTCCTTGGGGAAGTTTGATAACCCTGCCAACCCGTGGGAGGAACTATCCATAGACATTCTAGGACCGGTACTGGATGCACAGGGAACCCCGAAGTATGTTTGTGTTCTCATTGATCGGTATTCTAAGTGGCCCGAAGTGGACATTCAAGAAGAGATGTACACGGAGACAATTCTCAGGTTTCTTACAGCCACCTTCCCCAGAGAAGGCATCCCCTGCTCTATTCTGAGTGGCAATGGACCTCAGTTCACATCGGAGAAGTGGTACAAATATATGGAGCAAAATGGTATCAAGGACAAACACACATCGGTGTACCACCCGGCGGGCAACGGGCTAGCCGAAAGGTTTAACCGTGTCATAATAGGCTCCATACAGCCAGCCATAGGAGTGGGGAAGGACTGGGAAAAGGAAGTGAAAAGTACGCTGTGGGCATACAGAATCACACCCACGGGCACTGGGTACAGCCCGTTCCAAATATTAAGAGGCCGCCACCCCTTTACCAAAGACAATCTGGCGTGGAGGGAGAAGACGGTGACGAGCAAATGGTCACCGACGGTAGTGCAACACAACTTGGAGAAAGCACAGAGAATATATACTGAGCATTACAACAAGAGATGGAATGTGAAGGAGACACTGTTGGAAAGAGGGGAGTGGGTCAGAGTCAAATTGGCCCAGTTGAGAAGGAAAGGAGACAGTAAATACAGCGCGCCCATGCAAGTAAAAGAAGTATATGATCGGGCTGCATTACTAAGTGACGGAAACGTATGGTCGCAAGATCGCATGTCCAAATGCAATAAAGTACTGCAGTGGACAAGAGAGGTAGGATTGAGGACACAAGTGAATCAATGTTCACCTACAGATAGAACGTCGCCATGTGAAGGAGAGAGGAATTTAGGAGCAGAAGGAGGTGGAGTCGAGCATGATGATGGAGATAACCCCATCGCAGAAGATCACCAGGAGAATGCTGGCATGACGCCTGGGAGAGAGAGCCCTCAGGAAGCAGGGAAGAGAATGATAAGCAAAGCAGAGGAAAGTGTGGAGAGTTCCACTTCCACTCCAGTAAGACGCACCTGTGCAGGGAGAACAGTGGTGAGGCCAGTGAAATTCAGAGACTATGAATTGAGTGAAGTGAAGTAACTCCACCTGAGGGACTCACAGACATATTGAACTTTGTTGTTATGTATAAAGAAGGGAGATATGTAGTGTCGCCCTCTAGTCGTTACGTGACCACGTAATGACGTAGAGCGTTGCCGCCATTTTGCATACCAAATGAGCGCAGTTATCGGAGCGGCACAGACGGTTTTCCCGGCGCTCTCCTGATATATTGAATAAATCTTTGAATACCTCACACGCTCCAGCATATTCATTGGGGGGCATAATAACATCATTACAGAAACATCAAAGAAAATGCATCACTCACAGAACAACGGCCCAAATGACAATATATTTAGAGGAGAATACCACCTAGGGGTTACCTACCTTTGAAACATTCACCGTTGTTCGATTCAAGCCAGCCAGTGACTTCCACGTAAATGGTCTTCGTGCTGAACCTTGAAATTGGTGGTCAACGAGCTCTACAATTACAGAATAGCTGAATAAAAACAAGAAACGACATAAAGGCATTAATCTGGAATCATTATATTGGTATTTGAAACTTTTGAAATCACAGTGTAAATTGTGAAGGAAACAGCAATGTCTTATTTTTCTTTAAAAATCTTTTTTTTTTTTTTTTAAAGGAACACCCAATAACCTTAAAACGATCAGGTGAAAGTCTAGTACTGTACAGGCATACAGAGAAAAACAAGATGCATAGACTATTTTATGTTTTTCAATTTCTTTAATATTTTCAAAGGTCAATCGCACCCCCCTCCCCGCACAGCCCGGGCCCGCCACCCACCCTCCAAAACAGGAGAGAGGGAGAACAGACAAACATAGGTATAGAGCAATGGCAAGGGAGCGTGGTATTCATCAGGTTGGCGCTGGATCCGTGAATTGTTCAATGAGCGATGCCATTGTCAGTCAGAGCTTTGTGGATGAGTGCTTAACAGATCTCCATTTTCGAGCTTTGCGGTTCGTTCGTTCAGGTCAGGCTTATGCAGACCTCTCTGGGGAGTACACTTCTATGTTTAGCAACTGACAGGCCACCTTGAGCGATTGAATTTGATGGAGTTCCCCCTTGAGACGAAACATCCGGTGAAAGGGGTGGCCCCACGAGTAAGACACTACAGTAGCTCAAAGATGAGAGGTGATTGGTCGGAATGCTCTACGCTTTTGAAGAGTTGATATGGCTAGGTCTTGGTATAAAGTTTGTTTGTGTCCACGAAACTGGGTTGGGCCTTTGTCCTAGCTGAAGGATGCGCTCCTTCAGCTGGAATTCGTGGACGCACGTTAGGATATCCGTAGGAGGTGCGGGTGCAGATCGCCTTGGTCCCACTCAGTGAGTGCGAACCAGTTTAATTTCAAAATTTGGAGATGCTTTTAGAATCGTCCTAAAGAGGTCCATGACAAAGGAGGTGATATCCAAACCCTCTGCCTCAGCCGGAACCCCTCTGATGCAGATGTTATTGCGGCACAAGAGGTTTTCCAAATCTTCTGTGTGGGCCTGCAAATCTAAGTGCTGATCATATAGACGCACGATCTCTTGTTGGAGTTGTCAATCTCTTAATTTCAGCTCGATTCAAGCACATCAAGCGTATCCACTTTATTGCAGAGGGCGTCCATATCCTGTTGCGTCTCTTTAAGTTCATCAGAGATCTCCTTTTTCATAGTCTGAAGGTTGTTGCACAATGAAGCAAACAGTGCTTCTATAAATGAGCAGGTTAGAGGGGCCTCTGGGTTGTCGGCATCCAACAATGGTGCCTGCTCAGAGGCCAGCGAGGAGTCATCTGTGTGAGAGCTTGGGATCTTGAGCAAAATCTCCTTCACTGAGTGATCCTTCTTCCCTTTACTCATGGCCATGGCGAAGTATGTGATAGTGTCACTGCAATAAGGGTGCGTGGCAGCGCTGCGTCTAAGAGCGTTGCAGCCACAAGCAGGTGAACGAGTGTCGTAGCCCGAGGCGTCAGGAGAGGTTGGAAGCCAGAGCCCCAGAGATGGATGTTCTCAGGATCCACGCTGTCCCACGCTAGGGCCGCCGCTGATGTGCGCTGCTAGGCACTGACCTGTGCCACACTGTCCGCTTAATACAATGCTGACCTTGAAGGCCAATCTGGGGCTGCCGTGTCCTCCCACTCTGAGGGTGGCTGGTTCACTTGGCACCTTTAGAAGAGTCCCAGTAACAAGTTGCCTGCTTCGCCCTGCAACCAGCCCAAGGGCCCCGGTCCAGTCCATCCAAGCAAAGCCTCGTGGCTCACAAAGCAGACCGATATTCAAGTCCTCAGCCAAGCGTAAGAAGGGGTCGCAAATGGTGTAGTACACATCATGGCAGTGAGGCATATGGAGGAACCTCATGGCCTCCTGCCTGTGGGCATTCACTCGTAGCTACAGCAATGTACCTGGTCCATTCAGCCCAGAGGGACGGCAGCACCAGCCACCCTTTAGCAACTGCGAGGATATAGTCTGCAAAACCCTCCAGCCTTACCAGCAGCGGGTCCCCCGCCAGTCCGCCAGCGTGGAAGGGCTGCGTCGACTGTCCCATCGCAAGGTTGGTTCCCATGCGGCATCTTGTTGCAGCCCCCATCCGCCAAGACAAGTGGATCCCGTGGCACAGGAAGGCAGGGCCAATAATTTTCGGCCACAACAACAGCTTCGGATGTCGTCAGGCAGGCCACCCACTGATGCCGCTCACTCCAAGCCACGAAGGCCCATCAACAAGTCCACCGATGGGGAGGTGGTTGTGGGGCTGGGGGAGGAGTGGAGGGATGTATTGCCTCAGCAGCACCAGTGTCTCCAGCGTCGGGCCCCAAGTCTAGGGTCCAGCTACAGCAGCCTCGTACCGGGCCCCAAGGCTGCCCACTCCTATTCAATTCCCTTACATTGAGCAGTCGCCAGCTGGCGATTCAGGGCCAGCTGAGAACCAGGCAGGGGGCTCTGCACTCCACCTGGGCAGGCTGGCTCAACCCGGCTAGGTCTCAATTTTATCCGGGGGAGGAGCCAATGGACGTCGGGGATCCAGAATGCCGGGTAGGTCACACCATGCTATGTTAGGCCCAATACCAGCAAGGCATGTCTATCGCTGCGATTCAGTGTAACCACTCCTCAAGTTGCCCCCTAGGGGTGTTCGGCGGGATGCCAGGTTATCCACTGTACGAACCAGGCCCCCAACTCTGGCCATTCAGTGGCTTGGATGAGAAGGCCGGCCGGCGGTCTGTGCTGGAGAGATGGGGAGAAGCGTCTCACCCGATCGACACCTTGGCCGCCCCCCATAGACTATTTTATGAGAATTGGCTACAGTGGAACATCCATGACATATATCCAATCTAAGGGGCTGTGGCTAATCCACTCAGGGGGCTTTATACAGTGGGGGGTACAGATTCCTCATGAACCATAAAACATGCAAAACGCTTTAATATTTACTCTTCGATTCTAGCTGTGTAACCATACACCTCAGCACTTTTGTGGACCATTGCAAAGCTAAGACATATCAGTATTTTAAGAGAAGTGAGTTATTTCCACTGTAACAAAACAGACAGGTGAACTGTGAAGAGAAGTCACTGCAGGTGATTTTTTGGGCGGCGGAAGTAGACACACAGTTAAACTGAACCAAATAAAAGTAGTTTTTGCATTTTCCATTAAACTTAGAGTTATTTGACGATTGATCTGTTCATCTATCATGAGAAGGAATACCTGGGTCAGGGAATCCTTTAAAATCTTGTACGGTAAGGTGGCAGACCTTTGGAGAAAGCGGCCTTAGTCTCTTGGTATTGTAAATCTCTTACGTGAAAAATATAGTATTGAGGTCTTTTAGCTCTAGGAGAGGTAGTTGGTAAGTAAAAGCAGTTGAAAATGCCCTGAGATTATATATGGAATAAGGAATTATACAATTTTCTCTCCAATTCTCTGAAGACCAGCATGATAAACTCTGATCCATACATTTTTCCAAGGACTTCCTATTTGCTAGATTTTAATTGCATTCAAACACTGCAGTCCAAGAACAACACTCACAGTATCAATTCTGCATTCTCAAATACACTTAAAATCTAGAAGCACAGCTTTTAGGGTGCAAGCTGACTGCCAGAAAATGGAATGCTTTACGTCATGTATAAAAGTAAGAATCCGAATATTCCAGGTTCAGAAAGTAACTCAAAATATGTCTCTTAGGCTACAAGAATCAGCTATTGCAATGCCTCAATTATTAGTTCGGTTTCTCTAATGCCAGGAAACGTCTGTGAGCGTATGCTTCATATGAAAGGGAATGTTCTGGACCTGTTTTGTAAACCGCTTCACTCATACACAGACACCCACCTTAGCTTTCTTTTACCCATACATGTGCTGTGTGCATGGGTGTCGATTGCAGTATGAATAGCACCTGGAAGATGGATTGCTGCAGCACAAAATAGTGCTTCCCTTGCTGTCTTTGGAAGAGCGCATCAGAAGACGGAAGACGGAAGAGGTTTCATTCCCTTTTGTGCTCACCCGTAGACTGTCTGGAGGCAGGGAATCTCCTGTTATATGCAGTCTCTCACTCATTTGAGTGCCTATACACCCCTTCTTCCTGAAAACCTGAGAAAAAAAGTCCACAAAGATGTTTTTTTCCTTTTTTTATTGCTTGCTTTTATGATTTGTTAAATTGACAGTTGCACTGATTTCTCCACCAGTTGTACACTTCAAGTAAGCGCGCCAGATGTAAATTATTTTTGTCTGACCAAGCTCTGCTACACCAGCACAGAGGAATGCATTTCAAGGAACAGGATTCTGGAAGTTTGCGTTTTTTGCATCAGGCAGTGAGTGTGGCCTATCCCAACTGGAATGTGTTCAAGTTTGCGGGTCCTGATTACAAGGTGTCAGTTTATTTTAAAAGTCTTGATCCTCAACATTACTTACTTGTTCCCTTCAATATGAAATTTAGAAACTAAAATTAAAATGACTAAAATGTTGCAGCTTAGACCTCGCCAACAGAGAATGAAACAGTCCATCTGTGTCATGAGTCCTCCCATGCAGTTGTACATACGTTAATGTTGTGGCACTTGAACTGCCAATGAACTACTGTACAGTAATCGTGACGAAACCCAATTTTTTATTTTTGCCCAATTCGTACCGTGGTAAACTTTCTGTTGCCTAGGTGGGGGAGCTTTGGGTCAGGGTATTCCTTCCCTTAGACAAGTTGATGTTAACGCTTCTGTTAAATGTGAAGCTCCTAATTGATGGCAATACACCCACATTGGTGCAGAATCTTTCTGTATACGTGTTTTTTCTTTGGAGGACAAACTGTTTTTTTTTTTATAAATCTTTTTATTGAACCAGAAAACAGGCTTCAGATACAAGAGAATCCCAATATACATATACAAGTTAAGTTGAGTACACAGTCATCATCATTCATTACAATGTTGTGCGCAGGTAGATTTAATGCAGTTCTGGACACAGACCGATTGTATTTGTCACTCACCCTTCACAGGATAGCCCACTCAGCGACCCCTCCGAACCCCATCAAAGGCCTTTATATGCTGTCCAGGCACCCCATATTTTCTCCCACCTGCGAGGGCATCCAGACTTTGATAGACCACCTGCTCTGCATTATAACACCAGTCCATATCGCACAGCCATGCTGCTACTGTCGGAGGCTCTGCCGCCTCTCATGCACGTGCAATGTTCCTTTTTGCGACCCCCACGCTAACGCCAGCCACAGCCGGGCCAAGAGGTCAAGTGATCTCTCCTGTAACCGTGAGGATATGCCACCTGGACTTCACTGGGACCTGCTCGCCCACTACAGCTTCCATTATGCGAATTACACTCCTCCAGTACTTCTGAATCCTGGGACACGCCCATAGTATATGAAAGAATGAACCCTTCTCGCCACAACCCCGGATACATAACTCAGAACCAATCCCATTAATCCGGACCTGCACCATCCTCGAGGCATAAGACCTGTGGAGGATGCTGAGTTGAACAAGCCGAAAGCGCGCCCTGACAGCTATTTCTCTGGGGCTCTGAAGGGCCTCCGCCCAATCATCATCCTCCAACAGTCCCACATCTGATTCCCAGGCCTCCCGCAGGGAACCCAGACAGTCCGGAAAATTGTTTATCAGCTTTTTGTATGCAAGTGATACCGCTTTCTCAATCATGGGGTCTACGAGGAGTCGATCCTCCAGGGGGGAATATTCTGCAATCGTAGTCCTTTCTTTCAGAAAGCAATGTAATGCAGAGCGCAGCTGTCGATGTCCAAGCAATTCACCGTCGCCTATTTGAAAGCCCTCCCGTCTGGTATCGAACGTCACCATTTTGCCACCCTTCCAGACATCCTTAAGCACGTCGATACCGATCAGACTCCATTTACGGAAACCCTGTAACTGCCGCGCCACTGTCAAAAAAGCTCCCTCCCACTGTGGAGTCTGACAAACTGTTTTCTTGAACAAAATGGTCTTGGTTGTTCACCCATCCACTTTCAATCAGATCTAACATATTCTGAGCTCTTCACCTGTTAATTTTCCACATTTCTCATGTAAAGTTTGTCAGAGTCTCAAACAGGATTTTTTTTAGAAATTCATTGGTGTAAGAGGTCTGAAAGCTAGGTAGAAAACCTGTCACTTTTCTACAGACCATTTTTCAACCATTCCTGGTGCTAGATAAGAAAGTGTATTCGTTACAATTCTGCTAGAGGTCTTCTCTTTGTCTCGCATGTTGAGCTTCTTCATAAGTACTGTGAAAGGTCTTGTAGGTCTATTGATAATTCAAAGTGCCTGATCAGGCATTCTTTTGGCTCTCATTTCCTGAGAGCAGAACAACATTGTCTGTGTTTTGGAAATCTGCAATGTCTTACTTAAAAGGTTAGAAGCAATGTCTTACTTGGTGTTAAAAATCAGCAACTTAGGTTTTACTCTGGGCAGCCAGTGCACCGACAGGTATGTATCCTCTATCAAGCCCAATTTTGTTTTCTTTGGTGTTCACTACATGCACCCTCTTGCAGTCTGATCCATCTTATGCGCCCGGTCTATTTGCCTGTTGCAGCGTCGCACAGTCTGTACTGAACCCCTTGCTCGGGCCCTTCGCTGTCCAGTGTTCTTGGCCCAGCCACTTTTTACCCAATGGCAGGATCCTCCCACTGAGGAGGATGAGACTGCATCTCTCACGTTCTTTTATTTCAGATCTGTGTCTATGTGGGTCTTTTGTAGTGGTCTGGTCCAGAAGTGGAAGGAGGCATATTATGGGCCTCATTGTGGTTTCAAAACTGACAGCCTCATTACAATGGAGGCTGTCGGTTTTGAAACCGGCCGGACACTCGGGCTGGCTTCTGACAGGTTCAAGGAGCCTGTCTGCCAGTCGGACCCGGCACGTAATCCCTATGGACGACGTTTTACACCGTCCGTATTACAATCTCGGTTTCCAGCAGGTTGTCCATGCTGGGCTTTCCGACATGGAACCCAGTAAGAAAGAGACTTTTGGGGGGCCCAGGAAGGGCTCCCTCAGCCAGCGACTTCTGGTTGGGGGCCTACGTGCCCCCCTGTTCATCCATGCACCGTGTGGCAGGCACCATCAGTTGCCTTCAAAGGGGCAGGGATGAGCACAAACTGCCTTTTCTGTATGGGAGCTTGTGCTGCGGCCGGTTTCTGACCGCAGCACAAGTTCTCATACAGAAAAGGGAGCTTGCACCTGCACCAAGCGCAGTTGATTTAGCAGTCAGACCCATATCCGAAACAGTGTCAGGCAGACGCAAGTCCACCAGACATTGAAATAAGGCCCTATGTGTTTGGTGTCATGGAACTGACTAGGCTTTGGGCAAACAGTCTGTGTTTGTCTTGCATGTTTATATTTTGGTTCATGGTGGACCTGCCTGTCGCATGGTGACTCTCCCAACACAATTGAGTTATGAGAACATTAAGTAAGCATTAGAATTAGTTTAGTGTGTACAATCACTACCAGAGAAGGCTAGAGTTTCCCCATGGTATTACAGCTTTACTTTCATTCGGGTACTGATTTAGTGAAGTGGGAGAAGTTGAACAATGCCCAAGGCAACCATTGTAGTAGTATCTGTTCTCGGGGACCACAAAGCTGTGCTGCTTTCTAGTTTCCATTTCACTAATACTTCAGCTAGAGATTAAATGCATTCCCTCCTGAAAAATATTGTAATGTCACATTTTTCTCAGAAGATTTGGAAGAGCACACATGATGTCCGGTATTTTGGGGGAGGGGGTGTTTTGTAATCATTTATTTCTGTCCATGTTAGCAGTCCAATCAGCGTCTTATTTCTATGGATTATCCTGTTCTTCATTGAAAACAAAGAATTGCCAGGCTGTAGGCAAAGACTGGCCAATTGGTAAAATGGTTGTGTAGTCAAATTACTTTTGTTGCAGGCTAAATGATCAAAAATACTTAATATAGCACTATCCCACATGCAAATAATGTTGTTTATTTCTACAGTTTACATCCTCTGGCGGCATGACATTTCAAAAAGTCTTCTATCTCTAGATTCCTAAACCCCTACATAAATAATTGACATTGCCCCAAAACCTTTGATTGTTACCTCTCCTTTCCTTCCTACAGATCTCCCTCTCCTTCCTTTTCATTCTCTGAATGACTTTTCTCTCAGAGTAGAGCCTTCTCCAAGACCCATATCTGTATGCAATAACCTCTATTATTGCATCTTTGTAAATTACCCACACATCATTGCATAGATCACAACCTCTTCTTTGAAAATATTTCCTTGGAACCTAGCAATAATTAATCTCCTCTAGCCTACTATTCATCCCACCAATAATTTGTGTGAACCCACATATCACCAGCAAATGATCGCACAGAACGTTTATTAATTTAATATCAAACAAGATTAATCTCATTAACCATTGGATTAACCACTAACCTTTGGTTCTGAAGTAGCATGCTGCTCACCAGAAAGCACTTCAATATCAGGGGTAGCAAACACTATATAAATGCAATTAAAATGTGTACAACATTACAAAGGAAGTAAATCAGAGTCCTTTTTAGTTGACTACATCTCTCCTACTGGAACCTCTACTATTCAAAAACACACTGCAGTGTGTCTTAATTGTATAGTGCCTGCACAACCAAAATCTGCAATTCGAACCCTGTTTTCTGCAACACCACTCCCCATATGCCATTCAAGAATGATATTAAACAGTGTTTGGGCTGAATATCAGGAAGATTTTGGAGGGAGAAATATAGGAAAATAAATATTGTGATACACAAATATCATTAAGGACTAATATATTTGACAAGAATAGCAGAATTATTTAGATGTGTAATATCATTTTTAACATTACTGAAGAGTAATATCGTTTTTAATATTTTCAATTATATAGTGGTAAAAAATATCCCGTATTAATTATTTGAATGTGTTTTAGCAGATACAATCATTTTATGTGTTACTATTGTTTACAGAGGTTATTTTAAATCATTTTTTATAGTTATTTATAGTGTTGTGGGGGTTGTTGGGTTTGTAAGGTATAGGGTGGGAAGTAAATTAGGAAATAATTAACAATTACCAATTGTTAATTGTTTAATTCATTTCAATTATGTAATTTATGGAATACTTATTTATTTTACTTATATTTTAGTTGCGGGCTGCTAGGTGCTAGGTTTGTAGGGGTCTATGGTGGTTAGACAATTAATTAGTTAACTTAATTGAAATTAATTATTTAATATGATTAAAAAATAAAATATGGAATACTGATTTATTGGTTCTAATATTTTAGTTGCTGGATGCTAGGTTTGTGAGGGTCTTGGCTGGGAAGTTAATAAGGTAATAACTATTTAGCAATTAATTATTTAATTGATTTTAAATACGTAAATAATGGAATAATTACGTTTTATTTTAGGTGCGGGCTGCTAGGTTTGTAGGGGTATAGGCTGTGAAGTTAATAATTTACAAACAGTTATTGATAATTAATTCTTTTAATGAATAGTAATTATGTAAATTGTTTTTTTATTTTTTATTACACATATATTGATGTTAAATATTTTTTATATTAAGAGTTTAATATTTCTTATACATTTATGGTGTTACTTATATATGTAATGTGTCTGAAGTGGAGCCATTTCCCTACTCCTTTTTAGACTGCAGTAGGAATAGCAAAATTATCTCTTTGAGGTCTGATCATTTCCCTACTGTTGCACTGCTTGAAGTGGGAATAGTAAATCTCACCTCTCTGAAAATCCAACGCTTTCCCTACTGTTGCACAGACGGGAGTGGGAATAGTAAACTGTACCCCTCCAAAGTCCAACATTTTCCCTACTGTTGTGCTGTTTGGAGTGGGAATAGTAAATGTTGCCCCTCCAATATCCAACTCCTGCTGTTGCACAGACAGGTGTGGGAACTGTAAATTCCATCCTTCCGAACTCAAATGCGTTCCCTACTGTTACACAGATTAGAGTGGGAATAGTAACTTTTACCCCTCTAAAGTCCAACACTGTCCTTACTGCTGTGCTGTTTGGAGTGGTAATAGTAAATTCCACCTCTTCAAAATCAAGCACTTGCCCTCCTGTTGTTCAGACTGGAGAGGGAATAGTAAATTCACCCTTCCGAAATAAAACGCTTTCCCTACTGTTGCACAGACTGAAGTGGAAATAGTAAATGGTCCGACTTCAAAGTCCAACACTTTCTCTACTGTTGCATAAACTAGAGTGTGAATAGTATATCTAATATTCAGACTAAAAATGTTGGTTAAACAGAGTTTATAGCATTAATTGTTTTATATTTTTCATTATTTGTTTTTATTTTAAAATGTATTTTAATGTTCATATCTTTTGTAAATGTGTTTTTTTTTGTTTCCAATTTTATTTGTTGTGTAAATTATATTTTTGATTGTTTTATTGTGTGTATATATATATATGTATATATATATAGATACACACATGTATGTAGTCTAATATGCTTAGGAAAACTATTTATTTTGGATTAGATTACTTTTAATATTTTAAATGTATCAGTTGCGAATAAATAGATAAATATATATCAAAATAGCTCCGCTCGTCCCAAATCTTCAAATCTGATAGTGAATGATCCACAAGGTTAAAATGATTGGCTACAGGCTGGTCAATTTTCTTATTAATTATTGCTGATTTGTGGTTCCTGAATCGTGTGCGGAGGTCATTCACTGTTTGGCCTACATATTGTTTTTTACAGCTTTGCCGTTGGCACTGAATCACATAAATAATGCATGTTGAGCGACATGTAGGATGCTGCCTTATTATTAATTAATAAAAAAATTGACCAGCCTGTAGCCAATCATTTTAACCTTGTGGATCATTCACTATCAGATTTAAAGATTTTCCCCGTGGAACATGTCTCAAAAGAAGAACTACTGGACTCCAGGGAAAACCTCTGGATGTACCGTTTAAAATCATTGCATCCAGATGGACTGAACATTACTGACAATACAACCTGATTACTGCATATCTCAAGAACTCTCAGGACTGCATTGATTCCACATTCCAAATGGAATCTTCACTCATGATGCTTTTTGAAAATTCAGCTGTGTCATCTGTGCAGCCACTGAGCTTACCATCTTGAAACTACCTGAGGAAGGCGGAAGCTGAAACGTTGTAGTGGAAATATATTTTTGTTCTTTGGTGAATCTATCTGTTTGAGTCACTTCTTTCTTGGATATTTTATTTCTTTGTGACTCATTGTATCCTTTGGGATCCAGATTTTTGCCCTGGCTGGCTGTTGTTTTCTTGTGATCCTTCATCTTCAATATATATATATATATATATATATATATATATATATATATATATATATATATATATATATATATATCTCCAGTTGAAGGCAGTCGCCGAAACACGTTGACTGTCCATACATGCTTGCACTCATGGTGTACTGAAAATAAAGTACTTTTAAATTGAAAAAATACTGTGCTGTGAAGATTCTGGCTGAATGATGAGGATCGCGGGGTAGTTTTGTCTGAAGATATATATATATATTTTTTTACATACAAAGCATCCTCGGAATAAAAGTGCACTCTAAACCAGCTCTTTTCTACAGGCAGAACAGCATTTATTCAAGCACTGAGTTAATTTCTTCGCCTTATGCGTTTCGTGGCTTCAATCCCCTTGATCACAGGCATCAACATGTAATGGGATAGAAAGAAGGCACTTCGCAGCATGTGACTTTTAAACCCTCCAACTGGCAACAGGTAAGTACAACATAGTGTTGCATGCTGGAGAAAAGAAGTCCGTAATTTATATATATATATATATATATATATATATATATATATATATGTATTAGCCTCACAGCTATAGTGCATTAGGAGCACACACGTTCTGTAAACACTTGCACCCATTAGCTGCGCTTAAGATGTACAAAATTACGTATAATTTATAACGTAGTTACTCGCCACTATGTAAACTGTAAAACAAACTTGCACACTCCTAGGATTATGTCATCAGTGATGTCATAACATGTCATCAGTGATATCATACATGAGATCATAAGCAGTACATGGTGGGGGCGCAAATTATAATTAGCACTGATACCTGTAATTAGTGAATTTCTGTGCTTTTTTGTTCAAAATGTTAATGTTCACACTGACATTCACTTAACTATAACGTTACTTAAACTTTTGTTTTTTCAGTGTGTGTGTGTGTGTGTGTGAATATCTAAACATACACACACTTATATAGTATTAAGAATTTGTGGAATATATTTAATGTATATTATTTCAAAATTATATATTAAAATATTTAACATTTACTAATTTAAACTCTTTTTTAATTATTTTTGGACGATATTAGTGTAAACGATATTTTTTTCTGATACTTTTTGTACTTACCATTATAAGTATATGTTCACGATATGGAAACAATATCTTTTTTCCGATATTTTGACAACAATATTTCTTGGAACAATATTGTGTCAGCGATCCATATTTAACTGCTAATTTTTTTAAGATACTTCTATAGTGGTTGGCTCTAACTGCCTACTGTTCATGGTGCCATCTTCACATATCGGATTCTGACTTCCACACCATGATCCTCTTTGTGGAGACATTTTACCTTTCTTTCTTCTCTTTCTCCAATCGGAAGCAACAATGCAGTCGTCTTCCTGCCCATTTTTATATTTCCTCTTTTACCATTTCATCTGCACGTAAACCCTTTCCAAGACTATTATTTTTCTATTAGTTATACTTTTTTTGTTATACTGGGGCACTTCTTGCGTTCAATTAAGCTCTGCACTTGATTTATAACTGCTTTAAAACCGCCTATTCTATCTTGATTCCTACTTGTAAATTTCCATTTTGTAATGTCCACTGAAACTTTACTGTATTTTTTGCAATTATCTTTAAAGACAGGCACACTTGTATATATATTTATTGTTTTGTACTGCGGCTTTGTTTTACTGTATAAAATGATCTTGAATAAGCAAAGTACCTGTGCGTGCATGTATTTTTGCCATATTAATGCAAACTATCAACTTTGTATTAATCGTAATGCTCCAATGACCTGAGGCCATCCTTGAGATTTAATAATCGGAAATGAATATATGGAAAATAAAGGTACAAACTTCTGCACAGTTGAAGGAAACCAGAATCAGCAGAACATTTATGTGACGACATGCCATGCGCTTAATGCAGGCAAACCTTCAACATATTTTTCCCACAAGGCATTATTTCTCTTATGTATCACATATGTAAGCTATGGCGCATCCATTACCAAAGTTTGCTTCCTCTCCCTCCACCTTTGTATGCTTTTTTAGTTTCTGTCAAAAAACATAGCTACTGTTTACTGTGCTTAATTCATAAATAATCAACATTTTACCTACAGCTGTATTATTTATCAATAAACAGTGAAAACTTAATAGCGAATGCATCATCTTAAGAGGCTTACTATTTAAGTATTTAAAAAAATGATGACTCCTAACCTTGCATGGTAGAAAGCAGGGCCTTTCCGATACAGCACTGAAACAAAAGGAAATCACAGGTTTTTAAAAACAAAGGTTAGCTACGATGAAGCTTTAAAATTCACTTTTCCCTATACCAATAGACTTCCATGATTACAAGTCATCAAGCAGTTTTTTTTGTTACAAACACAAACAAAAACAATAATAGTCAAAGCCAATAGTTCATGCCTTTTGACTTTGCCAATGCAGAACTATTGGCATAGCAATACTGTTTGCTGATTTTGTTTTACATCAGTAAAAACAGAAAAGAAAGCATGATGAGGTGTACCGTGCATGCGACAGGAAGCTGCCACCACCTTTTTTATTTAAATTTTGTAAAAATGAATAGAAGGCATGTAGATGGGTTTGTTAAAAGAAAAGGCAAATTACATGTGCTGCCCCCAGCCCCCTACTAAAAAAAAGGTTAAAAAAAACCAACACATCAAGATAGGTTGGGGGTAGCAACTGAGGAGTAGCGGGACAAAGTTAATATCAGAGCCGTAAGGGGGGGGTTTGAGATTTGTCACGGGGGATCAATGGGGGAGGGAATAAAATAAAAATCAGCTGGAATGGAAGTGGTAGTGGAAGCGATGAACTAGCTTGAGGGTGGAGCATGAGCAACTTTGAGAGCGTGGGTGGCAGGGGAATGGAGGAGAAATGAAGGGGAGGAGCCGCACATGAGAAAAAGAGCAAGATTATACAGGCAATCCCACGCAGTGTTATAAGCAAATGAAAATACTTCTCTTAATGTGAGTAGTGGAAGCACACAAGTCATCCAGTCAAAAGGATGGTAAGGATGCCATGCCCTGGGGTGGGACAAACACAAGAGGTAGAAAAGCCATCTAATAAGAAGCAAGAAAATGAAACTGTCGAGAAAGCCAACTAATGGTAAGCAACCAGCTGTCTGAAAACCCATTGTAATTTTTGGCATTTTATACAATACCGCTGCCACCTAAAAACATTAAACATGTTCAACTTTATTGCAGGCTCTTGCATTATCGATACAAATCATTTTGTGTTTAGCCAATCGAGAGTAAATATTCCCTTCTTCGTACACTGGAACTAAGTGAGACAGAGGATTAATTCATTTTAACAAACGGATGCTTGAATACCCAAACAACTGGCTTTCAAGCATTTGCTGCATACATCCTTCAGAATTTTCAAAACTCTGAAAATGACTTTATCAGCCTTTATGTGCTCACAGCAAGCACTGCTTACATGGTATAGGTTTTTCTTAAAATAAGTTTTACTTACAGAGATCGGTGCCATACTTCAGTCCTACTTTGGGTACCCAGCCCTTGCTCCTGAAGTAGTGGTAAGCCATATATGTTGATCTGAAACTAGGCTGCACTTCGCTGAACACTTCCCATAGCTTCAGGATGGGTAGAGGCTCCTACGTTCACACAACAGGCAGGAAAATAATCTTCTTAAAGTCAGTGGCACTAATATATTTATTTTGATAAACATCGGGCAACATATTCAACAATATAAACACAATGATGCTGCAATTTTGCAAACTATATATCTAATGATTGACTATTTACGCACGAGAAAAGTTAGGAATAACACAATTTACTTTTGCAAACCAATCCCCTGAATCGTTTGTCCTTGGCTTCAGCACTACAAGAGTCCCTCTTTTTTCAGGAATGCATTTCGCAAGCACAATATTTAGAATAACAGATGCAAACCGCTATGTTTGAGCCGATTATGATTCAGTGAGAAAATATGGTTTAAGCTTTTATGAGTTTCTGTGCCTTATGGAAATAGTCGTATCCCTCAAAAGCAGAGGGGAGGCATTGAATAATGCACCTATATACAGGAAGGGGATACTAAAGCTACATACACTCAACTTCCCACAGCTAGACTGACTTAGAGGGATAAATATATCTCACTAAAACAGTGGTGTCTCTGACCTCATACCCACACCAGAAGACCTCCAGACATGAAAACACACCACACCATTACGCATAAAGGCACATCTACAAATTTACACATATACAATATTAAATGTACCCACGCCACTTCTGACCTCACACAATCAGTAAACAGACTCTATTCTGAAGATTCTCAAACCGGACAGCCCTGCAAACCCCTCTAATGGCTGTACATTAATCTGGTTTCATACCATACTTGACATTTCTAACTGCAATATTTGAATATTTGGGCTAAGTGTATTTCCGGGAGCCTCGACGTTGTCTTTGCAAGCAGGATGAGTAAAAGGAAAACACTGGCATGTTAGTGGATATCTGTGCAATGCCTCATAATCAGCGCGGTGCTAGGGATTTAAAAATAGGAAGTTTTAATGTATGGAACACACCCGGTTTAGAAAGGGCTTTTCCCGCTAAGCTCCCAGTGTGAACCCATGCCTCAGCACTAAGCCTGATAGAATAAGCGCCGTTGTATGCTCATGTTAAATATTAATATATATTAAAACTATTTATTTTAAATGTAGAACACAAGAAATGCTACAGCACTATTGTATTAATTTTAATTAAAATTAAAAAATAAATTGCCACCCAAAGTAAAAAAAAACATCATGAAATAAGAAAACGAGTTACTTACCTATAACTACGGTTATCCAGTATTGGTATCTTTCATAGATTCACATGCCTGAATCATTCCCCGTCGTCGAGGCGGGAGTCCCACGGTAAATAAAATATATATAATAGCAGTGCCTAACATTTCTTGTAGTAGGCTGGAAAAACCTAAAGGCCTAACTAGGCCTCAAAACTTAGCAGCCTATCTACATCATTATGTAAAAAGACCTGAAATAGTAGCCTCAGCCAATCAGCTGTCCTCACCCTCTAGAACCTTCCCAGCTCAGGCAGTTCTCCTCAGATTTTCCCAGCACAAGTGAGAAGTAGTATCCATAGACAGAACTGCCCTACCGGGGAGGAGAGTGGGTGCATGTGAATCTATGAAAGATACCAATACTGGATAACCGTAGTTACAGGTAAGTAACTCGTTTTCTTATCCAGTATTAGGGTATCTTTCATAGATTCACATGCCTGAATCAGAATAGCAAGCAGTAACATCATGCCTGTCGATAGAGGAAGGTGGGAGACAAATAAAACATAAATCTATCCCCACTCAACCAGGAAGGTAATAGAGCACAAAACTTGTTAACATAACATATGCATCAAAACCTTCAAATATAACAGATAGGACAGCATTATAAATATATACAGTTTAAAGCAGTATAAGTAAAAAAATATATAAGCTATCCAACCTTAGTGAAGATGCTGCAGCACTGCATCACCAACAGCTGTGTCATCTTGAACTGCCGACTGCAGACAGTAATGTTCGGTAAAAGTGTGGACACTTTTCCAAGTAGCAGCTCGGCAAATGTTCTCCAGCGTCACTCCAGCGAAAAGGGCCGTAGATGTCGACACTGTTCTTGTGGAATGAGCTTTGACCTTCCTTGATAAAGGTCTATTGGCCTTGTCATGACAGAAGGTAATTGTAGAAGACAACCACCTGGCAATAGTTGCTTTTGTGACAGCTTGACCGAAGGTGGGTCTTCCATAGGCAACAAACAGTTGTGTAGATTTACGGATGTCTTTTGTTTTTTGCAGATAGAACTTCAGACACCTTTTCACATCCAGAGAATGTAAAACCCTCTCTGCAGGAGTTTTTGGATCCGGGAAAAAGGTTCTGAGTTTGACCGGTTGATTAATGTGGAATTGAGTTGGCACTTTAGGAATGAATTTTGGATTGGTCCTAAGCGTAACAAATTCCTTAGAGAATTGCAGAAAAGGGTGAGTAATAGTGAACGCCTGTATTTCTCTAACTCTGCGAGCAGAAGTAAGAGCCAACAAGATTGCAACTTTCCAAGTCAGAAACTTCAGTTCTGCTTTATGGATTGGTTCAAAAGGCCTTTTTAGAAGTTGGGAAAGAACCACATTAAGATCCCACTCCGGAGGAGGAGGACGAACTGGAGGGAAAACTCGGAATAGCCCTTTAAGGAATTGTTTGATCAAGGAGGATGAACATAAGGATGGTTTGTTGGAATTCTTCCGGAATCTGGATATTGCTGCCAGATGTACTTTAATAGAAGAAAAGGCTAGACCAGATTTAGCCAAAGAAAGCAGGTATGGAAGGATGGCTTCAGGAGGAGCCTGAAGTGGATGAATCTCATTATCTCCACACCATGAACAGAACCTCTTCCACTTGAAACGATATGTTTTGATGGTACTTTGCGCACGTGCTTGCGACAATATCTCCCTGCAGTCCGAGGAGATGTTTAGGTCTTTGAACTCAAGGAAGTCAGGAGCCAAGCGTGCAAGTGCAGCGATTGAGGATCCGGATGATGGATTTGACCTCCCTCTCTTGTCAGCATCGACACTGTCGGTTTGAGCCGAAACGGAGGCTGTTGAGACAGTAGGAGAAGCTCCTGAAACCAATATTGCCTTGGCCAACGTGGAGCAATGAGGATGAGAGTGCAGTGTTCCCTCTTCATCTTTTGCAGCACTCTCGGAATGAGCGGAATCGGAGGATAAGCGTACGCAAACATTCCGGTCCATCTCATGAGGAGGGCGTTTCCTCTTGACCCCCTTCCTGGGAACCTGCTGGCATAAAACAGGCACTTGCTGTTTTGCTGCGTGGCAAACAAATCCAGCGTCGGTTTCCCCCAAAGCCGAAAAAGTTTCTCTACTTGATGTTGTTCGAGCTCCCATTCGTGGCAGTCCACAAATGTTCTGCTGAGACTGTCTGCTAGAGAGTTGAGAACTCCTGGTACATGCTCTGCTTTGAGGGATATGCCGTGACTTAAGGCCCATTCCCACATCTCCTGAGCTTGCAGTGACAGGGCAAGAGATTTCGTTCCTCCCTGTTTGTTTATGTAGAACATGCTGGTGGTATTGTCCGTACGCACCAGCACGGACGAATTCACGATCCTTGGTAGAAAAGCTTGTAGGGAAAGAAAAATGGCCCTTAGTTCCAAGATGTTGATGTGCATCTGTTGGTACTGATGAGACCATTTTCCCTGGATCTGAAGGTCCTGAAGGTGACCTCCCCAACCTTCCATGGACGCATCCGTAGTCAGAGTGAACTCCGGAATCTCTTGGAGAAAGGTGAGGCCCGGCGACAAGTTGTGCGCCTTTGACCACCAGAGAAGAGCCTGTTTCATTTTGACAGTGACTTTGATGCGGTCGTCGAATGATCCCTTGACCTGCTTCCACTGACGAAGTAACTCTTCTTGCAACGGTCTCATTCTGAGTCTTGCCATAGGAATGAGGTTGATCGCAGATGAACACATCCCCAGAAGGGAAGCATATATCCGAACTGAAAGCGACTTTTTTGCGGATATCTGTTTTGCTAGTTTTACAAGCTTGTTTTGTCGCTCCTGTGTCAGGTATGCCTTGCACTGGCATGTGTCCAAGACTGCTCCCAGAAAAGTCAATCGTTGACGAGGTTGGAGTTGAGATTTCTGTGAATTGAGGGTCAGCCCTAGATTCGAGAATAGTGAAAGTGTCCTGCTGACCGCTTCTATTGTCGAGCTTCTGGTTGGACCTTTTAACAGCCAGTCGTCGAGGTATGGGAACACCTGGAGTCCCAGGGACCTCAACATTGCAGCCACTGGAGCCAGGCATTTTGTGAAGATTCTGGGGGCCGATTTGAGGCCGAACGGGAGGACCTTGAATTTGAAATGGACGCCGGCCACTTGAAACCTTAGGAATTTGCGGTGGTTCGGGTGAATAGGGATGTGAAAATATGCGTCTTGCATATCCAGGGAAGCCAGAAAGTCCCCTTTGTTGAGACAATTCAGAATGTCCTTCAATGTCACCATGCGGAAACTCTGTTTCTTTAGATATTTGTTGAGTTTGCGCAGGTCCAATATTGGATGCCACTCTTCCGAATTTTTCTCCACAAGGAAGAAGCGAGAATAAAAGCCCATCCCTTTCTGAGAAGGATGGACTTGTTCTATCGCATTCTTGCGTAGCATCTTTAAGGCTTCTTTGAAGAGTAAGCGCAGGCGAGGGGGAGGGGGACCCCTGGGCGGCGTTGTTGGAGGCTTCTGCAAAAACTCCAAAGTGTGTCCCTTGCTGACCAAATCCAGGACCCACTGATCTGAAGTTATCTTCCGCCACTGATGGTAAAAGGCGGAAATCTTGGCGCCCACGGGGAGGGAAAGGGGTATGGCCGACATCCGGCAAAGCTCATTGGCGCTTGTTAGAATCTCGCCCTTGATTGCCTGAGCGCCGTTTTCCTCCTTGCCGAGAGAAAGAACCAGAAGCAGGCTGCCTGTTAGAAGGTTGGTAGTAGGGCTTGTTGTAGGTAGATTGATACTGTCGATTTTGTTGGTTGGAATAATTGCCTCTGGATGAGTAGCCACGACCTCTTGCTCCTCTAAAGGACCCCCTCTTGTATTGCAGGGTTCCAAGAGATTTCGCTGTATCGGTATCAGTTTTAATAGCCAATAAAGCGTCATCAATGTGCTTCCCAAACAATGACTCACCATCGAATGACATGTCCAAGATCTTGGTTTGGACCTCAGGTCTAAAAGTGGTAGCCTTGAGCCAACCTTGACGTCTAAGCACAATTGCCCCAGCCAATTGTCTAAAGTTGGTATTAGAAATGTCTAGGGCGCAATCAATAATTTCTGAGGCCGCCCTTTCGCCTTCCTGCACAATTCTGCGCACCTCCATCTGTTGATCCTCCGGGATCAGCTCAAGATATTCCGTGATCTCAGACCACATTTGTCTATCATAACGAGCCAGGATAGCTAAAGAATTAGCCGCCTTAATGGATGCTGCTGCGTTTGCTGAAAACTTCTTTCCAATTGCATCAAGCCTTCTTCCCTCCTTGTCAGGTGGCGTTGAAATGGGAGCAGAAGGATTTTTGGACTTCTGCTGCGCAGCCTGAGAAATGACCGAATCTGGTCGAGGATGACCGATTAAACAAGCAGGAGTATCAGCTGTTGCTCGATACTTTTTGTCTATCCTCGGCAAAACTGCCGGAATGGAAGCTGGAGTTTTCATTATATTGAGACCTTCCTTCCATATATAATCGATAATAGGTATGGCTCTGACCACTCTCCGATATCCCTCTTTAAAGTCATGTAAAAAGCAGTCCGACTGCTCAACTGTGACAACTAATTCAAATCGATTAGCAGCTCTCTGCATAATATTGTGAAAACCCCCAATATCTTCAGGTGGAGAGTCTGAAGGACGGGGAGGAGGTGGAGAAGGTGTAGGGATGACATAATCCTCCCAAGGATCCACCAGAGTGTTATCCGGTAACTCTCCCTCTTCCCTACTTTCTTCACCATCAGTGGAAGAACTGTCTACAACTTGAGGAAGTGGAGCAGTATGTTGTTGTGGCGACAATGGAGCTGTTGGCGACGGAGGTCTTGGCACAGGAACTGGAACAGGTGACCCAGCGGGCACACCTTCATTGGGTGGAAATCTCTGGCGATAATCTGCCAACATAGCCTGCAAATCCTGTATTAAGGAAGTTGGCAAATGTGTCGTGTCCTCAGACAGGAAGTCTACTATGAGGTGACTGATATGGTGTTGAATAAACATCATGCACATAATGTTCCTGAACCTCTTCTTCATCATCCTCTTGAAATTTAATATTCAACTGAGAAGGGTGACAGGCAATCCAAAAGGCAATCCAAAAGGGACCATCATCCTCTTCCCCTTCATCCGACTCCCCTTGCATGTATGTCTCCAAAATGTGCGATGGCAAAAGTGGAGAAATATGTGAATAATCCTGTCTTTTATACGTTTTCATTTGAAAATGAGTGAATTGTATTTTTGCTGGTGGGGAACCGTGCATCCGATGAGCAGAAGTCCCAGTAAATGGATTCTCCGTCGACGGTGCTGTCAATGCTAAAGATCTTGCCGTCGACGAGGCCGTCAATGGTATCTTCGCCGACGAGTCCTTCGTCGCCGGGACCGTCGACAATGCCGTCGTCGACGAGCCCGTCGCCGACGGGTCCCTCGTCGTTGGGACCGTCGGTGGTATCTTCGTCGACGAGTCCCTTGTCGTTGGGATCTTCGTCGACTAGTCCCTCGTCGTCGGGACCGTCGATGGTATCTTCGTCGACGAGCCTTTCGTCGACGGGGCCGTCGATGGTATCTTCGTCGACGAGTCCCTCGTCGTCGGGGCCGTCGATGGTGTCTTCGTCGACGATGCCTTCGTCGACGGGTCCGACGTTGGTGTCTTCGTCGACGAGATCTTCGTCGACGAGACGGTCGATGACGTCTTCGTTGACAACGAGGCCGTCGACGGTGGCTTCGACGACGAGTCCTTTGGTGACAATGTCTTCGTCGACGACGATTTAGTCGACGGAGCCTTCGTTGAGAAGGATTTCGACGATGGTAACTTGGTTTTTGATAGCAAAGGTGGTACAGACATCAAAGGTGACGTGATAGCTGAAGTAGTAACCACAGAAGTAGAAGAGGAGGTAGAAGTCCAAGTAGTAGTAGGTACAGACACCAGAGAGATAGTCTTAGCCTGGGTTGTACTCACATGTGAAGAAGCCGATGCACTCTTAGAGGGTTCTGAAGCTTTCTGAGAGGTTTTCAACATTTTCTTTCTCTCAGGAGAAGCATTGTCCGTGGATCTAGCTCTCTTGCTAGAAGTAGAGGCTTTGTCCTCATCATCTGTGGATGAAGACTTCAGCCACAAAAGAACCCTTGCCTCCCTATTCCTGATGGTTTTCTGAGGGAAGGTACGGCAAATTCGACAGTCCTTCACCACATGTGAAGGGTGCAGGCAATAAATACAGTCCGAGTGCTTGTCATCCACATGGACTCTCTTCTTGAAGCAGGTGCCACAAGGTTTGAAAAGAGCCTTCTTTTCAGACATTTTAAGGTTTGAAGATCCAAAAACTGAGTAGGCACTCAGGGAGACTCCCTTACACACGAAGTGCGGTGAAAATCTGAGGAGAACTGCCTGAGCTGGGAAGGTTCTAGAGGGTGAGGACAGCTGATTGGCTGAGGCTACTATTTCAGGTCTTTTTACATAATGATGTAGATAGGCTGCTAAGTTTTGAGGCCTAGTTAGGCCTTTAGGTTTTTCCATATACAAGTGTGCTCTCGCTACTACAACAGAAAATCACATACAGTACAATGACTGAAAATATATAAGAAAACAGAAGCAGAATCTTTGGTATGTTCTTGAAACAGCAAGAAGATGATTTATTCTCTCCAGACTCAAGAGATGTAATGAAAAGCCGACACGTGTTTCGTCGTGTACAGTTGAGTCAACACGACTCTTCAGGGCTTGAGAAATAATATTTTCCTTGGCGCTTGGTGATAGGTCTGGGCTAATATCCGAGTATTGGACGTTACTTGCCGGAGAGAGACACGAGTCTAGATGTGACTGGAAAGAAACGGTCTGTCCCTTTATACTAGTCACGTGGACGGTACTGCTTGTTTGATATTAAGTATTCATGTAAGGCCAAAATCTTCGTGTTTGATCACTCTGACTCCTGGTGTGTCAGGAGATAAGCCGGGAGGGGATCCGTCTGTGACTGGACTAGGCTCGAGACGAGTGTGTCTCTCAACAGGGCGATGCGCTCTGTGGTGGAATCCCTCCTCCTGTAGTTCCCGGTTGCCGTCTCTCTGTACGGTCATCTTCTTGCTGTTTCAAGAACATACCAAAGATTCTGCTTCTGTTTTCTTATATATTTTCAGTCATTGTACTGTATGTGATTTTCTGTTGTAGTAGCGAGAGCACACTGTATATACCTTGTTTAGTCCCTTGACTTTTTAGACGGTTAAGGGTGTTTTTCCGCCTGCTCTGCACGCACTACATGTCTGATTGTCTATCAACACCCTGTAACGTATATCCTAGGCAGTGCGCCAGAATAATCTGATTTTCTAAAAACCCCACTGAAGTGTTTCTTTAGGTTTTTCCAGCCTACTACAAGAAATTTTAGGCACTGCTATTATATATATTTTATTTACCGTGGGACTCGACGACGGGGAATGATTCAGGCATGTGAATCTATGAAAGATACCCTAATACTGGATAATACGTATTCTACGTGATGCACAAAATTAAAAGTAGTTTAATTATACTTTTAAAAAAAAATATTACAATCATTTATAAATTCAAAAGGGTTAACATTTTATAATTAAATAATACATTTGTTTTGTTTAGATATTTTATTAACATTATATTCATTTATATTTGTAAGTTTTTTAAATTATTTAATTTCCCATTATTAGCTGTGGGGTTTGATTTTAATCCCCTTCCTCCATTATTTTCTATGGGAGGGTGTTGCAGTGTGGTGCTACACTGACTACGGCTCTTCACTGGAGTTATTTACAACTGTTTTGGGTCTCTTTTGGCTGCAGTAACTATAATAGGTGTAGTTTGTGAAAAGCCATGGTTTTACTCGTTTGTGCGTTGGCGCATGTCCCTCCCTAAACCGCTCCCTTACTTCTCTCTAAGCCCTTTCCCATTTAGTAGTTAATATGCCCCCTTTTTCCAGCCATTCCCCTGGAGCCTCCTATATTTTTTTTACAATGTAGTAAACTTACATGTAGGAGGATCTCCCCATAGAAAAGATGGGAAAGGTGGTGGTGGAGATTTACACTGGTAGGTTTGTGAATAGCATTTTGTAATACTTTAGTAATTCTATTGAAGTACTGCTACAATTATCACAAAATGCAGTTTGTGAATAAGCCCCAGTATGCTTAGGGGAAGGGAAGAACCCTAACTGGAGGGCGGAATGGAATTTTCTGAATGCTACAAGATTCCTCTCACCGGAGCATAGGTAAATAAACCTGCATCCTGTCTACCGTAAAGCTGTCATGAAGTGACAGTTTGTTTAGGCACTTGAAATCATTTTGAAACCTCAAATACATGAAGACTAGTTAAAGCAGGAGAAATTTGCAATTTCTTTTAATTCTTATGAACAAACAAGCAATTCGATTTTTAGGAATGAAAGAAGCCATTCTTGCTATAAACGAAAGAATTATGGAGCATTTCCTGAAAAAATAAATGAAACCGGTTTCCACAAATTATTATTAAAAGATTTGAAAAGCCAATGGTTTGTTACATCAAGAGATACGTTGCAGGGTTACAGAGATGAAAATTTATCATAAATGGCCTATCAATGGATTTCAAACTATGTAATTTGATAGCAAAAACATCTAGTTGTGTTGGTGACTGAATGGTCAACTTTAAAATGAGGCAACCTGGGATATCTGTGCAGCACAACTTTACTATTTGAGGCAAGTTGTAACCTTCATGTATTTGGGTTCAGAAAGAATGACCTAAGCAAGTGATAAGAGTTCAAAACAGGGTGCTTTTGTTAGGGCTATATTTACAAGAACTGGAGAGTTTCTACATTCTTTTACGTGGAGACACACTCTTAGCTGAACAACAGAAGGGTGAAAGGACCTAGCATGCTCCTACTTACAGAACAAAACGTTACTGAAACAAGAATGTACTCAGAAAATATGTTTGGTCCTGTCATAGCTACAATTTTCCATCGAAGCAATCTATTGAAAGTAAACCCAAATGAAAAACGTCTTACCTCATTATAAGTGATACTTAAACACCCCAAAGCGTAGACCAGGAAGAAGGCCTGAGGAGAAAACAACTTTGACTTAAACCTTTGTCTGATATAAAAAATACAAATATCATATTTTTTGCAAGAAATCATACAATGCTTCCAAGATGAGCTCCACATCATGTACAAGAACTAGTTCATGAGCTCTGAATTTCAACATCGGCTTTTTGAATGTAATCACTAATCACTGCAAACCAATAACATCCTGGTTCTTTGTTAATTGTGTCAATTACCTCCCAACACCCTACAATGTAAGTGCAGTACCTTTCTTGGAATCTGACTAATATGGTAACTGCCAGTCCCTGCATAGATGTCTGCACATAGTTACTAAATTGAAGAATGGACTGGTCAGGCGGGACACAAAGATACTCCCTTGGTGGGAGACATAGAAGGCTGGAGTGCCGGGTGAAGCACCCTCCCCTACCTGGGCACTCGCTAATAACTACACCACACACGGAGATTCGTTTTACATGTCTTTATTCATCAGTGTGTAACTGTGAACTCAAAATTCTAAATCTGCATTCGCTTCACTATGTTCTAACAATTATGTCACAGGTTTCACTACATCTCCGCCTTTGTTAAATAAAAAATGTAAAACATTTTTTTACAAAAATTATATATACAATTATATCTCTTCAATGAGGCTTTGTGGTGCTCTGATCACACGTTTTGGTCGTGCCGTTGGAAACTGGGGGCAGGTAGTAGGAGTGTCCATGATCTGCAGTGGTGATGTAGGAAAAACAGCAATCAAGAGATTTTCACCTCTCCGTTCAGACCCAGACATCAATGCCTGGCGAGCAGTGAGCCACATGCCAAAAGTGCGAGGAATCTTGCGTAATGGACTTCCCAGGATGTTGGGCAGTCACCATGTGTCCTTTGCTGGTCACAACATGAAAGGGCTCAGCATCAAAGGGAGCATCAGATTTCCACTTTTAATATTGACAAACAAGCGCTCATTCTCCTCTAGTGAAGGTAACATCTTTTGCATGCTGTCTCTGCTCTGCATAGGCCTTCATTTTCTTTTACAATCCAAGTCTTTTGTATGCGTATCTTCCTCAGTACGTGATCTACTGGTGGTCCATTGAGTTTACTTGGCCGTCAAGGCTCTCCCGAACATCAAGCTTGCAGGACTTTCACCTGAGCACGAAGAGTGGAATTCAAGCCAGTTTTAAGCTCTCCAATACAGCACGTTGAACAGCTTTCTTCAAAGTACACATGAAATGTTCGACAAGGCCTTTGGCATAGGGCCAAAGAGGTGTGCTCTTCGGATGCTTCATGTTGAGATGACTGAGAAAATCTTTGAATTCTTGACTGTTGAAAGGTGGCCCATTGTCAGATTTTAAAATCACAGGGACACATTATGTCGCGAAGATGTCATCTAATTTTTCAATTACTCTTTCTTTAGTGATAGATGAAAGATCTTCTATCAATGGAAAACAGGAGTATTCAGACAATGTGGCCTAATGGCTAGAGCAATCGACCTTAGAGCTGAGGAACTGGGTTCGAGCCTGGGCAGGGACGTTCAACATCCTGTGATTATGGGCAATTCACTTAATCTCCCCGTGCCTAACAAAAAAAATGAATGCGTCTGTCTGTAACGCAACTGGCGCTCATGTAAAGCTCTCTAATACCTTCGGGTCTAGTTCACTATACAAAACTAATACATATTTTTTATTTTACAACATTCACCATCAAGTGTAGTCCAGTGTCAAGAGGCCTGAAAAAGTCAACAGCAATTCTTTCCAATGCAAGCTCTTGTAACTCTGACATGTTAAGGGTGTGTTGAATGGTTTTTGATGAAAGGTAGTTACATAGATGAAAGGCAGTTACATAGATGACAGGCCTTCAATTCTCTTTCAACTTTCTAGTCAAGATGCGGAAACCAGACTCTGTCTCGGAGAGCTCGCTTTGTGGCAACAATTCCACGATGTCCTTTATGGGCCACTTCAAATATCGGTTGTCACAGACTATCCGGAATAACAATTCTCGAACCTCTCAGGATAATGCCTTTTTGAGTAAAGTGCAGTGCATCTTTGACATTTTTTAACTTCTGGTATTCACTGTCATTGGAAAGAGGTTGAGAGGGCCAGTTCCAATAATGCCTTTTAATTTCAACATGTCACTATCTTGACTCATGGCAGAGACCATTTCTTCTAATAAAATAGCACCTGGCATGCTTGATTTCACAATAAAATGTATGTAGGCATCAGCCGTCTTGGAAGGGGTACCAGGGCACTGCAAAGGCACTCTTGAAAAAATTTTCTCCCGGTAAGAGTAAGCATGCTACAGTCGTGAACGCATGTTTTTTCTTGAATGGCTGTCTTTTCCTGTACCGTTTCTTCTGCATACAGGTCGTGAATAACCACGCACTCTGTTAAAACGCTCCCTTCCTCTCAGACCTTCAGTACATGGGGTGAGTGTTTGTCACTAGTCCCCTTTCGGACAAGTATGCACGGCGTATTGTGCCACTCAATAGCGCCTACCTCACTCATCCCTGATTGGAGCTAGGCACGTAAGGAAGCGTCATTTGCCCGCACTCATCTATGTGTTGGTTTGCTTTGCTTTTCTTGTCTTTTTGTCATGGAGTGCTACGGATTAAGCCTCCTTTTTTAACACAATGACGATTGAGGTACCCACCTGATTATGGGACACGCATGAGAGCAAGATAAGCTGCTATAATCTGTTTTTTCAACTTTAAATAGCTCATTTTCAGCATCTCTGTTTACCCCCTAACACCCGAGACCCCACCCGAACTCGGGGTTGTATTTTGCTTGAGAACTAACTCCTGATAGCCCACGGGGGCACACTGTTACATCACTAGAAAGTCTATAATTGGGATCCCCATATGATATAACATTTTGCACTGTTACTTGAACAATGTGTGGGATCAATTTAAGAACTATTATCATGCGCCTCTGAGTCTTTCCGTCACGCTGCACTTAAAATTGTTTTTTGTTATTGCTTTCTCTTTCAGGTCGCACAATACAAGGTAAATCCGACCAAGTCTTTACTTGCAAAGCTGGTAACTATAACATTCCTTATACTCTAAGCAACAGCATTGCAGTAGTGTAAGACTACAAAAATGTCCTCAACTCACCGGTATCTGATAAATTGCCATAAGACCCGTTAGGGGCTAACGGAGGCAAGAAACATGTCGACCTTTCAAACCACACATGCCCTTTAGGACTAATGTATCCGGTTAGAGTCACACTGTTTTTAGTTAGGTTAGTGAGTCCCAGGAATACAAATTCAGGAAGTAGGGCCTCCCTAAACCTATTTTAAAGCACCACTCTGCACCCACTACACTACTCTTTCCACACACCCCCACGCACCAAACGGCTTCACCAAAAAGATCTCCGCTAAAGAGCCCCTTTGCGGGTGCCCGTCGGGCATTGCAGAGCAGGCCCGAGGAGGAGCAGGTCCATATGATGAAGCATGACATCCTTCGGTTGTGTGAGGTTACTTTTTCTCAGACCTGAACACACTCATTCGCACCCCAGAACTGCACACCAACTTGATATATTTACTCTTGAGAAATAGTCAACAGGGTTTTGATCTTTCCCTGGACAGCGCACAATTGTATAGTTGTAATTTTTTTACCTTAGACCCAAAAGTTCAATTCAAGGAGGCACCTTTCTTTTTTGATTGCCAAAGATTGTCAACAATGCTTGATTGGTCACAAGCGTGGTAGGCCTTCCATAAAAGAAAACGTGGAAAAGTTCACAAGCCCACACCACTGTTAAACTTTCTTTCTCAGGATGTGAACAAGCACGTCCAGTTTGGGACAATACGTCTTTGAGCATCTGGTTTTCCGCTGTGCAAGGATTGCGCTGAACTTGTTGCGGCTAGCATCAACAACCACCTCTGTATGAAGCTTTGGATCAAAGTATATAATTTCTTTAGCGTTCGATAGCCTGTTTCATTTTATTGAAGCTTTACTGGCATTCACTTGACCAATGAAACGAAAATAGCCTGTTTCATTTTATTGAAGCTTTACTGGCATTCACTTAACCAATGAAACAAAAATGTTTTTTTTCATCAAGTCTCTTAATGGAGCGTTTATGGTGGCAAAGTCTTGTATGTATCCAGAACTGTAACTGACCAGGCCACGGAATGCACTTAAAATGGAAACATCTTGCAAGGGGCTGGCAGTTGACAAAGGTGGCACCCTAGCTGGATCTGGTGCCATGCCCCTGTCAGAAAAGATATGGCCAAAGAATTTTACCTTTGTCGTAACAAACTCAGATTTATCAGCATTCAAAGTCAAACCTGCATCGGCTTGCCAACGATACACTTGTGTGGGAGCTTGCCAACAATACTCTTGTGTGGGAGCTTTGTCATGCTCCTTCTGGGTTGCTCCAAAACTCCAAATGAAATGCGTTACTTACCTGTAACTGCAGTTATCCAGTATTGGTGTCTTTCATAGATTCACATGCCTGAATCATTCCCCGTCTCGACGACGGGGAATGATTCAGGCATGTGAATCTATGAAAGACACCCATAATACTGGAAAAACCTTCATTATAATTGAAACCATACATGACAGGCTGTATGACACGTCAAATGACGTCTTGTAAAAGCTCTGCAGCAGATGACACACTGAAAAATAGTCTTTTGTATTGGAACAAACCAATATGTGTAGAAAAGGTTGTAATATACCTGCAATTCTCCTTGAGTTCCAACAGGTGATATCTCTAATTTAAATCAAGGCGAGAGAAGGCCTTAGCACCATGCAGTTGTTTTATGTCAGTAATGAGCGGACCTGGATGCCGTTCTCTTCCACTTGCCTTGTTTACTTGACGCATATCAACAGATGTGTACAGCTCCTTCACTGTATCTTTTGGGTACTACCACGATAGGAGAAACCCATGGTGAGGGACCAGTAGAACACTCAATGATATCATATTTGAGTAATGATTCTAGTTCTTATTCCACTGCTTCCTGTAGATGAAATGAAATCCGTCTTTGAGCAATAGGATGAACGTCCTCATTTGTGTGTTTATTGTACTTTCATAGATCTCCTAACCCATGAAACAATTAAGGGAACTGACTTGTTCATGTAATAGTTCACTGATATCAGTCCCATATCAGCAGCGGTGCTGAACAAAACATTGTTTTGTTTTTATTTTCCTGGTCTTTTGCATTACAAAGCAGTTTTGTTTTTTATTAAAGGAAAGGGATCTGTAGTAATGGGAATTATTAGTTCAATGGAGCTAGGCATGTAGAATTGTATGTCATGCAGAATGTAAAATTAGGTGGGTTCGTATGTTCAAGCTATACAAGTCAGTAAGTTGAATGTTGAAGGCAGATGATGCTGTGCTTTACTTGGGCTTGTACATGTTCACCATGCTGTATGAGGTTGTTTGTTCAATAAAGAAGGAATTTGCACAGCTAACCTGACTCCCCAAGATTACTACACTGATCAAACCATAAGTGACTATGAAATATGTGAAAATGTATCCCTCAGGAATCTGATCTGGAGACAAGATTTCTCTAGAGCAGGAAAGGCCACATTCCCTTTGGTTGTGCGCTAATATGGTTTATAAACGTGGAGTGGAAGGGGCCCATGCTTGACAGGGGGGACTACTGAATGCAAAGGCAGCTCCCTTGTAACTGATGTCATCAGCCTTTGTTGACCATGGCACGTCACCAAAAACATAATGGGTTTATGTAAGACATCCATGGTATCCACATGCATTTAACCTGTGTTTTGTTTGTTTTTGAACAGCAATACTGCTTATTCCCATTCATATTTGCAGAAGATTATTATTAAAAACAGACAGCAATTTTAAAAGCCTACCTCCTCCAAGCTGAGTTGCAAATATTCAAAAATTTGAAAAGGATTTCTTCGACACACCAGTTTTTCTTTTTTAACCTGCATAAAAATCAATCATACAAGTTAAAATTTACCATACTTACAAAGCAACCTTTAAGCCTAGACGTTGGTCTAGTGCTATTGTAACATTAGTGTTCTGTCTGTGTCTTGAGTCCACATTTCCAGAAGACACAAAAACATCAGAAAAGAGGGTGAAGTACCAAGCGCATACAAGGTCTGCACCTGTCAATGTCACAAAGAGAGATAGATGAACGAAATAATTGTGCAGTCCGTAGCAGAGATGAGATAGGAAAAAGGGGAGGATGCCAAGGAGTTAACAACAACAATAACAAAAAATCAGTAAAACAATTCGAAAAGTTGTATAATCAAGATCTCAACTCACAATAGTTATTGGTAAAGGATGCATTTAATCTCAAGTAACTATTTTTTTTAAAGATATCCAGTCAATATTTTTTTAATTCTGTACGATTTCTCAAGTTTGTCGACAAAAACATAATTAAACTCATTAATCTTGCATAACAATTACAACTAAGTCAGACGAATACTTATTGTGTACTAATATTTCATACATACTTTAAAAATATTATTTAGTGATTGCTACTGTGTCAGAAAAATGGGCTACCTTCATTTTAAGTGTTTCATACTTAAAGTGACTGAGGCATGGCACAGAAGCGATGGGCTGAATACCTAATAAAAACACTGTGGAAATTCTATTGACAAATAATGTTGGTAAACAAAATCTGAGAGAATCAACTTATTAAAAAAATATGTATTTTTTTCTATCTATAAATATTTATTCATTAGAGAGATCACTGTAACTATGGGTGGGTGGAATGTTCTGCTCGGCCCGTGGACTTGGCGGAATTTTGGCCACTCTGTGATTCTCTTTAATGGGGAGTTCAGGCCAAATTCCGCCAATCGCCACATGGCAGAATTTTTCACCTGCGAGGCACCAGAATATGTGAGCTGGAGTGACATTTGGCATCCCCAGTCGTGATTTTCTAGTGGAGGCGGTCCCTGGCATTCACGAACGTTTGCAGGTCTGTTGTTCGGCAGCAAAATCAACTCAAATGGCTGCGAGCTTTTGTGCAACACATGGTTCCATTTGCGCTGAATTTTAGCACTGCTCTCGCTACCGGCGTTAAATTGCAGTGCAAGCTGCATATTTTCCGCTTATTGGTGGAATTCTGAGGAATCTCGCAGAGTTTTTCTGTTACTCCGAAAACTTCTGTGGAGGGAAACTCTGCTAGTTTCACCCACCCCTACTGTAACATCGAACTGTGTGGGCCTTGATTTGAAGATCCATTGGCATTGTCTTTGTTCAAGCTTAAGATTTCAGCTAATAACACAAATGAAATTTATATTTAAACATGCCTGATCGTACATCTACATAGGGCATGATGTTGTACTGCAGGAGAATTATAGCCATTGTTTTAACAACTCTTGTATGTTCTTTCTTCTGCTGAAGGTTTCATACAGCTTATGCAAACTTTACCACCTTCAGTCAACATCTTACGTATTACAGCTAATTAAATGAAAACGAATAATTTTCTATGTGACGCAGTTAAAACCTTTACTTTTGTTCACACCCAAATGACTGACAGACACGTCTTTGCAAATAAAGAAGCTCAATTGTGGTGCCACATTATGAAGTCTATCTGACCTTTCATTTAAAAGAACATAATGGTCTTTTAGGTTTCCTGCGTTTATAAATGTGATCACTGATCCATTTAACATCTCTTATAATCATAGATCTTTCTAGAGAATGAAGAAATGGCCAACACATTATTTTATTATGTCTTGTGCTTTTCCCGAAGACTGCAGGAGTGTGATGAATATTAGGAAACTTACTTTTTCCATTCCAATTTTGTTATCTGTAGATTTTCATTTTCATCTACAGTTATTGGTTTATTGGTAAGCAAACTTCATATGTTGACAGTACAAACTCTATCTTTCAGCCCTTTCTATTTTTGTTGGCTTCTTTCTCAGGATCCGAAAACTATTATGTCCCATTCCAAATTGAACAACAATAGCAATATTTGATCTTTGATGATGATGCAGGTGATAACAATGCATGAAGCATGGAACGTACGGTTTTCATCACTATGTATTAACATATGTTAATGGCTGCAAGCTAGCAATATCTTGGAATGTAAAACAATTGCCTTCCTATTACCCTGGACACTACAGCATAAACTGGGAATAAGGAATGTAATTTAATCATAACACCACCTCAAATGTTTCTCTGTACATAATATGTTTAGAACTCGTCTGTTATAATCTGCCTTCTGGGATATATAGCTCTGTTTTTCCTTAAGAAACAGTCTTTGGTAAAAAAAAAACTCCATCTTTCCAATTAAATAGTTCTTTAGTGATACCAATTTTTAACAGAAAGTACATAATATATTTTCAAGTCAGAAACAAGATTATAATTTAGATTGGAGTAAAATGCATCAGCTACAGCTGTAGGGCTTTTTTTTATTTTAAATAGCTACGTGACCTGAGGCTAATTACATTACCTGCTTTATCTGTTTTTTTGTTGTGATTTTATCATATTTATATAGTGTGTATACGGTGTTGCTCTAGTGTGGTTAGACTAAGCTGATTATCTTGAGTTCTTTTACTTTTGTCTTCTAATCATTAAAATGTATTTGTGACTAGTCCAAACTAGTGGGTTTAGATTTGCGAGGCAGTTTGTTATTCATACTTCGAGAAGGCATTAAATTCTTCAGTCTGCTCAATTGCAGTTGTATTCCAGTCTTATTCAAAATCACACATCTGACATCATGTAAATGCTCAGTACTATACCTGAGGTGAACACGTTTGGTAACATCATATCTGGTAGAGAGACTAACAATTTGTAGATTCCTTACCTTAGAATATCCCCAGGCATCAAACTAGATCCGGAATATTTTTGAGCAGTACCCTTGCGCACCAGTAGCTGTTGTCATCCGGCTCCGCGTCGCTGGTGTTGTCTGCACCAGAAGAGACATGTGCAGTACCTCTACAGGTGCCACACCGCCGCACTGGCATCAGTTACTTTCGCTAACCTCCATGCCAGAGTGCAGAGCCACAATAAGAATTGGACACTAGCATGGAAAAACTGAGGCCCTGAGAAGGGTATCCCTGATACTACAACCGGCTCGCAGAGCAGTGAGGATTGGATGGGCGGTAAGGAAACTGCAGCTAGATAGAGTCACTACCAGATACGACATTACCAAAGGTAAGTAACCAGTTAATCTGATAGAGACAATTTGCTGACCCTCCTGGCAGGTGTTATGGTCACTAGAAAGACAGTTTAGATGGTCAAGAGCCTAAGAGAGCAACTGTGCAGAGACTCAAACGGTGCACACATCAAGAAGGTGAGAATTAGACTGAGATCCCATTGGGGTATAATGAATGGCTTGGGGGAAAATGTGCTGCAAGCCTTTAAGGAGCCTTGCCACAACGGGGGACTTACATAATGAAGGTTAGTCTGGCAATCGCAAATAAGCTGAAATGGCTTAAAGATAGCCTTTAACTGTGCTCAGAGCAGAGTCCTGCTGGACTAAAGAAAGAGCAAATATAAGAACATAGGACAGAGCTTCAGCAAAGGGGTCAATTTTGTGGGAATCACACCATGTCACAAACGTATCCCAACAGCAGGCATATACCGCCTTGGTGGAAGAACGCCTGGCTGCCAGAATATCATCACAGACTTCAGGAGGAAGGTGGAAAGCTTTCAACTGTCACCTCTCAATCTCTACAAGTGAACAGGCTTGTGTGCTGCAGCGATAGAAGATCCTCTCAAAGGGGCAGCCTGATCAGAAGAATAATTGTCATGCTCAACAGCTCGAGATACCAGACTCTCCGTGCCCAAACCACAAGAATAACTTAGGCCCAGTTCTTCCTGAACTTCTTGAGAACTCTGGACAGGAGTGGTATTGGTGAAATGCATACAGAAGGCCGGGGTTCCACTGGAGTAAAAAAGCATATCCAAGCGAGAGTCGCCTCGTAAACCTGTGTGCGCAAAACTGTTGCCACTGCGCTTTCCCAGCAATGGTGAACAGATCTAATCAAGGCTCTCCCCACTACTGAAAGATTCCTTGCACCACCTCCGGATGGAGAAGCCATTCGTGATCAGCTAGGCTGAGTTTGACTGCAGTGGCATTCAGAGAGTCCACCAGGGTTGAACCACTAGGGAAATGCCTTTCCGGATCCAGTCTGATGCCGACGATATTCTAAGGTAAGCAATCTGCAGCTAGACGTCTCTATCAGATAGATATATTGCCTATAGGCTGTGCTAATTTTGGTGCATTCATTTAAAAAAATTTTTTTAATTATTTTCCATTGGAGTATAAACTTAAATCAATGCAGAAAAATACTCTGAGAATCAGTCACAGAAAAATCCAAAAAGCTCCCTTTATTTAGTAAGACATTTCGTCCACGTAGGATTTTTTGGAAGATAGATTAAGGTTTCTTCCAATTTTCTGCAGGTCGATTCTCTGATCTGATTTGTCTATTGCATTTGCAACCTCACTTTTATACTTGCTACAGGCTAAATCCTTGTACCACTGGGAATAGACAGTCTATTGAGAACTACTGCAGCTAAAAAGATCAATTGTGATGTGTGCTTGCTAGCAACTCACTGTCACTTGTAACTGACTGCATGTGAACTCTAAGAAGTGTCATATTTTGCCATTTGGGGTTTCACTGGGATAAACCCATTTTTCTTTGGGTGACGATGAACTGACTGTTATGGTCAACTTCTTCATCCCTATGAAATGTGCATTTTTTTTGTTAATCTTCAACCCATTATGGATATACAGCTTGCTACTTTCTTTGATCAAACTCTTAATTCAAAAATTGAATTTCGGGTTTTACTGTGTCTTCATCCGATTCATTTTTGAGGAGCTGCTTCTCTGCGTGTTTGATAAGCAATCCAGTAATATTGTAGAAACTAAAATCAAGTTATGTTGCCATCCGTCAATGCAACTTGGTTTATTCTACTCTCCATTGCCTAATATTTTGGGGTTCAACATTGACTTATATCTCTCCTTTAAGCACCTTATCAGCTAAAAAGTCTTAAGAAATCAGCAAATTACATAAGATTAAAAAGTATCTCCCAATGCCAGTCCCTACTTTCTGCATGACAAAACAAGTCTTCATGTACTACCGTATCAATCAGGACACTCCCCTGCAAGCATGTCTCCCAGACACTACGCTCACCTCACACAAAGCCACCTTACACAATGTCACCTAATTAATTGCTGCAAAAGGACAATTACAACAATTCTGCTCTTATAAAAACTTACAAAAGCTCCCCTCTGCATGCAAATACTTAAAAAGCCTATGTATACATAATTGACAAAGAAGTGCGTGCCCAGAAACTGTTCCCATCGTACCTGCATCGACCACACTAACCTCTTCGGTGCGTCGGACGGCCCCCGGCCGTCTGACGTCACAGTGGGCGTGTGCGGAAGATGGCTGGGGGTCATCCGTTTTCCACACGAGTGGAATTCTCCCGTGCAGCGGGAGAATTCGCGCCACAGCGAAGCGGCTAAATACTGTTATGTGGTCACATTAGGCCCGAGCAAATACACCAACCATTTAACATGTTCACATTTTAAAGTAACATCTTTCTTAAAAGCTGACCTTTGGCACACATCTGCCTGTGTGCCTGTATGGATAATATTCTTTGAAATTACTTTTGCTTACATTTCTTTATATCTGGCTGATTAGCCAGAAACTGGTCCCAGGATGCTTGTTTCCGGTCCAGGGAAGACATGGCTTGGCAGTTCGGGCTGGACTGTTCCCATGAGGCACAGGGTCAGACTGACTTGCATATGGCCATGTCTGAACTGGGTGGTGGAGTGAGCTAAAGAATGATGATGGATTAAACCCAGATCAGTTGACTGGGGGTGTGTTTGATTTGCTCAAACGCTCCGTCCATCATCCCCTTTGGTATCGTTACATTTCTTTATAGGCATATAATTAGAACATTGAACATTCTGAACGAAAGCTAAAGTTTTGAGGTTTGTTATTGTTCGCTCTGCTATAGCTTTGTCAGGCTAGAATCAATAATGATGGCCTGACTAGGACTTCGGCATGGCAACTTGGGTGAAGTTTATTATATAAACGATTTCACTCCTTTGTCTACTTAGAGGAGCAATTCACTGACATTGTTGAGGTCGCCCCAGGCTAGATTTCCAGCCCAGCAAATCCTGTTTACTTCCTGCGAACGAGGGTGCCCAGCTCTACTCTAAGACGGGCTCCCAGATTAATATTAAACACAGGTAACTGCTGAGTTATATCACACTACAGGGATTCTGGCAGAGTCATCCACCACAGTCACATTAGGATAGGGAGCGTAAGGTAGGTACACAAATAAAATTGCACTTATATGCAAGCATATATTCTATGTGACCGCACAATGTACATTTTCTTTACCATTCTTTGCCATTCTCGTGATGGTGATTACTCTGTTTTATTTCCTTCTATTGATAATTGCAGCGCATGTATTTAACACAAGAATCTTAATGCTTCAATAAATATTTGAATTACCAATTTGAGTATTTCTTGTGTCTCCCTCTGGCCAAGCATGAGTTATCAATCAAATCTGTTTCCACAATTTCCTTGGGGAGTCAGGATCGTCATGTTCGGAGGTATACACACCCCCTGTTACCTTGCTAGGTTAGGGATACAGATGGTACACTGTGAGCTAGCCAGGACTCAGGCCAACATCTCCTGATGGTGTGCGTAGACTAAGTCTTGCACAGATTTGACGCTTATGTTGTCCAACAAACGCACAGTTTTACTGAGAAAGTATGAACAAGTACAACATTACCATTGCAGACGTGTTTCTAACAAAATTATAAGAAAGCCTCATCTTTTGCTCCCTCACTCCCTCTGTAATGATACCTTAAATGAGGCTGGCGACCTCACTTCTAATTTTAGAAAATAATCCAAGACTCCTTTTCCCAAATCTTTTATGCATCACTGACTCTACCTTTTCCACATGCAAAAACTATTTAAAAAGATTACTATTTTGTGTGGCTTTTCCTGCATAACGCAAAATCCTAATAGGAAGTGGAGTCTGGTTCCCAGAAAACACAAACGTCTCCTCTGCCCCTGCCCTGGCCCTGGCTAGGTCAGGACATGAGACTGAAAGCGTTTCCAGGGAAGAACCTTCTTGTCATTCCTCTGAGTCAGGTTGTATAATGTTCCACTAGGAGAAGAAGCTGAAGAAAGTGACGAAGCTGCTCTTATACTGTCATTAGAACAAAGCTCAACATACCTTTGCTAATTTCTGTACCCAAGTCCTGGCCCCACTGCCAGACCCTTGATAAGGATGGCACAATAAACATTGGAGCTACTCTTTGTGGAAAGAAAAGACTGGCCAATTGTTCCATCATGACTTACTCTGCATACTGTTGGTAGAGGACTACAAGGCAGTAATGAAGCAACAGTCAATCACTGCACTACTTCTGATATCATAGATATTCTAGCAAGACATTAGGCATAGGAAATCTGACTTTGCTGCATGGTGACCCCATATTTTTCACCTTTTGCTTGGCCTTATAATTTTGCTTGTGTTAGACCACTGTGCACTTTACCCCTGGTGACCAGCAGAAAAGTGCCTGGTATATTTAATATTCCTATAAGTCCCTAGTGTATGGTACAAAGTGTACCCAGGTCCTGTATGTTCAATGTCACTAATGGGCTACAGCACTTATTGTGACATCCACTACAGTGATACTGTAAAACAAAGTAGCCTGACTGTATAAGTGAAAAAACTGCAATTCGACCTGTCAAAACTTCGCTTTTCAATATTAATAACTTAGCCACACATAGGCCTTGTCACCCACAAAGCAGGGTGCAAGGTATTCAAAATTAGGACAGATAGACATTTTATGTTAACATGTCTTTACAGAAGCAAGCACCGACAAACCATTTGACATATAACACTAAGGCCACACTTGAAAGTAAACACGTTTCCAAAACAATTCTTAAGTATCTACTGTCTGATTGCTGGAAACCCCTTCTTTGGTCTTCCAGACTTGTGTCTCTGAGTTTACTGAGCGAAAAGTGACTGCTACAAACTTGATTTTAGTGCTACATGTGGGAGGACACTCGGATTGCCAAAGTACAAACCGCAAACATACCAAGAGCCCTTAGAGCCCATGTTAGTGTGCATGAAGATGTCAGCCATCTTGAAAACACGCAAGCGTTGGCCCCTTGAACTGTTATCCTCATTGGTTAGGGCGTACCCAGGAGTCATTCCAACCCACTAGCTCATGCCACGCACAAATGTGGCATCTTCAAGCATCCACTTGAGAACACTACTAGAACTGTGGAATATCAGAAGAGGACTGAACCTTCTCTCTGCAACCTGAGAAGAGCCCTAGAACTGCTCCCTCTTGTACCTAGGACGAAGACGTGGACTCCAAGGGTCATACGGCTGACCTTCTGTTCAAGCTACAGAGATACAACAAACTACAAGAAACCTTTTACTGCAACTGCCCAGCTGGCCAATGACAACTGGACCTGCACTTGCACCTTTCTGTTTGCCTCTGCCTATCACCCTGCAAGTTTCTAAATGCCTCCCCTGAGATCCTGGGGGGCTTCAGAAGCATACTCATGTGGGGGACTGGGACATAAAGGACTATTATAACACAAGAAATCCTCGGGTCTATACTTGCACACAAGAATGCATCAAAACCAATGTGCATCAAAAGATTTGAGGGATTGGAGTCTCACAAAATGTCCATATAGAGAGGGGGACAATTCCTTTCAGGACGAAACCCCTCACCCACCATAGGTAGCATGCTTCATCATATGGGTTTCTCCTCCTAGTGTGAGACCTAGTCCCACTGAGGGCTACAACCCCCTCACTGTGAGGTAGGAGCTCTGGGATGTTTTCAAGATGGTCAAAACCTATACTAGGATGCTTAAATCCCATATATGTGAATGGTAGGTGTGGTGAGAGTGCAGCGCAAAGGGGCGTGATTGAGTGAAATCGCAGTGGTGAGGTGAAAACTACCTAGTCGAGACAAAAAAAACCTTTATTAGCCTGCTTGCACTGGTAGGCTTAAAAGGCAGTGCAAAGAGTAGTATTGATTTAAAACTACACTATAAAAAGGTCGACATGTTTCAGCCTTAAATGATCAATCATTGTATCTAGGCTTTCTTCAGGACCAAGATCGAAAAAGTTGCTGCTGCTTGTGCAAAAATGTGAAAAAGAAAGAAAACTATACAGAACCAGTAATCCTATAAGTTGCTGATGGGTATTACTGGAGCTATCCACAACTTTAGGATACGTGCCACACCTCTACCTGGCGACAGCTCAGGGAATGGGGGCCCGCTCTCTCTCTCTCTCTCTCTCTCTCTCTCTCTCTCTCGAGCAGAGGTTACTTTGCCGATATACTTCCTTCTTCTCTGCATAATACTTTTAACAGCTTACATATAAGAACCAGATGGCATTTATTTTTCTCAGCTTTGGTTTGGTTTTATTTTCAGACTTCTTCTTCACTGACATTAGATGAAGCCCATTACTGTTTGGCACATAACCTATATTCCGCTACCTTATTCTTTCTTCCTTATGGCTACCTTATAACAGGTCTTCACAAGTAGTTACCTCTTCAGCAGTTACTTACAGGCACTTCCTGTCTTTTTTTTTATTTTTTATCTTTATTTATCATTTTCAAGAATAAACATACAATGAAAGCGTGGCATAGATGTAGAATAAGAACAGTTGCATCACATCTCGTCCCCTTGGTTACATACATACAGTGCATAAGAACTTGAGCATACTCAATATCAAGAACAGGCCAATACATCGGACAGTCAATGTAGACAATTGCAACGCTGGGTTCCAGTGCGTTCGGGTACATTTCTCAGTCTTGACGAAATAGAGGTTTCACATATAATTCCACAGTACTTGATGAGGGAGGGGGAAGTAACCCGGGAGGTGGTCAGGCAGGCTCCACAAAGCCAGAGTATTGGGTAGTGAGTCAGCAAAGCTTATCAACCGATCCCTTCAGGGTCCATATCCGGGGTAGAGGCCGCCTGGACCGCAGCCATGGAGCCAGCCAGATATGTGCGATACGGGCCCCAAATATCCTTAAGTCTGGATGTAATGGGGACCGTGGCAGAGTACTCCTCACTGTTGGCGTTGCAGTGTGCCATGCTCCGGAGCCAGGAATTGTGCAACGGGGGTCGACGGTCGCACCAACGAATTGCCACCTCGCTCTTTGCCAGCAAGAACCCCAGCGCCACCAGCCTACGGGAAGTCGGCCATGTAGCCCAGAAGGGCAATCTCGGGGATGGGGACTAGATTCAAGCGCAGCATGTCACTAAGTGTGCGGTGTACTCCGGACCAGTAGTCCTGAAGCATTGGGCATGCCCACGAAAGGTGCGCGAAGTCAGCCTGGGGGCAGCCGCATTTGGGGCAGTTGTGTGGTCGCGCAGGGTCTATTCTATGCAGTCGCGCTGGCGTGAAGTAGAGTCTACGCAAGAACTTAAAGTGTAGGAGCTTGTGTCTACTGTTCAGTGAGATGTCTTTGGTCGCCCTGCAGCACCACTGCCACTGTTCATCTGTGATGGGGTAACTCAAATCCGCCTCCCATGCAGCCCGCACTGTCTGATCCGGAGCCGGGAGCATGTCGGAGTACATCCGATATAGTTTAGAGACTAGGTGCGTCCCCGATGTGTGTTGGATAAGGAAGGTGAGGGGGGGAATTCCTCTGGATTGAGGGGGAACGAGGGGAACGAGGTACGCAGCAATGATCGCAATCTATTGAGCACAAAGGAGTCCATGAACGTCCATGCCGTGAAGCGGGTATCCTCTGTGAGGGAAAAGGCATGGCCCTCAGGAAACAGGACCCCTATGGTGGAAATGTGAAATTTGGATAACGTTCGTTTCACCACAGTTTCCCCAGTGATTGCTAGCCTGGAGGGGTTGGGCAGTGAGAGGGCTGGAGAGTACATCTGGGCGACCCCAGTCAAGCGAGGCAGTCTGCCCCACGCCCAGCAGGTCGACGACACAGTCTGAATGTCACGTGGGTCCGTGGGGAAGCCCGATGGCAGAGTGGCAGCCAGTGTACCCGGTAGAACCAGATCGGCCTCAGGCTTCAAGTATACGATCCAGGCATCGGGGTGGTACCAGGGGTATGCGTAGGAACACTGTGCCACAAGAAAGTAAAGATAAAAATCGGGATCATCCAGCCCACTGCGCTCATAGGGGAGTGTCAATACGCGCCAGGACACGCGGGGATTTTTATCTCCCCACACTAGTCGTAGCAGTAAGGAGCGCAATTGTGTGAATAAGATTTTTGTGAGGGGAACAGGAATGTTGTTGAACAGGTATAGAAAACGTGGCAGCACCATCATTTTAATGATTGCGACTCACCCAGCCATGGACAATGGGATACGATTCCATCGTTCAATCTGACCTTCCAGGGCAGTCAACGCGGTGCCATAATTCAGTCTGATAATGGATTCAGTGTCCAGGGGGACTTGTATCCCCAGGTATGTTACCGAATCCCGGCTCCAAGTGAGGGGGAAGGGGCAGGACCATTCAGTAGTGCTCGGCGTGAGTGGAAAAATAACAGATTTATGCCAATTTATGCGCAAGCCCGAAAACGCGCCAAACCGGGTTATTTCCGCTATCAGCGGTTCAAGGTTGTCCTGCGGTTGCCGGACGTAAAGGATGGTATTGTCTGCATAAAGCGAGACTAAAAGTGGTCCAGTGCGGAACTGAAGACCCCGATGCAAATGTCCTTCCTGAAAGTGACGGACCAACGGGTCCATCGCCAAGATGTATAGAATTGGCGAGAGGGGGCAGCCCTGTCGCGTGCCACGCGACAGGGGGAATTGTGTAGTGATAGTGCCATTGAGGCGCAGTCGCGCCACAGGCCGCGTATAGAGCAACTCCACCGTGTTCACCAAGCACTCAGGAATGCCCATCCGGCGCATCACCGACATAAGGAATGGCCATTCTAAAGTGTCAAACGCTTTTTCGGCATCTAAAAGAATCGCCGCAGCTGGGACGGCAGGATCCACCCGGTGCAGGACGGAGAAGAGGGTGCGGAGGTTGAGAGATGTGGAGCGATACGGTACGAAGCCAGACTGTGCCGGGGAGATAATGGACTCCATCAGCAGAGACAGGCGGATGGCGATGGCTTTTGCTAGGATCTTGTAGTCCAAGTTTAACAAAGAGAGAGGGCGATAAGAGCCGCACAGTGTGGGATCTTTTCCCGGTTTGGGCAACAGCACTATGACCGCTTCCCTGAGCGTGGGGGGCAAACAGCCCGTCTCCAGGGCCTCTGCGTACTCTTCCACCAAACGGGGAACCAGCAATTCTTTATAGGCCTTGTAAAAGTCTGCAGAAAAGCCGTCCAGACCGGGGGCCGAAGACCCTTTCATAGAGTCGATAGCTTCAATGATAATGTCAGATGTGATGGGGTCGGCTAAAAAATCTATCATCCATTTCTCCAAGTACACCATCGCTATTTCATTAAGATAGTTACCACGGTCTATGGTGTCATCGGCCAACGTGGAAGTGTACAGGGATGTGTAATAATGCAAAAAAGCATCGCATATTGCCGATGTAGTGTGTAGAGTGTCCCCTGCAGGGCCCACGAGGTCAGTGATGTACACAGATTTGCGTGGTGGCCGCAATAGCTGAGCCAAAATGTTGCCAGGTCGGTCGCCCTCCCCATATTGCCTAGCCGTGTGCTCCCTAGTCAGAAATCGAAGCTCTCTTTCCGCTTCCTCACGGATTTGCAGCATCAGTTGCAAGCGTTTTGTTTCTCTTTCTTCCGTATGTTGCGAGAGTTGTTCCGCATCTAATGTTGCTATGTCGCGCTCTATCTGGAGCAGGGTAGAACGAATATCGTGCAATGTACCTGTATGTTTAGCAATGCACACTCCCCTGATAGTAGCTTTGAAGCCCTCCCACAGGACTGCCCAGGTGTCAACCGTGCCTGTGTTCAGTTCAAAATATTCCTCTATGGCTTCCCTGACTTCCTCAGTAAACACGGGGTCCGATAAAGCCCTCCCGGGGAAGCGCCACTGTCTTTCATAGCCACCCGCCCTTGGGACCTGAAGTCGCATCACAATGGGGGAATGATCTGACAGGGTGCGGGGGAGTGTAAGGAGGTCGCCTACCCAACCAGCCACTCCTGGGGAAATCAGCCAGTAATCAATCCTGGTCCAGGTGTCGTGAAACCCTGAGTAGTGTGTGTGTACGTAGGTGTGTGGGCACGCAAGGAAGCCTCGATGTCAATGAGGGAAAAATGGGAGCACACATCAAGAAGGATTGGTCGTGAACGGGGCTTCGAGTCTGGGGCCGAAGACGTACCGTCTCTGGCTGGGTTAAGTAGTAGGTTAAAATCGCCACCAAGTATCAGAAGCCCCGGCTCCAAGTTAAACAGGTGCATCTGTAGCTCAGTGAAAAAAGCAGGTGTGTCTATGTTAGGCCCATAAACCCCAACTAGCGTAATTCTGTGGTCCAATAGAGTACCGGCAACAATGACATATCTACCCTCACTGTCAGTTACTGTGTGTGATAACTTAAATGGTACGCGATTATGTATGCCAGTAGCGACCCCCCTGGAGTATCTGCTGTAGTGGGAAAAGAAGCGATGGGGGCCCAAACTTTTGACAACCTGGGAGGCAGCGTCAGGTGACAAGTGAGTTTCCTGCAGGAAAACCACGTCTATCTTGTGTCGGGCGATGTGGTTGAAAACCTGTCTGCATTTCCTAGCGTTATTTAATCCCCTAACATTCCACGACATCAGTGAAAGGCCGGAGGGGCCGCCCCGTAATCCTAACCTGGCCATGAGTACTGTGACAAGGATGAAGACATACGATAGAAGCAGCTCAGCACACAGTGGGCAATATCGACAATGATGCAACACATTCGAGGAGGACATAACCAAACAAAACCCCATTCCCACCCCCCACCCAACCTCTCATAGACCCCAAAGAGGAAAACCCATCCCAACAAAGCGGTGTAACGGAATACCATGCATTGAAAATTAACAAGGTGGACGGGGTGTACCGCAAGAAGTAAAACAATAAACCCCAAGTGACTCAGGGCAGCCGCCATTAGGGGTGGCAACGCCACAACGGCCGGGCAACCCAATCCAATTAGTCACGCAACATACAAGACCATGGATATGCAAATGGATTATGAAAGGCTGTGACAGGAAGGAAGAAGCAAGGGCAAAAGGCAAAGAGTCAGCCATGGCCGGAGCCTGAAAACAGATCTACACTGCGCTGTGAGTCTTCCTGAGCTGGAGAAGGCACTCTGGAGGTGTCCGATGTCTGTGTGTCCCTTGATTTATAAGTGTGACAAAATTCTTGGGCCTCCGAAGGGGTATCGAAAATGCGTGTTCTACCAGCGACTTCCACTCGGAGGCGTGCGGGGTAAAGCATCCCGTATTTAAGGCCTAGATTGCGGAGCGTGGCCTTCACCCCCGTGTATTTCCGGCGGGCCTCCTGGACCATGAGAGTGAAGTCTGGATAGAGGGACAGGGAGTCACCTTGCCATCGTATCTCTCCCTTTTCACGAGCTGCTCGAAGCGCCGCATCACGGTCCCTAAAGTTCATGATCCTGGCTATGATGGGGCGTGGTGGTAGACCCGGTTTTGGCCGGGGTCCCAGAGATCTATGGGCCCTCTCCACCACAAATCCGGGAGTGAAATGATCCCTGCCAAACAGCTCAACTAACAATTTTTCAACGAAGACGTCCATTCTGCCCGTTTGGGTAGATTCCGCCACACCCAAAATACGGACGTTATTTCGTCGTCCGCGCGCCTCCAAATCCTCGTTTTTTATGGCCACTTTTTTCAGGATTTTTTCAACACGTTTTGGCCTTTTCCGGACTTTCGCGCCCGTGTCTTCAAGTTCCGACACCCGGGCCTCGACTATATCAAGCCGGCGTTCATGTGCTTGCACTTTGGAGCCCACATCTGCCAACTTCTGCTCCAAAGTGTCGAATCTGTTGTCCAATGATTTGAAACCTGCCCTTATTTCGGACATCATGGTGGTGACCAGAGTGGCGGTGGCATCCTGAGGGGGGGGAGGAGGCATCGCGTCTGATGAGGCCCCCGTCGCGGAGTCAGTGGTAAGCAGGGAGGATTTGTCGAAGCTGAGCTTCCTTTGATTGGGATCCCTCTTGCCCATGTTGGTCAGCAGGGACCACGCCTCGGGGGCCCAGGGGAAGTGCAAGGAGGGCAGCGACACTTATGAGGCAGGAGGGAGGCACAGCGACTGGCACTCCGTCACTGGCAGAGGAGGGGCCCTACCACGGCCAGCCAGGCACCCCAAGGCAATCCTCAGGCAGGCACAGGCGGGGGGCACGTACCCGGGCAGCCACCGCTATCACTTCGTGGTCCGCGGTCAAATCAAGTGCCGTCTCCAGAGGCCAAAACGTAGCGGGCCGATAACAGGGCGCGAGGACTTTGTACGGGTTCCACAGAGAGCGGAAATACAGATTTCATTAACCTGCAAAGAAACATTTGTGCTGTCTACTCACTAAGCAAGAAACTAAAGACATGCAGGGAAAGAAATACAACGTTTTTTACACTTTAAACTAGTATATTATGCAATACTTAATGAAAACTCACAAATGAACCTAATTTATTACTCTGTAATTTCCCTGCAAGCCATTCTAAAATATGCATACAGTGCAATGTGCATTACAATGTCCATTGCTGCCTTGCCTTTATTTTCCCTCCTTAGTTTACATACAGTATACAACGAGGACAGTATACTAGTTCAAGAAGTGTTTAGTTTGTTTCTTTGTACTGAAAAATAATTTCACAGGCAGCACCAACTTTGCACTCTTCTTTCATAAACTGTAGACTAGTGCACTTTTCCGCTTTGCCTGCATCAATGACTTATTTGGTGCATGTTAAGTGCCAAGAAAAAATACACATTTAAAATTATCCACTCTGTTGGTTGTCATCTAATACACATTGCTTTTCCTGGCCATTACTCAAGACTTGCCCTGGCCAGTCTGTAACAAGACAACTAAATAGCAGTAAATATACATATACATTCTTGTTGCTACTGGAACATGTAATGAAAAAGATCACATGTGCCTATAATTTGCATGCCACATGTGATAGTAAAACCATAGTAACCACAGAACAGACTGGACCATAACATTGACGAGTTATTAATGCAGTTTGCTATTTATGGTCTCATAACTGTCTACAGGTTCTGCCCAGGATAATTTTCAGATTAATTAATTCTATGAGCACACGTGGAGTAGCTTTCCTTGAACTCACCTCTTTCTCCTCTTCTTCGCCATCACTGCAAAACAGTATTTCCTCTTCTTGCACCAAAACATACTCCTGTTCATGTTCCTGCTGGCTGAATGAACCCTGATGCTCCTGTTTGGGAGTCTGGCTGATTTTACAGCCACAGTGCAAAATTAAATCATCATGTCTATGACAATGTATTTTAGCTAATTCTTTGATGTCTACTGTTTCTACTGTGTCGCTGCCATATTTGGCTAAAGGATCATAATCAGGATCTCCTTCTAAGCACCTCTTCTTTGAGACTGGGCTCTTGCTCGGGCTGTCAGGAGGCAGAGTCTCGGGATCGGCGTTATCAAGGGAGGAGATTGCCAAATGTTTCACCTCATCCTGCATATTTGTAAGTTCAGATTCAGGCTCAGATTTGCACTTCTCTAGTTCAACATCCTCCTTTTCACACTGGGAAGGTAAGTCCAGGGGTTTGGTGAAATCCTCAAGAATGCCATCGATTGACCAATTACGGAGTCCTTGTTTACGCATTAGGCTTCTAGTCCAGTCAACATGACACTGGTACCTAGAAGGGTTAATAAATATCAAACAAATTAAAGGTTATTTTGAAAGTGAATTACAGCATAAGATCATGTGAAACACAATTAAGAGGTCTAAAAACTAACAGGCACATGCATCAACCATTTTTGCGAGCGCAAATGGTGCGATTCTCAAAAATCGTCCGTTTGCGCCTGCAAAAAGGGCTTCTGCGATGCATCAACCTATTAGCCTCTCACAATTTAAGAAATCGCAAATTATTGAGATTTCTTAAATTGTGATTGCATTTAAGGAATTGCAAATTGCGATTCCTTAAATGCAATGCATGATGGAATGGCAAATTGCGATTTTGCTAATAGGGGCAAAAATTACCATCAATTTGTACTTGATGGTAGTTCATAAAAACTTTGAAAAATGCACTAAACTGCATTTTTCAAAGTTGTAGGTTACACACACACACATTCCCTTGGGGCACGTGTGTGCCCAACATGTGTGCACAGATCAATTTCTGGGGTGCAACAGGGTGTCCTTTAGACTCCCTTGCACCCTTCAAATTGCATGCGCAATTTGCGAATGAATGGGAAGGCATTCGTTAATTGCGAGTCGCAATTAAGGAATGTTTGGGATTTTATAATTTTATAGCGATTCCTCCATACATAGGCAATTCCTTAATAATCGCAAAAGCCTATATTGATGCATGTGCCTGTAAATTCTTAAACCAGCTAAAATGCATGTTCATTCTAGCTATCCTGTTTTTTCATGAGGGATTTAATAAATTGGGGGATAATTTAATTATCAGCCATGTATTCCAACAGAAATTCAATGATTTTATTCGCTGTGTTCTGACAACATACATTGTAGCTATTTCTGGCTTACCACTTATCAGAATTACTGTGGATAACTGGTACTGTCCTCATCTAAAAGAACATATTATGCAATTCACACACCAGAAAACCTTTCCTTCAGACTGCATGACTACCAAGTACAGGGACTATTTCCTCAAACACATTTTCAAATCCGTGACTTCAGAAGCCCATGATCTCCTGCATTATATATAATAAAAAATTGGAAGATTATTCTCTCTCAATCTTTCTTCCAACTTTACTTGCAGAGGAAACTAACGCTGCTTAGCAGAACTGTGTCTTATCTGTGAACATCCCCATGAATTGGTTTTGGTGTTGAGAGATTCCTTTCCAAGTAAACATGTTATCCAAACCAGACTTATTATCTTGTGCTGAATACATGCAAATAGAACTTAATGGCACATTTATGATGGACATGCCCACATAGAACATAACATGATCTAAAGTGGTTGCAGAAGTGAAGTGGTAAAATTTTAATGTATTGGCAAAAACAGTTCAGCCTAGTGACTTTGACGACGCTGGGGTTCATGCCAAAATATCTTGGCTGATGAGGAACCGCAATCAAAACATAAAAACTTCTGGATACCAAACACTTACTTTTATCTCGGTTTAAGGGAACTTTCTAAAGTCAGTTTTGTTTCAGCGCACGTAACTATATAAAACAGCAAATATACATATACAAAAAATAACTACGGTTATAATGCATGGAACTTCCACTAAGTGCAATAAAACATTAGAGTAATTCACCTAGCTTGTCATAGGTGAAGTGAGCCAGCACAGTTGGCTCAAAGTTGTCCTTATGGGAACCTCAATCAAAAGAAAGAAAACCAGTATCCGTCCTGCACAATCATCCATCTATTCTACACAATTTTCATGACGTCTTTTGCCATAGCAGTCCTATTTGTTTGTCTGTCTAATACTTATCAGACTACTTACTGTAACTTTTCAAAATGAGTTACCCTTAATGGGACATACTGACTTGAGTCATTTACCGGTATGGTTCACTTATCTGGCAATTTACTCTTTTTCTGTATCAGACTCTGTTCAAGGGGCCACAGTGTAGACAGGGAGTAACGTTAAGGGCAACAGCTTAGAACACAACAGTCAACTAAGAGACACATAAAATATAAGCCCAGCGCTCATCGTTTATGTAAAAAGAAAGCACAGCACTACTAAACACTACAAATTTAAATTGAAACGACATACAGGGTTGCAAACTAAGTTGAGTTAAACGGTTTGGCACTACTTTGTCCCTTTGAATGTATGTACATTTTTCACTGTGAAGAGGATTCAAAATCTAGAGATACTGAAATCTCTACAATTCAAAACAGTCAGGTACACTTACTTTGCTGATGATATCACAGGAAATTTGGACCTGAGACCTACAACAAAAATGGACAGGGTATGACTTTTCAAAACCTTTGAATACAAACATGAAATTTGCTTCTATGCAACTATGTGTTTATTTATTTTGAAAGTTTTATATAGCGCGGACAAGATCTTTGCAGATATCAGAGCGCTTTACACAGAAGGAGTACATGAGGGAGCATAGTCAAGCAGATAAATCAGAATCATATAAATCAATAATACAGGTAATGCAAATAAACAACTGGGTCAAACAGATAGTACATATCGGTGCAGAGTCTTTAAAGGAGTCCGAGGTAATAGTTCAGGTGTATTTTGCCATGAGGATAGCTTTTACTTCCTTCTTAAAGAGTGTAGTGGAAGAGATGAGCCTAGTTTCGGGAGGGAGTGAGTTCCAGATCCTGGGTGCCATTCCTGAGAAGGAGCGTTTATAGGTTTTTTCCTTCCGGAATCTACGAGGTTTCAGCAAAAGATTGTTTGTGCCTCTAGTGTTTCTAGCGCCGCCAGAGATTGTCAGCTTCTGAGTGAGGTAGCCGGGAGAGTTCAGGTGTACCGCCTTGTGTGTCATGCAGGCGATTTTCTGATGTATTCTGGCTTCAAAAGGCAGCCAGTTCAGGGATTTCAAGTCAGGAGAAATATGAGAGTGCTTTTTTGACCCAGTGATGAGTCTCGCTGCAGCGTTTAGAGAAGCTCTTAGGGGTGCAGTAGTAGTTAGGGGGAGTCCGCAGAGGGCGACGCTGCCATATTCAATTCGAGGGATGACTAGTGCTTGTACTGCGGTTTGGAAGTCTTTGGCTGGGAGGAAAGGTTTAAGTTTCCTCAGGGTATTGATTTGGAAGTTCGCTCCCTTAGTTGCCTTGCTGATATGTTGCTGCATGTTGAGATTGGTGTCGAGGGTTATGCCTAACGATTTTGCTGAGTCCACGATGGTGGATTGGACATTGAGTGCTGTTAGGTGTTTAAGCCAAATTTGAGTGGTGGAGATCTTCGCTGGAGGTGAGATCAGAAGGAACTCTGTTTTCAGAGCATTGAGTTTGAGATGGTTATCGGCCAGCCAGGATTGGGTGCTTCTGATCGTTGAGTTCAGGAGCAAAATGTCTTTGGGGGATTGTAATTTGAGATAAAGTTGGGTGTCATCGGCGTACATGTGAAAGTGTACATTGGATGCTTGTAGCAAGGTGGTGAGAGGTTCCATAACTAGGTTGAACAGAGTTGGGGATAGGGAGGATCCTTGGGGGACGCCCAGCGTTACAGGTATTGGCGAGGACAATAGGTTGTTGCTCTTGAATTTCTGCGACCTGTTGTGTAGAAAGGAAGTGAACCACTTGAGAACAGTTCCAGATAAGCCCATTCTTGTGTTTAGTAGTTCGAGTAAATTCTCATGTTTAACGGTGTCGAATGCTGAAGAGAGATCAAGAAGGATGAGGAGGCAGGTGTCGTTTTGGTCTAGCATTTGAAGTGCGTCGTCAATTATGTGAGTGATAGCAGTTTCTGTACTGTGTCCTGCTCGGAAGCCTGATTGATGAGGGTTGAGGAGATCAAACTGTTCAATGTGTTTAGTCAATTGTAATTGTGCGCATTTTTCCAGTAGTTTGGCGAGAGTGGGGATATTAGTAATGGGACGGTAATTGTTCAGATCAGAGGGGTCGGCTGTAGGTTTCTTTAGTATAGGTGTGACTTGTCCAACTTTGAGGGAGTCAGGTATGGTTCCTTGTTGAAGTGAGCTGTTGATAATTTGAGTCCAGAGTGGGAGAAGCAAAGGGGTAAAGTCTTTTACAGCATTAGCAGGAAGGGGGTCTGTGAGGTGATTGGATGGTTTCAAGGTGCTGAGCAGGAGGGAGTTTCGCGCACAGTGCTGAGTGGTTGGGGTTGTTCCTTGGATTGTGCTCTGATTAGCTCAAACAGTTTTCTCGGGCGGTTTTTTGCTTGGTCGAGCTGGAGGCTGAAGAAGTCTAGTTTTGAGCGTTTTATTTTCCTGAAATAGGCGTTTCTCTTTTTCTTCAGCGTTTTTAGGTGCATTGCAGAGGGAGCTGATCTCCAGGTGCGTTCTGCCATTCGCATGTCTCGTCTATCCTCATTGAGACTTCCGTCGTACCATGGATTGGAGATTTTAGTAGAGACTCTTTTTAGCTGCATAGGTGCAGCCTCATTAATTATTGAGGTCATAACGTTGAGGTAGTGGTCAGTCAGGGATTGAACGTCCTTGGCGCCGGTCGGTGGGAGTAGGAGATTGCAGCTGTTAGGAGGCAGAGAGCTTGGGTTGAGTTTTTTCAGGTCTCTTTTCCAGACTTTGGGCTTGGTGGATTGAATCGGGTTCGATTTTACTTTTTCATTGATGAAGAATGTGACAATATGGTGATCTGACCAGTCACAGGGTTGGATGGACTCGAGTTGGATGGAGTCCTCTTTGGAGATGATAAGGTCGAGGATAGAGCCTTTCTCGTGGGTCGGGCTGTTGCATATTTGGGTGAGGTCAAGGGCATTGAGGAAACTTTTAAGACTATTTACCACTGCGTCATTGCGATCGTTCCAGTGGAGGTTGAAGTCGCCAAGGTATATTTGGGTGAGCTACCGTCCGGAATTGGTTGAAATCATATCCATGATTTATTGGGAAAAGGTGAGGTTGTCTCTAGGTGGGTGGTAAATGTTGTGTAGAGAGCATATCGGTTTGCCCTCATTAATAATGTCGAGGCAGATGTATTCACAGAATGATAGGGAGGTGGACTTGCCTTTCATAACGGAGAGGTTGTTCCTGTAGATGCATGCGATTCCGCCACCTATTTTGCCTGACCTGTCAAGTCTAATGATGTGGTAGTTGGGTGGAACCAGAATGTCCATTATAGGTGACGAGGATTCAGTTAGCCAGGTTTCAGTCAGAATGATTAGGTCAAGGTCCAGCGTTAAGAGGAGATCAGCGATGGCAGCGGAGTGTTTCGAGGCCGATCTGCAGTTGAGGAGAGTGCATTTGAGACGGGGTGTGTTGAGGGCGGTAGAAGGTTCTAGAGAGAGAGGGACTTTTCTAAGGTTATTGGGGATGGAGGTTCTGCTGTTTAGTGTGGGGGGTCTGAGAGATTTTGGGTGTATCGTGGGAATGTTGAGGTGTGTGGTGGATGTGTGTTTTTGGGCGGCTGGGTCGTATGAGCGGAGGAGAGTGAGTGTGTCGAGGTCCGAAAGAGGGTTGCAGGGGCGACGAGGGCGGTTGTTGCGATTGCTAACGGGGATTGAAGTCCAGTGTGGGGAGTGTTGGGTGAGCGAGTCAACCGAAAGGGTGGGGGACATGTTGGTAGGGGAGGTGGAGGTGGGTGAGGGGTTGCAAGGGCGACGAGGGCGGTTGTTGCGATTACGAGCAGGGATTGACGTCCGGTGTGGGGAATGTTGAGTGAGAGAGTCAACCGGAAGGGTAGGGGACAAGTTGGGAGGGGTGGTGGAGGTGGGTGAGGGGTGTATGGTGTGTGTGGAGAGTAGTTCTTTGAGAATGTGTATGTCTCCTTTGATCTGGATGAGGGTGGCCATAATCTTGTCCAACGTGGGGTAGGTGTTGGGGGTGGGGGTGGAAGTTAAAGGTGAATGACTGACCAGGGAATTGGCGTGCAGGTGGGGAGTGGGCTGGTGTTGGTGCAGGGGTCCGTTGTGTTAGTGTGCGAGATGGTGTTAGGGAGGAGAGATGGTTTGGGCGGGAGGGGTGCGGATGAGGTAGGGAGGAGGTTGGTGGGATGAGTGAGGGCATTGGTGGTAAGCGGAGTGATCAAGGTGGAGGATGGGTGTATGTTAGTGGAGATGAGGGTGCAGGAAGGGTAATGGGGGCTGAGAGTGGGTGGAGAAATGGGATTGGAGATGGTCCTGTTGTGGGGAGGGGGAGTTAAATTAAGAGAGGAGGTGTGTTCTGCGTAGTTTGTTAGAGGGAAGTGGGGACTGAGAATGGGGGGATAAAGGGTGGGATTTGTCGTTGTGCGTGTCGTTCTGGTGCAGAACTGGGTTAGATGTGTTGTCGGTGAGAGTTGTGATGTCAGGGGTGAGCGGAGTGTTAATGTCGGCTGTGATGTCATGGGAGAGAGGAGTGTTAATGGTATGCGTGGAGGTCCGAGGGCCGGTAGGGGGGGTGGGGGTGCGAGTGGTGTATGAGGGGGAAAGATCTGTGTCTGTGTTTGAAGCGTGAGTGGTCCCTACCTGGTGCTGAACTGGGATAGAAGGGTTGTGGGTGGGAGCTGAGAAGTCAGGGGTGGTAGATGTGTCTCTGAATGATGAGTGTATAGTATCTACCTGGTGCTGAGCTAGGTTGTGGGTGGTTGGAGCTGTGAAGTCAGGGGTGGTAGGACTGGGGGAAATATGAGTGTCGGTCCGCGGATTGGAGAGGTGCTCTATGAAAGTGGGGAACAGGTTGTCTAGTAGTTCCAGGTTCCTGTCTGTGGATTGAGATAGGACCATTCCATTATTGTAAATAGTGATGGTGGCTCTACCTGGGAAGAGTTGGGATGGTGTGATGGAGAGAGTTAGGCCATGAGCGGATTTCCTGGTGGTGGAGACGGTGAGTAAGGTGAGGAACGCTTTTCTCCATTGAGCTCTGCGTGTGGTGTGGAAGATGATATCGGTGTTCAGGGTTCCATTGACCGGTGAGAAGTAGGTGTCGGCAAAGGGGGTTTCAGGTTGGGACCTCAGGAAGTTGTGTTTAAAGCGTTTAGCGGCTTTTTTGGTGAGTGTGGATGGGTAGTTTATTTTAAATGTGTGCTTGCCGATGGGATCCATGTTGGGGTGGCGTTTTAGGTGGGTATGGGAGGATGAACTAAGGTGGTACACGTGTGCAAAAAACAGATGCAAACAGTAAATTACATGGAAACAAAAGTGACACTAGTGAGCAGCCAACATAATCAAAAATATAGGAGGTAGCAATTGGTGCAGTCCAGGAATAAAAGTGAAATGGGTGCAGCTTACAAAAAGAAAAGAAAAATATCCAAAAATATGAGGTAGCAATCGGTGCGATACATAATAGAAAAGTGAAATGGGTGCAGTTTATAAAAATGTACAGTATACAAGTAGGAGTATAATACTAATGATATACAGGAACAAAATACAGGTGCAAATACAGAGCTAAATGATTCTAAAATGAGACTAGAGAGCAGCCAGAAATATATGAGGTAACGATCGATGCATTAAATACAAGTAGAAGTGTAATACTGCAATAAAAGGCAGACATTCGCTAATTGAGAATAGACTAAAGAGGCCAGTTCTTAGGGTGTGATCATATAATGAAAAAGACTAGTCCATGATGGCCTCCAAAGAGAGAGAGAGACCAGTCTAAAATGGCCGCCAAATTGTAGTGATTACAGAGTTTAGTTTCCCTTTCTACTTTGGGTAGGTCGAGTTAGTCCATCTTCCATGTTACTTGAAGGGGAGGAGAGAGTTCAGCTTCTATGCTGCTCGATGGTGAGGAGAGAGGCTTATCTCTGTTTTGCTGATCCCTGACCTCGTTGGTATGTAGCCTCATGGTCATCTGGTAGGCAGGGGGGCGATTTATGGCTCCAGATTATGGCCCCAGCCATATTGGCCAATGGAGAGTGAAACTGCCGCAAAGCCAGCGAAAATACACAGCATACATATACCAGTTTAAAATTCCGGGCATAAAGTGAAAAACCGTTTTTTAAGTGTATAAAGTGATGGTTTTGCGTGCAAAATTCTGGGCAGAAAGTGAGAAACCGGCAAGAGTACTTAAAATGATAGATTTGCGTGCTGTTACCTTCCGGGTCGCCACTGACGCTGCTCAGATAGTTTTGCGTGCAGAATTCCGGGCATGGAGTGAAAAACCGGCATGAGTATTTGAAATCATAGGTTTGCGTGCAGTTACCTTCCGAGTCGCCACTGACGCTGCTCACATCAGGCACCTCCAAAGCTGCGCAGTGGCTGCCCAAAACCCACAAACAGGGCACACCGGAGCCGCTCTAGATGCCAACTGCTCCGTTCTCGATGATCCACTGGGAGGGGGGAGGGGGACGAAGCCTCCAACCGGAAAGCCCACTATCTCCCGCGCCGGATCGTTCCGCACCAATTCTCGTCCGCTTGTCTCCCGCCCCGTCGGCTTCAATGACACTGATTGGGGGGGGGGGGGGGGAGGAGGGGGGGGCGGCGAGCCCTCCATGGCAGCAGGGCGCCGTCCTCTCCGGGCGCCACCGGGGCGCGAGGGATCCAGCCCCCGGACCGAGAAGACAGGCACCCAGATCGCCGGGACACGCAGCGCAGGCAGGTACACAGGCCGCCGAGACGCCACACCGACCTCCTGGAGTAGAGACGACAGGTCCTCCCGCCGCGGTCCAGTCCAGGGTCTCCGGGCAGTGCAGGGGTTCAGATGCAGGTGGTGGTCGGTCCAGTCTGGGGTCTCCGGGCAATGCAGGGGTTCAGATGCAGGCGGTGGCCGCGGGAAGGCAGGGCACCTCCGCACTCATGAGGGCAGTGAGATCCAGTCGTCCGCCATAGACGAAGGCATTGGGACTCAAGTCGTCCGTCAGGAGCCACCCAGGCGTCCTCAGCATGGCTCCGGGCTCAGGTCCATATTCACCAAGTCCGGTGCAAACGAAGATGATCTCAGGCGGGTCGGACACCTCCGACGGCACGTCACAGCCCAGCCTCAGCCGTCCCAAGCTCTGCCGATGCTCCGCCTAAGGCTGCAGGGGTCCCAGCCGTCAATGCTGCAGGTACGTGTTTTACATCGAGATTCCAGTTACTTTTAAATCCTGTTACTTGTTTTTAATCCAGTTACTTGTTTACGATCCAGTTACTTGTTTTCCTCGCCGAAGGTGATGCGTGCTATCAGGGATAATTCCAGGAAGGGATCCCCAGCACTAGGAGCTCCGGGCTAGAGCTCCTACCAGGCGGCCATCTTGAGCCAATTGAAATGAAATATTGCGACAAACAGCTTTAAGAACACTTTTTTTGTCACTGCTATCCATGAACCCTAGCCCCTTAATCCCCTCTAAACTTCGGTTTTAAGCAAATATTTGATATGTTATCTGCATATAAAAGACCAACAATTAGTGAGGCACCATAGCACTTTCTTATTCTGGGTGCCATTTTTCTGGTGCCCCATTTGTGTATAGTGGCAGCTTTTGTATGGTGCGTAGGGTTTACTAGGAGTCTAATTTAGTAAATGTTTCCAAAGATTAATGTGAAAGTAAAGTAGGTAAATCCTGCTAAAGAGAGATCTTTGTGGAGTGTTATGTGCCTTCCTGGGTATCTCAAAGGGCTTAAGTTTTATGTTGGACAGGGTGTCAGGTCATTCATAGCCTGGCCCTTGACGATTGTTTACAGGTAGGCATCACTAGTTTTGTAAATACCTATAACATGAAGTTATGCACATCGATAGAGAACTTGATTAGTAACTTCATACCCAGGATGGCGGGTATAAGCAGAATGTTGGCAAGCTTCTATGTGGGGAATGATTTGTTGCAAGGAAGTTGAATTGTAGTGTGACTTATGTGGCGTCATGTGAGTGATTGCAGTGGTGCTCTTATCCTCTATATGGTTGCACTGCTTCATAGATTAATAGTGGGACAAGAAGTGAGAGATAGAGCATGCATGCACTCGCTTTATATTAATTGACTGTTGTACATAATTCTGCTCCCCTCTACATAATTTTTTCAGAGTGCCAGTAGATCAGTCCACGGCATGTGGTGTGTGCAGCTGTCATGACAAACACTGTACAATCCCTGAAGAGGCAAGTGAGAGACACACAGGGAAAGGTGCTCCACAACCATTCATACATAATTTTGGGAGTACCTCCATGGGTGATAGGAAGAGCTCATAGACCTTTCAGGGTGTGTGTGTGTGTGTGGGGGGGGGGGGGGGTTACGAAAGCATACATGTTTGCTGGTGTCCGTAGGCCAAGGTAGAAGCTATAGCAAGAATTAGATACAGCTAGACAAGATTATAGCACGCTCGAATTACAGGCACCTAGCATAAATGATCCACAGGGTCCACATAGTAAACAGAGTGGCAAGCCCATGGTATGCACTGTATACAGGCTGCCATCATAAGCAGACAGAAGAGACAGTTCATAGATGGTCTAAGGACCCCCGCCCAGGATTACCTATTTCACAGCAGTCATCTCTATGCATTAGACATAGGTCATCTTCATACTGATCTATAATTAGTTCAGAAGTGATGAAAAGCAGCTGGGTATGGCCACAGAAGCTACTTTCACTGCGCTTAGAAATACACTTCCAAAGTCATATAGAAAATACTCAAAAGGACACTAACCAGGAGTTTGCCATCTATTATAAGAAATGATACAACTCGGATGTAAATGTGGTTCACAGAACGCAGGAACGCTACATATGATACGTTGACCTACCCAGCTAAGTGCTGAACTTATCTGCACACTTAGATACCCAACTTTCTTTAGCTAAAACTAAGTCAGCAATAGACCAATTGACTACAGGGGATATACTAAGTAGTTATGGGGTGCTTTTAAAATTCTACAGAGCTTAACAATCTGTACTATCACAGCGGCTGCAGCAACGTTTTTTACCTGCTTGTAAGAAAGGCGTATTTACCCCTACTTGTAAAAAAGCGATTATTCCGATGGTACTAAAACTAGTGATTATTATGAGGGTACTAAAGATCAGCTAGATTGCTTCTTCGACTCATCCGTCTATATTAATCTTAGACAATAAAATCCTAGGTAAGATCCTATAAGGTAGACTACATGTAGTTCTCCAGCAAATTATTTACGTAGCTCAACAAGGTTTTGCTCTATAAAAGAATACAGCAACTAACCTACACATATTATTTATTGTTACAGATTTCAGATACTAAAATATAGAGTTTACGTAGCTGTGATCTCCATAGAGGTGAAAATGACGTTTCATACACTTGAGTGGAATTACCTTTTCTTGGTTTTGAAGAAAAAGGGATATGCGGAAGTGATCCTTTCATGGATCAAACTCCTCTAAGCCAATCCCAAATCGCGCATTAAAACTGGCAAAATACATCAGATCATAATCAAATATAACAAGGGGCTAGGTAAGGCTGCCCCCATCACCACTGTGGTAATTGCTGGCAATGGAACCTTTCACAAGCGCACATGCAACAAACGGGGGACCAGACTGGCTTAGTGATACAAGACCATACTTATACTGGCTCAAAATACAAAGACTATGGCCCTGATTTGTCCGTCCAACACCATATGGGTCTGGAAACTGCCCGGTCATAGGTCTACAGTTCCCAGCAGCCAATTAGGATGTGACGACCCATAGAGCGACTGAAACATCCCTTTTGCTATAGCAGCTTGTGCGCCGGGCGGAAAAGGCCTGCAGCAAAAGCTGCAATAGCAAAATGGATGTTTTTGAACATTCCTGCACCGCGTGGCACACGGTGCAGCCCATGCATAATAGCCAAGGGCCAGGAGGAATGGGGGCCCTGCTAGGGGCCCCCAATACCACTTTCCGCCAGCTATTCGTTGTCAAAAAGGCAGACATGGAATGGCTGTCGGAAACCAACCTAATAATCCCGATGGGGGGAGCTGCGCCATTAAGAGATGTTGTCTTTCCGACACACCGACAGGCTCCTTGAGCCAGTCGGAAGCGCAGTGGACGGTTCCTCCGCCCACCACATCATTGTGCGGCGGGCAGACTACTATGTCAGATGTCAGTGGGTCCAACACTGACCCACCAGCATCCTAATCAGGCCCTTTGCTTTGCTGTACCTCTGGGATGTTCGCACAGGCCTTCCAATAGGTTTCAGGGCTAAAAACATTATTTTTTTTGCTTAACACCAATTGGGGAGGAGGCAATGAAATAGTTAATAGTCAACATGTTATAGTTTAGTTTCAGGCAATTTAGACAGAGCTTTGGCAGTTGCCAGATCACCCATTAGATTTAGAAAAAACTAGGCCCTTTCCGCCGTACCCAGGCTACCGTTAAAATGATACTTTTACTTCATCTGCTATATTATTTTTCCACCCTTCCTGTTGTAGTCAGAAACTTTTTGGGGGTGTCGATTCACTGATGAAAATCCTTCCTTGGTGGTATAAGCTAGACATTTTTACCATGGATACATTCAATAAAATCAAGCAACACTGTATACCCCACTACCACTGTGGGCTCCATGTAGTTTTCACTAAATCAAACAAATGACTGACTTGATCTTATAGAACAGTGCCTATATCATACATATAGGACCGCTTTGCAGCTCTGGGCATCGTTTGTCCTTTGCAGAATTAAGACCTATTCTTAACATATGGAGCCTTGGAAAGAGCGGTTAAATCCATCTGGAGTCTATCACATGATGGAACCTGAAAAAGATCGCGCCCTGCTGATACTTTTGACATGGGCCTGAGACAATTGTGTGATCTTCAATATGTATACATCTGTTAGACCTACACAAGGTAAGGACTCAAGTACTCTAAAGGGTTTTGGGAAAGTGACTTAGTAGCGGATCTTACAGACGTTAAATGGGCGGTCTCTCTCTGGTATATTGGTAAAAGCTCTAGGAATGCTTCTCTGAAATTTTAACAATTCAGCTACCTGCACTGTACTTATATTACCGCATCAAAATTGCAACTAATATTTCATACTGTTTCTGATGCATGTGTAGATGTTCTAACCCTGAAGCAATATTCTTGCATATGGTATGGTGATGCCTTATCACTGGAACTTTCTTGTGTAAAACAAATAACTTGATTCCAAACCGGGCAGGTAAACAGCGCTTACTGGCAGGCAAATGTGTGTTCTTGGACTTACAACTAGACACAAGGCAGACAAGATGAGATGCAGATTCATTGATTTGACCCACTTGACAACAAAAGGAGCTACTGCAAACTGTTCGAAGTCACCTCATGTCCTGGAAATTACCAAATGGAGGTTTGAGTTCTACAAATGGGCACAAGATGAAGACTCTGTGCTTTTGCGATACTGCATGAACAAGCTAACCAAGTTAACCAAATGGGACTCAATTCTGCTCAACATGAATCCAAAATCAGATGATACACCACTGACACATTTGCTCATTAATCTGATCTTACTTATCTATGACCCTTTGATATTAACTAAATATCTAATCTCCTAAACTGATAACGGGACATATTTTAAGATCTGACATTCACTTCTCTGATTTTAGCCCAGGTATGATGACAATATACTTCAGTGTAAGTCTCTCACACCTGTTATTGTTTTCTCTCACTTACTGTTAAATGGATTATGCTGTACTAGGACACTCCTTTTGCACACCTCCTGCCTTCGACTGCTAATGGCGTCTTCTTGGAACTGGACTTTGTTAATTTAAAGCTAATTTTAAGGAATTGGGTTATTGGTTGAGATGGGGGTAAACTCAACTCAAGCAAAAACTACAGTCATTGCCAGGGTGAATCACAAAAGTCACAAAATTAAGCTGTGCTTAATCTTCTGGTAGCTTGGCACTAAAGTAGTCAGGCTCAGCTTAAAGGCAATGTATGAAGTATTATGTAGCACTCAAACGGTAACAAAGGGAAAACAACACACAAGAAAAATCCCACACCAATTTAGCAAATAGAGTAAAATTTAATAAATAAAATTTGAATAATGAATTAAATCCACAGTAGAACTGAAGTGATGGCATCTAGTCACGCGAGACTGGAGCAAAGTCAAAAGCGATGGAGCGCGGTTTGGATACACAAGGCTTACCTTCAGACTTGAAAGACATTTTGAACAAACATTCAGAGAAGGTAAAGTTCAGCAGGGCACGGCAGCCGGAGGTGTCTGAGGTGGAGTCCTGATCAGGGAGCCATCAGTCAACGTCAAGGTGAAGATTTCTACGTTTGACCTTTTTTGGGTGTTGAAAATCTCCAGTGGCCGAAGGTGCAGGCTGCAGCCAAAGAGGGTTCCAAGAGGCTGGATACCCCTTCAGAGAGGAGCCCCTCAACAGGACTTGCTGCTGCAGAGAGAGAAGAACATAGCGGGAGCTACCGCGAAGTGAGGCTGACCGGCGATGCCCCTTGGACGGATCTGTAAGCAGATTAAATAGCTTTAAGACATCTACTACACAAGCCACATAATAGTACAAAAACAGGTCACAAAACACAAAAAAAATACTCTTTATTTGTTTGGTAATTTAATATTTGGCAATTTTTGCCTGGTCTGCTTCACTTTTATTCATGCTTTAGCCAACACAAGAGGCCAGCTGGAGTGAGTGTGGCAGTATTTTGATATATGTACAGATACATAATACTGAATTGAGGAAGGGTCATCAAGAGATTTTTTGACAAGACAGCCCTGCTCAAGTAGTAGGGAATACCCTAAGATGGCAAAACACGTGTTGGCTAAAGCACTAATAAATGTGGAGTAGAATAGGCCAAAATTGCAGAACATTAAATCACCAAACAAAGAAAGACTTTTTTCGTGTTTAGTGACCTCATATTGTGCTATTAAGTGGATTTTGTAGCCTGTGCCCTAAAGCTATTTATTTCCATTGCCAGTCTTTGATTGGGATTGGGGGAGGGAGGTGAATCTTCTTCAATTAAGAGCATTGCGGCTGAAAAAACAGTTTGTAAGTAACTCTTTGTGACCTTCTTCTGAGCGCCTTAGACCTAATTAATTCACCTGTTTCGAATTAGGATCGGCAAGCAGGTAGGTACCGGTCTCCTGTCATTTCTCAGGTCACTTTTTGATGGAAGATTTTCTGTGTCCCAGATTTAGGCTGGAGAAGCACCTTTAGCATCACTTCTAAGGTACCAGGACTGGTTGGACACCACTTGGAGGGGTCAGGACTCATTCTAGAAAGAGAGCAGGTGCTGGTTCAATGTCTTTGGAGCTTGTTATATCACTGGGGCTCACACAGGAGGCCAGCCAACTAGCCATTGGAATCACTCGGACAGTTCTGGGATCAGTCAGCAAAGCAGTTCTGAGAGTACATGCAAGCTTAAGCAGCAGGGCAGTGCTCTGGTAGCAGCATGGCAGTCATCTGAGGTAAAAATCTGGCCTCAAGCAGCAGGGCAGTCTTCTAAAGCATAAGGCGGTCCTTCGGGAGGTCCTCCGAAGGTCCAGGAGTGTATTAAAGAATGGCTCAGGAGATCCAATATTTTTAACTGGTGCCAGCCCTTGAATTCGGGGAAACGTCCAGACTACCCAACATTTGGTTCTGAAAAGGTCTTTGCTTTGCCTGCTCTGGATTCAAGTGGTCTAAAGTAACAAAAGGCTGGTGTCATGTTCCTTTGTGAGTGTGCTGGAGGCAGCCCTTTGAAATTTAAGTGGGGCTTGGAACAGCTCAAACCCACCCATCCTGGCATCACCTAGACATCATTACGATGGCGGTCGGACGAGCGTCTGACTGCCATCATATTGGGAGGGAGATCGCCCGACATGTAGTCGGTGGCTCAACCCACATTATTACAATGCAACCACAATGAAGGCGGTTAGAAACATGTAGTTTTCAATTGGGCTTCTGCTGCGGTCGGGAAAAGGGCCGCAGCATAAGCCACAATTGAAAAAGGCATGTTTTTTAAACAACCATGCACCATTTGCCAGGTACCATGTGGCGCCTGGCAAACGGTGCATGGGTGTTTGTTGGGGCCTCTGCCCTTACATGGCGGTCGGACCGCCATGTAGAGGCAGAGGGAAAAGGGACATCTTAATCCCTACGGCGGTGCTTCCGCAGGCCCGCCCCCATTGTAGGCTTGTTGCGCCTGTCGGAGGCATCAGTAGGTCCCTCTGCCCGCTGCTCTCCAAACAATGGCATTATTATGTGGTGGTCGGATTGCAGCCTCCAATGTTGGACGGACTGCCACCGACATCATTATCGGGCACCTAGTCTCGCTCTGTCTCACTGTTAGGGTAACTGCCAACTTTTTACAGTCATGTGACCCAGGACACAGCTGCTGGCACCAAATGGTTAGGAAAAGAAAATGGAATTATTTTAAGTGAAATTTTCAGAATTCAATAAATCAGTAGATTTGTAGAGCGGTTCTTGTCACCTGTGAGGTAATCCAGGCACTGGTAGGGTCCAGGTGATTAGCCGAATAACTAGGTCATCAGGGACTTTCGTAACTCTAAAAGAGATGGGGAGGTCCGTAGATGAAAAAGCTAGCTCGTTCCATGTCTTTGCTGCTATGTAGGAGAAGAAACGACCTCTACATCTGCTATGTTGGATGATGGAGTTGGGGGTGGGGGGGGGGAGGGAGATTAGAGAAAGGGAGGTGGAGCAGAGGTGAGAGGATGGACGTTCAGGCGGTGGTTCAAGTAGGCGGGTCCGCAGCTGTGTAGGGCCTTGTATGCATGGTTCAGGAGCTTGAACTCGCATCTTTTCTGCACATGGAGCCAGTGGAGCTCCCTGAGGAGTTCCACTCATCATCATCTTCATCAGGGCCACCAGGATGTGTCCCATGGGGAACTTTTGTTTCCAATAATCTGTACCTCTATATTGTCAGAGTTGAACTTCAGGCAGTTGTCCTTCATCTAGTTGGCAATGTCTGTCATGCAGTTGTGGAAGTTGGTCTTGGTGGTGTCTTCATAGAAGCAGAGGATGAGTTGTGTGTCATGGGCGTAGGATAAGATGTTGAGTCTGTGGGTTTTAGCGATGCTGGGCAGAGGTGCCATAAGGGTTGACGAGGGTGTGGCTGAGGAAGGATCCTTGGGGTATTCCACAGATAAATTCCTTGGGTATGGAGGTGAAGGGGGAAGGCAGACTTTTTATGATCTCTCAGTGAAGAAAGAGGAGATCGATCTGAGAGTGACTCCTAGGATGCCCATGTTGTGCAGCCTTGTGATGAGGGTGGGAGACTGTATCGAAGGCTGTCGAGAGATCTAGGAGAATCAGAGCCGCAAGCTCTCTTTAGTCGGGTGAGACTTGGATGCTGTCAGTATCCTCAATGAGGGCTGTCTCGGTGCAGTGGTTGCTACAAAATCTGGTGGGAGGAGTCGAGTAGGAGGTTTCGCTCCAGATGTGAGGAGTATTGTTGGTTGATGGCTTTTTCTAATGCTTTGGCTGAGAACGGGAGCAGGGAGATCGGCGGTAATTGTTGAGTTCGCTAGGGTCTACCCATGGTTTCTTTGGTAGGGCATTGACTTCTGAGTTTTTCAGGTCCTCGGAGAAGGTGGCCCTGGAAATTGAGGTGTTGAATAAGGTGGTGAGTACATCGCAGATTCTGGCTTTGCCTTTGATGAAGATGTGGTGAAGGCATGGGTTGGTTGTGGCCCCTGAGTAAACCAAGTTCATGATGGAGGTGGTGCCCTGTGGAGCGAGCTGTTGCCATTCGGTTATTCACATGTCTGTAGTGGTAGCAAGGTTGATGTGTTGCTTGAAGAAGTTGGTAGCCTTGGGCTGGGATTTGAAGTTTTTGTAGATGTTGGTGATCTTGTCATGGAAGATGTTTGCAAGGTTGTCGCAGAGATCCTGTGAAGGGGTAATGTTGTTTGTTGCAGCTGATGGGTTGGAGAATTCTTTGACAATGTTGAAGTGTTCTTTGCAGTTATTAGAGCTTGATTCGATGCTTGAGGCTAAGGCCTTTTTGTTTGATTCTCTCAACTGTCTGTGGTAGAGGTTGAGAGCCGTCTTGTGGTGTCAGTGGTGTGTTCAGGGTAGGGCTGGTCGGTGGGCTGGTGTGTGTGTGTGTGTGTTTTGGGAGGGAAGTGGCAGTGGGTGCAGGCGAATGGCCCTACTGAGGAGTGTGGGTTGGCGTGGTGCCAGTGTTTGCTGCAGCGTCGAGGATGTAGAGCTTGACGTTGGTGTATCTGCTGGGGCGGGAGGGTGTGGCGCTGGGCACTGACGGGCTTGCCTTTCGTGCTGCAACATGCATTAAGTAGGCCCTAGGTTGGGTGGGGCTTCTGTTGGTGGGTAGACCGGTGAGCGGGAAAACCAAGGCAGGAAACCCCGGGCAGGAAAACCCGGTCAGCGGCGTTGTCACTGGAACAGGTCGGAACAAGCAGGAACTGGAGGTCACAGGCAAGTGGCAAGCTGAGTACCCATGTCCTACCTTTTAAGTACACTGCATACTGCCCTATGGGCTGTTAGGGCCGACCTTAGGGGTGACCTATATGTATTAAAAAAGGGAGGTTTAGGTCTGGCAAAAGGTATTTTGCCAGGTCGAATTGACAGTTTAAAAGTGCACACAGGCTGCAATGGCAGGCATGAGATGGTTTTAAAGGGCTCCCTATGTGGATGGCACTAGAAGTTCTGCAGGCATTTAAGTTACAGGCCCTGGATACATGTAGTACCACTTTACCAGGGACTTACAAGTAAATGAAATGTGCCAATTGTATGTAAGCCAATTTTCCAGGAGTGAGCACAATCACTTTAGCAATGGTTAGCAGTGGTAAAGTGCACAGAGTCATAAAGCCACACACAAATTTCAGCGAACAGAGTGGGATCAGGCAAAAAGTCAGTCATGGCGAAGACCACAACAAAGGCTGTCAGGTATAACACTACTAATGAAATTTTAAAAATATATATAAAAATAAAGAGTATCAACAAGTACGCATAGATGCATTCCATGGCATGTACTGGTTACACATTATCAAGATAAAATGCTCTTCTGGTTCATCTGGGAATGACAGAGAATCAAGTCTCAGCCTGCATGGGTAGCCAGAATAAATGTGCTATCAGGTCAGTCCAAACAAAGCATGAGTAACCCATGGGACTCACTACTTACAGTCAGCCAGGCAGATGCCCTTCTTGTATCTATCTTGAGAATGAACTCAAACCAAGCAATCAGAATTATTTTCACTCTTTTATTAGAGAAACAAAATAGGTTTGTACAGCATTACAGAACTTCGGATGGTCTTGAATTTTTCTTATCTGTGCTAGTAGCGAGACTGAAAGTTCTGTAATGAGAACGCAGTTCCACCAATGCCTTTTTTCTGAATGGAGAGAATGGACAGACGAGGGATTAATTTAGAACCAAGTGTTCTTAAGTATCCTTGTAATTTCACTCACAGCAACATTTGCTTGGCATGTGCCTTCTATCGTTCTGTAGAAGAAACAGAGTTCTTCGAAGGCATATTTTCTAGTTACTGATAGCCAATAGAGCACTGTAGGCATTGGTGGAGTATGTTCCCATGGAAGAGCATGTAGGAGCTATCTTGCTGCACTGCTTTGAATGTGGTGAATGTAGCAAAGTACTTAAGAGTGTTGCCCCATGGTAAACGCCATCCATGCAGCCACACCTGACAAGAGTGATAATGGCCTGTAGTTTTTCGTGGACAACATAAGTTGGGTTGGAGAGTTTACATGGTGAAGAAGACGTGTAATTTGTTTCACCTAAGGTATAGGGATAGATAGAAGTCCACAATCACTTCAGGATTTCTTATTTTGCTTGATTTCGATGGTGGGGATTCCAGCTCATGTGGCCAGATGTTTGTTCAATGGTAGTTACTCCAGTGTGCACAGGTCAGGATTTCAGTTTTAGTGAAGTTAATGTGCATAATCAGCATCCATGTAACAATGGAATAGAGACGGTGGACAAGTCTTAATAACTCTAGTTTCTTAGGATTTTCCAGTTTTACAATGATCTGTGTGCCTTGGTTGTCTGGATGTATGTTTGTCTTAATCTGATCTAAACTGGTGAACCTGGATCATTAAATACAAATAAACCCTGTTGAGAAGCGCTGATAATGTAAAACTAACCACATCAGTCCAACCGAGAAATGCTCATATCATGCTATCATATGGAAGGCCTACTGAAAGTAGCGCAATGTACCTGTGCCTTGGATGGCCCATTAAGACGAAGGAGAGTGCCTTGAAGGCAGACCATCAGGCTAATGGAGCTTTCCAGGCATCGGTGAGATGTGTTCCCAAGGATAAACATGTAGGAGCGGTCTTGCTGCATCATTCACAATCTGTTGCAATTTACAAAGTACTTAGAGCGGTGCCCCAAGGTACATGCAAGTCACACAATCTACATGTAACATGACAGAAGGGATACGGGCCTGCAGTTTTCTGGGGGTCCTCTTGGGTGCGGGAAAATGCATTGGAAAGTTTTCATTGTGTATAAGGTCCTTCTTGTGACTTGTTTCACGTCAGGGATCAGGAATAGATTTGAGTACTTAATTACTTCAAGAATTCTTACTCTAATTATGATGGTGGGGTCTCTACTTCTTGTTGCCAGTTCTCCAAAACTGAAATTCTGACCTGGGCACAGGGCAGTAGACACAGATTTACGGACAAGTGAAGATGCTTGATCACCATCCATAACGGTATGGAGATGGTGGTGAAATCTTAATGTCTCTAGGTTCTTAGGATTTTCTAGTTTTAGATTCTCTGTGTTGAATGACATCCTGCTAGTAGATTTGCATACATCTGATGTAAAGTGATAAACTGGGTCATTAAATACAAAAGCAACTCTGCTGAGAACTCGTATGGTTGAAAAACAAACCTGTCAGACATACTGACACATGCTCCAACTATCCCATTCCATGATGTGGGGGTTATACCATATAGTAATATCGCCTGGAGAGGTACGGCTGCCAAGAGGATTTCTTCCCATTAAGAGTTTAGTAGATCAAACTAGTGCTAACATTGTAACACCGCGTGGCAAAATATATGTGGTGAAAATCCACCAGCAGGTGGGATGAGGTAGAGGTTATGATGTCACCAGCTAGTCTTTTGAGAGCGAGGGCTCACAGCGGGTGATGGATGCTCTTTATTCAAAGTTCAATATTAAGATGTTTCATCCGTGCGTATTCGGGGTGCCTGAATTTGGATGGCAATACGAGTACCAGGAGTATATGGACATCATAGGCCAATATTTGGTCAAAAGAGCATCTGTCCGTATGATGTGATACATTGGCATATGATTCCACCTCAGTATCTTTACTCCCCTTTATACAACACTACATCAGTATGAACACCCATTTACACAATGTCACAAATCCCAAAAATCTGCATGACAAATAGAAAAACGTTCTAATCCACCTATACATCCCTAGGAACACACATACCCATTGATGCAACTCATAAACTTAGGTAAGCCAGATCTATTGACAATGCCAATGCTTAAGATGCTGGGAACAATTCCCTCACTGTATCCACAAATTATTAATGATCTATTCTAGGCAAAGTAACATTAAACACCTTCATAAATAGAAGCTTGACATAAAATTACCTTTATATCGAGCAGCCAATTCGGGGTCTGAAATACTGTATTCTGGTCGGCTCCGGGACAGTATTCCTTTTCCAAAATATCCCTAAAAACAAACATGAAAATAAATGTTACAGAGCAAATTAATAATGACATTTAGGCTCAACAAAGCAAACCTAACATTTCTGAATAAACACGAGTAATGTGTGCTGTAGTGCTCTCCACTACTGCTCTCTCTAACTGATCATGGTAGAGGATATGAACAATTTCACACACCAATATAGAAAACAATTACTGGCAAAGCCAAATAAGTCGATATTTAATTTGGCAAATCGTGGAAGGTTCTATGAGCATCTTGAAACATTTCCATTAACAGGCATTGTGTGGAATTTTTTTTCTCGATGAAAGAGGGAAAAGGACACCATGCTGAAGAAAAAGCAGTCACAAGGAGGGAGACTCCTGCAAAAATATCTTATAACAAAGCTAGAATAGAGAAAGTAATAGTATAAACAATTGCTTATGTCTATACACGATTGTAAACAGTTAGCAGAAAACCATTATTTCTGGGTGCGCTGCTCCAAACCCAAAGCTAACAAGTAATTTGACAGGCCTCAACTTTTTGTAAAATGCAGCATTATGTGTGACAGCCATACTCCTCTGGGCTGAGACAAGATGTGATCTGACAAAGTCTCAAACCAGAAGCCAAAAGACGCTAGTTTAAAAAAAGCACTAGCAAAGCCAATAGGTGCCAGCCCAACCCCCCTCCCTCCCCCATCCCCACCAAAATGATTATTTAAATGGACTGTTTTGAGTAGAGGCGCAATGGAGGACCAAGTCGGGGAAGCAATGAGGACTAGGGGGAGGGAGCAACGGAGACGTGATTTAGACGAGGGAGAGAAACATATATATATACATATATTATTTTTTTTAAGTTGGCGTGGAGAAATATTGTACAGGGTCAGGGGAGGAGGGAACAACAGATATATTGGGGTGAGAAATGGCAATGGAACGTGTGAAGCAGCACACAAGGGGGAAAACAAGTGGGGTGGAGGGATAAACAAAGAGCCCCCAGGGAGTGAATGGGGTGGTCAGCACACATGCAGAGAGCAGGAACACACATGCACAATCATGGAGCACTTAAGGAAAAATAAAAAGGTAGTGCACTAACTATGACCTGTGAAAGGAATCAAATAAGACAATCAAAAGGATGGCAAAGAAGCTAGCTCTAGGGAAGGGACAAACACAAGAAGAGGACGGCAAATCATTGCATAAGAAGCCAGCCTTTGAATAAGCAAGCCAGCAAATGAGAGTGACAATAAAGCCAATTAATCATACACGGTTGGACAGGCAGACACCAAGTTATTCTGATCTCCAGAGCCTCTGTAAAACAAGGTGCTGCAAACATTTTCACTTGTCCTAAGAACTTAATACATCTCTGAGGCATGTAGTCCATTTGGAATTTTAGGGAAACACGACACATTTTACATGAGCAATATAATGTTTCATCACTGTTTGATAGATGGATGGAAAGATAGGCAAATGGAGATCAGCCCCTCTGTCCCTCCTCCAACCTCCCCCCTCCATGTAGGGCGTAAGCAATAATGTAAAAAGCATGTAGTAACTGTTGTAAAAGTAAATACAGTAACTGTTAACAATTGCCTCCAAAATACATTTTTTCACAGAAAACATTGCATCTTTGCTTGTGGTACACCGGATGAAAGGCAGCAAGTCAGAAATGTTACCAAAATTGGAAGCTGGGATCGGAACTCAAAGGTAGGGGAATGTACTAGCGCTATAAGTTGCTACCCTACATTTTAGCTCCCAAAAGCAGACTCTAGCAAAAAACAGCACTCATATGTAATCTAAAGCTGATATGACGATGCTGCGGACCTACATTCTCCTTAGCCTGACCAGCACTAGGGATTATCTGGAAACTCCTGCCGCAATATTTATTAGGTCGAGCATTTGAGACCTCTTGTATATACTTTAGTATATACTTATATGTGCATGTACTTTGTGGTCTCTGGAGATCAGCCCTAGAACTTGTCTGCTTCCACTTAGGGACTTAGGGACTTTTTTTCCTGTTCAACTACCTCTAGTTAACTGTCTTGATAGAAAACGACCAGCAGAGGTCAGTAAAATACCAGAATTGCATTCTGCTGAGGGACTTTCTTTTTTTAATTTTTCTAGCAACTATCTATATTTAACTTTCTTGACAGAAAAAGACCAACAGAGGTCAGTAAAATACCAGATTAGCATTCTCTAGATTCCAGTCCATAAAAATTGTCTTCCACAAGCACCCGTAGAAAATAATATTTTTTTCAAATCTTGTATTTTCATTGATATGACCACCGAAGGCCCTGATTTTATATTATAAAAGAGCTTTGGACTATACCATTTCCCGCAGAAATGCAATTTTTCTCTCCATGTGGTCCCATACCCGGTGTGTCAGGCAGTTTGGTGCTTACTTTCCCTCCATGTTAAAGAACAGTAGATGTTTCAGCAGCCAGGTTAATGTGCTTCATAGCTAAATACATATAAGGTCCCGAAGGCGAGACAGATTCATTGCAAATGCTTGTTTTTTATGCTGAGGGGGCCTTAGAACAGCAAAGGCTATACAGGACCCTGAATGAGCCTTGCCTACCATTGTCCCTGTGATAGACAAGCAAGTATTGGTGGATGAGCTGGTTCAAGAAAGGCGAGTGCAGTTTGTTAGACGCAAAAACTGAAAAGCACAAAACCAATGAATGCATACATCAAATATGAATGGGAGCTTTTCTGGCAGAACTTTTTTGAGATTTCAAATGCAGAATTTAAAGTGAAAGTCTGTCTACATCCAAGCTCTGCACGTTATTTGAGTCTGGGTAATGACCTTCACCTTGGTGTCGTCACCAAAACCTGTTTGTTTTAATACATGTAACTGCCTTTACAGGGGTATCGACCCTCTCCTGAAATCGGTCTCTATATTAAGTTGGGGAAGACGGTGAAATCAACATGAAAACAGTGTGCCCTGCTTTACAAGTGTACTTTTTTCTGTAAAGACTTATTGCGTCATCTTGAGTTAACAATCCATAAGTCAATATATTTAATAGAGCAATAATTTAGCTCCTTAAAGAATTAAATAGAAAGCAGCTTGGTTCTCTTGAGCCACTGTCGTCAAAGGACGGGGAGGCGCGTCATGAATATATTTCTAAGTTCATGTTTAGAACTATCACGTCTGATAAACGCTACTAAATACAGTGATATTTGCTAATGTAGTAACGTGAAAAGCTTCCAAACGTTACTAAAAAAACAGATTTTAACTAATTTTTAAGAGTCTTCATTAGATATTTACAAGACGTTTGTTGCAGGATTTTCACGCCAAAGATGTTGTTAGTTCTGCTTGTTTTCTAGCACTTAGAGCAGGAGCCAGGCCTTTAGCTTAGCTCTGGTTCGATTCTCCCTATTAATTTGCTGGCTTGTCCACCTCTACATTTTCCCGCTACGATGCAAAGCATTAGCCTATCAGAAATGTCATGTGCATTATTGGTGTGTAGAAAAGATCCATACATAAATAATCCTTTAAGATCCGCACAAGAACATTAGTAGTTAGATATTTCCAGAGTGCCAACAGCAGGACATAAATGCACTGCCCACCAGCCTGCAGACTCCACTACTAGTTATAGTATGAGCGAAAGAAAGATGCATATTTCTATTTTATGACACAGTAGAAAAGAAACATAGTGTGTTGTAGTACTCAAGCCAGCGAGCTACATACATGACAAATTCCTAGAACTACTACAGGGATGTGTGACTAATCCCCAAACACAGCGGCAGCCCAAGTGGTAGAGAGGAAACTCGCGCAGTACGAGTAAAAAACATAAAATGCATAACATCCTTCTAGCTGCACACAAGACCAGTTCATTGACTTTTTTTCCGAAGGCGGGACACTATCTGTAATGAAACATTTTTTGAAGCATATTCTAATGGTGGATTGCTTAACGAGGTTTGCAAGATAAGGGGGAAAACAAATGAAAATCGTAGGACATCTCACTCTCTCACACGTCAGCAAAGTTTATTGTGTAAGCGTTACACTAGCAGACATGGGTAGTGGTGTTAAGCAAGGATTAACAATAACTGTCTCAAAGCTGTTGCCAAATGTATTAAGATTTGGAACCACTCTGCAACATCAGGACCATGGAGACTGATAAACCAGCAGGCAGACCATTGATCTCTAGGGGCCCTGGGCTAAATAAGGTGACAAGGGAGACAGTGGTTTTATTCTGGATAGTTTTGAACGAATATTGGATATCAGCAAACAAGATTTATTGTTGTTGAAAGGAATAAATCATGCAAAAAATCAAATAACACACCAGCAGCAGATCAATATACAAGTTGAAATATATAGCACATAGCTTTTATGGCTATACCGGAAAATAAGTGAAAAAGCAACACTCACGTGATATTCATGTGCAAAAAAGTGAGAAAAGAGAAGGCACATGGAACAGAAATTTCAGTGGCTGCTGTATCCTTTCCACCCCGTAGGTTAACAGGTGGGTAGCTTATGTCTGATTTCCTGCTAGCTACCAATATTCATGGTCTCATATAAGCAGTCCAAAACGGACATATTTATCCACGTATCGACAACATTTAACTGATTTCAAGAAGCCATCGTCTGGGCAGGTTAATTAAGGGCTTAGCAACCTCCAATCCATGAAGACTCAATAGAAGTGGATTTTAATTGAGGGTGGTGTATCAATTCTCATTTACCTAAAAAGATAAATCTGGCTTGGGATAACAGATGTGTACAGAACACGATAACCGTACCTCAAGTTTCCAAGGGTACATCACATGAAACCATAAATAATACATGATTTAAAGTAGACATAGATCTACTGCTGGTGTTTGGGGGTTATACTTTTGTATGTTTTATTCCCCTGGACAACTATACACGTGTTTCCTGCTAGCCAATATGCGTTAAAAACGATCCCAATCTGACACTTGCTCTATTTTCTAATGGGCATCAGGTTAAGAGGCTGCTATGCCACAACCACGGCCCCATTAGAGTCGAAGCATCTGAATTGTGGGGCTGGCACGTACATTTTTTTTATCACGCTGATTTTGGTGTAAGTCCGGCCTGCCTGGAAGTGTTGCATATTCTCACTGCTACGTACAATCGATGCACATCCAGCTTACTTGCATAATTAAGGCGCATTGTCCTTAATTATTCACAAGTAATTCGGCGGCTTATGTTCGCCTAGATATGCTGCACAAACACTGCATTCTTCTACTGGTTGTGAAATGTCCTAATCGCATCACATAGGTGTTGTTGCTAAACACCCGTTCCCTTTGATTACAGATGTTTAACGCCCTCTGGTGTAGAAAACACGAAGGTTGAACTTTTCTACCAGCTGTATACAGACCCTGCAGATCTGCATATTCCCGGAAACACACTGCTCATCCCATAAAAATAATGTACATCTTATAAACGTGCAGCCACCCCTCATGTATGTCTATCCATCCACACAGCCCTCGCCTTTGATTAGAAGAGCTCCGAACATCTCACCTTTGCATACAGATGCACCATATCACCAGGGCTGCTCACTAGCACGTGGTTGTTGATGATCTGTCCCCTACACAGTCTGAACTCTTCCTCCTGGGAGAAAGGAATGGGAAATGGTGCTTCATAAGACTCGTAAACTTTCCGCTTTCTCCTGGGCGGTTGGAACACTGCCTCGCACATTTTTCTTTGCACTAAAGAAACAGATGAAAAGGTAGCACTAACGAGGATAGCAAGTTCTGCACAATGGCGAATACCTAAACGTTCCTAGGAATTAGTCCACCTAGAATGACCCCCTCAGATCTCATGTGTGTGTGTCCATGCGTGAGGAGCTCATCCTTTCCGGATTTTTGCTTTGGACTCTGGGACATGTAGTTTGGGTTGACCCTTTACAAACACCGGGCTACAAATCCAAAAATGTAAAGCAAAAAAACTGAACTATGTGAGATAGTTATGCATGGACCTTTGAAACTGAAGATCTCCATCCCGTACTCAACCTATACCGTTGCTGAACTGTTAAGGGATGCCTTTACACTTCCGGGTTGCATAACAACGAATACACTGGCTGAACCTATTCTGGAAGTGGGAGGTAATGCTAATATGCTAGATAACCTATGATTGGAGCAAGTGGTACAACATCAGCCAATCTCAGCGCACTACATAGAATTTCAAAGTGTTGATTGGTTGCGGAGTCCTCAAAACGACGGAACACCGGCTCTGCCTCGATCCGAGTCTTTCTTTGGTTTAGTACGGCGTTTAATTAACTAGGATGATATCTAATCGTACCGATCTCGGGTGGTTAGAGTATTGCGAATTTGGTTTATGTCAGGACATCACGTAGAGGTTTAATAGACGGATAGGCATGTTTAATCCTGACAATTTATAGCTCGTTGGACAGACCCCGCTGCCCTCATTCCTAGAACTCAGACCCGGTTGATGACTGCTTTAGGGAGCACTGGAGCGGGGAGCTCAGTTAAGTTACCCGTTTACGAGAAAAATTTGAGATTTCCTAGCTATAGTGAAGAAAACATTGTATTATATCAAAAACGTGGAGGCGAGGATTATGCATAACGTTCCTCACTTTTTAGTAACAGCATGTTCAAAGTTAACAAACAAAAACATTGTCCACAGCACAACTCCCATGATTCATTGGCAACCACAAGCCAATAGCAGTACAGTCTGTCGAAACATAAATCCTCATTGTCAGCAATCCTTCCTCTTTCTTGCTGCAGGAAGTTAAGTCATGCGGCACTCCGTTTTGGAATCAGAACCTACGGATAAAATAACCCATTAAGTTAATTCATTCAGAGGATCGATATTCACATATCAGGGGCGGCTCTAGGTTCATAGCGGCCCTGGGCAGGGAGCGTAGGTAAAGGGCCCCGGAAGAGGGGTCCGGGCGGGGCGGAGCGCGGAGGCCAGTGAAGAGGGGGAGGGTCAGGGTGTTTGGAAGTGGAACAGAGCTCAGGCCGCCAAATCCCTGCCAGGGGCCGCCACACAAATATGTATCCATCCTCAGAGGATTATTATATTAAGGATATATATTGGCGTGGTGGCCCCTGGGGTTTGGTGGCCCTGTGCAGGTGCACAGCTTGCACATGCCTAAGGCCGCCCCTGCACATATCCATGAATACAATCTACACATGATAAACAGATAAGAACATTTACTCAAAAGCTTGATCACAACAAACATTACTTATCATGATCGTCATTTGAAACGCAGTGAAACCAGTCCAAAACATACCAAAGAAACATCATCATCAGATTGATACCTCCTATTAGCCACTAGTGGTGGGGTTTCATTAGTAATACCCAGGATAAAAGAGATACTTCCTGTAATACAGACCAGTGGGCGGTTAGCATATTCTCAATATATTCCGGGTGGGATAATCCTCACCTCCGCGTCCTTAACAGAATTAAAAGTTTCCTTCACTATACCTAGGGAATTTCTCATTTTATGTCAGGACCGGAGGCTAGGATTATGCATGTTTAAAGTTTACCACAAAAGATGTGGCCTCATGGATTGGGTTGAAATAAACCTAATAAAGGTGAATTCTGAAGACCAGTGTGTGGGTATCTCCCTAGACAATCTGAGCAGTACAAAGATGTGTCATGCAGCGGTCTAGTAAGTAAATTGTCAAACGAACAAAACAAATGCAAAAGTGCTTGGTTTATTGTATATTTAAAAAAGAATATAAATTTATATTAAAAACACATGAAATTAAAAATATTTGTATCTCAAAGATGCAATGCATGAAATCATCAGTTATAATATTCAGTAAACATTAAGTGAGTATACAAAAAATCTTCATTAAAAAAGGTACATTATTCAAACAGTGCATAATATAATGTTGTCAAAGGTGTGGCGAGATTGTGATTAATTCCGACGCGCGTTTCGGCGCTATACCAGCGCCTTCTTCTGGGGAATCGAGCCACAGATTCCTGAGTCTCTAGAAGCAGATAAGGAATAAATGATGTGAAACTCTTCTTGTCTTTAAAATGAGAACACAATGGTTGTTCTGTTATGGGATAGCAGTGCTTGCTCCAGTTATTCTTTATGTGGAACTGTTTTGGTGAACGCAGAGAGAGGATGTTCTTCAGCTGCGTATTGAAACCGCTGCCCAGGCGACAATGATATATTAGATCCGAATATATCATTGTCGCCTGGGCAGCGGTCCACGCTACTACTAAGCACATTTACGGAAACACCATCCCGGTTTTTATCATCTGTTGGTTTTATGAACAGCAACCCTGCCCACTTCGACATCATATTTCCACGGGTCGGCAATTATCTTCAGAAACTGCCTAAACCAAGCCCATCTGAATGGAGACAAGTACTCCTTCCAGATTTCAATACGCAGCTGAAGAACAAGTCCAAAATAACTCGTAACTTTATAACTCCTCCAACATGGAAGAAATAACCAACATCTCAGGTTGAATATCCTGGCAATCTTCTACGTTCAGTCTGCTTTCTTGTCTGAACCTGAAATAAAGGAGATGAAACCGTAACCACCGAAACAACTGGGTGGGCAAGCAGGTATACATAACCATGCCGGGTGGGATAATCCTCGCCTCCGTGTCCTTAATAGAGTTGAAAATTCTTGGCACGAATGTTAGCAAATTTTTGATTCTATTACAGGACCGGAGGCTTCAGATTATGCTAGTTTAACGCTTATTGAAAACCACAGAGGTAATATCCCCCACCGGCTTATAATAATACGTCCTAAAAGTGGACTCCGAGGACCAATCTGCACTACGCATAATGTCCTGGATGCTGGAACCCAACATGAATGATTTTGAGGCCATAGCGCCTCTCACAGAATGAGCACCAAATATGGTAATGTCAATGCCAGCTTCTTTCATGATATAACGAAGCCATCTGGCAATGGTGGCAGCCGCCACAGCTTTAAAAGGTTTTTGCAAAGCAATTAACAGTTGTGAACAGCCCTGAGGCCTAATGGCCTTTGTGCATTCCTCATACGATTTTAAACATTGAACTACACATAACTTCTCATTATCATGAAATGCATTGTAATTAATATGACGTGACAATGTCTTTGTGCGTCCTGTAATGGTAAAGGAAACTCTTTCTGGAGTAAATACTCTACCTGTTACGTCGAGAGCTCGCACGTCCGACGAACGCCTACATGCTGAAAGGCAAAGTAACATGGCTAATTTGGCCGATAGTTGCTTCCTAGTTAGTAGTGAATTGACAGGCCATGTGTTAAATAGTGTTAGAACTAAAGACACATCCCACAAACCTGTGTATTTGGGTTTTGGGGGATTGGCCACCCTAATACCTTTAAGCAACTTGCAAACTACTGGATGCATGCCTACATGTTTCCCGTCTACTTGTACATGCCCCGCTGAGATAGCGGACCGGTAGTTATTCACCGATCTGTAAGCCAATCCGTCCGCTGCTTTATCCGATAACAAATTTAACATGTGGGGAAGCTCTGCCCCCACGGGATCCAATTGTCGTTCTACGCACCAATCCACCCAGTTTTTCCAGGCTGAGGAATACCGTTTCCTTGTGGATGGTGCCCAGGCTTGCCTGATAAAATCGGAAGTCCTGCTCGAAACACCTGGCAACTGCCACTGTTCCCGGAAAGCCTCCAAGCCATCAACTGAAGTCTGCCCTCCATTATCAGTGGATGCCGCTCCTGATGAGGGCCCAGTAATAGCAGTTCCGACTCCGGAAGTAGTCTGGGGAGATCGCAACTCCATTGTAGTAACTTGGGGAACCACGATTGGGACGTCTACCACGGCGTCACCATGACTATCTCCGCCCGTTGTCTGATCACCTGTGACATTACTCTGGGGATCCACATGAAGGGGGGAAAGGCATATTGAAGTGCCTTCGACCAGTCCTGGAGAAAGGCATCGGTCGCCTTCGCTAATGGGTCCGGTCTCCAACTGAAGAACTGGGGAATTTGGTATGTCAGTCTGGAGGCAAAAAGATCCGTCTGGAATGAACCCCAAATAGTCTGTATCCATTGAAAGACTTCCGGAAGCAACTTCCAGTCGCTGTAGTCCCTGAGGTATCTCGAGTTCCAATCTGCCACCTGATTCGACTCGCCCGGAAGATATTCCGCTATTATGGATATTTGATTCGCAAGGCAATAATGCCAAAAATCTTTGGCTATCTGTACAAGCAGTGACGACCTCGTGCCGCCCAACTTGTTGATGTACCTCACCGCTGACACGTTGTCCATGCGAAGGAGGATACAACAAGAGGTCTGCCTCTGGGATAACGTCCGCACGGCGAACGACCCTGCGAGCAGCTCCAAGCAATTTATATGTAGCGAAAGCTCCTGTGGAGACCATCTGCCGCCTGTAGAAATGTCTCCGCAGCGCGCCACCCTACCCCAGCGGCTGGCGTCGGACTCGATTATGACCTCCGGCTGGGAGCCGAATATTGCTCGGCCATTCCAGGCGTCTACATGACCTAGCCACCATTGCAGTTCGGTTCGTACCTCCTGCGAGAGAGGAACGACGTCCGAATAGGACAGTCCTTTCTGCAGGTGCCTGATCTTTAGCTGTTGCAGGGCCCTGTAGTGAAGAGGGCCCGGGAATATCGCTTGGACCGATGAGGCCATTATTCCCACTACTCTGGCAATTGCTCTGAGGGTGACTGTCTGATTGCTCAGCAACTTCCGGATCTCCTTTTTGAGATCCTTCAGTTTCTCCTTTGGAAGACACAGTTGTCCCGCCATTGAATCTATCGTGAATCCCAGGAAATCTATTACTTGAGTGGGGACCATCACAGATTTCTTTGAATTGATGACAAAACCCAAGTTTTGAAGCAGCGTCGTCGTAAGAGCGAGATGCTGCTGAAGGACCCGCTGATCCTGTGCCATGATCAGGATGTCGCCCAGATAGATTATGAGGCGTATCCCCCTCTCCCTGAGATAAGCCACGACCGGCTTCATTATCTTGGTGAAACACCAAGGAGCTGAGGAGAGCCTGAAAGGCAGAGCCAAATATTCGTACCATTGGCCCTTCCACCTGAATTGGAGGTACCTGCGATGCGGAGGGAAGATTGGAACGGAGAGGTATGCGTCTTTGAGGCCCAAGCGGACCATCCAGTCCCCTTCCTGCAGCAAGTCTGTCAAGAGATGGATGCCTTCCATCTTGAAGTGATTGTAAGTGATAAACTGATTGAAATCCCTGAGATTCAGAACCAACCTGTTTCCACCTCCCTTCTTTTGAACAATGAATATATTGCTGCAAAAACCGTGAGGCCCCTGGTCGGCCGGTGCTATCGCGCGTTTTTGCAGCAACCCAGCGATCTCCTCCTCTATAAAACTGAGATCTTGTTGGGAAAAATTGAGATTTGCAGGGGTACCTGATTGAACAGGACGAGAATAAAACTCCAAGTGAAAGCCCTGCACTGTTTGTAACACCCATGCATCCTGTGTAAGCCCCTGCCATTGTCGGAGGCAATGTTGCGTCCGACCCCCCAAAGGAAGAAGAGAAAGATCTGCAACTCTCACCTGCGTTCTGCTGATTTTTGAAATTTCCTCTATTTGTTGTTCGACTGGAAACAATTCCTGTTGAACCTCCTGTGTGAGGGATAGAAGGTCCCTCCTCTGGTTGAATCGTAGTCGTTCCTGCCACGGCCAAAGTCACCTCTCTGGGAGCCTTGGGGACCTCCATGGCCCGACGAGCGACCCCGCCTCGTCCGGCCCTGTTAAAAACACCCTGGCTTAGCGCTCTCTTGATGCCTGACTGCGCCTTATCCAGCGCCGTGAAAGTCCCAATGTACTTTGATACGTCCTTTACAAATTTATCCCCGAAGAGCTGACCCGCTGCAAGGGGTCCCGGTTCTGCGTCTGCTAACTCAGTCAAGTTGCCGTCCATTTTAATCAAGAGGGACTTGCGCCGCTCAGAAGATATTGCGCAATTCGCATTGCCAAGAAGGCATATAGCCCGCTGGTCCATCCTGCCAGTATATCCGGGTCAATTGGTGTAGAGGATTCCTTGGCCGCTAGGGCCATTTCCAGGATTTTGGCCAAAGGACCTACCGCATCCAACATTTTGTCCTGGCACCCCCTCCAAGCCCGGTCCAGGCCACGCTTGGGGTCCTTCGAAAATTTCCTCAGAAAGGTCAAAAGACAGGCGTCTATCTCCGGCGTTTACGCCACTTTGTCTGGGAGATCTGGCCGAGGACACTCAGACTTGAGGCGATTACGTACCTCTCTCGGGAAACTTTTTCTAAGATTCTCATGCAGATAGGCCGTGACCGCGGCCGGGGGCACCCAGTCTGAGGACCTGGGGTGCATGATATCAGAAGGGTCGAAAGTAAATGGGGTATTTGTAGGTGCCACCCCAGCTGGTTGCGACATCTTCGCTTTCTTTGGAGGAGGCTCCTCGAGGTGTCTGTGTCTGTGTCCGTGTTAGTGGTGCTTGTGTCGGTATCCGTGTCTGGATAGGTTCTGCGCTTGGACTTGGCCTTGCCCTCAGAATAAGAGTGATCAAGTGCCTTGCCGGCTGGCAATGTGGAAAAAGCTTGCGCATGTGGCCACTTAACTGAATCAACTGCTGGCTGACCTGATGCAGATGCCTCTGCCTTCTTCTTTTGCGGCTTGTCATAGCCGTGCCTCTTAGCGAAGCCCTCCAGTTGCTTCCTGATAGGGTGTAGGGCTGCAGCTAGGGCTTGCTGGACAGTTTGTGGGACCGTGGTCTCCATAGCCCTATTCACCGAGGACTGGACAGAAGCGTCCAAAGCATTGACCAAATTGTCCTCTAAGACAGCTTCCTGCTGTCCCTCATAAATCTCCTCCTCAGCATACTCTTCAAGGTATTGCTCTCCCTCAGACATTATCAGGGGTGGCTTTACTACTTCCACTCTAGGGAACTGTAGCACTCCTTGATGGGTGACAACCTTCTGAAGCCACTAGGAGGGTAAATGGGGGGGGTCAGCCCACTCTGCACACTAAAATTCTTAAAGTTGGACCCCCTCAGCAAAGCTGTAATCACAAGAGCCAGAGACCCAGGCCAAGGTAAAAAGTACAATGAGTGTGTGCTCACTCTAGCAACAGGCCACTATTTTCCAACCTTATGCAGGCGATTTTCGAAGCAGAGCGACCATCACTATCAACTGAAAACACTCGTGAAATGTCAAAAAGGAAACAGCGTCATCGGGCGATTAGAGACTCGCCTGTAAACAAGAAGGGGAAATCTGCCCGGGGAAAAATAACAGGCTCCGTGAAGAGGAGTCGGTGTCGGCCTGCTCCCGGTCAACAACCGTAACTGTTTAAACGCCCAGAGGGGCGCAAACTAGCCACAGAGGAACGTCGGAAAACGGGTGACAAAGCGCTCCGGTAACGCGCACACCCACCAGTGCACTAATCCTTGTCAAACTCTAAACCATCGACAATAAGGCAAGTCTAGAGCACGTACATGCCCAACAATCATTTAAAGTTATTCAAATATATAGTAATCAGATATAAACACCATAACCCATGCCAAACAGCAGAGGGAAGAAACAAAGTGCACTTAACTCTTGCTGTGAGCAGCAAAGAAAGAGGAAGATGGCTGCACGCAAGGAGTTCTTATGGACTATGGGGGCGTGCCTAAGTACATGTCATGATGGGATATGTAGTTTGTTTACTGTTATTGAATGAAAAATACGTATTTTCATTGGCTGCTGTGAGTTTCAGTAAAAGAATGAGAAGCATAATCTGAAGCCCCCGGTCCTTTAATAGAATCCAAAACATTTTCGTTTCGTTTTGGATTCGAAATAATTACATCCCAGGAGCCTCTCAGATTGGAGGACAGGGCAAAATAAGCCAATAATAATGTGGCTACGTCATCAATGCCTGTCCTCCAATCAGAGAGTCTGCAGCATGCACACCAGGAAATGCCTGCGAACTTTGTAGATGGACCAGCACCTTCGTAATTCAGGCTGGATTTCCACGGAGTTCTGCGCCGTCACTGCTGCCTTTCAGTGGATCCAGTTGTGTTTCTTGGCGGGTGCTGCTTTCACCTCGAGTTCTTTTTTTCAACTCATTTCCGTGGCTCATTGCTGCCTCTGCATTAGGATCTCCTTCCAGGCTGGTTTCCATGGCAACCCGAAGCTTCCAGGAATAATTAGGTAAGTCCCCTCCTCATCCCCTATGCCCTGGCTTTTCAGCTGCAGACATACACTGAAACTATCTAGCATGCACGCAAAAACACACACACAGATTCTATGGCAGGACCGGAGGCTTCTGATTATGCTTTCTCATTTCTTTACTGCACAAACAGCAGCCAATGAAAGTAAAACTACAATGGTAAAAAACAATATTTCCCATGAGGCTTTGAACCACGCCTCCAATAACAGTAACCAATCACAGTAGTAACAAGCATATAAAGTATAGAGACACTAATCTGGCCTCCTCTTTCTTTGCTGCTCCGCAGCCCAGATAAGTGCTCCTTACTTTTATATGCTTGTTTGATTGAAGATTACTGATTCCGCCTCTGGCGTATGTTTTTCATTATCGGATCGTGTTATCTATGCAATTGCTATTACGATGTACCGTTTATTGTGCTGCTTCTGTTGCCTGTTTCAAGTTGCCGCGCTGTGGCGCCTTGTTGTTAACGCTGCTGTCGGCGTCCCTTCCTCCCCGATCTCGGAGCGGTGCTGCTCTTGCCCGCTCCGTGTCCCTGTGTAGTTAGGTGGAGCGCGTGTAGCGCCCGTAGGCTTTCCCCCGTGTCCCCGATCGCTGCTCGCGGCTGTGGCCGCTGTTGATCGCAGTTGCGATCCGGAGGGACTTGGCCCCCCCTCGGGGAAGGAGGCGCATGTAGGAGCCCGGCTGAGGCCCGGCGTGCGTCTTCAGGGTCTCGCGCACGCCAGTGTGCGCGCGCAGCCCCTAATTAGTGCCGAACAGACGCTCTAGCTCCGGCTGAAAGGGGATACCACGCAGTTTGGCCAGGAGCCGAGGGGCCGTTTTTGATCTTTAAAAAGCAGCGTTTCATCCCATTTGGCAATCGGAGGTCTGGTACTTTAACCCCTAGCTTCCCAGTGACAGAGGAAGGGGGGTAATTTTTGGAAACCCCTTTTTCAGTCCTGATTTGGGTTGTCTTCCCTCCATTAGTCCTAGAATTGGACTTTATACTTTGGTAAACTCTTGGTATTCCGGCTCCTGCGCCTGGCACTTCCCCTGATCGACGCCCCTGACTGGGCTGCAATTCTGCTTCCCTCTGGGGATTTAGAGTGGGATTGAAAGGTCCCTTGTGAATATGGCAGATACTGAGTACTGCGAAGAGGAGGATACTGCGTGCGATTACCAGGGCAATGACGAATATTACGATGAGGAGTCTATGGAGGATATAATTGACAAGAAGCTGGACGCTAAGCTTGATAAGGCCCTCTCCTCAGCCCTGCTTCCATTAGCCAAAAAATTGGATCTGCTGGTCCCTGGTACGCCACTCCCTCTTCCTGGGCAAGATCACTCACGTCCCCTTCCCCCTAAGAAGGTGGCTCTTGACCCGTCCTGGCCCCACGCCCAGTCCTATGATAAAATGTATAAATCCAAGGAGTCTTCCACTGGCGACAAGGCCTTGCCGTCCCGGCCCCCCTTCCCCCCCCAAAAGACACCACCACTGATACTGATACGGATACAGATTCCTCAGATGCTGCTCCTCGTAAGCGCTCTAAGAAATGCAAGCATGCCTCCCCTTCTGTCAATTCCTCGCCCTTCTCCTTTGACCCATCGGACATTGTACATCCTAGGTCCTCTGATTGGCTCCCTCCCCCGGCTGTGGCTGAATACCTGGAAACTCACCTCCGTAAAGGCTTTGATAAAGAGGTGAGAGCCCGCCTTAAGTCTGAGTGTCCCCGCCCCGACCTGGCCCACAAGGTGGCCGTCACCCCCGACGTTGATCCCTCCATGACTACTTTCCTCAAGAAATATAAAAAAGACCCTAAGAAAGGGATTGATCGCGCGCTCAGAGCGTGCCAAGATAAGGTCCTTGACCTTTCAGGGCCGTTGGCCAAGATCCTAGAACTTGCCCTTCAAGCGCAAGAGACGGGTAATGCCATCCATCCTGAAGTCCTAGCGGGCTGGGCACAACGTGCCATCTGCATGCTGGGGAACGCCAATTGCGCATTAGCCTCTGAAAGGCGGAAGTTGGTCTTGCTCCGGATTGACCCTCAATTAGTTGAACTGGCTTCATTGGAACCGTGTCCTTTGGCGGAAGGACAGTTATTTGGGGACAATTTTGTAAAATACATTGCCAAATTCGTTAATACCTTTGCATCCCTTGATAAATCTCAGGCCTCCTTGAAGAGGGTGTTGCACCAGGTCTCTAATAGGGCCGGGCGTGGCAGAGGACGCTCGACCGGCCGCTATTCAAATACCAGTCCTCAGAGGGGATACGCCCCTAGATGGGGCAGAGGCTACACACAAGAACCGGACCAGGCCGGCTTCTACCCGTCAAGATCACGCGGCTTCAGAGGCCGATATAATCGAGGTGTCAACAGAGGTTACAAGAACTTTGACAACCAATCCTCTGGTAAGTCAGGTGTATCCATTGATCCCTTTAGGAGGCAGATTGCGCCACTTGGTGATGAGTTGGACGAGTCTCACGTCGGATGCGTGGGTCCTACAGACCGTCCAGGGTTACCAGATAGAGATGTTAGAATGTCCCCTTCACCCCTTTCCCCCTCAGCCTCTCCTTTTTTCCCTTCTCGAACAGAGTTTTATCGACTCAGAGCTGAAAGAATTGTTAAACAAAAAGGCTATTGCCGTAGGACCCTTCTTGCCCGAAGGCTTCTGCAGCAACGTCTTCCTGGTACAGAAGAAAGGAGGCGGACAACGCCTGGTTCTAAATTTGAGAGACTTCAATTCCTATGTCACTTACCGCCATTTCAAGATGGAGGGTATCCATCTTTTACGGGACGTTTTGTTGGAAAACGACTGGATGGTCCGTTTAGATTTGAAAGACGCCTATCTGACAGTCCCCATCTGCCCCTCTCATCAGAAATTCTTGCAGTTTCCTTGGAAAGGGCAGTGGTACCGGTACAAGGTGCTCCCCTTTGGTCTGTCGTCAGCCCCTTGGGTCTTCACCAAGCTTCCAAAACCAGTGATCTCTCGTCTTCGAGAGATGGGAGTGCGTCTCATCGTCTACCTAGACGACATGCTTATTCTAGCCCAGGAGCAATCCCTTCTTCTCTCCGACTTAGAGTGGACTACGTCCCTATTGCAAATCTGGGGTTCGTTATCAATACCAAAAAGTCGGTGATGATACCGAACCGGCAGATGGAGTTCTTAGGTTTCCTCATAGACTCTGTGTCAGCTCAGCTGCTTCTCCCTCTTCATAAGATCAGGTCCATCAAGAGGGAAATAGTATCCACCCTGACCAAGGAGAAGATCTCGTTGCGGGTGCTAGCGAGGATTGTGGGCCTTCTAGCTTCGTCAATCCAAGCCATCTTCCCGGGGCCCTTACACTACAGAGCCCTTCAGAGACTAAAGATCTTTTACCTACAGAGGAGTTTTCATTACGAACACCTTATTCCTCTTTCACCAGAGGCTCGGGTGGAGCTTCAATGGTGGCTAGACCACATGTCAGCCTGGAATGGCCGAGCCATCTTCGGCGCGCCCCGGATGTGGTAGTCGAATCAGACGCCAGTCAATGGGGCTGGGGCGCTCGCTGTGGGGACTTTACCACAGGAGGACGTTGGTCGGCGGATGAACTATCACTACACATAAACTGTCTAGAGTTGTTGGCAGGGTCATTTGCCATCAGGTCTGTCTCACCACTGAAGAGCAATTGTTGTATTCTCCTTCGAATGGACAATGTCTCAGCGGTGAGATACATCAACCGATTAGGGGGGACGAAGTCCCGAATGTTGGTCCAGATTGCGAAGGAATGTTGGCACTTTTGCCTAGATCGCAAGATCTCGGTGGTGGCGGAATACCTTCCGGGGAAGTTCAATCAGGCGGCGGATTGGAATTCCAGGTTTCTCCGAGACTTCAGCGATTGGAGACTTCATCCATCGCTGTTTGCTCAGATCATGACTATGCGAGGCCCATGTCAGATGGACTTGTTTGCCTCCTGCCTCAATGCCCATCTCCCCCAGTTTCACAGTTGGAGACCGGATCCGATGGCGGTGGGGACAGATGCGTTCCTTCACCATTGGGGCAACGGAGGAACTATGCCTTTCCCTCGTTCGCTCTGATCCCGAGAGTGGCGGCTTTTGTATGCCGACAGAGGGCGACAATAGTGTTGGTGACTCCGTTCTGGTCGACTCAGTCGTGGTTTCCCACACTGTTGGAGTTATCTGTGGATCTTCCCTTCCAGCTCCCAGTCTTCCCGACGCTTCTGCAGGACCCAGTGGGGGCTTGCCACCCCTTGATTCTGCAGTAGCAACTGACCTTGATGGTGTGGACGCTCTCCGGAGACATGAATGCCTTGCGGGCCTTTCACGAGAGGCTTCCGGCTTTATACAACAGGCGTGGGCTCCTTCCACCCGGAAACGATACTCTGCTTCTTGGAAGAAGTGGGTGGGTTGGTGCCTTTCAAAACAGGTGGATCCCGTGGGATCAAATGTGACTGATGTACTGAATTTTCTGTCTGAATGTGCAGCTTCGGGCCTGGCCTACAGGTCGGGTAATAATTTCAGGTCTGCAATTTCTGCTGGTCACGACCCCATCGAGGGTAAGCCTGTGGGGATGCATCCCTTGGTCTGTAAGTTACTCAAAGGTGTGCGTGTGGCCAATCCTCCTCGGCCCTGGTATTCCACAATGTGGGATGTTACTAAAGTGCTTAACTTGTTGGAAACCTGGCCCAATAATGGTGATTTATCCCTGAAACAGCTCTCTGCCAAGCTCACTATGCTGTTGTGTCTTATTTCATGTCACAGAGTTTCAGATGTTAGAGCATTAGATTTGGCTGGTAGAATGTTTTCTCCGCAGGGTGTTTCTTTTGTTATTACGCGGCGGACTAAGACCATGGCACGCTCAGTGGAGTATCCCGCCTTTCCTCATAATACCAAATTATGTGTATTGCAGTGTCTCAAATGCTATGAAGAGCGTACTAGTGCACACAGGACGGATACTTTGGGTCAGTTGTTGATATCTGTTCAGAAACCCTTCAAACCTGTCGCTGCGGCTACCTTGGCTAGATGGGTTCGATGGATTATGTCGGAAGCTGGCATTGATATCTCTGTTTATGGTGCTCATTCAACTAGAGGTGCGATGGCTTCTAAAGCCTATACATTAGGTTCTTGCTTAGAGGACATCCTTAAGGCGGCTGATTGGTCTTCTGATTCGATGTTTAAAGTGTTCTATTATAAACCTATTCCTCATGTTTCTGATGCTGTGATTGATGAGCTTTGAGCCAGCATAATCAGAAGCCTCCGGTCCTGCCATAGAATACAAAATGTTCCAGCTATCGCAACAAGAATTTTAGATTCTGTTAAGGACACGGAGGCGAGGATTATCCCACCCGTTGGGACAGTTATATATAACTGTAAAGTTGTTTTGAAATGATTTTGTTTAACAGCTTTATACCCACCCTTTGAATAAAATGTAGTTTGTGGGCTTCTTTTCTCAAACTTCTTTTTCTGTTTCAGGAAATGATTCCAACAAGAGTTAATTGCCTTCTGTGGATTGTGCTGCTGTCCCTTCCTGGTGGACGATGATTCCTCTTGGTTCTGGATTTTTTCTCCGTTGAGAATTCCTAAAGGAACTGTTCTCTCCGTTGAGAGTTAAAGACTTTGTTCACTATGACAAGACTGTTCGCGCAAAGAAAGAGGAGGCCAGATTAGTGTCTCTATACTTTATATGCTTGTTACTACTGTGATTGGTTATTGTTATTGGAGGCGTGGTTCAAAGCCTCATGGGAAATGTTGTTTTTTACCATTGTATTTTTACTTTCATTGGCTGCTGTTTGTGCAGTAAAGAAATGAGAAAGCATAATCCTCGCCTCCGTGTCCTTAATAGAATCTAAAATTCTTGTCGCGATAGCTAGAAAATTTTGTATTCTTATCTGTTTCCTTGTTTGAACCAACAGGAAAAAGGCTCCGTTTCATTTTTATAACGGTGGAATGGTGTTTATTTTTGGTCTACTTTCTGTTTTTGTAGCTGCAGTTACATATTCATTTTTGTGATATTTAAATGGTTATTTTCCGTGTTCTTTCCGCTTTTATTCTTGTAGCAGCAGATTAATATAATGCTTCTGGCCAACTACAGTTTGCCACACTTTCCCCAAAAAAGCGATGGTTATTTGTTCATCTGTAAAGCATCCATGATTGCACCTTACTTGATGTAGTGATTCTTGTAGTACAAAAAATGTTATCATGTGGTGGAATCATTTAAAACGGGTCTGGAAGAGTTCATCTGAGAGCATAATTTTTTGTCAAAAAGTTCTAAATAGAAAATATTCACAAAATCGCAATATATGAGACTGGTGGCCACAATAGCGTCTCATGTGTATTTTATTACATGTAGCAGTGTTTTTTAAATAGGAAAAATAACGTATATTAAATTCAATAGGATGTGCAATGAAATAGTGCAAATGTTGCAGTGACAAGAGAGAATTCTAAAGGCACAGGAAAAGGAAGCAGTCCTTGAAATTAACTCCGCAATTTGTAATGAAGCTTGTGATCACACTCTTAAAACAGTGCATGATGCAAATTGCAGAAACCTGCGGCCAATGGCTGATCTATAATATCCTTGCATATCTTCATAAATGTAAACAGGAGATCACAAATTCATGTCCCTGATGTCAAGGCTATGTAGACTGGATTCACATTCTATGTACGTTCTCAGTTCTAATCTATTAGCAGCAGGTTCTTATATATACAGGACCAACTGTCTAGGTTTTGATCTAACACCTGATGCAGTCAGAAAATTCATAGGCTGTTCCACCCACTTATAGATTCCACCTAAAGGAGGGCATTGGTTGTGGCTTATAACTGCGCTAATCACTAGATTGGTGAATATGGGCTCATGGAAACCTAAATAGCCTTCTGAATTTCAGCTGTGGTTAGAAACAGATCATTATGTCCTGAAAATAAATATATTTTAAAGATATTGGTGCTATACGCATTAGTAAAATGATGACATTTGTAATTACAAAATTATGCTTTTTCATGTTTTTTGCAAAGAAAGAAGATTCCAAAACATGTAGTAATTTAAATTGTGCAGTACAAATGTATTAATAAAGATTCTATAAATGACAAGCAATGGAAGTAATATTTGTGGTAATACAGCAAAACATAAGAGTATGCCAGAACATTTAGTCAACCATGTAGATACAACTACAGTTTCAATGCGTAAGTATCTTCTCATGAGTAAAATCAAAGCATTACCCGGCAAACGTGGCCAAGCACTAACCTTCGAAATGTCCATTTAGTTAATTCTTACCTTTTTCCTACCTCTTCTGCTATTCTGATCCCTCCCCCCAAACAAGCCTTTCTAAACCCTGCCCGCTGACTCTTCCCCCTCCGTCTCCTTTTTACTCATCCCAAGCCTCCTACTACTGCTATGAGCTGCAAAACATCTCTGCACAATACTTCTCAGTCCAAATAATATACCATATCCACTACTCCAAATTACTTTCCTTTTTCACTATACTAATTCACCAATAATTCTTTATGGGTTCTGGAGAAGCGTGCTACTTGCTGAAAAAGCGCTTCAACACATCTTCAGGGATAATTAGTGCTATATAAATGCAATTACAATACCTTTGACATGCTGCAGCAGTGAATAATTTGTGGGTCTTCAGTTCATATAGAACACATCCCGCCATTTTGTTTGCAATGAGATTTTGTGTCCTAAACTAAGCACATGTGACTCAACGCTGAATGGTTCCTCCGCATATATGCTGTTGTCATTGTGGTATTGAATACCAATGTGTGCCAAAACTGTTCTCTCGTGGCATCATTTTCCATGACTGGTCTATAAGTTTGTCAGCAATAAAATGTCATAAATCACCCAGGTACCGGGGAGGGGAGAAGGAGAAGACAATAGCGTGCGGTAAACAGGTGTCTGTCTCATGTCAAGGCCAGGCTCTCACAGAATCGCTGCGTGTGCTAATTTGGAGGCCACTCAGCTCCTCGCCAACTGCCTGTGTGATCTTGTACGATCTCGTTTACCTGTCTGTTAGAGAACCGGCCTCTGGGTACAATGATCTTCACTCACAAAAAAGAAACAACGTGTGTCTTTTGGCTTCTATCTCTAGACGAGTGTGTTTTGCAACCTTTCACAACCTCTCTTCTGACCCTCACCCTGCAAAGGCCTTTCCAAGGCGAAGGCTCAGTTTAGCCAGTCTGACAGTGCAACATGTTGTCCTCCACCTGCACCAAATGCATGGGAACACATGTTCACAATGGGTGCAATTCTCCTTCCGGACACTAAGCCTCCCACTGTACTGAATGTCTGGCCTGCATAGAAGGGTGCTTCTAGTTGCACTGACATCACCAAACCTTTGATTTGCTAAACACTGTTTAATACTATTTCCCCACTGTAAAATGATTTGCCGTGGTAATTGGGGCCGCTTTTGGTTGTGGATGATGATGAGTACCAAGTTCTAGAAGTTTTTGTCGGAGGGGGTCCTTATGCCTAACATTTTTTGACAGGGGGGTCTCGGCATCAAAACGTTTGAAGACCTCTGCCCTAGATCAATACATCGTCTTGAAAGATGGCAACACCTTTAATCCCCTTGAGCATTAAGCACATGACCCTTTGAAACACTGCCGCTGCAGAGGCAAGTTCGAAAGACATCTGACTGAATTGAAATGAACCAATAGGTGACACGAATGCTATGAGATGCCTTGAGGAATCATCCAATACCACCTGGTGGTAAGCCGTCGCTAAGTCTAACTTACTTAACCACTTGGATCCATTAATCATGCACAACACATCAGAAATTTTGGGAAGAGGGTGAGAATCTACCCAGATGTTTTTGTTTAGATTGCGTAAGTCAATGCAAATGCGAAGTTCTCCATTCTTCTTCTTGGCCACAACCAATGGAGAAAGCCAGAGAGAGGACTCAATTGGCTCAATGATGCCTTTCTGACACAAACCGTTGAGTTTGTGTTCCAATCGATCCCTAACACTAAAAGGGACATTCCTGAGTCTGTGCTTGACCGGATTGGCATCATCCTTAACTCTAATCTGATGTGTAAAGCCCTTAATCTGACCTAACACTCCACCAAAAACGAAGGGATAATGCCCAAACAGATTGTCATTAAAATAATTAGAGCCTACAATAGATACCTGATCCTTTGTTCCAGGGCTAAGCACCATCTTGAAAGGTCCTTGATGAAACCATCCTAGAGTGGACAACCCCTTGATTGCTACGTACACTTTCCCATGAATTTTCCTACCTCTGAATTTAAGAATGTCCTCAAAATAACCTGCCAGCTCAATCCTCCGCCCCTCATATGAAGCCGGAGACCTATCAGGAGGTTCCAAGGACGAGAATCCCATACTTCACTAAACAACTCATGGGTGATCATGGTTATTCTTCTCCAGAATCCACCAACAAACACACTTTTTATCTCTAATGTTAATGTCAACATACGGATCCACACATTCAGAGATATCGCCCTCAGGAACATTTTCCTCAACAACAACCACAACCATGTATCTCAGCTCATCCTGGATATTTTTGTAATTGTCAGAATCAACACACTCCGCTAAAGATACATTAGCATCCAAGGAAGAGGAAGGAGAAGTGACCTGTTTGCCAACTTGTGTGGCTACACCACTTAGTTGCACCGTGAACGTTTTAAACTGACAATCTGCACTCAGTTTATGCAGAGCAGAGACAAAAAGATCAACATTTTCTCCTGGTCTCTGTTCCCGTTTGAAGAACTTGTGTCTGATTACTACCAGACTCGGCTGAACATCAAAACATAACTCCAACTTCTTAACTGCCTCTACAAATTCATCAGTATCTTCTTCATTTTGGGCTCGTATCAAAGCTGGCAAATGTTTGAAGATAGACCTTCCTTCGAAGCACAAGGAATGAAGAAGGAGACATTTTTTTCTTTCAGCTCTATAGCAAGACACACCCATGACACCTAGATAAGTAACAAATGCATCATACCAATGTTTCCAAGTTATGGGTGGGTTTCCAGGCACCTCTAGAAATGGTGGTGGTGGTGATACAGACTTCATTTTAAATTTTAGAGTTATCTGCACAAAACATTTAGTGATAAACACATTTCGATATAGACCTGAAATATGAACAAAATGATAATTTTAATAACAATATACTCCTTAAAAGTCAAAACCAACTTTTACAACATAAATTTCTGTTGTTTCATGGATAACCTGCCAAATGTTCATAACACTTTATGCAAACAAATTTGACCCTAAAATTTTGGACACACAAGGTGTGTGTATCACCGTGGTAGACACTAATTGCACGTCAATGCTGACAGAATGTCAGTCGTAAAAGACTGTAAAAACACGTTATACACAGTAATTAAAAGCAATGATTTGAAAGATGCAGAGAGGTATAAAACCAGTGTTCTAATTACGCAATCCCCGTTAACATTTGAAATAAGAAATGTTGTGTTTATAATCAGTGCAGTATTAAAGTGCTAGGATATTTCGTTGAGAAACTATCAAAAATTAGTGCATGAAAAGGTGAGGTCCAGTCAGTCTGTCTTGTGAGGGCCACTCACGTTGATTCTTGTGATTTATCTAGTTCTTTGGCAGCCATTTCCAAAAACGTAATAGCTTTGCAGGACCGTTGCACTGACAGGCCTCCCAGACTTTCTATGACAGCAGCTCTGCATGTCCTTAATTGTTTTTTCCTAAAAAACTCACGAAGGATGATTTTCCGGCTTTCTAAAAGCGAGGGGCAGATGCATAGGAGGTGAAGTAGTGTCTCATCTCCCTGTCCGCACAGTCTGCATTCTTTCGTCGGCCATTTTGTTTCCATTTCGGGGTCAGATCCTTTGTGGGGAAGTGCCCCAACCGTAGCATCGTCAGGTAGTGCTTTTTGTGGTGTGAGAAGTGTTCTGACAAGTATTGTTGTGGTTTCAGCGTCTGATACGATTGAATCACTGCCCATGCATGTTTTTTTGTTGCAAATGCAGTTTTATCCATTAACAAAGACCTTTGTTTCGCTGCCGTGTTCGCCACTTTTTTGAACACGGAATAGGCGGTGATTGTATGCCAGGCCTCTTCAAGATGTAGGTCTGCAAGTGATTCTTTTAGTATGCTGACGATGGAATTAATTTGTCTCGCTTGCTGTTCAATTTCTGCCCAGCAAGAGTGGGTTAAGGTGTTTTCTTCTGCTTGCCTCATCCACCAGTAATATTTGACCACCACTCCTTGTCGGGCTGGTTTCTGGTTTTTTAGCCCGTATTCCAATCGAATCTGTGGCTGAGAGATGTATCGTGGAATTGAAAATAGATTCTTAAAGAGACTCGACTGGGCTTGGTTTAAAGCGGCTGCATCTTTTGTATTCATCAGTTCTGAGCCATAAAAAATAGTTGGAATGAATTTTGCTGCAATTACCTTTAACAGGTGACCTGTTGAGCAGCCTTTTAACTTCCTCTTTAGAATTTTAAAGGCGTAGTGGAGTTGTTTTGCCTTCATTTTTCCTTGGTTCAGCTGGTTGTTAAAGTTGAGGTTGTGTTCAAGTAGAAACCCAAGGTATTTGTATGAATTCAACAAATTGAAAACCTAAAATTTTGGACACACAAGGTGTGTGTATCACCGCGGTAGACACAAATTGCACGTCAATGCTGACAGAATGTATTTGCTGATAAAAGTAAAAGAAAAGAATTCAAATGAAAAATATGCTAGGAACTGGTACCAAGTTAATGTTGTAGACGTTGGATTACACGTTAACACACAAGGTGTGCGTGTCAAAGTACTTCAGATAACTGCAGGAAATGGAGTGGTAGCAACTGTTATGTTATGTTAATTTAAATTTGTAAGGCACAACAGCTACACAAAAAGGGTTTCCCGGCACCAACTACGAAGGATCAGAAGGAAGGGAACGCATATTGATTGAACTGCCAGGTTTTTAGGCTTTTATGAAAATTTGCATATACAGTTTCATTGCGAAGCGGTGCAGGGAGAGAGTGCCACAAAGTAGGGCCTAACTAGGCAAATGATCCAACGCCCATACGTGACAGTCTAATTTTAGGTACAGAGAATTTCACCTGAGTGACAGAGCGGAGCGCACGTGAGGGCAAGTAGGGGTGAACCATAGCCTGCTGGTATTGACGGGCCACTCCAGATTTGATTTTGAACATGTAGCTCAGGACGTTGAACTTAATTTGGCTCTCCACCCTGAGCCAATGACGGTCTCGCAGGGAGCCTGAGATTGAGGCAGTTCTGGGAACCTGACAGATCAGTCTGGTGGCAGAGTTCTGGACTAGCTGTAGCTTGCACGTTACCTCCTTATTTGCCCCCAGATAGAGGATGTTGCTGTAGTCCAGTCTTGAGGTAACAAGAGCATGGACCACGGTTCTATGGGTAGAGCTGGGCAGCATCCAGATAATCTTTTTAAGCCATTTCAGTATGGTAAAGGAAGTTGCAGCCACCTTCACTGCTTGTTTTTTCATAGATAATAAGTCGTCTATGATGAAGCCTAGATTGCGAATATGGTGAGAAGGTTGAGGAAAAGCACCCATTTCAATGGGCCATGACCTCAGTTTTCTCCCGATTCAGTTAAAGAAAATTGGCATGCATCCAAGATGCAATATTATGCAGACCTAACTGTAGAGCAGATGTCACCGATGCTTTCTCAGCAGAGAGGGAGAAGATAATCTGGGTATCATCCGCATAGGAGAACAAGGATAACCCAGCCTCCTCTGCAATGTTGGCTAAAGGTCTGACATACACATTGAACAATAAAGGGCTTAAAATGGAGCCCTGAGGTACCCAATAGGGGGAGTGAAGAAGAACTAACAAGGTTCCATGAATGGCTGAACGAGAGAAATCGCTTTCTACGCTTCACAATGGAGCAAAGTAGATTCCAACTAGCGTTTCTCGATATTCTAATTACACCCACCATTACCGGTTTGGCCTCAGAGCTATACCGTAAACCGATGTCACGAAACTCTCTACTAGACTACAACAGCTGTCATCCTAAATCTCTTCGAGATAATTTACCTTATGGGCAATTTTTGCGCATACAGAGAAACTGTTCTACTAAAGACCGTTTTGAACATCATGCCGATTGCCTAAAAGAAGATCTTGTACAAAAGCATTATCCCAAATGCTTAGTCCGAAGATCAAAAAAGAGAGCCTCCAACAATAACCGAGAGGGGTTATTGGAGATACTGCCTCCTAAACCTCATCAAAATCGAATGACTTGTGTTAGCACGTTCACCACCCAGTCAAATGCAATTCAGAAAATAATAAAAAAACGCTGGTGCATTCTTAATACTGGAGGCGACACTATTCCAGCTCCACTGTTCGCCTTTAAAAGAGGGCAGAGCTTAAAGGACAAACTGGTCCATACGCGTCCCAAAGGGGAAATACCACGAGCTCTAGGCACATTATGGGACATGCCTGCGGCCACAGGACACCGTCCCTGTGGGAACTGCGCAGCCTGTCCGAATACAACTAAATCTCAGACTATTGACATAGGGACTGGGAGACCGTGGGAGCAGCGAAGGTTCACAAATTGTAACAGCTCCAACTTGGTGTACTTAATTAGCTGCCCATGCAATACGAGATACGTGGGAATGACAACTCGCAAAATAAAGACACGGATTTGTGAGCATAAAAGCTCCATTCGGTGCTCAAGACAGTCGACCAGACTGACGAATCACTTTTTAATAACTAAGCATACGTCGTCTGATCTGCATTGGACTGTGATAGAGCAACCTCTGATTCCAGCCCATATCATGGATATTAAGAGTTTCCTGTTCCGGCGCGAACAGCGATGGGTACATAAATTGGGGACAGACAAGCAAGGATTGAATGAAGATATTCCTTGGATGTCGCTCAAAAGCTAGATGCACTTGTTAACCAGTGCTGTGACCTGTATGAGTCATATGCTCAAAGTGAGGTATCTCTGGTGTTTCCCATGGTCATGTGAGCAAGATGACTTTTTGATGAGTGGGCTATGAGTATAACGCCTACATGATGATATATTGCCAGAGGGGCGCTATTAATCACTGACATCATGTATGACCTTCTTTATAACGTTCTGTCCTCAGTAAAGAACAAGATAAATGAGAATGGAAGAGGTGCCCTTGATAGAGCACCTTTGTCTCGCGAACTAGGGGCTGTAGTACTATGCTCACAGCAGCGCCTCGAGTGTGCTAACTAGTTTGTTGTACAACAACCAGATGATAGAGCGCGGGAGTGGCGCGATCTTGTATGGACACTCTAGGGAAGACCTCACAGTGCCTTTTCCTGGTTTGTTCATAGTATGAATATGACATGGATATTCACCGCGGAACTAGATCTTGTGAGTGATACACATGGGGTTTGATGATAGATGAAGTTGGCGCCCCTATCCAGTTTGATGATAAGACGCTGACAAAGTGTTTAAGACACTTTCAAAATTTTTTTGCAATTCTTGCGGGGAGGCCATGGTAATATGTGGGATGACGCCACTTTTCAATTAAAACAATACTTGAAAAATATAAGACTCCTGCACAATAGAATTGTTATCCCAGATTAGATACGGGATTTTTCAGAACTACATTGCCCATAGGTCTTGGCGCAACGCAGCTGCGTCATCACGCCGCGCCGGCCAATGGGGATACACCTCTAGATACCAGGAAGTGGACGGATAACGCTTGCAGCGAGGAGCGCGGCGTCCCTCTCCCGGTATGTAAATGTAAGCTTATGTAAACTAAAGCATATAAAAGCAAGCTGACTCAGACCGTCGGTACCTCCCACAGACAGCCCAGTTGGACGTCTGTAGTACCGACGGATAGGTGAGTCATAAGACAGAAATAAGCGCCTTTGTGAACCACGGTATATCGAGTGGCTTGCCTTGACCTAACAGTACTTCCTTTAAATTGATTCTTTTTATGTGTTTGTTGCTTACACAGAGCGGGGCTCCGTAGTACCTGAGCTAGAGCCGGGTGAGGTGGGGCAACATTCTCCATAATATTGGGTGAGTGTTTTTTACACGAGTGGTAATTGGGCTCTTTTGTGAATAGTTGATATTTCAAAATAAGTGTGTAAAGGAATGGATTATTAACCATTGAGAGCGAGACTGTGCTCTGAATTCTAGCCTCGCTAGAGAGATTTGCTAATAGGCGTGTTCTCTCTTTTTCTTTCCATGTGTGTGCTGGTTTGTGATATCCAATGGTCCTCTCATCAGGAGAATCAAAGGTGACATTTATTTTGTTTTAAAGTTTCCTTGTTTATCATGCACTAATTAAGCAGTAGCAGCATAGGTCCTGACGAAGCAGTAAGTGACCCCGGGGCACAGGTAAAGCTGCAGAAACATGTCGACCGTGACTATACAAACTGTCCAGGTAGTAATTTGCTGACACTACCTTTTGCACTGTTTTTAGATAGTGGGAGTAGAAGGTTGCCAATAAATGTATTTTTCCTTCTTCTACCCCTTTTTAAATCACCACATTTTTGAGAAATTCTTTATTTTCATTATTTAGCACTGCTTACTAGTTACATCTTGACTCCTACCTGTCATAAAGCTCATTGGGTGACTGATTTCCACCAGGCTTACGCTGTGCCAAATCGTACATTGGGCTCCTCCCTGTGTACTTATGGTGGCTTTCCCAAATGATGTAGGGCGGTACAGGATGGAACTCTGATGGGAACACTGTAACTATCTTGAAGGTGTCCCATTATTGATTTCGCAATCAGCACACGCAATCTTTTAACCCTCACACATGAGCAGGTTGTTGACTTAATGTTACTTGTTAGTTGGTGTTGAGAACTCTTGAGGGACGTAGCATTATTGGTCATTAAATTTTCCCTCTGACCCCCCCCTAGTGAAGTTTTTACCCAATAGGGGGAGACATGCTTATTGGAACAGGCAGCTGGACAAAAGACCTGGAATGTGCGATTTGTGAGAAAAGAAATAATCCAGTTAAGTGGTAGTCCAACTGTATTTTGAAAACGTTGTCCTACACATTGACACGCAAGTTATGTGGGTCACCTTTGTCAATACACGTGTGTTTAATGCGGGAGACGCTGTGTAGCGCTGAAAAGAAAGAACTGTAGCGTATTTTTTTTAATAGATATCCAAACTTGCTGCTATGTAATTTAGATTATGCGAAGATAAACTATTACGAACATCCGCTCAATTTTCCATCTCACCAAGTTTAAAATGGCCGCTTCGTTGTAACATTTTTGAAAACTAGAACGTATTTTTTTTACTTTCCTTAAGCAAGCACAAAATGGCCGCCAGGTTGCATTTAACACATGAAAACAATGGGCTGGATAAACGCTGCTTGTTGCGCCAACAAAAATGGTGTTTACATTGCGTAACGTGCGTGCTTTTAGCAAATAGCAACTTCGCCTGGCCTTGGAATGGTTGCCTAAATGATGTCGCAATGACCACTTCAATTACATTTTAATATAGCTGCTGCCTTTCAAGCTCGTAGCACAAACAGTACCTGAGACACTTGACACAATGCTTCAGTTCCTTGCAACCTGAATCCATTCTCCTATAGATGAGGCTTTTCAAACCGTCGTGAATACAGTGCCGTCTCAAAAGTGGTTCCCGACATTCTACATGGGTCAATCATCGCCAAGGAAAATTTAGTAATGACTTGCGGGAGACAATGAGTAGAACCATCAGGAAACTTTATTGCAGATAGGGACAGCGCAGCAGCCGGCTCAGTACTAGCAACAGAAAACAACTGACTCGTATTCAAACACAGAAAACTCTAAGTTCTGTTGTGGAATGCTCACATTAAGAACAGGCATGGCGTGAGCATTTCAAACAGAAGTAATAACAAGAAAGGACTACTACAGAACAATGGAAGTCGAAGCGGATCTATCCATGAGAGTTCCAGAAGGCAGGGGAACCGTGCCTGAGATTCCCAGATTGGTGTCACTAGAATTAAAGATGCCTTCTGATGTCGGACTTGAGTCGCCACTCTGGGTATTAGAAGAAAAGGTGGGAATGCATATGCTTGCTCCCTCGCCCAGTTCTGCAGGAAAGCATCCACCGCAGCTGCTCCTTGGTTCGGTCTCCAACTGACATACTGAGGAATCTATGCGTTCAATCTGGATGCAAACAGGTCCACAGAGCAGGGACCCCACCGTCCCACCAAAGCCCAGAAGATTGCTGGCTCCAGTTGCCAATCACTGGTATCCGTGAAATGTCTGGAGTTCCAGTCTGCCACCATATTCAGGGAACCCAGCAGGTAGGCAGTTGTACCAGAAGTCCTTGGCCATCTCTGCCAGCGCCCTTGATCTGGTACCCGCACAGTCGGTTGATATACTGTATCGCCGTTGTGTTGTCCATCCTCAATAGCACACAGCAGAAGACGTTGTCCCTCGTCAAAGAGCATATCGCAAAGGAGCCCACAAGGAGTTCCAGACAGTTGATGTGTAGGTTCAATTCGTCTTCGGTCCCTCATCCTCCCATAGAGACATCCCCACATCTTGCTCCCCAGCCCAGACGGCTGGCATCCGATTGTATCACCAAGTCCAGGAGGAATCCGAAGATCGCCCTCCCTTTCCATGCTTCCAGGTGGTCTGTCCACCATTGCAATTCTGTCCCGGCCTTGTCGGTCAGCGAGATCAGCTCCGAGTACATAAGTCTCTTCAGGAGATGAGATGCTTTCAGCCACTTTAGTGCTTGCTAGTGGAGCAGGCCTGGAAAGTTGGATTGGATTGAAAACGATAATAAGCCAACAATCGTGGCTAACTGCCTGAGGACTATCCTGTCTCTGCGTAAGACCTTGGTCAGCTCCTTCTTGATCTTTTGTATCTTCACCTCCAGGAGGGTGAGTGTGGCCGTTTGGAGTCTGAAGAATCCAAGGAATATTAAGCTCTGAGATGGAGTCAATTCTATCTTCTGTTCATTGATCACAAACCCCAACGCTTGGAGTAAAGCGATAGTTGTTTTCAAATGGGAAACTAGCTGGGATTGTGATTGGTCCATCCAGAGAATTCGTCGAGATAGATTATCAACCGTATGCCCTTTGTCCGTAGGATCTCCACCACTGGTTTGAAAAGTTTTGTAAAGCACCATGGTGCTGAGGATAGGCAGAAAAGTAGAGACTGGAACTTGAACACCAGGTCCCTCCAAGAAAACTGAAGGAACCGGCGATGAGATGGGAATATGGGTGTCATCAGATAGGCGTCCTTGAGGTCCAGAAGCACCATCCAGTGGTGAATGCCCTCCATTTTGAAGTGGCAATATACCAGCCACTTGTTGAAGCTTCTGAGGTTTATCACTGGTCGAAACACTTTGTCTTTCTTTACTACCAGAAAGAGATTGCAGGATCGACCTCTGAATCGATCCCTTGGAGCGAAGATCCTGTAACTCCAACGATCAGCGCCATATCTGCATCTGAAAAAATGAAATGGTGTGGTCTGGATGACTGGATCGGAGTTCCATAGAACTCTGTGTGAAAGCCCCCTACCATTTCCAAGGCCCATGGATCCGACATGATCTCTTCCCACCTGTGAGCAAATAAATCTAGTCTTCCTAAGTCTTGAGGGAAAGAAAGGGTATTTCATACCATTAAAACCTCCTGGAGCGTTAGCTCCATCTCTGGCTCTGTCAGCCCTGCCTCTTCTGGTTCCTCAGTTAGGGTAGAAGGTGCCCTGTCTGCCATCATTCCAGCTGTTGTTTCGGCGGGCCTGGCCTCTGTAGGAGCCTGTCTGGGAACTGCGGCCAGAGGAGCGACCCCTTCCTCTTCAGACCCCTGCAAAAACCTTCCCTGGAAGTTTTTTTGGGATGGAGGACTGGCGCTTATCAAGGGCTAAAGAGGTGGATACAAAATTCCCCAGCTCCTTCATGAAAGGGTCCCGAACAAGTTACCCTTCATTATGGCCCGTGCTTCAGATGAGGAGAGCTTTCCTAGCTTTGGGTCCATTTTTAAAAGAAGGGAGTGTCTAATCTCAGCCGACAAGGCACAGTCGGAATTGCCCAAAAGGCACATCGCCCGTTGCGCCTAGCCAGCTACGATATCCTGAGGTAAGGGTTTCCATGATTGCTTGGATTGCTCAGCTAGTTCTATAATTTTGGTAAGTGGGCCCACCACGTCAAATAGCCTGTCTTGACAGGCCCTCCAGGAGTGGTCAATATCCTTCTTTGGATCCTTCATGTACTTGGACATTTTTTTACATAACTTGGGGTCAATGTCAGGGGTCGCCGCCACCTTTTCTTCTCAGGAAGGTGTAGGGCACTCCCCCCCGAAGGCGGGAGCGGACTTCATTGCCCCTAGTTTAGCGTATTTTTGCCCTTACGAAGATCTCGAATGATATATCCCCTCTGACTCGAACATGTTAGATGAGGTGGTGTCCCCTTCAAAGGAACCAGAGGCCACTGACCCGGGTCTCCAAGGCCTACCCAAATCTTCTTCATCTGAGGCCTCCTCCTCATCAGTACCACCCTCCCCTGGATCAGGGAACTCGTCATCAGGGTCTGCAATAGGAGCAACAGCCTTGCCGTTATCGCCAGGCGAGTCTACCCCTCCAGAAGGGTACATTCCGCAACGTGCTCGCTTTCTTATGGAAGTCATCCCGTAATCGGTCGAACCCTTCTGGGGGGGTAGACTTACATGTACACGCTCCTGGGATACAAGCAATCGGGCCGGAGCCTGCTGCGCGATCAAATAAAGACACAATTCACAACATAAAACACCTGTTGCTAATCGCCACCTGCGCAAGTTAGAATTCAAGTTTTCCGCAGCTTATAATTCCCACAAACACAAAGACACCCCCAGAGAGGCGTAATTGTAAAGAGGGACTTAACTGGCACAGCAGTGAAGAAAGAGGAAGAACGGCTGACAACGAGAATTCAAAATTTGCAAACAATTGTGGCAAGAATTTTCAATTCTATTAAGGACACGGAGGCGAGGATTATGCTTCCTATTTCTAGCAGCAGGCCGCCGTGCGTTTGGTATGACACACAAACGTAAGGGAAGGGTCCAGCCAGACCCCGAGGTTCTTAAGCTCGGCGACTGGGATGGGAGCAGGACCCAAATCCCCAGGCCACCATCTCTCTCCCCAAAGATCCGGCTGTCTGCCAAAAACCATGACCTCGGTCTTACTAGCGTTCAGCTGGAGACAGTTGGACGTCATCCAGCTGGCGACCGCCCGCAGTCCTTGTTGAAACCTGGGGGCATCTACTTCGGCGTCCCCGCTGATCGTAACCGCTAGCTGGGTGTCATCGGCATATGACACCATCGTCATACCCCATTGCCTGACAACCTCAGCTAGCGGCCTTACGTACAGATTAAACAATGTAGGACTCAGCGAGGAGCCTTGGGGAACCCCCAGGTTCAACGGATGGAATTTGGACTGGTAAGGTGGGACGGTCACGCTAAAGGCCCGGTTGGCTAAAAACCAGATCAGATGTGTTTTGTATTACTAAGGCGGAGAAATAAATATTCCTAGTAACACTTCTTTGCCCATGTACTAGATAGCACCCCTATGCATGTAGGCCCCATTGCCAAAGTGTTTCTGTGCTTGAAGAATATTTGCATGCACTTCCATTTCTACCCATGTCATATGTGCCAACACACTTGTCTCAGCAGGGTGACTCACGATTTTTTAAACCACATACAGCTTTATTTTAGCAGTCTCCTCTATAAAATTGTCTCCAATTTAATGCAAGCCAAATAAATTCCTCAGATTTTTTCTTTTTCTTTTTTAAACGTCCCTCTTTCTTGCAAATGTTGCCATTATGCCCTATATTGTGTTTTACTTCTCTGTGCTCATAGAAAGAGTTAACCTGTCTGGAAATGTGTGTGTACTAAAGAATATGTGCTTGAAGTACTTATGGTTCAAGTACACATGTCAATATTTAATATTACTTAGTGGTTTGAGAGGCAGGACAACTGGACTTTTCCTGATAACTGGCATTGGTGTAAAATGCATTTGGAAAAAATTAACCTATCATCGGGGGTGTTTCTCTTACTTTGGGAGTGTTGGGATGTGAGGATCCAGTGAAATATTAAGGTCATCTCTCTCGACATGCCATCAATTAAACACCATGTTTCCAGCTTTGGGCATGTCATTGACATCATGAGTTTAAGTCTAATCTGTTTATCGAAGCCAACACACCCTTCAGTATTAAATGCATTAAAGTGCTTGGTCTGTGACTCCCCTGGCAAGGTTTGATGGCTCCCCAGGGAGCCACGGCACACAGATTGGGAAACACTGAGCTAGACCATTGAAGCAAATAGGCAATGCACATACACAGCAATAAATGGCTCGATAGACAACACGCTGAAAAAACAAAGCCAGCATGAAGCAAATGTAAGTAATGAAAGGCAACACACTTAACTGGCTGCGGAGCAGCAAAGAAAGAAGATATGGTATTCTCTTATGGACCTTTTATAGAGGTTTCTTTATGGTTGTCATGTGATACCCAGTGTGTGTTCATGGGTATTGTAGTATTTATTTCTTTTGTTGTTATTTTATTGGCTGCTGAGATTTCTTCAGTAAAAAATGAGAAGCATAATCGGAGCCTCTGGTCCTGACATAGAATTTGTATGTCGGGACGGACTGTACTGCTATTGGCTTGTGGTTGCCATGGACTCCTCCCAAGGACTCATGGGAGATGTAGTAACGGACAGTTTTTTTGTTTGTTAACTATGAACCTCCGGTCGGGACTTAGAAATTACCACTCATCAAGGAGAAATTGCTGCTGTTGCTCACGGCTGATGGATTTTTGTCGTTGGCTGAGATTAAACCAGGAGCTGTACATGACATTAATTTGTCTTTACAATCTCTAATCTACTTTCAGTCAATAATGAGAGTTTAGAATGATTTAAAGGATTTTAATAATCAAGGTCTGAGTAAGCCATCTTTATTAAGTTACAAACTAAATAATTCAATTTCAGTTGTTAGAATCTCATTAGAAATCAATAAGTAATCAATAAAACGCAATGAGAGGAGCTTGGCGGGCATCCGTGATGGCCGCGTGAGCACAGCGCTCTCCGGACCCCCGCCACTCCCGGCATGATATCCTGAACATATCCTGACTCTTCACGAGGATTTGTGTAGAGGATGCTGGGCTGATCTTCCTGGGATTTTTGGAATTTGATTTGGACCCGGGGCGCCGAAGATACGGCGATTTGAACTTTCGGGATCCGCCCTTGAGGTGCGCCCGGGACTGGGTGAGGCTCTGTGGCCGTCTCCGAGTTGAACAACAGCGGCAGGGGGATTGGACTTGTGGGTCCCCCTCTTAAGTTTCGGTTTCGATTCCGCCTCAGATTGAGACATCTGGCGGGGGAGTCTGGCCTGGGCTGGGTCCGGCGCACGAGACGGCTGTCGGGCCTTTGGCTGGCTTATTCTCCTTTCTGGCTGGTCCTATCCTAGTGGTACGGCTGCTTTTTGGTCCCGACGCCTTACTTTCCTGTGGCCATTTCCATCGGGTCGAGTGAGTCTCCTGGTGACGCAGTTTCCGACATGGCGGGCAGAGGGGACCGAGAGACACGGAAGACCAAGACGCCCCTGCGTGGGAGCCCGGTCCAGTCTAACGTTATGGACCGTTACACCCATTCGAAGGGGTCCCCCGGAGCTGCCCTGCCTGGCCCAAGTGCGGTTGACCACATTGTGGACGCGTCGACGGAGCCGTCCCTGCAGGACATCATGGGCGCCATTTCTGGCATGAAGGAGACGATAGGCCAACAATATGAGGCCTTGGCCCACAAAATTGACACCGTGGCCATTGATGTGAACTTGATTCGGGCCGACCTATCTAAAACCAATGAGAAGGTGAAGTCATTGGATCTCAAGTCATCCAGCCTCACGGCAGACGTCTCGGAGATACAGACGGAGATTGGCAATCTCCGTAGGGTGAACGATTTCATGACCCGGCGCTTGGAGGACTTTGAGAACAGGGCACGTCGCTGTAATGTGCGTGTGGTTGGCGTTCCGGAGAATCCAGAACCGCACTCTGTTGATCTCCTGGTCGAGGACTTGATCCAGAACTACCTCTCTCCGTCTGGACTGAGTAAATTCTTCGCAGTGGAGCGTGCCCATCGTGTTCCGGGAGGCCAGGGTAAGCCAGGCGCCCCGCCGAGGCCTATTGTTGCGAAACTCTTCCACTATAGGGATCGGGACGCTATCCTGCAGCATCACGTGTGAAGGGCCCGGTGGCCTTTGAGAATGCCACTGTGAACTTTTATTGGGACTTTTCTCAACAGGTCCAGAAACAGCGTATGGGCTTCCGTGGAGTCAAGAAGCGTCTCCGGGACATGGGGGATTGCGCTACGCTATGCTTTTTCCGACCAGGCTGCGGGTTGAGTACAATGACCGAACCTTTTTCTTTGATCGGCCTGATTCTGTGAATGACTGGCTGGACTCTCTGCCGGACCGACCTCCTGCGACTGAGTCCGCCGCCCACCCGGGTGGTGCTGAGGGTGGTGTAGAGAGCTGAACAGTTTGTCTATGCCCGGGTCCTTGTATAGAGTAACTTCTTCTGGGATTCTATGCCTAAGTGCCTCTACTGTTTGTGTGTTCTCCTCGTTATTTGTCTTGCTCGGGGTGGCGGGTGGGCCAGAGCCTTTCCTCCTCCGGGGTCTTTTTGTAGAATGGGGGTTTCTGGGCGACAGGCACACTGCATGTTGGGGTGGCTTTTTAGCTTCTTGCAGGGGTGCAGGGTGGGGGGTGTTTCCTTGCTTGTTGGGGAGTGGGTGGATGGGAAGTTTGATGTTTGTGTGTTGTGTTTTCAAGGCGATTCTATCTTGCTAATGATGTTTTTGATGTCATGCTCAATGGAGAGGGGTTTCGGCGTTGCTGTGTGGGATGGGGGGTAGCGGGTTGAGGTTTATTTCGTGGAATGTTAATGGTCTGGGGGATCGTATTAAACGGGGTGTGGTGTTGCGATGTCTACGACGTCTGTCTCCTGATATTGTGTTTCTACAGGAGACTCATTTGGTGGGCAATACATGTCGTGCAATGAATAGGTGGGGCTATCGCCTCGCCGCACATTCGGGGTTTACCACGGGTTCCAGGGGGGTCGGCATCCTTGTTCGGGCTTCCCTCCCCCTAGCTATTGATGATGTGATCCTTGATGATCGAGGGCGTTATGCTGTCCTCGTGGGTCGCTATGAGGGTCGGACCCTTTCTTTGTTTGCCGTTTATGTGCCCCCGGTCTACAGACCTCTACCTTTTCCGATTTGGGCCGTGTCTTGTTGAACCTCCCTGATAGTACTCTCTTCCTTGCAGGTGACTTTAATTCTGTGATCTCCGGTCTACACGATCGTCACCCCCCTAGGGACACTCCTCTGGCCCAACAGTGGCTGGGTGGGTTTCTGGATACGTTTGGCTTGGTGGATTGCTGGAGGCTTATGCATCCTACTCAGCTTCAATACACTTTCCACTCTGGGGCCCATGGGAGTCTGTCTAGACTGGATTATTTCCTGATGCCCGCGGCGCAGTCGCCGGTGGTTCGTGAGATTAGACACCTCCCCCGGGGCATCTCCGATCACTCTCCGCTCTGGCTTTGTTTTGAGATGGGGGTGGAGGCGGCGGGCCGGGTGGCTCCTATCAACCCATGGTACCTCACCTCCCCTGAGACCCGCAGCCTCTTGATTAAGTCTTTGGACAATTATTTTTTAGACAACGAGGGGTCCGTCTCCTCTGCTGTGTCCCTGTGGGAGGCCTTTAAGACAGTGATTCGCGGGCAGGCCCTTTCCCTTATTGCTGAATCCAAAAAGGCGAGGAATCGGGAGGTGGTGGACCTTGAGAGGGAGATTGCTGAGATAGAGGCTGACCTAGAATCGGATGTTACATCTGATAAGCTCCACGCCCTGGGTCTGAAACAATTTGCTTATAAGTCTTTGGTCACAGATGCGGCTAAATTGATGTTCCGGGAGCAACAGGGTCGTTTGTATGATGTGGGGGACAAAGCGGGTAAATTACTGGCATGGTTGGATAAGAAGGAGAGGGCGAATCGTGTGGTGCCTGTGATTCAGACTTCGAATGGTGTGAGAGTGACGGACCCGGTTGGAATAGTTGAATGTTTTGCGGACTATTTTCGTGTGGTTTATACCCCTGTGTCTGAACGGGATGTTGATGACTCTCGTCTTTTGTTGCGTGATATAGCTCTGCCCAGTGTTTCCGATTTAGACCGAGTTTCTTTGGAGTCCCCTTTTACTACGGACGAGATAGCGACTGCCATTCGCTCACTCCGTTCGGGCAAAGCTCTGGGCCCGAATGGGTTACCAATTGAATTGTACAAGCTACGTCCTGACAGGGTGGCGCCCTATCTTCGTACCATGTTTTTGGAATCCCGGGAGCGGGGTATTCTTCCATATGATCAGCGTCTGGCTACGATAGTGGTTATTCCCAAGGACGGTAAACCTCGGGACCTTTGTTCGTCTTATAGGCCCATTTCCCTGTTGAATGTTGAACCCAAGGTCCTGGCTAAGCTCCTGGCTACCCGTCTCTTGACGGTCATTAGTGGCTTGGTTCATCCGGATCAATCCGGATTTATCCCGCATCGCAACACGGCTCTTAACCTACGTCATCTCCACGGAGCTGTTGCGAGGGCGGGGCTTCTGACGGAGCCGGCCATTTTGGCTTTGCTAGACGCCTCGATGGCCTTTGACACGGTAGAGTGGCCCTATCTTTGGGCAGCTCTTGAGAAATTTGGTTTTGGACCTGAGTTTATTGGTTGGGTGAAGTTGTTATACGCAGAACCCTTGGCACAGGTAGTGGTAAACGGTCGGGTTTCTGTCCCCTTCTGTCTTGGGAGGGGGACCCGTCAGGGATGCCCCTTGTGTCCGTTTCTTTTCGCGCTTGCCCTGGAACCATTGGCTGCGTGGCTTCGATGGGAACCTTCACTTAAAGGGATCCGTTGGTCAACGGATTTTGAAGACCGCGTCTCGCTTTACGCAGATGACATTCTTTTGTATCTTACCTCCCCGCGTAAATCTTTAAATGTCTTATTTGACGTTCTTACTTCGTTTGGTGCTAACTCGGGTCTAGTTATTAATTGGGCTAAGTCCTGTGTGTATGTTCTTTCGGGTGTTTTGCCCCCATTACCGGACAGATTTCCTATCCAGGTTGTCCAGTCTGGCTTCAAGTATTTGGGGATCTTTATTACGCTGGACTCCTCACTCCGGTTCGAGCGTAATCTCCTCCCCCCGCTTCTTAGATTGCGACTGGATGTGGCCCGTTGGCGTAAGCTACCCTTGTCCCCTCTGGAGCTGCCCTTTTTAAAATGATGTCTTTGCCGCGGTTCCTATACGCGCTTCAGAATTCTTATGACGACGTTCCCGCCACCTATTTTCGGGAGATCGAGAGTCTTCAAAGGCAACTAATCTGGGATGGGCGTCCACGTATTGCCCTTGCGAAACTTACCATCCCTTGGTATGACGGGGGCATGGCGCTCCCCGACATCAAGAGATATTATTGGGCTGCCCAGCTGTCTGCCATCAACCACGCGATGTATTCCCCTGGTCGGGATCCGGCCTTTGAGATGGATAGATGCCAACTGCCGGGAGGGGACTTTAATAGAGCGCTTTATTCCAGATCGGCCGGGCGCCATCTTACGGGCCCGTCCAGGATCGCAGTCAATGTGTGGCGCGCCGCGAATGTGAGTTTGGGATGGGAGAATCGACTGACAATGGCGACTCCGCTTTATGCTTCTGAACGTTTGGGGTGTCTCTGGTCTACTAAGGGCTTCGACCGCTGGGATATGATTGGGATATGTAAAGTGGGTGATGTCTGTGTGAAGGGTAGAGTGAAGTCTTTCCAGGCCCTTAAGGCAGAATATGACTTGAGTGACAGAGAGTTTTTTCGGTATCTGCAAGTCCGGCATGCCCTGGCCTCGGTTCTGACTCCTGATGTGACCCTGCCCGAGTCCTCCCCCCTTGAGGATTGCATACTGGATGGGCACCTGCCCGATAGCACTATCTCCCTTATTTACAAAAAACTGATTAATAATCGCGCTGACTTATTGGTCCGACTTCGGGAAGTGTGGTTCGGTGACGGCTTGGACTTGGATGACGAGGATTGGCAATCGGCACTCTCTTCTCTGGGCAGAGCTGCCCTTTTTAAAATGATGTCTTTGCCGCGGTTCCTATACGCGCTTCAGAATTCTTATGACGACGTTCCCGCCACCTATTTTCGGGAGATCGAGAGTCTTCAAAGGCAACTAATCTGGGATGGGCGTCCACGTATTGCCCTTGCGAAACTTACCATCCCTTGGTATGACGGGGGCATGGCGCTCCCCGACATCAAGAGATATTATTGGGCTGCCCAGCTGTCTGCCATCAACCACGCGATGTATTCCCCTGGTCGGGATCCGGCCTTTGAGATGGATAGATGACAACTGCCGGGAGGGGACTTTAATAGAGCGCTTTATTCCAGATCGGCCGGGCGCCATCTTACGGGCCCGTCCAGGATCGCAGTCAATGTGTGGCGCGCCGCGAATGTGAGTTTGGGATGGGAGAATCGACTGACAATGGCGACTCCGCTTTATGCTTCTGAACGTTTGGGGTGTCTCTGGTCTACTAAGGGCTTCGACCGCTGGGATATGATTGGGATATGTAAAGTGGGTGATGTCTGTGTGAAGGGTAGAGTGAAGTCTTTCCAGGCCCTTAAGGCAGAATATGACTTGAGTGACAGAGAGTTTTTTCGGTATCTGCAAGTCCGGCATGCCCTGGCCTCGGTTCTGACTCCTGATGTGACCCTGCCCGAGTCCTCCCCCCTTGAGGATTGCATACTGGATGGGCACCTGCCCGATAGCACTATCTCCCTTATTTACAAAAAACTGATTAATAATCGCGCTGACTTATTGGTCCGACTTCGGGAAGTGTGGTTCGGTGACGGCTTGGACTTGGATGACGAGGATTGGCAATCGGCACTCTCTTCTCCGAAAGAGGTCGCCATCCCCGCCCGTCTTCGTTTGGTTCAACTTAAGATCCTCCACCGGGTATATGTAACTGGTCCGCGTCTGGTTGTAATGGGTTTTTCCCCAGATGGCTTGTGCAAGCGTGGTTGTGGGATGAGTGCTACATTTCTGCATATTCTTTGGGAGTGCCCGGTGGTAGCAGCTTACTGGAGTGATGTGCTTGCGGTGATGACTGTTGTGACTGGTGTTACCCTGCGGCCTGAGGCCCGACGATGCCTGTTGAACGTGTGGGAACCCACCGACTATTCTGTGGCCCAGACCAGATGGGCAACCTTGGGGTATATGATCGCGAAGCGGGACATTGCGCAACTCTGGGGCGCATCCAGACCCCCCGACCTCTCGGTGTGGGAGGATAACATGGACTGGTCCATGTTCTGAGAGAAGACCATCTATGTGGCCAGGGGCAGACCCAGGGCATGGACGAAGGTTTGGGGTCAGTGGAATGCGTATCGTGGAGAAATTTGTACCCCTCCCTTGGTTGACACTTCCGATGTTACCCTGTCTCCCTAGGCTGACGTTCCCGAAATTTTTCATGCTGTTTTAGGATTTTCCTGTCCTCCCCGCTGTCCCCCCCCCCGGCCTTGCCGAGACCCATTGATTTGTTTTTGTCTTCCTGATTAGTGGCTTTCCCCTCCTCCTTCTGGGCTGACTTGATTACTGTGCATTAGCCTTGTTTAGAGTTTGTTGTTTTTCATGTTTAATATAGAAAATTGTTATGTCCTGTCCTACGCTTTGAGCAATAATTGATATATGATTTGTGCCTGGCCACGGCAGTGATCGTTTGCTTCATATGCTGTGCGTTGCTATTAGCGGCCAGCCCGTGTGGTTGTAGGCCCATCTCTGTACTTCTTATTTGATTGCTCAATAAAAGTTTTTAACCAAAAAAAAAAAAAAAAAAACCGCAATGAAGGGTGTGTTCCATAAAGGAAAGAAAATCCCTACTCTGAGGATGAGAAGGAAAAGGTGACAGTCTCAGAGACCCATAAAGAGCTCTGATAATGAGAGAAATCATAGAGCGTAAAGCTTCATCTTTAAAGTCAGCTCACTAAGTCAATAATCAATGAAAGCAGAACTCATGAAGAGAGGTTCAAGCAACTCAGTAGAGTCTCAGAAACAAAGCGTGAAGGATTGCGGAAAATGAGGAAAAGCTTCTCTGAGTCTACTCTAGGAACACACACTTATATAAACAACACATATTTTCAATGTGGAGGTTACTATCTTTTCTTTACAGCAAGCCAATCATCTTTCAATGCTCTCATGGGAACAAGAACACTCCTTGTCTTCTCACCAAGAATACAATGATCTTAAGCAGAAGTGTTCAGTGAAATATTTCTTTTGAAATACAATGTTATTTTTCATTCATGTTCACATTATTCATTCTCTTTAGAAATGCTGCTTCTTCGTTTGTGAACTTCAATACGTCACTAAATAACAAATCTCCATTCATTAGTTAACTGATCTTTGTGAAAGTACAAACATTTGCAGAGCTGGATGAAAACAGTTACACAGCCATTATTCATTATGAAAAACATATCAATAAGAAGGTCAGGAAATATAAATGTGCAGCATTGCCCCTGGGCGGGACAGCATCTCCTCTCAGCACTATAAATGTTCCCCAAGAAGAATAATTGCTCCGTGCTTCACTGGGAATTTTAACTGAAATTTCAAATATGAACTCTTGAACATAAATCAATTGATGTTTGAAAAATAAAGCTCAAATGTCTTCAACAAGCTTGATAATTTCCTTTTTTTCTTCTTCAATTAATGTCATATTTAGTTGACATATAATATCATCATCTGGTACATCCCAATGCATTTTGGGCCACCTCAGCCCTTCACCAGGGGATGGTAATTATGGAAAGAAAAAAATATATACTTGTAACCATCAAAATACACAACCAATGATCAAAAATTGTCACAAAAATGAAAAAAGTGTATCACACATAACTAATGCTGTGCTTATTGCCACATTGTCATGATTGTTGTCACATTAGATAAACAAAATAGACTGATGCCTGAATGCAACTATAAAAACAAATAAAAGAGTGGCATTAGTTCTATATATGGTTTGTGTCTCGTCAAATGCATCACAAAAATGAAACAGTTGGGCTTTTCCATATGGTTAATATAATGCTCTAATAAAGTTTATTAATTCAAGTGCTGTTACAATGCTCAACTGTGTGCACCATTTCCCAAACAAACGTGTTCGAAACAATTGTGTCATAAAACGTGAAATAATGCATAAAACAATAAACATTTAACATTTGATTGGTTCATGTGAAGCACAAACGGTGTTGTTTGTGTCAATGCAATCATGGTCCTGAGTCAGGTTTCCAAATTGACAAACAACTGACAAATAATTAGGAATGCAAGATTGTACTGAACCACTCATTCGGCAGCCTAAGTCGCCGCCAGTGTGACTCCCCATCGGGGGCCTTCAAGAATAACAGACAAGAAATGGACCGATTGTTAAATGTTGAATCTAGTCATACTCAAATATAGCTGCATAGAAGCAGTTCTGGTATGGCACATTTAGATTTAATCTTGGTTCTGGAGCATGTTTCTTAATTAACAAAAATAACGAGAAATGGAATTTCAATAATTCTCTCAGTTTACTGTTTTACCGGGCTTTATCAAGACTAATGTTAATCAGTCAAATTTGTGCTAAATCACTTATAGGCATCACAAGCCGACATTCTTTAAACCATACAATGGGCTAACAATCCAGATGCTCACACCATCAAAACAAAATAATCCTTTCATTGGTATAGTGAAACTAATTCAAGATCAAAAACAACAATATTAATTCACAACGAATTGTGTAAAAGCCCCAAACATCACACTAGTATCCAAACTAACATGCAACATGTCAAATCATTCTAATGAAATGCCACTGGAGTCAAACTAGCCTTGCTGATGAGGGATAAAACCCCGAAACCGGTCCCAGTAAACTTGTTTCTGGTCCAGGGAGGACCTGGCCTGGCAGTTCGGGCTGGACTGTTCCCATGAGGAACAGGGTCAAGACTGATTTGCATATGGCTGGGTTTAAATTGGAATGACACGTAGAGCAAATAAAATGATGGATTTAGGCCCAGATCTCTGTACTGAGGTGAATGTTTGACACTGTTCATCATTTTGTCCATCAATTGTTCTTTTTGCATTTGTCACCCCGAGTGGGAAGGGTACGCACAGACGTGGGTCCGGTGTTCTCCATGTCACTGGAGTCAAGCTAGCCTGGCTGATGAGGGTTGAAACCCCAAACCGGTCCCAGGATGCTTGTTTCCGGTCCAGGCAGCACCTGGCATGGCAGTTCGGGCTGTACTGTTCCCATGGGGAACGGGGTCAAAACTGATTTGCATATGGCTGGGTTTAAACTGGAATGGCATGGAAATAAATAAGGATGGATTTAGGCCCAGATCTCTGTACTGGGGTGAATGTTTGACATTGTTTAACATTCTGTCCATCAATTGTTCTTTTTGCATGAAATTAGGGCAGCACTAGGCATCAGTGAGTGTCAAAATTAAACTCAAACTGAAAGTCAAAAATCGAAAACTGAGCCAGGATTAAAATTTTCTTTTTCTAACGTGACGGGTACCCTTCGTGGGTGATTCCTTCTGCATCTTTAAAAAGTCATCAATATGGAAACATTGTAAATGCTCTCGACCATGGGTATAGAAATAGGACTGACAACACTTAAAGGTAGTTTGTTGAGAATTACTTACATAAACAGCTGAAAGATCAGCGCATGTTTCATTTAGGAACTATGGCTAAAAAAAATAGAAAAAACAAAAAGTAAAGATGAAATGGCATATAAAAAATGAAATTCCGTATAAAAAGTACGGTGTCCAATCACTTGGCCATGATCTTGGGCCAGTAGTGTTTAAAGGGATAGTCTGTGCTAAGTACATCTAAAAAATCGGTGGTCATCTTGGCACAGTGATTATCTTGTTGTGTTTGGATGGCAGAGAAACTTAACCGTTACAAAGTATGACAAGAATGCTATATTTAGGAGTGTTGTCACCTCCAAAAAATGCTAAATAAATGAATGAATGAAATAGAGTAAAATGAAATTCCACTTGAACAACCTGAAGTAGGTGAGATTTGACAGTGTTCTTATTAGACACCATTTCTTACATAAAATGCCCAATAGATCATCCAAATGAATGATATTGTGACATAATGAAATGTGAAGCGCGAAAGTATCCGAGGTTGTGGAAGCATCATTCAGTCTTGGAATAACAGAAACAAACTGATATTCAACACATCTAACAGAACGTAACCCTGTATATGAACAATGAAAAAATAATAGGGTGTTGGTGCCTTTGGTAAGGCCTCCTCTAAGTAACAAAAAAATGGAAACACTAATTCCTTATGTTGATCCCCTACATGGCAACGGAATGGGCTAATGTGGTATACAAACACTTCCTCAAATTAACATAAGCTAAATGGTGGTTTCTTCTAATGCTCCCCTATGTGGAAAGGCAGAAATAAACCATTGAAAAATATATAATCATGGAATCTAACAACATATCACAGAATTAAAAATTATAATCTCTAAAACCAGTTTAATTCCATGCATTCATTCAGTCCATTAGGAGCTAGGGTATTCAGTCTCCTAATCTAGTTTATTTCTCTTCTTTGTAAGTGTTTTTTGTTGTCTTTTCCTTTTTTTATTGTCACTGTTTGTAGTACAGTAAATCAAAGTTGACTTATGTTGTGACCATGTGTGTTGAAATGGACTACCACAGTTGATTTGTCACTCTTGATATATATGTTGCTTTTATGTTCAGTGATTCTGACTCTGATATTTCGTTCAGTTTTTCCAACATAAGCTAAACAACATGGGGCTAGATGTAGGTGGCTAAATACCGGTCGGTAACGGTGAAATTCAGTAAATTTCACCGTTACCGACCGGTATTTAGCCATGTGCGATGTAGGTATTACCAATCGACATCGGTAATAAGAAATCAGTAAAAATAAGTGAAGCCAGTTACCGATTCCTTATTTACCAATTCATAGACAAAAATACCGAATCGGTAAATAAGGAATCGGTAAAAATTCGGTAATGCTATGTACCAAAAAACGGTAATACAGAATTAGCTAAAAATAGGTAATTAAGAATCGGAATTTAACACTGACTCAAAGCAGATGGTAATCAGTTGCACTGCATAAAACAGCCCCAAAATGCAACAGTGTGAACACAATGGCAGCCCTGTATGTGATAGCAAGGCGGCTACGTTTGCGGGCAGCAGGACTGAGGATCTGGAGACGGGAGGAGCGTGTGTACAGAGTGCGTGTAACACTGTTCCAACTGACTGAGGCTGAAATCCATGAGCGGTACAGGCTACACCCATACACCATCCTGGACCTCATACGGGACCTGCACCCACTCCTGGAGCACCAGACACCAAGGGCACATGCAATACCCACTCATGTACAGGTACTCTGTTGCCTGCACCTCTTGGCATCTGGCAGTCACCAAGGGGTAATAGCTGTGGCAGGTGGAGTCTCACAAAGTAGCCTGTGGATTTTTTTCCGCAAATTCCTGGATGCCATGTTGCAAAGGATGGCACACTACATCAAATTCCCCAGCACACAGGCAGAACTGCTGAAGACCAAGTTGGATTTTTATCAGAAGGCCCACTTTCCACACGCCATTGGTTCCATTGACGGGACACACATACCAATCTGCCCCCCTGCTGCGACTGAGTACATCTACCGCAATCGCAAGTCCACACATTCCATCAATGTACAGGTCATATGTGATGCGGAGAACATTATCACCGACATAGTTGCAAAGTTTCCAGGGAGCACCCATGATTCATACATATTCCGGAACAGTGGGATATATACCCGTCTCCTTGCAGGTGAATTTGGTGAAGGCTACCTGCTAGGTAAGTACATGTGACACCCCCTGAATATTACAACTGTTGCTCCGATTGTACACTGTAAAATACTTACTTACCTCTCACTCACAGGTGACAGTGCCTATGCAGTCCGCTATTTTATCCTGACTCCGTACCTGCACCCATCCACCCCAAGTGAAAGGAGATACATAGATCGACACGCAGTGTGGTTGAGCGAACATTTGGACTCCTCAAAGGCCGGTTCCGCTGCCTGCACAAAAGTGGAGGTACACGGCAGTACCAGCCCCTGGTGTGTTGCAAAATCATAGCTGTATGTGCCGTGCTGCATAACCTTGCCACTAAGAAGGGTACTCCTGTGGAAATATGTGATTCTGAAGAGGAGGATGAGGATGAGGAAGGTACACAGCCACAGCACAGCGCAGCAGGCGGCGTAGCTGCAGCAGATGGGAGACAGAGACGGTCAGAGATCACTCAAAATTATTTCTGAGTAAGTAATGAGACAAAGCCAGGTAATGCATTTATGTCTGGGTGTTTAATATACCTCACAACAGGCAATTGTCCAGCGCACCATGACACCAGCTATGTTTTCAAAATGGTTACTTCACCCACTAAGGTTGTCATTGTAGGGCCGTGCCTATCTCCTGCACCCCCGCACACCAGTGCTGCGTCCTGCATGCACACTGTCCTCAGAAGCACTGTGTCCTGCAGCAGACCCATGTCTCACACTGCACCTCCTGCTCTTTGGCAAAGGGGGGGGGGTTCATTGCTACAGCTGCTTGCCTCCTCAGTTTCCTCCATGTCCCCTGTACCAGTGACAGCAATCTGGTTTGTCTGCATGAGCTCTACGGCACTGGTGACTGTGACCAGGCCCTGGGTAACATCAAGGCTGCACTTTGCCATCTCAAGTTGCATGGCCACAGATCTCCTACTCAGCACATGGGTCGCATTACACAGTCTGTTCACAGACTTCGTGAAGCCTGCAATCACCTGCCTGTCTCTCCGCCTTGCAGCGCGCTCCCCCTTCATTCTGTCACTTAACTTGCTCACTGCCTCGGATACCTCCTTCAGTCCCTCCGCCATTGTATTGTTGAGGCAGTAGATGGCCTCCTTCCTTTCATCCACCTTCCTGTTGTTTGCCTGCATCTGTCTCTGAATGGTCTGCATTGTCTTCCCCTGCAGGCGCTGGACTTTCAACATTTAGCCCTCCAGGCCTGCGAAGACACTTGTTCCTTCAACATCAGGACTCTGTGACCTCTGTCGCCGTCTATGGGCACCTGTGATGCATTCCAGCACGGGGGACTGTGCCCCAGATGGCTGTGTGTCTGCGCCCGGTGTTGTATGTTGGCCTTCCTGCCTGTCCTCCTCTGTGGTATCAATCTCCTGGAGTGGAGCTACTGTGTATCGCTTTGACCTTGGTGGTGGTGGTGGTGGAGTAGTTAGTGCAATGTGTGGAGGTGAAAGGACTTCCTCCTCACTTCTGTTATCCTCCCTGGGGGCATCAGCAGTCTACCTCTCTGCAGCCTGTGGCGCTGTTCCGCCTGTGGATACAGAATGTACTATTACTCACTTTTCTTGCAGGAAATGTGTGCAAATAAATTTCACGACTGACATCCTGGCTGTCTGTCCTCTGCTATCTCATCTATAGATGGTGTGAATTGCCTATGCTTATTGGGGAGTGGCTGATTTGCTAACCATTGATACGGACTACATTTCCCATAATGCATTGCAGATCTTACATCAAACATGGGCTGGAGTGGGATTGTTGCAGGGGGATTGGGGTTAGGGAGGGGTGACAGCATGATGTAATGCAACTTACCTTGTGTGTTGGATGGTGTAGCAGACACTCTCTGGCTGGAGGGTGGATTCTACCAGTTGGTCCAGGGCAGTAGGAGCAGGCGCTGTGGAGCTTCCCCCACCTGTTTTCCCAGCTTCTTTCTGACACTCAGCCATCCTCTCCTTGGCACGTGCCCTCAGGTCGTACCAACGCTTTTTCAAGTCCTCAATTGTCCGTGGTGTGACCCCAATTGCATTTATGTTTTCCTGGATTGCCATCCAAATGCCCCTTTTCTGGTACTCAGGGACGTTAAGTGATCTCTTCCCAAAGAGCTGGTCATGGTCTTTCACTACTTCCTCAATGAGGACCTCCAACTCCTTTTCACTAAACTTGTGCTTTCTTTTCCTCCCAGCTGCAGAATCCTTGCTTTTCTCAGGTGTGGCCATGGTGCAGTTAGTCTGTGTTAACTGGGTGTTGGCTGTTCTGCTTCTCTGCTGTTGCTGCTGCTCCCTATCTCTCCAACAGCTACTGATTCAGTGCACCTGCTGGGTGTGGCCACTTCCTGGTTGGGAGTCATGTGCTTGTTCAGGATTGGCTGATTCCACATAACCAGTTTTTTTAATTACCGATTCGTTATTTACCGAATCGGTATTACAGAATCGGTATTACCGATTCAGTAATGGGTTTTCGGTAATATTTTTACCGATTTCTATGAAATCGGTAATTATTACCAAATTTTACCAAATCGGTAATTTTTACCGAATTATTACCTACATCGCAAATACCGATTCCTTACTACCGATTTGGTAAAAATCGGTAATAACGATTCGGTATTTGTGGATTACCTACATCTAGCCCTCGGACATTTAAGTAGATTAATCAAATTTTTAGAATCACAAGTAGCAGTTGAGTGTAACTTGATGTTGTGTTGACTCTCATCATTGGTTTTAGTCTAAAGTTATTCCTTCATGTTCTTGGACCTCTCATAGTCAAACAATGGTACTTGATTGAAAATACTACCAAAATCACTTTCTGTCTGTTTCTCATAGACCACTGTTTCAGAATTATTTTCATGCCACTTCTGTTTGAGAATTTGGATATAAAAACCATTCTCGAAGAATCACTTTTGTTCTTTTTACTGATCAGTAACTGTGTTCTTTTTTTTGCTTTGACTCTGTCATCAGCCTTTTTAATTAATCATTGGGGTAACCCTCTGGGTTTAAATTTGTTAACCATCATATTTTTGCCTTCTTCATACTTAATAGGATTGGAAATTATCCGTTTCAAGTGTAATAGTTGTGAAAAAGGTAAATGCATTTCCAAGGATTGTTGATGAAAACTGTTGTAATGCAATATATTATTCCAATCCGTTGGTTTGACATAAATGTTAGTGTTTAGAATGTTGCTTTCCAGGGTGATTTTAACATCAAGATATGCTATTTGTTTTTCACTGATTTCATGGGTGAACCTTATACTAGTGTGATAGCGCGTAGTGGGGAAACATTTTAAATAACTATGGTTCAACCTTTTTTTACCATCACTTACAGGGTTAAACTTCTGAGTATAATTCTCTTCAGATGACGGGCCTTTGTCACCGTTTTTGAGACAGTAGCTATTTCATCATAAAAAGTAAACTCACAATTATAATTCTAAGTTCAGTCAATGATGAGTGTTTGAATTTGTTTTAAAAGCTTTATTTCTCATTAAGAGATTAGTAAGATTCTTTTTATTCAGATTAGTTGGTAAATTCCAGTACTTTTACAGAAATCTCATAAAAAATTATGGTTAGAATAAATCATCAAATAAATGCTTTGAGCGTGTTCCATTTAGGAAGAATACCCTAGTCTAAAGAACAGGACCAGAATACGCGTTAGCAGAATTCATGAAGAATTCTATTTGAAAGGAAAACATTGAGATACATAAAACTTAAAATCCGGTTAAAGCAGCAAAACTTCCCACTAAGAGCAGCTCATGAAACCCAGCCGAGTCTCAGTATTATGCGCAAGTAAGCATACAGTTGCAGTAGCAATCTGCGAATATCGAGCATCAATAATAAGGCAGAGGATGATCAGCAGCAGCAGTAGCCACAACTGTCAGGAAAGGGCAAGGGAATGGGTCTCTGGGAAAAGTGATGGGGAAACAACATTTTTGTTTCTAACTAGGAACATGCACTTATGGGAAAAGTATGCTGTAGACATTGTACCAAGCATCTCTTCGGATCCAATCAGACAGCAGCCTTCTTCTGAGAGTGAGTTCAGCTCTTCCTTTCCCACAAAATAACATGCAGTTTGCAAGGTTTTATTGCAAAGTTTGTTACAGACATCTTACTTATATGGCTTCTTATTCATGAACCTCTGTTCCCATAGGCATCGAACACAGTTTAACCGTCTAATGTGAAATGTTTAATTGCGTAAACTATGACCTATGCTAAGTAACAGAATCATCAATGTGTGCAAAATAATGTTTAGTAATGCATTTCATTAACATGAACAAAAAATACTGTTTTAAAATATACAACTATTCTATTCAATAATATTGTGAAATATGGGGAAGATCAGAAGTTTGTTTATCACAATACTTTGTTTCTTAGCAAAATGTAATACATTTGTTAAACAGGAACATTCTGCAGTTATGACGGATATTTCTAAGCATGTCACATTAGGCTCAAGCCTCTAAATTCCACTGTGCACATTTCATCATTATCAAGTTAATTTCTATTTAAAAGAAACATTTATATAAGTGTTTCAGCAGCCTATTCTAATCGCTGTTACTGCGTAGTGCAGTTCATACATTAAAAAATGCGTAATTTCATCTTTAAATTGTATGTTAATCCTTGCACACACGGTTATTCATTAGTAAAAATTGTACAATAATTAAATGTGCTGTTCTTCTGTGAGGGTTATTGCATAATACGGCAGTATGAGCTGAATAATTTATGCAGGAACCTGGGCTCTCGTCGATGTATGGAAGTATATAGACTTTTAAAAATAAACACTGATTTGTCTATTGTTTATGCAATCTCTAGGTTTTTGTATCGCATGTGGTGTAGAAGGGCAAAACTTCTCAAATAGCAATGGTCTCTTTTTTTAACCTATGTAAATATTTTATTATTATTTTTATTCTGATTTACTGTGGATTTAAATGGAATTTGATATTATGTAGAATGCATTTTACCTTCAATTCGTCTCTTTTATGGCACTGCGCCGAAATAAAGATATTGTGACTGACTGACTGAATTGTATGAATGCCTTTTCCAAAATGTTCTAAAATACCAGGTGCTTCAAACTCTTCTAATTTAGGTTTTAAGTCTGAAATATTAATTGCAAAATGTTCTGTTTACTTACTCCCATCAGATATATACGAAGAGCAATGGGTTAATTTTTGCATCTTGCAGACTCCACCTTTTTCTCATGGGCATCAATTAGGGGTTGCAGCTGTGACCTCTGATCTTCAGCTTGTGAGCTCTGACAGGATTCTTGCAACCCCTATATTTAGTACAATTACCAAAACATATTGGGATATCCTCCTGCAGTACAGACACAGTGAGCCGACACAAGCTCAGTTTAAGGGTGGAACTGTGGAGTTTGTCACACGTGTGTGGACTGCTTCTTGGCCACCTACAGTGCATGACATGACCACTTCTGGGTCCTTCTGCACATGTCCTGTCTGTACATGTAAGGAAGAAGACAGCAAATAGTGACTGGATCCGTGCTGCTCAACACATTGATTATCTCCCCAAGTCCTCATAAGCACAGCACTATCTGGCCAAAAGAAACCTCCAGTTGTGCCTTCTGCCTGGGGTGACTTTAGCTGCTGTGCCTGTCAGTCCAGGAATAAGAACATGTCACTGAGTGGCATGAACAGGGGCACAGAGGAATAATACAGGCACAAAGCAGCTTAATACAAAGGTAAACAGCCAATGTGTATTTAAACCAATTAGGGTGTTTGTATATACGACCTAGTGGTGGTTTGTATGTGTAAGTAACGTGCAGATCAGGGATTTTGTGAGCAACAGCACAGTGTCAAGGGTTGCATCAATGAATTAGGAAGCTTTCATTAACCAAGCTTTTATTAAACTGCATGGGATATCTGCTGTTGCAGTTGTGGAATTTATTTTTTATTACTCACTAGAGGTGGGTGTAGTACCAAAGTAACAGAACCGAGCTATGGGTTCTAAGAGCTTGTGCATAAGTTGATCCATGGAAACATGGCATGTAAATCCTTGCAAAAGACATGTAAAAATGATAAGGACTTGTAAAAATGTGCATCTTCAACGTGCAGAAACATTTCTGCATTCTGCGTCAAATTATATCAGTGTATTAAGAGGCATTTATTTTCGCAAAGCTTTTAAACATGAACTTAAAAACAATTAGGCCCCTGCCTAATTGCACTGAAGCAAGTTAGTTGTCATGCACACCCTATACGGCCTAGATTCTTATTATTCCTTGAGCAACAATATGATGTATTAAAATTAAGCTGCACAATGGCTTCATCATGAACTCACAAATTTGAAAGTGCTCTCATGTGTGATAATAAAGGAAGAAATGAAATATTTGTCACAGATCACACACTGTGTCAAGCAAGGATGACGGGATTGCGCCAATGTTTTTTAGTTTTGCATTGTGCAATTCATGCACTAGATGGGTGGCAGGAAGAAGCTACATGAAAAATCTGCTCTCTTTGGACTCGAGGGTCCCTGAGGACCTAAAGCTAAAGCAGAAACAAGGCATATGACTTGAGCCTTCAGTGGCTTGTAACCTCTAGAATGCACTGCAATGAAGTTGGATTTTGATACCTAGCAAAGGTGAGGCTGAAATGGGTGAATGTGTTGGGCACATATAGACTGCAAAAGAGAGTCATTTAGAGTGTGTTTTTGAGATAATCATATACATGACACACTTCTTCTGCAAGCATCCTGAATCTGGGATCAAACCAATTTACCCTGAAGAGGTATATCATGGCATCTCTTCCTAGATGTGTGTATCCATGAAAGTATTGTGTCATTAGAAATAGCAAACTATCAGACAACACTGGCCTCACATCAGTTGACATCCGTTTACCATTTGTGTTTTTCTCACAATCTGCTCGGATCCAACTATGTTGTTCTGCTTCTGAAGCATTTTCCAGTGCTCTCTTCAATTCATCCTAAGTATCTGATACTGTCATCAACAGAGAAAATGCAGTGTCCTCCTCAGACTCACATGTAAATGACCCATTAAATTTGCAGGCCAGCAAGGCACAATACTGTGCAACTGATTCAACATATTTTCCAAGCAATGTAGCCGTTACGATTCTGATGGGCTGAACACTTAACAACTGCAATTTCTGCGGGCAACTGAAGAGCATCCATAAAATCTCTCACTTGCACCCCATTTCCAATGATAGATCCTGAAGAGGTCATGAAACTTCTTTGTGACCATAACTGCTCAACTTCATGGACAACGCGAGAGCTGTACTGACTATCTGTAAATATAGTCACTCTTAATAGAACAGTTAAACTGCATTCTCTGGTAAGGGCAATCAATTCTTCAATTGGTGCAGGGTAACCTCTTGAAGTCATGAAGCTTCTATGACATCATTTATTGTACGCACAGCATATGCTGCTCTCAGGATACTCTCCTTATTTCTCAGACATGAGCCGTCCTCAAAGATTACATGATTGGGCTCATTCATGGGTTCGTCTTTAATATCAGGTCTAGGCTTTGTGCATAAATCTGTGATATCTAGGCAATCATGTTCAACTTCATCACAAATATTCTCATTTACTGGTAACTGTGTTGATGGATTCAAAACTTGATATCTTTTTAACACAATATTTTCTGCTGACAAAATCTTCTGCTCGTAATTGATAAGTCTATTATGAGTCATGTATTGGGTCTCCGGTCTTGTCAATATTAGTTCGACAGAGTGAGGGACCATTACAGTTAAAGGATATCCCATCCCCATGCTCTCACTCATTTCCAGACTAGTGCTCGCTGCGGCAACTGCTTTAAGGCAGCCGGGCAGTCCTGCAGCAACAGGGCCAAGGGTGGTCGAAAATTATGTGAAAGGTTTTTGAGCATCACTGTGCATCTGGGTAAGCACTGATAGAGCATAGCCCTCCCTCTCACTGCAAAACAATGTAACCTCTTTACTGTAATCAGGCATTCCTAGTGCTTGGGCACAGCAAAGATTTTCTTTTACCTCTAGGAAGGCCTTCAAGCAATTGTTGTCCCACTGAACTGGATCTGACAAATCCTTGTGTGTCAGCCTCAGTAAAGGCTTACCACTGAGGAAAAGTTTTGTTTTCCGCTGTCTACAGTAGCCAACCATTCACAAAAACATATAACTTCTTTCTGAGTTCGAGGTGGTTTTATTTGAAGATTGCTTCCAATCTTTCTGGTAAGACCTTCCTATCTCCTTCTTCATTGATGTGTCCCAGATATTGAAATTCTTTTTGACAGTACTGCAGTTTACCTGGAAACAATTTATGTCTGTTCTCAGCCATGTGATTCAATAATGCAGTGACATCTTGTTTACAAGCTTCTCGTGTCTCTGATGCCACAAGTAGGTAATCAATATAAGCATGTAGGGCATCTATAGTGACTCCAGATTTTTTTCAATATATGGGTGGGCTCTCTGTATACCCTTGTGGGACTCGGCACCATGCCAAAACTCTCTGATGAAACATAAAGGATAAAATAAACTGACTATCTTCATGCAATGGCACTAAGAAGAAAGCCTGACAAAGATCAATGACAGTAAACCATTTTGCAGTACATGGAATTTGGTTCATAGCTTCTCTCAAATCAGATTGCAATTCTCCAATTGTCATTAATGTAAACAATCCTTCAGCTGTCTTCTACTTGATTTGATTTGATCAGGATTTTTAAAGCACACAAAGGCCCTTGGGCGTCAAGGCGCTGATTATAACACATAATGTAGAAGACTAGTAACATACAAAAGATATAGTGCCTATTATAGGGTAAGCAACCAGATGTTTAGTGCTTTCCTAAAAGGGAGATGCATTTTCAAGGATGTATGACAGAGGGGAAGAGTGTTCCTGAGCCCTGCTGCTGCAACTGAGAAGGCTCTGCCTCCCCATTTCCTCATACAAATTCTGGGCACAGTCACCCAATTTTGATGTGCTGAATGGACAGTTCTGGAGGGCACATACCATTATGGGACCTTAAACCATACGCATATCTCTGTCGGTAACTATTGCAGTTCTCGGAGTCCTTTTGAAACGGGCTGCCGCTTAGGGGTGCCCAGCGTAAGTTGTACCAGTGCATGTTGCACAAGTTGCAGCTTTGCTAAGGTTACCTTGTTAGTCTCAAGATAGATTGTATTGCAGTAGGCTATCCTGGAAGACAACAAAGTAAGAGCAATGAGCTTACGAGGAGGAAGGCCAGAAATGGAAATTTCTTCTTAAGCTTTTTAAGGATTCAGAAACACATGGAGGCTGTGCAGTTAACCTTGTGATCCAGTGAGAGGTCACTGTCCAGGAGGACACGTAGATTGCGTGCCTTGTCCACTGGTATGGGTGGGGTGCTCAACATGTCCGGCCACCAGTTACCATTCCAGATTGAGGTAGGGCTGCCAAAAAGCAGTATCTCTGTCTTCTCTCCATTCAGCTTAAGGTTGTTCTTGGCCATCTAAAGTGCAACAGCCTTCATACAGAGATTGACGTTGTGTGCAATCCTCTGAGAGTCTTTAGAGATTGACCAATAATCTGAGTGTCATCAGCATATGACACTGTCTTGAAACCAAATGAGTTTAGCTAATGGGGACATGTATAGGTTAAATAATGTGGGGCTCAGGGATAAGCCCTAAGGAATTCTGAATGGCAGCACAAAAGGCACGGAGTGAAACTGATTAATTGACACATTTTATGATCTCCCAGAGAGAAAGGAGTACAGTAAATTCAGAGCTGTTTTGTTAATACCCAGTACATGTAGGTGCCCCGTTAGCATGGTGGGGGAGATGGTATCAAAGCCAGTGGAAAGATCCAGCAAGATCAATGCCGCTGCCTCCCCTGCATCGACAAGATGCCTGGTGTTGTCCATACTAACTATCAGAGTCGTTTCCATCCCATGGTTCTTATGGAAGCCATATTGTGAGGGGTCCAACAGACCCTGCTGCTCAATGAATTCAATGAGAGTATGATTAAGGTGTTTCTCCAGAATCTTCGCTTGGACCTGGAGGAGGCCGATAGGTCTTAAGAATGATAGGATCCAGATTCGGCTTCTTAAGTAAAGGCCATATTATGGCCTGTTTCCACATTCCCGGATAGTTCCATGTCTTAACGGCCATGTATAGAATTGCTGGCAGAGAGCTGAAAACCATACTGGCTGCCAAGGGAAGGAATGTTATGGGGCAGGGCTCCTGAGGAGATCCAGATTCATTTGTTGAACCATTTTAAATTTCAAATCCTCTTTATGAGTCTGGAATCAACGCCATCTGGTGTACAGTAAATTGTGCAATTGGATTTGCACAATAAATCTATCCCTAGCAAGTTTGCAGGACTCATTTCACACAACGAACTGTCGATTTTACTCAAAGGAAGCTATTTTACAGGAACTGTTTCTGAAACTGGATTTGTGATCTGTTTATTTGAAACTCCTACAATTTGGATCTTCTTTCCCAAGAGGGCTGTGTCTGGGACTTCCACAGTTCTAACAGTGGGTCTACTAGCACATGTGTCAATAAGAAATTATACTGGGCGGCCATTCACCTCATTTTCTATGAATGGACCACTCTGGTCTACCTCTAAGACTGTGCCAAGCATTCAATTTTCCTCCCCCCTCAGGCATCATCATTGAGCAATCTCGGAACATGAACTGTCATTTTGAAAAACAGGAAATTGCAGGAATGTATTTTGTTTTTGGTTCAGGAAAGGGTTTAAATGTGCTTTTGTAGTTGTATTTGTAGCAATTGTACAGGGCATGTATACCAGATTGGCATTGTTGTGCTATGCAGGGGAGTAAACTGTGAAGGAGGTGACAGCTCAGAACAGCAGTTTCCTCACCAAACCACTCCCAAAAGGAGGGTTAATCAGTGAAAAAACAAGTTTAAACCTGCTTGCAGAACATGAAGGTGCAAACAAAGGCTCCTGATATGCTCTGGAAGGAAATCCCAAAGCCTGGCAGCTGCCACAGTAAAAACATGTTCCCCCCACCAAGCTTTATTACACTGAGGTCCCGCTACCTTGTTTCGCCCAGCTGAATGCAGCAGTCTCTTTTGGACATAACAATTCAGGGTAGTCCTGAGATAACTCAACCCCTGAGAGTGGAGAGCTTTGTGCGTCAAGCAGAGAGCTTTAACCCATTCCGCGCTGCGTGAATTTTAACGCTGTGCAGGCGTTTTATTGAGTGTGCGGAGTTCGGACGGCCGGGGGCCGTCCTCCGCTCACACCCACCGTGACGTCAAACAGCCAGGGGCCATCCGAAGTACACAAGGGGTTAAAGGACACTCACTTCTTTTACTGGCAGGCAATTAAGGGATCTTAGTTTTCCATTACCAAGGAGAGTTTGGGTATTCTCAGAACAAGGAATGCTTCAGCATTCTGGAAGATTTGGAGCTTAAGGAGTATTGGTTGACATTTAGATACTTGTGGCAATTGTACAACAATCTTACATTCAGCCCACAAATTACTTGGTACCACAATATTTAAGAATCTATTCAAATCAATTCATAGCACCTTTGAAATCTTCACAAATCGATCAACTTGCATGTACTGTCAGGGTCTAGAGCATTGTGCGCTTGCCTGAACGTCAGTTCCCTTGATACACAGGGTCAGAACTACAGATCCCATGACCCTCGGCGAAACTGCAGGATATGGCAGGGCGGAGCCTGGTGATCGGGGCTCGTTAATCTATTGTTGTAGCGGGAGCGGCTGTTCCCGAAGTTCCTGTGTCCTGCTATCTCCTGGGGAGGACTGCTCCGAGATCTCCGTTTCTTCCAGAGGAAGGACGCCTTTGGTATTTAACCGCGCGCTGGCTAGCGCGCTTGTTTACTTTAACTATTTTTGGCTCGGTGCTGTTCCGCTCGAGCTTCTCCGTGCCGTGCGGCTGTAAGGACGTGTGCAAGGAGAGATTGCATTTAAGGCGCTCTGGAAAGAGTAACTCTGTGGTGTGCTAATATTTGGTTTTGTTTCGCTTCCAGTGGCGGAGTGCAGGGGGGGGATATAGGACCTCCGCATTGCCGTAACGAAGATATGAAGTAGTATATTCAATACTCCGAGGATTATAAATGCCAAAGCGGAGGGCAGTAGTGAAGTAACTACGCCTTGCCGTGTTTGGTTTTAACTTAGTAACTTCTGGTACAGTGTGTGGCACATATGTACTCCTTCAGCAAAGGTGGATTCATTGCTGTTTTAAAGCGAGTTGCCTTAAACGCTCCAATTGGGATCTTGCATTCTTGGATTAAATTACTTTGTATTTTCTTTGCGTTTGGATGCTTCTCCATAACTATCAGCTTAAAGAATAAGGGGTAGGTTTTTAGTGAGAACTTGTGGTAAAGAAATAAGGGAAATCATTACATGTGTTCATAAGGTTTCTTGTGTTGTGCAGGACCGGAGGAAGTCAGAAGAAACAGTTATTGAAGGACATGCACAAGGGTTCCTACAGGTGAATCATAGCTCCCTGTTGTCTAGTGAGAAATTAATGAGAGTGGGGTTTAGAATTGTATTAACCATTGTGTGTTTTATCTTACAGCTTCTGTTCCCTTGCTGTCCCTTCCTTCTTCCCTTTATTCTTTAGTTTTTTTCCCCTTTTGGGATTTTTCCCTCACCGTATCGTCTGAACACCCTGTGAGACACATTCAAGGTGTTCGGAAGGTCCGGAGGTGGAGCTTTGTTGCTGCATGCGGATCCTGCGGAGTGCAATCCTGACAGAATAACGAGCCCACGAATTTCACTCTGCCCGGTCCGTGTGTAGGAACAATGGCGTCCATGGAGGATGTGTTGCATGCTTTGGTTTTGGTACAGCAGGAGTTGGCCTCCTCTAAAGCTGAGCCTGCTGCTTTACGGGACAAGGTGGAACGCTTGAGTGGTAATCCTTTTAACGCCTCCGCCCCGTCCTCTACTGTACAGGTTACTGTGCCTCCACCCATTCCTCTGGCTACTCCTGAAAGGTTCTCAGGTGATCCCCGCAAGGTGCATGTGTTTATGACTCAGGTTCTCATGCATTTTTCCTGTAAGCCATCTTCATTCCCTTCTAATCATTCGAGAGTGGCCTTTGTTATTTCCTACTTGGTGGGGGATGCGGCTGATTGGGCGGTGCCTTTAGTAAAACGCGATGATGCTATCCTGTCGGATTGGACAGCGTTTAAAGCGGAATTCGAGAGAGTTTTCGACCGAAGGGCTACGTCTGATCGAGAACTTTTGGAATTGAGGCAAGGCAGGGGAGAACTAGTTACTTACCTTACAGCTTTCAACAGGTTAGTGGCTGAAGCAGAATGGCCAGAGGAGAAAAGATTGTCCTTTTTTATCAGGGGTTAAAAGATGAATTAAAGGATGTGGTGGCACAGGTTGATCCTCAGCCTACTTCTTATGTTGATATGGTGAATCTGGTGTTAAGACTGGATAGCCGTTTGTCCGAAAGAGGGACCAATAGAAGACGATGGGAAAGAGGAACATACAGTAGTGAAAGGAGCCCTCGTAAGGTGACGGGGGGATCAGAAACCACTCCTGAACCAATGGAGATAGGAGCCCTCAGGGCGCCTTTGTCAAGAGAAGAGAGGGAAGTGAGAAGAGTACAGGGCTTATGCATGTACTGTGGGAAGAAAGGGCATTTTGTTCGGGAATGCCCCTCCAAACCCAAAACTTCGGGTAACGACAACAGATTCAAAAAGGTGGCTGTATCTAAGACATTGCTGGAAGTAGAACCAAAAGAGGATAGTAAATCTAGGTATGACGGCGGACAGGAATGGAAACTCACCTCTCTGTCCTCTTTCGGTAAAGACGAAACAGAATCGCATTTAGTGGTTGTCATGACTCTCGAATGTGAACTAGAGCAACATCAAGTTATGGTGATGTTGGACTCCGGAGCCACTGGCAATTTCATAGACGATGGTCTGGTAACACGGTTGGCCTTGCCTCGTGTTCCTAGGGAGAATCCAGAAGAAGTATTAGTGGTGGATGGGCAACCCTTGACATCGGGTCACATTACTGAAAGAACTAGTGAGGTGGGTTTGTCTTTGATATTGCAGGGATATGTGCATTCTGAGAACTTGACTTTGAACACAATAGCTGCGCCTTAGTATGAGGTCATTTTGGGTATGCCGTGGTCACGGAAACACAATCCGGTGCTGGACTGGCAGACAAAAATATTCCATTTTGTACTAGAGAACTGCCAGGATCACTTAGTACCATGTGCTCCTGCTCATGTAGCGGTGTTGGCTACCCCTTTCTTGGCAGCAACTGCTGTGGAAACGGATGTTCACCTACCCGTTGAATACGTGTCTTATAGGGATGTCTTCAGTGAGACAAAAGCGGAAACTCTACCTCCACACAGGGAGTATGACTGCCGCATTGATTTGGTGGAGGGGGCCACGATACCGTCATGCAGAGTTTACGCCTTGTCTATGCTTGAAACCATCCACTTGAAAGAATACATTGATCATTATTCACGTTTGGGGTTCATCCGGCCCTCTCGCTCTCCTGCTGCCTCCCCTCTGTTTTTCATAGCGAAGGCCAATGGGGATTTGAGGGCCTGTGTGGACTATCGCGTCTTGAATAAGAATACCATACGTAACCGTTACCCTCTCTCCCTCATTTCAGTCTTGCTCGACCAGGTGAGAGAGGCTAAGATCTATACCCGTCTAGACTTATGTGGAGCCTATCACCTGGTCAGGGTGAGAGAGGGGGACGAGTGGAAGACGGCATTCAAGACGCGATATGGACTCTACGAATATCTGGTCATGCCCTTTGGGCTTTGTAATGCTCCTGCAGCGTTCCAATTTTTCATAAACGACTTGTTGAAAGAGTATGTGGATCATTTTGTGGTGATGTACATTGACGACATTTTGATTTATTCTCAGGATGTCTCTTGTCATACGGCCCAGGTGTGTATGGTTCTGGATAAGCTAAGGGAGCATTGCTTATATGTGAAAATGAGCAAATGTGAGTTTGGGGTACAGGAGGTGGAGTTTTTGGGTGTGAATCTCAGCCCACACGGATTGCAGATGTCTGGGAGGAAGGTACAGGCGGTACAGGATTGGCCAGCCCCTAAGAACGTGAGGGAGGTGCAGAGTTTTTTGGGGTTCGCCAATTATTATCGTCGGTTCATCCTACACTTCTCTCAGACAGCTGTCCCCATTACTAGGTTGTTAAGGAAGGGAACGCCTTTTGTATGGAGCAGGGAAGCGGAGGATGCATTCCAATCTCTGAAAAGAGCTTTCACCACAGCACCGGTGTTGGCACACCCTGTTTTAGAACACCCCTTCATAGTCGAGGCAGATGCTTCGGACGAAGCCATAGGGGCGATCCTTTCACAGAGAGATCCACACAATGGTCAGCTCCATCCCGTTGCTTACCTGTCAAAGAAATTGAGCTCGGCTGAGGTTAATTATACTATAGCAGAGAAAGAACTTTTGGCTATAAAGAGAGCTTTTCAGGAATGGAGGCCTTATCTCTGGGGGGCATGTCAGGCAGTAACGGTATATACAGATCACCGGAATCTCCAATACATGACCTCAGCAAGACATCTGACGCAAAGGCAAATGCGTTGGATGCTTTTCTTTTCCGAATACAACTTTGTGGTGACCTTTAGACCCGGCATTGAGAATAGGAAGGCAGATGCCCTGTCAAGACAAGAGATACCCATAGTACAGCCTAAGGAAGAACAACAATCCATCATCCCTTCAGCTAAGGTGGTATGTGTGATTCGAGCTGAAAAGTTTTTGGATGACGTCAAGGGTTCTAGGTCTTCTGGGTCTTGGGTCCGTTGGGCTGCTGCTAAGCCCGGCAGGAAGGTGAGACAGGGATTGCCCTTCCAGGGGGAATGTTTGTTTTTGCCTACTGATGAGATACGAAAGAAGGCTTTTTGTTGGTGTCATGACGCTCCTTCGGCCGGACACCCAGGGGTTACCAAGACTGTGAGCCTGCTCAGAAGACATTTTTGGTGGGAGTCTTTGGTCAGGGACGCTACCCGATGGGTAGGGAGGTGTGAGACTTGTGCCAGAGCGAAAGGGGAAACCACCAAAAGGAAAGGTCTGTTGAGGCCCATGCCCACACCTGATCGTCCATGGCAGAACATAAGTCTAGATTTTATCACAGGCTTACCTTTGGATCAGGGAAAAACAGCTGTATTGGTGGTAGTGGACAACCTAACAAAAATGGGACATTTTATACCTTGTGTGAATCTCCCCACAGCTGGTCAAACAGCTCAGTTACTGGCCTCTCAGGTCATAAGATTACATGGCATCCCAAGAGTAATTGTGTCTGACAGGGGACCTCAGTTCATCGCTCGTTTTTGGAAAATGTGGTGCAAGGCGCTGGGTATTGAGTCTGCGCTCTCTACCAGTTTCCATCCCCAAACAGACGGACAGACTGAACGTCTGAACCAGACCTTAAAGAAATATCTGCGCTGCTACTCCAAGGAAGCACATGAATCTTGGGTGGAATTGTTATGGATGGCTGAGTTAGCGTACAACAATTCATGGCACAGTTCAACAGGAATGTCGCCTTTCAAGGCTAATTTTGGCTATGATGCTAATACATTGCCAATCAATATTCCCGCTGATTTGCATACTCAGCCTTCTGTGAGGGAACGTGTTCAGGCCTTAAGGAAGGTGCATAAAGGGGTACAACAGCATTTGCAAAAAGCGAAAGAGGTGTACAAACGATGGGAGGATAGACACCGTGATCCTGGTCCTCAGTTCAAGGTGGGAGACAAGGTGTGGCTCTCCACAAGGTACAAACATTTCAAAACGAGGAGTGTTTTCCATCCGCGTTTCATTGGACCCTATCCCGTCGTGAAACGGATCAATCCTGTTGCTTATAAACTGAAGTTGCCCAACACGTTGAGAATCCATCCGGTGTTTCATGTGCACTTGTTGAAAAGAGCCCTCACATCGCGCCGAACGGCGCAACCCCCGATTGCTCCCGATGGGAATTTGGAGTACGAGGTGAAGTCTATACGTGACTCTAAGATGAGCAGGGGGGTGCTTTGGTATCTAGTCTCGTGGAAGGGATATGGGTCCGAGGATGACTCTTGGGAGCCATGGAGGAACATACATGCTCCTAGGGCGGTCCGTTCTTTCCACTCGAGATTCCCTTCCAAGCCCGGTCCTAGGAGGCGCTTGGGAGGAGGGCGTACTGTCAGGGTCTAGAGCATCGTGCGCCTGCCTGAACTTCAGTTCCCATGATACACAGGGTCAGAACTACAGATCCCATGACCCTCTGCGAAACTGCAGGATATGGCAGGGCGGAGCCTGGTGATCGGGGCTCGTTAATCTATTGCTGTAGCGGGAGCGGCTGTTCCCGAAGTTCCTGTGTCCTGCTATCTCCTGGGGAGGACTGCTCCGAGTTCTCCGTTTCTTCCAGAGGAAGGAAGCCTTTGGTATTTAACCGCGCACTGGCTAGCGCGCTTGTTTACTTTAACTATTTTTGGCTCGGTGCTGTTTCGCTCGAGCTTCTCCGTGCCTTGCGGCTGTAAGGACTTGTGCAAGTAGAGATTGCATTTAAGGCGCTCTGGAAAGAGTAACTCTGTTGTGTGCTAATATTTGGTTTTGTTTCGCTTCCAGTGGCGGAGTGCAGGGGGGATATAGGACCTCCGCATTGCCGTCACGAAGATATGAAGTGGTATATTCAATACTCCGAGGATTATAAATGCCAAAGCGGAGGGCAGTAGTGAAGTAACTACGCCTTGCCGTGTTTGGTTTTAACTTAGTAACTTCTGGTACAGTGTGTGGCATATGTACTCCTTCAGCAAAGGTGGATTCATCGCTGTTTTAAAGCGAGTTGCCTTAAACGCTCCAATTGGGATCTTGCATTCTTGGATTAAATTACTTTGTATTTTCTTTGCGTTTGGATGCTTCTCCATAACTATCAGCTTAAAGAATAAGGGGTAGGTTTCTAGTGAGAACTTGTGGTAAAGAAATAAGGGAAATCATTACATGTGTTCATAAGGTTTCTTGTGTTGTGCAGGACCGGAGGAAGTCAGAAGAAACAGTTATTGAAGGACATGCACAAGGGTTCCTACAGGTGAATCATAGCTCCCTGTTGTCTAGTGAGAAATTAATGAGAGTAGGGTTTAGAATTGTATTAACCATTGTGTGTTTTATCTTACAGCTTCTGTTCCCTTGCTGTCCCTTCCTTCTTCCCTTTATTCTTTTGGGTTTTTTCCCCTTTTGGGGTTTTTCCCTCACCGTATCGTCTGAACCCCCTGTGAGACACATTCAGGGTGTTCGGAAGGTCCGGAGGTGGAGCTTTGTTGCTGCATGCGGATCCTGCGGAGTGCAATCCTGACATGTACCACTGCACAGGTTTGTCTCCTCATTTTGGAAGATTGTTCATAAATGCGATAAGATCACCTCTTCTCCAAGGCATATGTATTTACACTACTCCTGCTATTTCTCTCAGTGGGTAGGCTGAATCTCCTTCTTCATCCTAGTCATTATTCTATGCTACTATTTCAGGTTGTTTCTTTTTCTTAAATAAGAGGGGTTTGAAGTTTTTTTTAACTATGTCTCTTAACAAGAACTTAGAGAAGATAACCATAATGGCATAGAGGACCAGGTTGAGGAGTTTGAACTCACCCCTCACCTTCACTTGTCTTTCAAGGAGGTAAGGTCCCTATGTAAAATTAAAAACATAACCATGGGGTCCCATCCCACCAAGCAAAAGCTCCAGGAGCTGTTGGCAGCATATGTCAAGGACCACCCATCTGAAAATGGTAAAGACCAATCAGAGGAGGAAGAAGATGGAGGGGATGAGGAGGTAGACCAACCCCCCCCACTTCATAGGGGAGAAAAGCGCCCAAGTGCCCCTTACTCCAAGAGTAAACCTCTTAGTACCTAGAAGCCACACATGTGGATCATGTACTACTGAGGACCTTGAGGACAGAATCAATAGGGAGGACAGCCTTTTAGCAAGGCTGAACAAAAGCCAGGTGCTGGCTGTAGGGAAAGGTTAATCAGAGATGTTCCTAGCACCCATCAATGGTGGCAACAATTTTCTTAATAAGGATAAAGAGCAATATTATGATCTTAAAATCCCCAAAGGGAGTGTACCTAAATATGAAGAGAGTGATGATATCACAAAATGGTTCACAGCCATTGAGAGGGTTTGTGAAATAAGAAAAGTGAAGAAGTCACACTGGGGGCACTCCTTTGGGAACTGCTCTCTGGCAACTGCAGAGACAGACTCCTGACCCTTTCTGGGGCAGATGCTGGGTCTTATGACCTCATGAAGAGAACTCGGATTCAGGGATTTGGGCTCAAAACTGAGGAATATAGAATTAGAATCAGGGGGCTCACAAAACCCAAAACCAATCCTGGATTGACTTCGTAGACTACTCAGTTAAGACACTAGATGGCCGATTAACTAGACACAATGTGCATGATTTCAATGGACTTTACAATTTGTTTATGAAAGAACATATTTTAAGTACTTGCACTAATGAAAAGTTATATCAGCATTTGGTAGACCTAGGTATAATTTCTCTACAAGAATTGGGAAAGAAGGCAGACCACTGGGTCAAGATATGGGTGGTAAAACAACCACTGGGGGTGACCAAAAGAAAGGGGTTATAAAACATCATCAAGGGATAGGTGGTGAGAATTCCCAAGATAAAAGCCTGAGTCTTCTAAAGGGACCCAAAACCTGCACAGGGGGTGGGCCCTAAAACTCTTCCCAATCTACTACTAAGTACAGGGTAAATAACTATGAACCTGCAAGGGCCTGGTGTAACAACTATAGAAAGTTGGGACACTCAACTGGAGATACTACTTGTCCTAACAAGAAGCCCCCTAGTCCTACTACAGCTACTCCTGGTGTAGAAAGTCTCCAGATGGGATCAACATTGTGCCAAGAGCAAATTGGGTTGCACACTGAAGCAGTTCTTGATTTAGAAGGGGAAGTTGAGTTTGCCACTGTAGCTGTGTGGCCACCCAACTTAAAAAAGTATTTACAATACCCTTGGATTAATGGAACGAGGATAGAAGCACTGAGGGATACTGGTGCCTGTCTCACTATGGTGAGAGATACACTGGTTTCCCCTGAGCAATACGTGATTGGGAGAACGTACCCAGTCACCAATGCTGACAGTGTTACTACTAACCATGCAATGGCTATGGTGACATTAGACTAGGGGGGTAGTTACTGTCCTGAAACTGGTAGTGGTCTCTTCAGAGCTTCTAGCTGCCTGTCTGCTTGGCAATGACCTGGAAACCTCAGCATGGGCTGAGGTGAACAAAAAACCCATGCAGCAATGCTGGATATCCCTGAGATGGTGTGTGTAAAAACAAGAGCAAGAGCACAGAGCAGAAAACAGGATGAAAAGGAAGGGTTGGAGTCTGAAAGTATGGCCAACCTTCCAAGAGAAAAGGTAAGAAGACTGGGAAACCAGCTTCTGTACAGCAAAAGGATCAGGACCCCTCTCCTCAGGGAGAGGACTTGGGCACCCCGTCGGGAACTGAGCCCATGGAGTTTGACCCTTACCAGGTTGAACTCTTAGGCCCAGGGGCTCTAGGGAAGAGCTGTGCCTTGGACAGCGGGACTGTCCAACTCTTGTAAGACTGAGGCAGCAAGTTGCTACCCAGGAAAATGGAGATGTCGGTGGTACCCACCGAGTTTATTGGGAGGAGGTACTACTGTACACTGAGGTGAGGGACCCCAACCCAGGAGCCACTAGAAGAGTGGTAGTGCCTCCGAAGAACAGGGAGTTCTTACTAACTTTAGCTCATGACATCCCTTTAGCTGGACATCTAGGTCAAACCCTTTCAAAGGGTAGGTGTGGGCATAGTGGTCCACTTGAACCTCTCACAGTATCAGGGAACAAATTCTTACTATTGGTAGTGGATCATGCCACTAGGTATCTTGAGGCAATTCCCCTTAGAACTACTACAGCTCCTGCAGTAGCAAAGGTCCTCCTCGGCGTCTTCACTAGGGTAAGGTTTCCTAAGGAGGTGGTTTCAGACAGAGGTTCCATCTTCATGTCTGCTTACCTCAAGCATATGTGGAAAGAGTGTGGAGTCCAGTACAAGTTTACTACACTCCATCACCCACAAACCAATGGTCTTGTCGAGAGGTTCAACAAGACATTGAAAGGCATGATCATGGAGCTCCCTGAAAAACTCAAAAGGAGATAGGATGTCTTCTTGCCATGCTTGCTTTTTGCCTATAGAGAGGTGCCTCAGAAGGGAGTAGGGTTTTCCACTTTGAACTTCTGTTTGGCTATCCTGTCAGGGGACCACTCTGTCTTGTAAAAGAGGGTTGTGCGAATCCTCTCGAGGAACCAAAACAAGACATTGTGGACAATGTGCTTGTCCTAAGGTCCAGAATGGCTGAGTACATGAAGAAAGCATCCAAGAAATTTGAGGCCAGCCAGGAGCTGCAGAAACACAGGTATGACCAAAAAGCTGCACTGGTAGAATTTCAACCTGAGCAGAAGGTGTGGGTGTTGGACCTAGTGGCACCAAGGGCTCTCCAGGACAGATTGAGTGGCCCTTACCCTAACCTAGAAAAGATGAATAAGGTCACCTACTTGGTAGACCTGGGCACAAGCAGGACACCCAAAAGGGTTATCCATGTGAACCATCTCCCTTGACGTCAGATTGTTAAGAACACCAGTTCTAGAGATGAGCAAAATTATTTCCCACGCTTCAGGAGTCGCTGCAACTGACTTTGCTGTTTACCCCTTTGACTGTCTGTTTGGTGGGGTCTGTTTATATTTTTGTTATAACTTATTAACCATCTACAGAATTAACTCATCTAACTTTTGAGGGGAAAATGGGAAAAAGGAAAATGTCTGGGAGTAGGACAAACAGTAACCTACCTGGGTTTCCTGAGGTACTACGCTGGACTCTGTTTTGGCTAGAGTAGTTGAGGCCACCTCCAAGAAAATTGACCACAGATGGCTTACCACCAACTGTGACAGAGGAGCTTTCGACCACAAGTGAATTTACCCAGGACATAGTTGTACACGATCAAATAAATTGAATGATCATTATACAAGTTAGTAATAGGAGACCTGCGGCAAAAAGGAAAAGACAATCAAAGCGGGCAGTAATGTGAAAAAGGTGCTATTAAGTGCCCAGGTAATAATGCCTTGGTTACAGAAATGCATGAATCCCCTGAGAACCCATCCAATTGAAACGTCAATCTTACTGAAATGCATAAATCCCCTGAGAACCCATCCAGTAGGAACATCAATCTCAACTGGGGTCAGCTACTGGAGCAAATCAAGGTTATTGTTGACACCTTTGCTACTTTCTTGCTCTAGAAAGTGATAACCTTAGAATCCTCTGTCAGGAACTAATTAGGGCATGCAGGGAGGCGACAACGGTCACTGCTGATGTTGGGCTGGCAGGGCCAACAAATAATGTTGTCATTTTGCATAGCACCACTCCGATTTCACCTACAAGATCCATTAATCACAGTTCTGCAACTTGCTGTGATAACTGCTTCTCCAAACTTCGGAAGCCTCAGATACAGGACATCAATCTGAGTGGAGGACCGAAGACTAGGGTAACTTCTTTGGTTATGAATCTGCAATTAGACATTTAAATCTCCCTCACGATTGCTGCCTATATGTGACTGTCCTGACTAACCTGTACCCATTGCCACAAACTGGCAAAGGCTAAAGATGATCTTTTAAACTTATCACATCTGGAACTGGCCCACTGCAAGGATTCTTTGATTCGTCTGGCTGTTGAAATATTGTGGGTTACTGCTCTAAGGTGTTGGACCAGAACTGGGCTAGTTACATTTCTAAAATTGCTATCATAATTATGCAGAAAACCTAGTCTTTGGAGATGTTGTGATGTTTTTCAAAGTTTCTCTGTTCTAGCAAATGCATCTCCTGGGTGCAGAGCGTGGGGGTGGCTGGTAATAATTATAATTTGTATTACAAAGAATATTTTTTTTCTTGTTAATATTCATAATTCGGTTTGTGATTTTAGGTGTCAGATCGATATTTTATTCTATATACTTTCGGTTTTAAAAGTCCGGTCAGCGAGTCTGTTGAATGAAATTCAGGTGATCATGGGGGAGATTTTAATGCTAAGGTGGGCACTAGTACAACAATGTATGACCCCTTTGTAGTCAGAGATAATACTTTGTTACCTCAGGACACAGATCGTAGAGGCTGAAATTATTTGATGCTCTATCTAATTTTGGGTTATGTAATACAGTAGAAATTGTGGGTATCTATTTAAACATGCTCCCACCTTTGTTGATTGGGGTCACGGCACAGTTATCGATTACAGTTTTTTTTCTAAGGGGTTGGACCGGTATGCCCATATTGGGGGGGTTCATTGAAAGCAGCAGGGGTGGCTCCTCCATTAGGGTGGAGGAGCGTCGCCCTACTGCTTTCTCGCAGTGTGCGAAGCAGAAACATAAAATGGTATTTATGCCTGGTTGGGGGCAGGCAGGACTGTATGCCTGGTTGGGGGCGGGCCGGCGGGTGCACAGGTTGGGGAAGAGTGGCCTGCAAACTGTTGTGGGCCCTGACTGTAGGGCCTACCAAACCAGTCATGTGCACTCTACATTTCCTCTATGTAGCCTACATAGAGAAAATGTGCCTCCTTACAGGCGCTTGGCTGGGCGCTGTCCACACCAATCACAACGCTGCCATTCCAGCGTTGTGGTGTTGTGATTGGCTTTGGGGAGGGAGGATGTCTTTTCCTGCTAAGCAGCAGGAGAACGCAAAACACGGACCCGGCAAGGAGCGGTGCGTGACCCAGTGAGATGTTTTTTTTTTACCCTACGGCCCCCCCCCCCCTCCGTGAGTCATGAGAGTCGTGACTGGAAAGCGGTCACAGTGTTCATAACCCCATTGAGATAGCACTTAGTCTACCCATGAGTACCAAGCTGCCTTAGCCTGGGCATAACAAATCTTGGCCACAAAGGTAAAGGGCTTAGGATAAGCTGGAGGGCAGTCCATATCCATACAGTGCTGACTAGTCTTGTCAAGTCAAATCTTGACCTTATAGTTGAGAGCTTGTTAATAATTCATCCTTGACTATCGGACATCATACTAGCCTTTGGGGAACTAAATAAGTCTCTTGACAAGCCGTTATAAGCCTGTAAAAAATCCCCAACCTGGGTTGTTTGATAGCCACTGTAGAGCAGCAAACAGGTGGTTACGTTTAACCGTTCTCAGTAACCCTAGAAGTTAGCAGTTAATTGCTGACACGAGATTAAACTACAAACTAGACATTAAGATCAGGAAATTAACTATTAAGGAAGAAACGTGGGAGAGTTTAGGTAAATCCTACAAAGATAAGGACACTAGGGATGTTGAAGCATTCTGAATGGCGGGGATATAACCGAGGGAGTAGGGACCAAAGTCAGCCCAGATAGATGGCATGACCTCTTTGGGTGGATTTATTCTTACAAGGAAGGCCCTGAGGATAATGGTATGGATGTAGCTGTTTGGTTTCCCCTGGAGATTAGGTTTGGTTTTGAGGAGGTGGTTACTGCAATAATTGCTAGCCCATCTAATAAGGCGCTAACACCCACATGCATCAAGCAGAATTGCATTCGCAAACGGTGCGAATCGCAATTTTCGGCCGTTTGCGAATGCAATTCTTAATTTTGGGATGCATCATGTAAAAATCATTTTTCGCTATTTAAGAATTCGCAAATGGATTTGCGATTCCTTAAATACTCGCAATTTTAAGGAATCGCAATAAGAACTCAAAAAAGTGTATGCGTCAAAAATCGCTAATTGCGATTCGCAAAAAAATCGCAATTAGGAATTCTAAAATTTAGAAGTACTGAGAGCAGGTGGTATCTTTTTTTTTTTAGCACATGTCAAACTAATTGAAAGTGTATTTAAGGAGTTCCACAGTAGTTCCAGATCTCTTTGAGGATGGTAGCAGTCATTGTCCTGGCACGTAGGTGGAGGTTGAGAGCAGCAGGAAGGAGGAGAAGGATGCTGAATGAAAGAATATTCATATTGCGCATAACTTTGTTTGGGCAGACACAGGCTGAAATCTATGACAAGTATAGGCTTAATGCTGACTCCATTTTAGACCTAATAGCTGAACTGGACCCAATTTTGCATAGAGAAACACCCTGGCCATACCTACCCATGTACAGGTGCTATGTTCTCTTCACCTTCTAGCCTCGGGGTCCTTTCAGGGAGTCATTGCTGTTGCTGGGGGTGTTTCACAGAGTGCACTATCTAGATTTTTCAAGGATTTCCTCAATGCAATGCTGCAGAGGATAAGGCATCATATTTTTTTCCCAAAGACACAGCAGGAATTGTTAGAAACCAAGTTAGACTTTTACAACGTAGCTAATTTTCCTCATGTAATAGGCTGTGTAGATGGCAAACATGTACCTATTTGTCCCCCATCTGTGAATGAGTACATTTTTAGAAATAGAAAAAATTACCATTCTTTAAACATACAAGTAATTTGTAATGCAAAAACAATCATCACAGATGTAGTTGCAAGTTACCCTGGGAGTGCCCATGACTCCTACATTTTCAAACATAGTGCCATCCATGTTCGTCTGCTTTCTGGAGAATTTGGAGATGGTTATTTGCTTGGTAAATATAGTTAAATCTTATTTTTTTAACATTTTTTATCTTGAAGTGGCTTGATATTTTCACTCCATGTCTGTCATGTCCCCTCCCCATAGGTGATAGTGCTTATGCTGTGAGGTCATACATACTCACACCATATCTTACTCCATCAACTCGCAAAGAACAGCACTACAACCATGCCCAAATATCCACCCGCAATGTGATAGAGAGGACTTTTGGTGTCATGAAGTCTAGGTTTCGCATCCTGCATAAGACTGGCGGAGCATTGCAATATCGCCCAGAGGTGTGCTGTAAAATAGTTGCAGCATGTGCCATGCTGCACAACATAGCAACTAGGAGAGGCTTAGAACTTGAAATTGATGATATCCTACCTAACATTGACAATCAGCCACAACAACCCCATGCAAGAGTTCATGGCCCAGATGCAGCAGAAGGAAGAAGAAGAAGAGAGGAAATTACAGAACATTACTTTTGAAATAGGTAAGAGCCATGTCAATTGTGTTCAAATGTAACTTGAATTTATTTTCAAACTTCAAAGCAGATATGATTCAACTCAGGACACATTAATGCATGTATAGTTGAAACAAATTAGCACATTTTTGTTTGGACTTGCTAAAAAAAAAAACCAGTTTCTACATGTGGTCAATCCTTCAGAATACAGTCAATTGGTTTAAATAAAGGTTATTTTCTTCCACGCACACCTAATGCTTTGTTTTTTAAAATTACCAGCGCCCTTAGATGTGCTTGTTTTTTGTTCAAGATGTCTTGAGCTGCGTCGTTCACCAACTTTATTAGGTATTCCCAAACCACTGGTTTTAAATACAATGTTCAATTTTGCCCTCTTGCAAAGACTGCAGCATACTAATGTCAGGTGGCATGAGAACATCAGCATTTTTTGGCCCATCATTCCCAATGTAAGTTGACTGCACAACTTACTTAACTCCTTCTGCATGCACATGGTTTGTTTCCATATGTGTGCATTGCTATTGGTCAAACGATGTAAAGCCCTGGTGTAAGTGTGCATGCTAGACATTAATCTCAAGTGTCTATTGCAATTGGCAATGTTTTGAGCCTGTATTGCTTCCCACATGGTTTCCATTGCTGATGCCATGCGGTCCAGTTTACTATTTGAGGCCAAGTGTGCAGTTTCATAAACCTCAGTGAATTGACTTACACTGCTACTCATGGCACTAATGTCTTTACTAATTCGATAGAGTATGCCCTTCATTACCCTGATATCTTTCCCTTGCAGCCTTTGGACTTTGAGCAGCTTATTTTCCACCACACTGGCATTGCTGTCATCTTGTGAGGATGTACTTTGGTTTGCAGGACGGGACCTTCGCCTGTAAAACTGTTGGATTCTAGAGCGACGACTTAACTTTGCTGTTTGAGGGGCACTGTTTTAAACAGTCAGCTGCTCATTGACTTGTGCATTGTGCTCTTCTTCAATGTCTGAGTCTTGCATTTGCTGCACTCTTTTCTTTGTTTTTTTCTCATTACAGTGGGTGAGGATGTCAAATAACTTTGTTTTGCAGGGGAATGCAACTCTATGTTGAATGTGTTGTCCAAATCATCTGTTTCATTTTCCTTTTCATGTTCTATGAATAAAAAAATGAATATTTTACTTATTATCCTCATTTACAATGTTTGGGTGCACTGTCTCAAACTACACTGAAACTAAAATAAACATGCAGCATGCTTGCAAAGTCACATGGACATTTGTGTTTTTTAAAATTGCCTTTGTGATTTCTATGTACTAAAATGTAATTTTTCAAATGATGAAAAAACTACAAATCCCAAAATGCATTGCTACAATGCATTACAATGACCCTATGTCCACCCTCATCTAATGTACATCTGTAAACCTTTTGGGGATTTGTAAAGTATTTTCAAAGAGTTTAAAAAAGGGCATGTGCACTATTACTAATTTAGCAAGAAGTAAATTAAAAATAAAACAAACTTACCTTGCGATGTGCCAGCATGCTCTGAGGTGTCTATTTGTATCACTCCAATGACTGCTTCAGTAACAAGGGTCCCCTCAACCATGTCCTCTAGGGGGGTATTAGGTCTACTAAACACAAAGAAAAGGTCCCAGGGGTATGTTTTAAGACCCTTCCTGTTAAACCCCCTGAACACAATTGACACCAACCTATGTTAACAGTGAGTCTACACGAACAATGTACCCAAATATACCATATAGCAGGGAAGAGTTTAACAAAAACGAGTTCCCATCAGTCCACCAACGAGACCGCCCTTCATCATCTGGGATCTCTTACACACATATAACTATAGCTTTCAGAGGTAAAAAAACCTGTGCTGGCTGTTGACAAACCATGTACAGGAAAAACCACAGCAATTGTGTAGATGTGAGAGAATGGCGTGTCTAGTGGAGAACTGAATAGCAGTGCATAGAAAACAGTGTGTTGTGAAAAGAAAAAGAAAAAGGTTCTAAAATTAGGTCGTGATCAGGGACAACAATTTTAATATACACCCTCACACTCCTAAATCAATAAAAACAGTGCAAAAAAGTGGTATAACAAATAACCACTTGTTATAGATGTAAGGTCGACATGTTTCTGCAGTCAAATGGAGTCTCGAGATCTCCTGCTGCTTCCTCAGGACCATTAGTGCTACTGCTAATTAAATCAAAAATAAACCATATCACCTGGATAGTGTATGTACGATCATCTTCTCATCCTGGACATAAGAAGAAAAGTATATATATAAAAGGGTACATTGTAAATCACTAAATTATCAACTATAACATGCACTATTATGCATTCATTATAATGTTGTGCCAGTCATATATAGTTGTTGACCGTCAACATGACCGTCTAAATCAGTCACAGTTCACCCAATCGCGAATATGCCAATTTGGATTCACTCACCCACTCGATGGGAAGGAAAAGCCCCACCTCACCTGGCACGAGCTCAGGTAGTGGATGCACCGCACTACAAAGAAAAATGACAAACAAATAGATGTAAACTGCACCTTATGTCCAGCCAGCAGCACAGGTTTTTTTACCTCTGAAAGCTATAGTTATATGTGTGTAAGAGATCCCAGATGATGAAGGGCGGTCTCGTTGGTGGACTGATGGGAACTCGTTTTTGTTAAACTCTTCCCTGCTATATGGTATATTTGGGTACATTGTTCGGGTATTAGGTCTATCCATTGGGTTGCCTCCACCAGTTTTTTTGGCACTTTTAATCCTGGTCGCAATTTTTTCTTTTGCCCGACTGCGTAAATCATACCAGCGTTTCTGGAGATTGGTGATGTCACGGTGGGCAACCCCCACAGCATTAACTTTTGCTTGTATTGCCAGCCAAAGTCTTCTCTTCACTGCTTCAGGGACCTTAAGGGAATCTTTCCCAAAAAGCTGGTCATGCCTCAAAGTGACCTCTTCTATCAAAATCTCCAGCTCCTGGTCACTAAACTTTATTTTGCTTTTCCTTGCTTGTTGGTCTTCTTTGGAACTTTCTGTAGCCATTTCTCCTTTAGCAGCAAACAAAAACCACTCCTTCTCTAACTGCAGTCAAAGCTCCAACTGCCAAAAGCCACTCCTGCAGTTTGAACTGGGCTGCAGGTGTGTGTAATTAGTCTACTGGCTTCCTGGGTGTGTCTTTCTTGCAATGCATGAAAATGCGAATTCGCAGTTTGCGAATTCGCAAACTGCGAATTAGCAATTAAAAAATAGCATTTTTCATGCGATTTGGTAAAAATTGCGATTTTTTCCGAATCGCAAAAAAACCCCGAATTTTTTGATGCATTGCATTTTGCGATTCTTTATTTGCGATTTGCTATTTTTTGCAAATAAGGAATCGCAAAAAAATATATTGATGCATGTGGGTGTAAGTCCCGATGGGGTTCCTATGGGGTCCCTCATGTGCACACAGTATAACTATTGTTTTAAATGCTGCAGTTTCCCAAAAAATACCTCCCTTGTGGCAAACTGCCTGCATTGTCTCAGTTTTTAATCTTCATTAAGGGGCAACATATAACAATCATCAGGGACTTCCCCTATTTAGGGGTAACTGTTGATTCATATCGAAGTTGATTCCCCTGTATTTCTAAACAATGCCTCCAGTTTAATCACTCGGTAAGAATGCTATTCAGAGTGACTGCCAATGTTGGCAGTAAGCTGATGCTGCTGGAAGTTTATAATCTTAAATGCTTACCAATTCTAATCTTTGGGGCCCCTATATGGGGGTATCAAGATTGTTTTAGTTTGCAGCAAGAGGAAAACCGTTGTTGCAGGAGATTTCTAGAAGTAGGCAGGGTAGCCCCTACTTCTTTCTCCATAAGGAATGGAGCCTGACCTATGTGGACAACTGTATTAAACTTGCCCCTCTTCTCCTTTCGATTACTTTCTGGGGAAGCCAACATACTGTGTTCAATCCTGATGATATCACTGATTGTCTAGCCTGTGACTCTGGTTATAAGATCCCTTGGCTGAGTTATATTAGAAGCGCGATTCGATTGGAAAGCCTGAGCTATGTAGGTCTTCACAACAGTTGGCAGGGATATCACTTCCAGTACAACCGATGGAGTAGGGTCCAATATTAGCCCAGATAGATGGCGAGACCACTTTGGGCAGATTTATTCTTTTGTGGGATACTTGTAAAGCGCACTGTTACTCTACCCGAGTGTCCTGGCGCTGTAGACCGCTGGGGAACCCGTCCTGGTTTTCCCTGTGTGATGGTCCCTTTCTGGGTATCTCCAGGGTGAAACCAGGCATCCCCGGCGTCTGTGGGGGGCCGTTGTAGAGATGAGGCAAGCTTAATGCCCAGAGTTACCGAGTGTGTTCCCTGGTTAGAGTAGGCACTGAGGCGAGAATTATCGAGTCCGTTGACCCTGGTCCAAGACCCTGCCGCGTCGGGAATTGAACCCTGGTCCCAGGCCGTTCTCTGCTTACAGGTCTGCCACCTCTAACCAGTGAGCCGCACCTCTCCTGTCCAGGGAAGGCCCTGAGGATTATGGTATGGATGAAGCTGTGAAGTTTACCCTGGAGATTAGGTTTGGTTTTGAGGAGGTGGCTACTGCAATAATTGCCCATCTAATAAGGCGATAAGTCTCGATGGGGTTACTATGGACCTCTACAAGGTGAATATTCCCTTATGTGCACTCAATACAACTAATGTTTTAAATGCTTCAGTTTCCCTCTCTTATGGCAAACTGCCTGCATTGTCTGAGTTTTTAAGAAAGGCAATAGACAGGACTGCCAGCGCTGCAGACCAATATCATTATTGGAGTCTGTGGTTAAGATTGTGGAGCGTATTATTTTGCATAGGATTGAAGATTGGGTGCAGCAAAATTACATATTCAGCCCCATGCAATATGGAGTCAGAGAAGGCCTGGGGACCCAGGAACAGTTCCAAAACATACATGTTTTAATAGGGTAGTATATGATCGGCAAGAAAGGTTTGGTTTACTTGCCTTTTATAGATCTTTGACTGGCATAAACGCTGTAAACATTGCAGTATTTTTATCTAGGATAGGCCTGCCCCACCCACTGGTAGAACTTTCCATGCCCTGCATCAGGGTGTCAGTGCTTCAGTTAGGTAGGAAACTGAGGGTGAATGCACTGAACCGTTTGACCTGTCCCAGGGTGTACGCTAGGGTTGCATCCTTGCCCCTATTTTATTTCTCTTATATATTAATAGATTGTATTGTTTTTTAATTCCCCTTGAGAAAGACTTACCAAAAGTGAAATCCAGATATGTCCCAGATTTGATTTACACTGACAGTTTTGATCTCCCACATTCCTAATGTCCTTTGCGGCCTTACAGAAGCATTAGTTATGTATATGGATGATTTAGACTTCGGGGCTAATATCAGAAAAACCCATTATATGGTGTGTGGGAAGATGCACTGTAAAATTAGGCCAATCTTCATTAAGGGGCAAAATATAACAAGGGTCAGAGAATTCCCCTATTTAGGGGTAACTTTCGATTCATATGGAAGTTGATTGCCCTGTATTTCTAACAAATGCCTCCACTTTAATCATTCAGTGGGGTGCTATTTGGACTGGCTGCCAAAGTTGGCATTGGAATAATTTTGCCGCTGCTGGATGTTTAAAAGCTTAAATTCTTACCAATTCTAACTTTTGGGGCCTCCATATGGGGGTATCAGGATTGTTCTAGTTTGCAGCAAGAGGAAAACCGTTGTTGCAGGACATTTCTAGGAGTAGGTCGGGTAGTCCCTACTTCTTTCCCCATAAGGAATTGAGCCTAACCTTCTTGCCCCTCGTCTCCTTTTGATCAATTTATGGGGACACCAACATACTGCGTTCAATCGTGATGTTATCACTGATTGTCCATCCTGCAACTCTGGTTATAAGATCCCTTGGCTGAGTTATATTAGAAGTGCTGCTGATGCGATGGGAAAGCTATGTAGGTCTCCACAATAGTTGAACAAAGGGGAAAGAAAAAGGGTTAAAGGGCTATTTTTGTGATTTGCACATGTCACCAGAGAGGGCAGAGAACTGGGAAAATCATCCTTGAGATAATATATAGTGCTTTAAACATGAGGGGCGGAACCCTATCTCTCTCAAGTGAGAAATGTTTGGGACCCATCACTTCTAACCAAATTGCACCACAGGTCAATCAGAAGTAATCTCTACTTTCCCTTGGGACATTTTGACTCAACGTTTATTCTGGTTTTCCCGTGTGATGATACCTCCCCTCAGACGATGATGCATTTTACTCTCTTCGGCAAATATTATGAGCCCTATAGAAAATTATTTTTATTGCCTATCCTTAAAACTCAGGGTTTTCAAAAATACAGGCCAGCATTTTATTTCTTGCATATGTTGCCTGAGCCTGTCGTTTGAAAATTCATTGAGGCTGTTTATAAAAAATGCTTTGCAATGGCAATACAAAATGTTTTGTTTAGTTAATTAAAACCATAACAATCTTTTACCACAATTAAACATAATACATAGCAAAACAGAATTAATTATTGAGAGAAGCTTAACACTTTTAAATCTATGTGCGGGAGTAGACCAGACATTGTGCATTGTTTAAGGGCCTTATTTGACTTGTAGTTGATCGTAGCTGTGACCGCCAGCTTCATTTTTAACAGAGAATACCAATTTAAGCAGGAAATTAAAAGTTACATCTGAGGTTGATTCACTATAGGCAGTCTTTGAGTGTCTCTTTTACAGAACCTAGTGTGAAACTTTATGTTAACATGGTGTGTTTATTTGGTTAACCAGTCTAATTGATCTGTCCTTTAGAATGGCTTGTGCAAACAGAAATGTTAAAAGAATAAATGTATCAAAATGTCATAAAATATCAAATCTGTGCAAGTTTGCCAATGTTTGAAGAAAATTGGTACCTGAGTCTTTAAATGGGTGGCAAGCGGCATGTGCATGCTTGTTTGAGTGTGTAGACTCATGGGGGCACTGGCTCCAAGTACTGCAGTTTTGTTAGGTTATAACGTGCGGGCCAGAGGGGGCTCCATAGAGGATTTATAGGATTGTCAGTTCCCCCTGGCGAGGGCCTGATTGATGATCCACACTCTCCTAGTAGTCTGCCTGCACCCGCGAAGAATTTTCTGAACTGTTCTAGGACATTTGGAGTAACAGATGTATATATGAGTGGCAGTAGGGCTTCCTTGCATGATCTTATCTCATGTTGCACAAAGATAGGCTTATAATCACTCAGGGGAGAGAGAAGCTGAGATCCATTCGGCTTCCATGCGATGAACAAATAATCTGAGGGGAATGGATCACTTGTCCTGTTGTTACCAGGGTCTGGGGTTCTGGCCGTCTTAACGGTTACATGCTGAAGAATAGAGACACGCAAACTGCCAGAAGAGCTCAGCTCAGCCCTGGCGAGAGATGGTTTTACAAGCCCGAGGGTCCGACAGCCTCCTACCTGAGCAGAAGCCTGCGGACGGGTCCAGCTCCCCCCTCCTCCGGTGGAAGACCCGGGGCCTGGAGGGGTTTGTGGGTCTGGGGCTAAGATACCCCCTCTGAAGCTGCTGGAACCTGTCGGTATTTACTACTGGTGCTGTCTCTGCCTTCTGTTGGGAGAGCGGCGGCGCAGGGGAGAGAGTCTGACAGCACCCGGAGAGAGCGGCACCATGGGCAGTACGCAGATGATGATGTTCGTTCCAGATGTTTACTCGTGTTGTTTTCTCTTGCGACTTGGCTGAACAAGGATGCCACAAAAAAAGACTACAAGCCCCACGAGACCGTGTAGCGTGATGGCAAACGCTGTATGCTTGGCAGCTCGCCCGTAACCTGTGCGCACCATTCTGCCCATCTGGACTGCCTTTAAAAAGAATTGTGCGCTCCCACTGTACTCTGCCGGATTATAAACTGGGCGCTTCATATTGCCTGGTGAACTGTACGCTACTGCTTCCCCCCTTTGAAAAGACCCGTACGCTTCGATCCTCATTGCGAAGCTGTACGCCACGTACGGTTGCTCACGCTAGATGCGTGAGCATTGGTAGGGGACGTCCATTTCTCCCGTACGGAGCGCACAGGAGCCCTACGAAGCATACACCCTGCCCCAAACTGCTAAAAGTAGCAGAAACGCGGGGAAAAGTATTTTTAAAGGACTACAACCTTTGCTAATTGACACGCTGGGAACTGAGGCGCTACGGCGCTTTGATCTTAAAATGGCGGCTGCAACTGAGGACGAGAGAAGTCAGTCTGTTCAACAGCAAGTGAAATTAACCGAGCAACTTGGGTAAGCGCGTAATCAGCTGATTTGGTGTGACTGTAAGAGTGGCTGAGCGCAGCGGTTTGAAGCGGAGACCAGACCCAGCTGTTGTCTCAATCAACTAACTGTGCCTGACCCCGTCATGGCTGCCAAGTAATACCGAGGCGAGCATTGTTTCTTTAGCGTCGGATCGGCGTTGAAGTCCCGGTTAACTTGTTGGGCACAGCGCATGAGTGATAAAGTCCTCGCTGCCAATCTACTGCTTTGGCCAAGTTTAGCCAAATGGTTGTCGGAAACAGATTTAAATACATTGCAATGGTGTCTGCTGCCTGAACTTGTCATGGTTGTCATAGTACTTGTCATGGTTAACTCACCATTTCAGTCCAAACTCAGTGGGAAGCCCTGCCCCAGCGCCCCGGCGCTCTCCAAGATGGCACACGCCCCCCCGCGGGGGATGGGAGCCCCGGACTACCAGTGAAAGCTGCGCAGCAAGTAGTGCCAGCTACACCGTTTAGGCCTTTTACAGCTGCGCAACAAGCAGTGCCAGCTGCACCATTTAGGCCTTTTACAGCTGTGCAGCAAGTAGTGCCAGCTGCACCGTTTAGGCCTTTTACAGCTGCGTAGCAAGTAGTGCCAGCTGCTTCGTTTAGGCCTTTTCAGAGCTGTGCAGCAAGTAGTGCCAGCTGCATCGTTTAGGCCCTTAACAGTTGTGCAGCAAGTAGAGCTGTTTCCAGCTGCATTGTTTACCCCTTTTTCAGCTGCGCGGCTGTTAGTGCCAGCTGCACCTTTTAAGTTACTTTTCCGTGGGGACAGGTCTGATTAAATTGGAGTCCTGCTGCAGGGACAGCACCATTGACACTATGGTTTCAGGGCATTTGAGTCCCCCTCTGAGATGGCCAGTTGGCCAGGGAGTCTGCAAGGTTTGTAGGGCGCCAGGCCTGTACATATATGTTGGTGCTAGAAATTGCTTTTCATGTAGTATGTTTTCCGCACCCTGTTCTGAGCACCTCTACAGGTGTCTTAAGATGATGAGGATGTTGTGCATACTTAGGCTTTGCTAGTCCCGGACGGCACATTAGCTCTGATATCCTCACCTTAACGCCTGGATTATGTGCCCCCTTTATGCCCTTTTATTTCTCTTCTCCACCGCTTTCCCAGTAACACCTTCCTCTTATCCCCCCACCCTCCTCCGCCACATTTTCCCATCATGGCCACCACTCGAGTTAAGGTTGGAACTAATTGCTCCAAAATCATTTATCCTCCGAGCCGGACTAAAGCTGCAACAAAACGATTGAAGCAGAACACTATTGAACGTTGCCCGGATTGCCTTTTTGTTGATCAATTTCACAATAGTCGTTTTGGGAGGCTCAAAAATGATTTCATTTTCTTCACTCACGACACCCCCTCTTGGTCCACCAGCTTATACAATTCCCTTAACGTCACCTTCTCTATCCCTCATGGGAAACAGCTAAAAATGTCCCCCTCTGCACGTTTCAACGGTTACCTCACTATCTCACTCTATAACAACGGTACTGTCATGATCCAAGGCAATGACACCTGTCTCTCGCTCTTTGACCACCTCTTCCCCTCCCTCTTCCCCTCCTCTGCGACCGTGTTTTCCCCCGACTCTCCTTCTAGCTCCACCCATTACTCCCTCTCTCCTCCCCTGACCCCCCTACATCCAATTGGCTGCACTCTCAAGAATCACAGGTCGGCCCTCTTCCTTCCCCCTCCCCTGTGACCGCCTCTCCTATTCCTCCCCCCTCACAGTATGCCCCCTCCCACTTCACTTCAGCCTCACCGCTAGCTAATGCGCTCCTCGTCCAATCTGCATCATCCCGGTACTCCAATCTCTTCTCCTCCCCCATTTTCCTTCCAGTCACCCCCCCTTTTTGTCCACCTCTCCTCCAACCTTCTCCCCCAGTGAACTTTCCCTACGCTCCCCTTATCCCTTCTTCCATTCCTCCTGTCCACCACCCCCTCCCCTCGTTATTCACCCGGATTTCTCCACAATCCCACTGCATCTCTCTCCTCCCTCCCACTCCTCCAGCAATGCTATGCTACTCCCTTTCCCCCCCTGGTAACCCTGTCCATTTCCCTCCCTCGGGTCCAACAGTACCACTTCCTTTCCCCAACTTCCCTTTCTCTCACCCCCCCACTCTGCCAGATGCCCGTTCCCTCACAGCCACCTCTCCTACCTGACATGCCCTCCACAACCACCTCACCTCTTTTCCTCCCAAACCTCCTTCATTCCCATGACTCCACACAGTCCTCCCCTCTCCTTCTTCCCTACCGCTGTGTTCCGCACCCTTCTCCCCCTAAAGTCATCCCTAATTCCTCTCCTTCTTGCAACACCAACAAAGGCAACTCTCCCTTAACCTCCGATTCATTAACTCCCGCTCTCAACCTCCACCTTTCCCCACTTTTGAACCCTACACCCGAACTCACCTCCTGTCCCCCCACCTCTCCCTGCCTTCCACCACCAATTCCACCCCCCCTGTTTCCATCGATCCACCCAACCTTCCGTGCTCTGCATTACTCTCGCTAGAAAATAAGCTAGGTTATCTTATCACCTCCATCTCCCAGCTTACAGCTGCAATTTCACTTCTAAGCTCTAAGATTTCCACCTTTCCTTCCACCCCCACTCCTTCCCAACTTCCCACGAGATGCACCTCGCCCCCTCACCTCAATTTAGCCAAGCTCAATCAGTCGTCTGCAAACTTTGTTAACTCGCACAAGCCTTTGAACGCCGCCCTTCCTCAACCTGCATACCCTAGCAACCCTACTATCTACACTATTCCAACCATCTCCTCTGTCAGAACCAAGCATCCACCTAAACCCTCCCGAGCACCCCCACATAAGCACAACATCCCGATCACCCTTCAGAGCCCAAGTGCCCCCGTCACCAAAACAGTCCTGAAAGAGCTGCGCTGTCTGCTCCACAACTGCAGATCTGCAGTAAAACACAAACTTGAAATCTCAGATACCATCACCCACCACAATATTGACATGCTCTTCCTCACAGAGACCTGGTTCAAAGATACCTCGCATTCTATGTTTGATCTCCTATTACCTACAGGCTATTCTATACTTAGGAATGACAGAACTGACAGCACGGGGGAGGTGTTGCAGTCATCTTTAGAAACTCCCTTCAACTTTAGGCCTCTCCTATCAGCTCCTTCCACACCTTTAAATGCCTTTCTCTTGAGTTACAAGTGCACCACCGTTCACCCCTTAGATTCCATGTCATTTACCGCCCGCCTCGTAGTGGCCCTTCATTTTTGGAGGAACTCACTGACTTCATCAGTGACCAATACTCGCAAAGTGATAATCAGACTTTCGTGGGTGACTTCAATCTCCACTGGGGCTCACCGCAAGACTCTTCCGCAAACTCCCTGGCCACCTTCCTCTCTGCAAACGATCTCATCCAACACTGCACAGAATCAACACACTCTAAGGTCTCAATCTTGGACCTTGTTATTTCTAAAGCAGGCATGCTTTACATCACTACCCCTATTCATGTAGACTGGTCTGACCACCTCCTCATCCCATTCTCTATTCAACTATCACACTCTATAACACTTGGCCAACCCAAGAGGGCTATCTCCTGGTTCCGTGATGTTAAAAATATTGATGTCGGTCCCCTCTGTGAATCAGCTTTGTTATCACTTCCAAGGCTAGACCCGAACCTAGATGTTGACGAATTCACCTCCCAATGCCTCACAGTTCTTGCAGATGAAATCAATAACGTCGCTCCACTCAAAAGCAAAAGGTTAAGGCCCACCCCCTCAGCACCTTGGTTCAACAAATCCCTCTATGAAGAAAGGAAGCAGCTAAGATTCCTGGAGAAACAATGGAGGCAAGTGCCCTCCACCGATAACTTGTCCACGCTTCGCTCCACAAGATCCAAGTATCACAAGCACAACTTCCTTGGGAAAGCGGCGCACTTCAAAACCCTCCTTGACTCAGCCAAAAATAGACCCAAAAAACTATTTGATCTCATCAAGATTCCTGACGGCTCTCCCCCATCCTCCAAGTTGGAGGATTCTGCAAAGAGAGCAGCGTATTTCGCTATATTCTTCGACGAAAAAGTGAAATCACTTGTGGATCAGGTCACTCATCCTACCCCTCCAGAGGAGTGCAAATCCTTAGCCATTTGGCAAAACTTTGACACCATATCTGAAGATACCTTTCTCAAGTGCATCCGCGAAACAAAGCCCTCCAACCATCATCTGGACCCCATCCCCAGTGCCATTGCCATTGACTTTTATACCCTTTCCCTCTCCTACTGGACCACTCTGGTCAACCTCTCCTTCTATCAAGGCTCCCTTCCTGTCTCCTTCAAAACTGGGCAGGTCACCTCGCTTCTTAAAAAACCAACTGCTGATGCGTCTGACCTCAACAACTTCCGCCCCATCACTAACTTACCCTTTCTTGCGAAGATTACAGAAAGATGTGTAGTGAAACAACTCTCTCGTCATATCAAGGACAATGATCTTCTTGCCAATTTCCAGTCTGGCTTCATTCAAAACTGCAGCACTGAAACAGCCCTACTGCAAGTGGTTGATGACGCGCTGAGGATCCTCGACTCGGGGGGGTCCTGTCTTCTAATTCTCCTTGACCTTTCTGCAGCCTTTGACACTGTCAATCACAACACCCTCCTCAACATTCTTAAACAGAGAATGGGCATGGAGGGCACTGTGCTTAAATGGTTTGCCTCCTTCCTCTCTGATAGATCCCAAATGATCAAAATAGTGAACAGTCTTTCATCTCCTGTGGCGGTAGGTCAAGGTGTTCCTCAAGGCTCTATACTTGCACCCACATTGTTCCATCTCTATTTAGAACCACTAGGAAATCTCCTAAGTAAATCCGGGATCCACTATCATCTCTATGCTGATGACACTCAAATCTACCTCAAGGTTGCCTCCACTCACGATCTCTCTATCCTAAGCTCTACTCTCGACTCCATTCATAACTGGATGTTTACTCATCAACTGATTCTGAATCCCTCCAAAACCGAATTCCTCCTCTTCTCCTCTTCAATCTCTCCTCCCCCGGTGCAATCATGGATGGATCAGTTGAATCTACTTAACACTAAACCCATCATTGCCGACAGCGCAAAATCCCTTGGTGTCATTCTCGACAAAAAACTCAATCTAATCCCCCACATCAATTCCATTGCAAAGTCTGCTCGATACCATCTGCGCCTTCTTAGGGGAATCCGTTGCTTCTTCCCGGAGCAGGACCTTATAACCCTGGTGCAATCGCTGGTCCTCTCCAGACTTGACTACTGCAATTCTCTTCTTACTGGCCTCCACAAATCCCACTTGTCCCCCCTTAAATCTGTTTTCCATTCAGCAGCTCGTTTCATTTATGGGGCCAAAAGAAGCGACCACATCACACCGATGTTATCCACCCTCCGCTGGCTTCCAATCGAGGCTAGAACTATCTACAAGACTGCTTGTATCACCCACAAAGCCTTGCACTCCTCCTCTCCTCGCTACCTGGTGAATAAACTGTAACTCTCTGGAGGCTCTAGACCATCACGTAATGCGGAAAATCTTCTGCTTGAACCTCCCACTTTCAAGAAGGAAAGAACGATGGCACAATCCTTTTCAGGCAACGCGGTGAGAATCTGGAACTCCCTTCCGCCGCAGCTCCGGACCACTGCCTCCTACCAGGCCTTCAAAACGGACCTCAAAGTTCTCCTCCTCCAAAAACACTTCCAAAAGTAATCCATGCCCACTCTATTATCTGAAGGAAGACCTCCCTTTACTGAAAATTCTATTCTCCTTGGCTATGGAAGTGCCTTCCCAGTGTGTTCTTGTGGTTGGAGTGTTTAACATTCACTGCTGTATTATCCTTGTACTTGTGTTTGGTACCTTTTTGTAACTTGCACACACCACTTTCCCTTGTAACACACAGTATGCTACCTCTCACATTTTGTTTACCTTTGATACTTGCACAAGTGCCACCATTGCCTACGTTACGTTTATTCTTGTGCCTGAGTGTCTAGCTTATTTTGCAGTATTATACCTCTATTTCTACTTTGTTTTCTCTTATAACCTGCACACTTGTCACTTTTTCCTCATGGCACCTTTGCTACCTCATGTATTTTGTTTGCTCACAATTGTCACTTTTACCTCATGTAACTTAACGTCTGCTTTTGTAATTTGTTCACGTGTAATGTTCTCCTCATGTAACAGTTCTGTTCGTTGTGTGAAGCGCTCTGACGCCTTCGGGTAATGTCCGCGCTATATAAAAACGCATAAATAAGTAAATAAATAAACAAATAAACCTCATTCATGTGATAGTCGTGGGAGTAGTATATCTTGGTTGTCCGCTTCAATCTTTTACGTGAGCAGTATCATCATTGGGTCTTTAGCCGACCTACTGCATAACTCCTTTCGATCAAAACCTTGAAGCGATCAAAGGTTGTTTGCGTAGTTTTTTATTTAAAATACATTTCTTGTACTCGGTAGAAGTGCGTTTCAAAAAGAAGCAAAATCCAGTTGCAGCCACTAGATGGCAACATCTCAGCACATTTAAACAATGTTCCAAGCAAATGCTTGACACTTTTTTTTACAATGTAATTCTAGATTATCTCAGCTGATTTTAAAAAAGATTGAGCATAATGTAATAGGATATTTTTAAGATGTCATTGTCATCGATTTACACAACTACTGACTTTGTAGTGCAAAAAGGCAAGGGGTATGCAATGTATTAAAGGTAAATCGTGAGTCCGAAAGGGGATTCCAGCGCGCACTGTACACTTTATTGCAAGGTGATTTTGCAAGGGGAGGAGCCTGAAAGGGGCGTTCCTTTCCACTGTCCTGATCTCAATATTTCAATGGTTGTGGTGATAGTTGCTATTGAAAACCTTTCAAAGTGAATGCTGTACCCGAGATCACCTATCGGGGCATAGCTACGGGGGTCGCAGCAGGGGCAGTGGCACCAGAGTCCAGAGTTGGGAGGGGGCCAAGTCTAACCTGCACCAGATGCAGAGCCCTCCCTGTCAGAAATTTCCAAACATAGAGCCTGCCTGGATCCTGGCTTTATGCTCGATGTTTGGGGATGGTGGGAGGAACGGAGTATGGGCGGTAAGGCAGAGAGGAGAGAAGTGGAAGAGAGAAAAGGGATGAAAGTAAAAGAAGGGTGAAAGAAAGGAGAGGAAAACGTGACAGAATAGGAGAAGAGTTAAGGAAGAGAGAGAGCGAGAAAGGAGGGGATAAGGGTGAGAAAAAGAGGCAAGGGAGAAGGAAATGAAATGGGGCTGAAATAAGGATGTTGGGAGAGGAGGGAGCAAGAAGATAAAGAAAATATGGGACAGAAGAGGGGAAAAAAGAGACAGAGGAAGGGCATGGGTAGGAGAGTGTGAAGGAGATGAAAGGGGGTGGAGACAGGAAGGAGGGAAGAAAAGAGGTACAATAGGGAGCATGGAGACCCATAACCAGGGACGCCGCTGTCAGTAATGCAGCCGGCGCAATGACACTGTTGTTAAGGGGATGGCTGGCCCCCTAAACCCAAATTATATATTTATTTTGATATCGACTCGGGGTCCAATTATGTTTGCCTGCATTAGGTCCCATGACACCCAGGATTTTACATGGTGAATGTGGGCTCTGTGGGGAGTAGACTGTCGTCAGGGCACTGCTACCTGCAACCCCAAGGCCAATCCCAGAACGCCTTCTAGCAGTCTATAAGCAGCCTGTATGCACAGACACAGACTACTTTGCCACCCAACCTTGAGTACCTGAGGACCATTGTGCTATAAAACCATTGTATTGCATTTTAAGTCTTTAATTTCAATGCCAGGAGGGCGGCAGCCAACCATTTTGTTTGGATAAATAGTTTATGCCTACCTTACTCTGTGCTGATTGCTCTTATATGTCATTTTGTTGAATTTTCATTCTTTTAACTGCACTTAAACCAATATTACAATACACTTCGCAAGACCGAATTTTCAGAAAAATGGGAATTCGTTTGGAGTGAATTTCTGACTGTTCAAGAATTCAGAGGGTTCCAAAAGCACTTTGAGAAAATCCAACCAACGGTCAATCTTCCAGGAGTAGTTGTGGAGTTTTTTTTTTTTTTATAGTTTCCCAGTTTCTCACAAACAAGGAACATTCCCGGAAGCTGCGAGGGTCACAGTTTTCCAGGTGTGTGTCTGGCGTTCCTCTGTGAATTACGTTTCTTGTATGCATAAACATTTTGTATGTTTAAATGTAAGACTTATTTTTTCTTTTGTTGTTATAGCTTTTATTCCATTATGACATTAATCATAAACAATGCATTTTCCTATTACATGTTGTCTACCCATCTAATAATACAGAGAAACATACAGATATTCCATGTAACAATACTGCATAATTTGCTGGACCTCTCATACTGCAGGTAGATATTCATAAAGTAGCTAAAGTTATGCACTGCATATCTATTTTACAGCAAATTGAGAATTTTGGAAACTTTTGATAGGTGTCCCCCAATCCTGCTCTTCCTATAATTGCCACATCGAATTGGATGCCCCTTACTGATCAGATCCATTCCGCGCCCCCTCTCTTGTGGCATTCAGTGTGGAGAAGAGAACCACAGAAGCTAACGCAAGAAATCTTGAATGACTGCTTAGAGCTCGATGGATCATGTAAAATAAAGTGTCTGCAGTTTGTTAAGAACAGCTTATATACCAGTGGTTTGCACAAACTATTTGATGACCCAACCTCATGTACCACCAACTCTAGGTCTGAATTGATAAAACTACTGTTAGGAAAACAGAGAGAAGAGCGATGGAAGTCCAACTATTCCAAATTTTGGGTCAAACAATATTACCCAGCACCAACAATAAACATATTCGATTTTAATTATCCTTTGTGACGAATATCCAACACAGATTTTTGTTATTGAGGTTCCAACCGAATTGCATTCCTCTCATGCTGGGTTACCCTTCTAACACCTCCTCTGTGGATGCCCTGTCTGTTTGCCCCGTGCCACTTCCTCGATCCAATGTGACCTTCATCTTCATCTAGACTCTGCAGTGAGGAGAGGAAAAGGTACATTTGCCCAATCTTGTGTAGGTTCAGGCTTAGGCAGCCGTGGTCCATGCAGGTAACAGAGGTGAGCCACAGTGGGGGGGGGGGGGATTGCGAGGGATGATGCAGAGGGGAAATTAATTAATTATTTAATTTAGCTTTGCATCGCCCCTCAAAATCCTCCCGCACGCGGCCCCACCACCCCACCGCTGTTCCCTGCACGGACCGCGGCTGGGTTTAGGCAATGTCACGCAGCCCTCTATTTCCTGAAACCATTATCCCATCCCTTTACTTGCCATTGCCTGGCTTAGTCCTTTCGATGTGCTATAAAGAGGCGAGAACAGTACCCGTAATCATGTGAGTCATTGTAATCAGGTTTTAATTTCTCCTTATTGCTTCACTTTTGTTTTTTAACTGTGCCACTGTTTATCACAACTGGTTTAATGTATAATATAATTTTTACTGTGTACAGAATACTTTTTATGCCGTTTTTATGTTCTGGCGAAATAAAGTGATTATAACTGACTGGCACTGCAGAAGCATTGTGACTTGGTGATTCATTCAGTGCTTCTGCTACAAGGAGGGCCTTGGGCTTTTGGTGTAGTGAAATCCTTTTGAGCTCTCGAGCTTGCTGCCACTACAGAATCAAGGTGTCATTTTGGGTTAAAATGTTTCGTTCCACTTAAAGAATTAAAAAAAAATGCGTAGGCCGGTCTATATAACCCCCTTCAATCAAAATGTTCAAGTTATTTTTTTGTAATTATTTCATATATTCTACAAAAGTGCGTTCCAAGAAGATGCAAAACCCAGCTGCCGCCACTAGATGGCAACATTTCTGCACATTTGATCATGGTCCGAACAAATGCACGACACATTTTTTTTTACCACGGACTTGTCAATTGTCTTAGCTGACATGTAAGAACTTTGGGCCTCTTGTACTAAGATTTCTTGCTTTGACAACATTAGTGATTTGCAAAACCACTGGCTTTGCGACCAGAATATGGCAAGCTGCAATATATTAAATGTACATTGTGAGTCGGAAATGGCTTTCCAACTGGCAAAGTTCACTTTACTACTCAATGCATTCAGGAAGGGTAGTGGCCTGAAAGGAACATGCCCCCCCCACCTTCCCAGTGTCTCTGTTATGTTTCAATTGTTTGTGAATACAACTGCTATTGTAAACCATTAATTACATATCAACATCCAAAAGGGAGTGAGTGGTATCCATTCTCAAAAGTGAAAGCTGGTCTTGAGATGACATATTTGACTCAGGGGCATAGTGGTGCAGCTGGTGCAGTAGCACCAGGTTCAGAGGTGACAGGAAGCCCAGTCTGCCCTGCACCAGCTGCAGTTACTTTAGAGGGTGCACTTTCAGAACTGTTCCAATACAGAGCCTGCCTGGGGACTGGCTTTATGTTTACTCTTTGGGGATTGAGAGAGGAAAAAGTGTGCATTGGGAGTAGAAAATCAGGGAGGAATGGAGCAGAGGAAAGGGATAAATGATAATGAGAGTGGAAGACAGAATGGAGAAGAGGGTAGGAAAATGTGACAGAATGGGAGAAGGACGTAAGGATCAGAGCGAAATGACCACTTTCTCACAGGCAAGGATTAGTCCTTGTGTATGTCCATTTTGAGCTGCTAATCTGGCCTTCCCTACAGCTGAGAAAATTGGAAAGGCCCCCTGTACAACAGTCTCACCATACTCCAGTGTGTAGCTAACAAGTCTCCTGTAAAGCTCAGAGAGTTGGTAACCACTTATGCTCCAACTAGAAGTCTGAGAGCCACGCATCTCCTTCTCCTCAGTACAACCAGGATACAAAGGATGAGATGGGGAGGACGATCATTTGCACACTTAGTACCGAATTTGTGGAACAATCTTCCACCCAGTCTCAGAGCACTTGAAAATGAACTCTCCTTTAGGAAGAAAATCAAGACTTGGTTGTTTCCCCGTTAACGGTCCTTAAGCCTGATTCTCAGCACAGCACTCACCAGCGCGGGGAAGCCCTTGGGTAGCTAAGCCCTTTACAAAACATAAACATAGCTGGAGGCCCTCTTGCATCCCTGCTCAACCATTTGCAATTTTATTTGTTATAAATGTACATTCATTTTTGTCAGATGGTAATGAAGTGGATTATTATTTGGGGTGGGCGGACAACGACCTCAAGGAATAATAATAACTATTCCATCAGAGTGAACCCCAAAAGTCACTAAATTATTCTGAGTTCCACTTCTTGATGGCTATGGCACAGAACAGACAAGTTTAACTCAGAGCAATATGTCAAGCATTAATGAATTACTAAAACGGTAGTGAAGTCAAAACACCAAACAATAAAAATCACAAACTGAATTAAAAAATAGAGTAGATTTGAATAAACAAAATGACACTAAAATAGCAGAATGTCAATAAAGTGCACTGGAGATATGAGTTTTTAAAATTTGAAGTGAAAATTAGAGCAACAGTGCTATGCACCAATGATAGTCTGTAGTTGTGGTAGACCAAAACCTAGGTACACATTGAGGTAATCTGCAATTAATCCTGAGGTCAGATACACCAAGAGGGACCACCCATTCAAGGATTTTACCTTTGGACTTAGTCTGCAAAATTGAAGCCAGAAACTCTCAAAGGTCAAAGCAGCCTTCATGCTGGAAACTCTAACTGAAGTTGGATAGGCATTGAGCATGGTTCAGCTGAAGCTGTTTATTTTGGCGGGAAAAACTCTAAGTGGGAAAAGTCAAATTCTGTCCTCAGAGCCATCATTGTGTCAGTCGCATACATTCAACACCTTTGTCTGGTCAAGATTTCTATCTTGGAACTTAGTCTACGACATAGAACTCAGGTTTTTAGAGTGGGACAAGACAGCAATCTTTATCTGAAGTGGGCTCCACAAGGTTGCATATCTTCTTGCTGTTGGCCACCCTCTCCTTTTTTATTTTAAAATATTTCTTTGTGCGGTTTTGGGCAACTACTGCATGTGTGTAGCCAAATACTTTCCTCCCTTTTTTGAGTTTTAGGACTTTCAGAAAGACATTTTCCCTCTTTAGTCCTAACTCTTTTCTTCCTCCTCAGATATAGACCAGAACTCATCTTCTGGATTATCTTACCTTCTTTTCTAATACCGATTGCACTGCCTCTGTATTCAATTATGCACTGCCTTTTGCACCACATTTCTAATAATCTTCTCCTGAATCATCTTTCGTAGAATCTCATTTCTGCTTCAGGTGTATTTATGACTGTATTGTCCCAAAACCAACCTTTTCCTGATGCCCAGGCAAATATGTCTCTAAAAGGCTTCCTCTTGCTGTTTTGTAAATATCTGATTTAAAGAAATCCGAAACCAAGCAATATTGGCATTAAAAGTAGGTATTTTGCTAATGTAGATCAACATCTATATACGGATGTAGATTTACAAATGTAGGGATTTACTATGAAGTATGCCTAGAAATATGAACCAGGTGCAGGTCTTCAGGCTTACATTTGGGAATGCCATGTGTCCATTCATAATGGCTCTTATTCTCCTTGTAAAGAGTCCATTAAAACCAAGAAGTTCATACAGAGGAAATAAAAGCTCCCTTCGCAAACACACTTTCTTTTACCTCTGCGGAAAAAAGCCAAGCATCTACATCCTCACCAAATATGGGGGTGAACCTTTCCCCTTCCATACTGGAAGAGGAGTTCTCCCAGCCATTTAATGGTGTAAATCTTTTACAAGTTCTACGATTAAAAAAGGATGGAGAGGAGTTTTAGAATGCCCACAAATTAACCTTTTTGTGGTTATTCCCATGCTTTGCAACATCCATTTCCCACCCCGTAAGTGAGGTTGGTTCCATGTACTTGTGGTGGAGAAATTCCCTCTCGTGCATATACACCCTGCTAGGAGCCCTTTTGTGAATTCCTGGTAGGCATAGAAAAGGTACATCTGGTAATACACTTATGCTTATGACCACATTTACCTTTTTATTATTATTATTATTATTATTTCTTTATTTCGGCCAATTTTGGCCATAAAAGACACATATACACATTTAAAAAGTAATAGATCATACCAACATACATACAATAACATTTCAAGTCAGTAAATTTAAAATGTATCAAGTCAGTAAATTTTAAGATATATTACAAAAATAAATTTTACCACCTCAGTTTAAGACATATTTCATTTTGGCTACAAACTTTTATAAACATATGCAGAAGTCCTACTCAGAGTACCTGACCATGTTTCCTGCGAATAATGTAAACAGAGTAGAGGAACCTGCTTATGCTAAATACAATGAACTGGGTTGTATTGCTTTTTATGATCCTATAAGCTATAGAAAAGGATCTGGTTCCTAGAAGGGTGCACATGGGTTTTAACCATTTCTTTCGAGCCTTCATGTAGGCACTACATATAAACAACATATGAACCTCATTCTCCATACAGGGGTTTAAACACATGGGGCAACACCCGCTTTGGACATTCAAATCTCCCAGTCTTTTCTGTGACCATCGTTCTGTATTATAGTTCAGCATAAGGATCCCATATCTGAACTTCAGAAAAAGGGATTTTGCAATAGGTGGCTCTTTTTCATCCAAAAATGGTTCGAAGCGAAATTCATCCTTAAAGGATAGAAAATCTTGAATTGCGGACCCAACTCTACTTCCATGTACGATTTTGTCGCTCATGTGAGACCAAAAGGCCCGCTTAACTATTCATTTAGAAGAGGCCGGTAGATTATCAGGAGTCTCCCACATTGAGTACAGGCCCAAGAGCGTAAACCATTTTTTGATATGTACAAGCCACTGGATGGAATTAAAAGAATCAAGGTTCATTAGTTCCTGTAGACCATTTCTGTACTCTACCAATTCTGGAGTGGTCCATAGCCTAACCCAAAACATTAATGGTCTTAAAATAGCGTAATAATCTGTACGTTTAAAGTTCAAGTCAAGCTGGAGGGGTATTAAAGGTGTACTATTTGGGACCCTTACAATGGCTCGCATGAATTTGTTATCCAAGCCCTGGAAGCTCTCTCTAGCCCAAGGTCCCCATATCTCGGCTCCATACAACACAGCAGATTGGATTTTAAATTTAAAAAGTTCCAAAACAGGTGTTACACTCTTGCTTGTGCTAGCGTTCAGTCTGCATATGATTGGCTTTAAGTTGTGGGCATATGATATCTTACTCTTCTCAATTTGGGCTTTCCAACTTAGCTTTGAATCAAGTGCAACACCCAAATAAGAAAAGTTTTCCACAATTCCTAGTTTCCGGCTATTCAAGGTCAAAAACCCTCTGTCTGGTTTGCTGGGATTTAATGCCATGCATTTCGTTTTATCTGCATTAATTTCCAGACCCTTAGTGATGCAGTATCGGCTAAAGGAGTTTAGGAGTGCCTGGAGTCCCTTCTTGGTCTGAGATATGAGAATGGTATCATCCGCGAAGAGCAACGCGGGCACCCTTTCTCCATTGAGCTGCGGGGAATCATTAATGCAACCATTTAAATAATCTGGAGCATCATTAACAAACAGAGAAAACAAGGTGGGGGCCAAAACGCACCCTTGGCGAACCCCACGTTCAATAGGAATATTACGCGTTAGCTCACCATTTTTGAATTTGCCCCATTGTGATCAAGGTTATAGCTCTAGCCTTCAAGTAGCTCTTTTGCTTATTTCTACTTGGAATCAAATGTATTGTTGTTGCAAAGTCATCCCGTGTCCTGGGCATCCCCATTTGTTTTCTGACTGGTACTGGTGGTAACCGACTCTGCTTGTCCCTAGGCTCTGCCTAACCAGGGCCAGTGCTATGCTAATACACACTTAGAATACAGTGAAAAACCTACATACACCAGGGTACACTATGGGTTAGGGTACCCCAATAATTGCAATGACTGACCCTATAAGCCCCTGGTACATAATAAATCAGGGGGATTAAAGCTACCTTTAAGTCCCTAGTCCATAATAGGGCATGGTAGCTTAGAGGCCAGCAGTCTTTTTGCACTTGCATGTGTGCGCTGCTGAGAGCCTGAGGTCAGGTTAAAAGCAGCCCTGTGCAACAGGACTGTTTTAAAAATGTAACTTGTTCTCAAATTTGTCTGTGGTGTTTGGGGTACTTAAAAATGGATACATTAAAATATTTTGGCATATTAGGTACCCCCATGGTCTTCCCTAGGTGTCCCAGGGGTGGGGTGTCAGGACTAATAAGGAGGACCATTAAAAAAGAGATTTTATATGTCCTGTGGATTGAGCAATTGCATATTTCACTTCCCTCATTGTAGTAAAGTGCTTCCCAAAATGACGTTTTGTGCTAGGAGCACTTTAGAGTGAGGATATAAAATATTTGTTTAATATTCAGCACCCCAAAAGTCTTCCCTTGGTGTTCCAGGGATGATGGGTCCTGTAGATATAGGCAGGGTCCTTATAAACGTTGTTTTATAAGCCCTGGTATTGGACATATTACACATTTCATGTTCCCCATTGTAGATCCCCAGCCACATAGGTTAACATGCCAAGATGTTATTAATTAATAAAACCCGCTAGGAAAGATAGAAAAATATAATTTAATGACTCAGTAGAATTGTATTGATAAATCCAACAATATGCTATTCTTGATTTTATCCTAAAATGTACAGGCAAGAAGTTATAAGACTTTCTTACGTTTAAGCCAAAATTCAGTCTTCCAGGTATCTGCCCTGATTGGTCAGAATTAAGTGGATTAGCCAGGCTGCTTTGATGGGGTGATAAGTGCCACCTGCCGTGAGGAGGAATTCTGGGAGGAGATGGTTCTGCTGCACATCAATGCTAGAGCAAGGGGGAGGGGTCATAAACTATAAGCTTTAATGTAGAGAGGGGACAGGCAAAAAAAGCCAGGCCCACCTACACCACTACCCTCTGAACCTAGCTAGATGATAGGAAGGAATGTGCAGATTCCAGGGGCAGATAGATAATGGAGATGAGCCATTCTGTAGTTGGTTTGGCTAGCTCTTGCCTCTCTGTTGAGACTTCATCCATATTACATTTTGGAAGAATCACGCTTTCTGGGAGACCATAGTGCCGCACTTTGGAGGAAATGGTCATGCTCTGGAGTGTTGCCCTGCACCTCATTGGGCAGGAGTGCCCTCCTGCTTGACGTAGAGGACACTGAATAAGTATCTGAGAGGGGTAGCGCCTGTTAGATCAGCTGCTTTAAACAAAGAAGAGAAGAAGGGTCCATGCTGGAAGTTTGATTTGCACCAACCATGCCCCGCACTCTAAAAAGACTGTACCTGCTGCACAATCTGGAATTAAAGCCCTTTGGACCTAACTTGATTCAAAAAGAGTAAAGAATAGACTCCCTTCAAGCTATAGGTTAAAATACGTAACCTGGACCCCCAGCCTGGTGTGACTCCAGTGGATTTGTAAGAGTTTTGTCAAAGTGGATTGTGGGTGCTATTAGATTTGGAGGTCTCTAGTTGGCAGAGGTAGGTACCTTTGACCAAGTAGGGACCCTTGCGTCTAGTCAGGGTAAGGCTCCTAAAATAACCCCTTCTCACTTCCTTGGTAGCTTGGCACGACCAGACAGGCTTATCTCAGAGGCAGTGTGTAAAGCATTTGTGAACACATACAGTAACCCAGTGACAACACTACAGATGGACACCACACAAGTTGTAGTATAAAAATAAGAATTTTTCTATAACTTAACACAAGACCAAAAATGACAAAAATCCACAATACTGTACTTTTAAAATGGTAGAAATAGCTTAGTTCTCTTTAGATGTAAAATGCGACACTTTAATTTCAAAGTACTTTTGGATGCATAACGCTATACAATGAAAGTTTTGCGTCTGTTCCTTACACGCAAGAACGGTTGATGCATCGGGTCCCAACTGCTGCGTAGGGGATGCGTTGGTTCTTCTCCGCGTGGGGATGTGATGCGTCGGTTTCTTACTGCGCTTCCGTGGCGATGCGACAAGCAGTGCCGTGATGCAATGAAGATCTGGTGCAATGAAACAAAACGGCGTCTTCTTCTTGATGTGACAACGATGCGTGCATGCCAGACGGTCGTGCGGTGACTCAACAATTCATCTGAGCCGCGACAGGCCCTGCGACATTCTTCTCCGGTGATGCGCCGGCATCTGCTGCGACGGCGACACTCTGCTCCGGTGATGCGAGGCTCTTCGTGTGATTTGATGGCGACAGCGGCGGTACGCTTCTCCTGTGATGCGATGGCATCTGCTGTGATGGAGACACTCTTCTCCGGTGATGCGATGACAAGGGCTGCGGCGGCGACACACTTCTTCATCTTGAGTCGTGCTTCCAGCCCCCAGCGACACGCAGTCTCTCAGAAGGCCCAGCTCAATAGCAGGCACTTTAATTCCCAGCAAGGGAAGGTAGGGGAGCTGGTTGGTGAAGTCTGTTGTCCCTGAGACTTCAGCAGGAGGCAAGCTCTATCTCAAGCCCTTGGAGATCCTTTACAAGTTGATTTGAAAGCAGCACAAAGTCCTTTCTCCTTTCTTTGGCAGTCAGGCAACCGCTGCAGGCCAATCCCCCAAACAGCACTCAGCTTAGGGATAGCCTCCTCCTCAGTTTCTCTAGTTCCCCTCCTCAGCAAAGGTTCTTCTTGTTTCCCAAAAATGATCTAAAGTTCTTGGGTCTGGGTCCCAATATTTATACTAGCAAATCCTTTGTCCTCTAAAGGCAGAGGGTCCTGTACCCAGTCCAAACCAGTTCTGTGCAGTCCTGGTGCCCTTTGTTGTCAAGATTCCTTCTTTTCTTTGACAGTGTGGGCCAGGAACATCAGACGCACCACAGGAGGTGGAGCCAGCATTGTGGAAGGCAGGCAGAGCCCTATTCAGGTCCCAGGTACACTCCTCCCTCACATCCACATTCAGATAGCTCTATTCAGCCCTGTGCTCACTCACCCTGTCTCCTGGAATCCCCCAGCCCCTGTCACTCAAACTCCAGACAAGGAGTACACAACCTAGCAGATGCAGCTTGGACAGTTAGGCAAGAAAATACCTCCTTTCTAAATGTGGTCTTTTCAAACACAGAATGAGTTCAGGCATACTAAACTCGAATTTCTACCTGGTTCCCTGAGTCAGTTAGGATTATAAAATGTTATAATTAGACTGCCCATTCTAGCATATGGGGAACAGGTAGCCTTGCAATAGTGAAACACGAAATGGCTGGCATTCACTATTAAGACATGCCACACACACCAGGGCATGTCCTACCTTTTATCCACAATGCACCCTGCCCTTGGACCCACCATAGGGGTGACTAATATGCAGAAAAGGGAAGGTTTAGGGACTGGCAAGTGGGTGCACCTGCCCAGTCAACATGGCAGTACCAAACTGCACACAGGCTCTGCAATGGTAGACCTGAGACACTCTTTACAGGTTGCTTCTGTGGGTGGCACAACCAGTGCTGCAAGCCCACCATCTGCATTTGATTTACCAGCCCTGGGCACCCGCAGTGCACTGTACTAGGGTCTGACAGTAAATCAAATAAGCCAATCATGGAGTCACTAATCCATACATCAATTTACAACAGTGAGAGCATAGGCACTTTAGCACTGATCAGCAGTGGTAAAGTGCCCAGAGTCTTTAAAACCAACAAAAACAGGACATACTAAATGCAGGAGGAAGGCAAAAAGTTCAGGGATGACCCTGCAAAAAGGCCCAAGTCCAACAGGTACTAAAGTCCCAAACTTTCAAGGACCATCTTGGAGCTTCCAGACCCTTGGAGTAAGTTTTGGATCTTTAGGACCCTCCGAGGAACTTCAGGAAGAAAATCCAGAAGTTTGGAGAACTTTGGAGCAACTTTGGAAAAAAGCGCCATAAGTGGACTGACTCAACCTGGCCAACCAAGCCGGCCACCCTCAACCAGCGAGCCTGCCTGCCCTGCAGGTTTGTCCAGCTGAAAAGCTCTGGAGGTCTGACTTCCAGAGTTTGCCTGGGAGCTGGTCGAACTCCAAGCCGGCGGACCTTCACCGAAGCCGGCCTGGTGAAAAGCACTGAGGGACCCCTGGGGAGAAAGCTCTGTAAAAACTTTAAGTCCGAAGGTAAAGGACATGACTGGGAACAACCGCGAGAGCCAAGCTGCCTACCTTCAACTGCGATCTGGCCTGGTTCCCTGATTTGTCCAACTGGAAAGTTCCGGAAGTCTGACTTCATTAGTTTGACTGGAAGCTTGTCGAAAGGCAAGCTGGTGAACCCTCATCTCGGACTGGTGGAGAGCTGCCAGGGCCCTCAGAAGAAAAAGCTCCAGAAAAATGAGGTAGCAGTGCAGGGCTCAATTGCGGTCGGCCTGAAACTTTGACTTTGTCTCGGTCTAGCACAACAAGATGTCCCAACAGGCGCTATAGGTTTCTATGTGCTATATAGTGCTAAATCTTTAAAAAGTTCACATCTCTGGTTCCCTACATTGGATTTCTTTCGTTTTGGTGTCATTTTAAAGATAAAAATATTTCCTATGTATATAAATTGGATTCCTATTGTGTGTTGTGTCTTAATTTACGGTTTTGGCGTTTTTAAATGCTTTAAAGACCTGTCTTTGAAGTTAAGCCTGCCTGCTCGCAGACAAGCTACAAAGGGTTGAGCATGGGAATAATTTTTTGAGACCTATTCTGAGCCCTAGACTGTGTTAGTGGCCTTCTTGCCAATGATAGATTCATATTTACCATTACTAATAATCCACTTTCCAACAATTGTCCTGACAACCTTTTGCATGCCTCCTAGATTAGAGGAGGTACGCACCACAGCTGTCAGTCTTTGCTTAATTTCAAGCGCTGTTGCCCCAGCAGCAATGGAGGCCTATGATTTAGCAATGAGCAGACATTCAGATTGTTTCTATAGCAGTGTCACAGAAGTGTTCTGGAAACACTCTTAAATCCAAAAGGCAAGCATGCAAGTCAGGTGGCTTTGGAGCCGCCAGGGATGTAAGCATTGACAAGCATTTTGGAGGTGGTAGTACATGATTTGTCATTAATATAAAGGTAAATGAACTTTCAGTTAGTGGGATTTTACAGCCCCTTACATGAGGAATTAGGAATTAACCTGTCTGTGACACCAATGATCCATTTACAGTTGTGTCAAGTGTGAATGAATAATACTCAAGAGGATTGACAGCTGGTAATATATTTTTCATGACATATATAGTGTGATTTCAATCAAGAAATCAAGAAACTGACTGAAATAATGCGTGCCTCTTTTTTCTAACTCTTTCTGTTGTTTCTAAAATCGGACAACTTTGTCACCTGGAATGTTGCTGGGGGACCTTTTTTGATTGCCTTTACATTCATATTTGAAAATTAAGCCATATTTGATTCCTATTTTAAAGATTTCTTTCGGTTAGAAGAATATGTGCACTGTTCATTGGTACCTCAATTTTGGATGATGCTACGATCACACAAAACCTGGCTGCCAGCGTTAATCGTGATGTGGTGGAGAACAAGAGTGTCTTTGAACCTCCCTTCCTGTTTGTCTCCTTTACAGTTTATTTAGCTCGCTCTATATATATTTTTTCAGTCAATCTGATATTTTCCTTGATATTAAATTTTGTTGATAGGTCAGCTTTCTGCAGTTTGGAAGTTCTGTGCATGTTGGCAAATTTTCATCACGTCTTTCCTCTATACCAGGGTTCTCTAATGTTGCTCCTGGAGGGCAGGATCCTTGCCAAATTTTTAAGATAACTACATTTATCTGAATGTGGATATGCTAATAATCTGGCATGGATCCTGCTCTCCAGGACCTACATTGTTCAACCCTGCTCTATGTGTTAAAAAAATACACTTAACAGCATTTTACCCAACAGAGATTATAGTAAGGTTCTGTTTTTTTATCTTTTCATGTGACAGGCTAGTAAGCTACTTTTATTGTTTGGGTCTTTAAGCTGTCTGTTGGCAATACATTATATGTAGTTAAAGTTGGCTTCGGGTTTGCTTTTTGCGATGATTGGATGGCTGTGTTTTCTATCTCACTTCCCTGCTCTTGATCCAATAAACGTCTTCCCTATTCTTGCATATGTTCCATCCAGGAGCATTTCGGTCTCACAGTGTTCTGATTGGACGATGAATCCTTCTACTGCTGACACCAGAGCTTGCTTTACAGTCCCTGGGAGGGACTATTTTCTGTTCCTCTCCCTCCCTACTCCCACCCCTCGCATCCTCTACTTTTCCTACCTCCATTCCTACCTAGCATGTCAACATGTTTTACTGGCCATCACGCTGCCAGCAGACAGCCACCTGGAAATATTTTGTAGACCTTTTCAAGATGGCCACACTGGTGTGGCCATGCGCAGCAGACACCTGTGAATGGTTTGTTTTATTTTAGTAAATCCCATTCAAAGCGCGCAGATGCAGATTTGCGTGCACCCACTATGGCTATCTTTGAATGGGGCTTTTAAAACCTTACAAATGCATTTGAAGGTGGCCAGTGTGGATAAATACACTTCCGTGGAAGCCAACTTTTAATGCAATTATGAATTATTCAAAAACCATTTTAAGATGTCCACAGTGAATTGCGTATTTATCTAAGCCGAGAACATTTTTGGCATATAGTCAATTGATTGGACTGCTGAGACCTATTGGCTTTGCAAGTGCTAGTTTCATAGAATGCTACTGTCATATACCTTGTTGTCCTGAGGACGACCCTGTGTACTTTCCAGAGTCTACATTTCAGCTTTTTGAAGCCTTGGACTGCCTCCCCTACAAATTGCCCTTGATTGATAAAACCTGTGACTCAGTTCATGCAAGACACCACTGGTACTGGCCTCATGAGCTATATCTGTATTCATTCGTTTTTTTAATTATTGTTTTACACTTTGACAACTGTTCGTCACGTTTTTGACCCATGTGAGAGATGCAACATAATGTCACTTCATCATCGTATTCGGGGACAGCACCTTTTCGATGTTGCTCTTTCATACATTTATAAGTCGTAGTCAGATGACTGTACTCTACTGTTTTCTTATTTTCATGTATTTTTATATTTGCTCATGTGTGAATTCCATGAAGTCTCGCGCGAGGCACTAGTTTGGGCCTGGCCCAAGATAATAATCACCAAAATAGCTCCCAGTAGGATCCTCAACATGTTACTTTACCCATGTCCCAAAAATTACAGGCTTTTCCCCATAATTCTCCACACTCTTGACCGCATATGCAACATTATTTATCTTTTTGTTGACAGTGGCATGGGAATGGTTAGGCATCCTAACAGCCTTGCAATGTTTGAACTAGAATGGGTCTTGTGACCTTGGGTTGCTCATGCAAAGTAAATGTTGCGTATAAACGCATTGGAGCAAGGGATTCATTTGGAAAATCATTGGCATGTTTGGAGTCAGGGTGACTAGACAGCGTCTCTGTGGAAGAACTGTTCATGCCACAGTCCATATTGTGCATGCACTGTGCATGAGCTGCCCCACTCCCAGATATAAACCTGTTGGCAGGTATTTTCACAGGAGTTGCACAAATGCGAGATTTATGGAAACTTTGTAAGTTTTAATGCTTAACGGCTCACTAATCCGCTCAGATGCAGCTTGTGCTGCCCTTTGGTTGGGTTCACTGGAAGCCCTCCAGCCAGGACAGTGGGCCTACGAACTGGCTAACAGCTATGCAAGTAGTCAAAAGAGAGTTAGAGCAGGATTTATGTCATTCCAGAAAAAGTGCAATTTCGCTGCGCCTTTCCCTTCGCTTCAGATGCTGTTTTTTTCAGAGGCAAAGTGCTGCACACCTATAGGGCTGTTTAGAATTTCCTTGACGTACCTTGCACAGTGTCCCTTGTCTAGGACCTCTTGGTGCAGTTGCTTCCAGGGTTGAAGGCCCAGACTCTGGTACACGAGAGAAGAGTTTGAGCAAGAGGCCACAAGTCAATGTGTAAAGCCATGTTCAATGTGTAGAGTCATTGGTACCAGATTTTAGATTAAAAGTCTTATGGTTATCTTCAGTGATGGTGGTAACCAATGTTTGATATACTTCTGGTCATGTGAAAGCTGGAGCCCTTATCCATCATTTTGTGGTTGAAAGTCCAATTGTTAAAAAAGAAAGCAAGACAAACGTAAGAGTAGCCCGATGTATTAGCACGTGCAAAAGGATATAATATTAGCAACACGCAATGGCGCATTGTTTATATGCAGACAGTTATTTCCGCAGGAAGTTGGCATATCAGTGCTAAGAAAAAACGTGAGGTTGTCACAGATTGAGACATTATGCGTCTTAGCCTATTGGAAAATCGGGAAACATCGTTTACAACTCGCTGTTTACACTACACTACCTTTACAACGATGCCATTACAACGCAAGTCGTTACTACGACTTACGCTGGATGGCGCTGTTGGATAAGGAATATTGTAATTTTATATAAAATTATAATAATCCTCAATCCGCGCACACCAACGCAAGTCGTTGTAACGACTTGCGTTGTAATGGCAGCGTTGTAAAGTACCGCGATATAAAAGATCGCGTTGTACTGACGTACATCCACAAAACCACAACCTTCCAAGAGCATAAGAACCCCAAATGGCAACACAAGTACATTATCCCTCATTTCCAATCTCCTTTTCCATACTCCTCTCGCCTTACCTCAAGATATCTCCCATCTTCTCACATTGTTTCAGTAATCACTCCTAAAAATGTCAAAGAAGAGTTACTTATCTCCTCAACTCTGATCTCTAGAATGTACCTCTCACCTTCAATGATGACCATCCTTTCTCAGATCACCCATATCCGGGTCTCGGTGCATGTGAATATTATACCTTCTCCGTCTTCTCCATTTTTGTGGTTTAACTTGAAATTCTATTGGATCAGCTCACTCAGAACAGTGATCAAGAAGTCTATGAACCATGTTCTGGTCAGATCTAGGACAATGCATTCACATTCACTGATAAGGTCTTGGGTGTCTCTGTGTTGAGGTGGTTTGTTTTACTTACTTATATATTGTCCACTGACCAGCAGATATAATTTGATAATGACATCAGCATAATCTAACGTTTGATAGAGCATTTAACGGAAGCAACTAGGGGAAAATAACACGTTCCAAAGCCAGTATATTTATTAATAAGCTGGTAAGTGCAACATACTTAGCATAACATTTAGCAGAAACGAAATGGGATGCACACAAAGGAACATGATTATGGTAGGAATTACATGAGGCTGGCATGTGCAACTGATGGGAAACAGGATGGGATTCCGAAAATAAAAGGGTCAGCACAGAGTAACATCAGGGTAGGATGCACGTATTTATGATACATTTGATTATAATATTTGGATTATTTTCCATTTGGTGTGGAGGATGTGCGTTTTCTATCTGTCTCCTCCTTTCGAAATAAATTCTTCAGTAGGGCAGCAGGTCGAGTTTCAGGAATTTGCAGTTCTAAAAGCTTACCTGTTTCTATGATTATTGGTCCTGTATTATTTCTTTCGTTCTTTTTTGAGGCAAGAGTTTTTTAGGTTTCGCCTATTATCATTCGCTTGCGAATGTAATAGGCGAAAATTCAAGTGCTCAATCGACTCGTGAAACCACTGCAGTTTTCTCACAGTGCATGTGAGTCACGGCGGGTCACGTGACCACACAAGCACGCGCACCTCAGGCCGGAATTTCTCCTCCCCTAATTACCGTCCGGCACATCAAAGGCTGCTGCTCCCCATGCTTCTTGTCACCCGCCTAATTACCGGCCGGCACATCAAAGGCTGCTGCTCCCCATGCGTCTTGTCACCCGCCTCCGCAATGCCGAGACAACACAAACCCAGTACTGACTGATTGTATATTACATGATCGCCTGTAGCTATTTATCTTTATGACAATGTGAACCCCTGACTTCAGAGTGGATTGTTGGGTGCATTCATACCAAATGCGTGACATTTATATTTTCTTTGTCCTGCTCTTGTATACGGGGTTGTTATAAAAAGGCGTCTGCACATTATATTTAGAATGACGCATGTACCACAAAGAAAGACTGCTGTATAAAACACAACAGATTTTAGTCTCTCGGTGGTTAGATTTGATCTGCCTTGCTATATTTCTGTGTCGCTGTTAATTCCTAAATGTATAACTAAACCACCAATTTCTGGTTTACAAAGGCAGAGCCTTGTCTTGGTGGGACGGCGCAATCCGTTTCTGCAGACACCGAAAGAAAACAAGGGGCAATCGCAGTGGCGGCAGCCTCACAAGGACGGCTGTGGCGGAATGTGGACACTAAGACACACAGTGCTCACCCTGTGACCTGCGCTGTCTGAAGGTTGTGTAGGGAGGAGAGGTCTGAGGCACACAGCACACCATAGCATAGGCGAGCTCTGCAGACTCACCAGCGAGGCACAGCTCCAGCTGTCACCCAGTATGCGAGCATTGCTCAGCCGGCATTGTGTAATGCATAAGAGGTGTGCTAAAACAGCAAAAAGAAAGGCACTGAGAATATTCAAAAATTACAAAATGCACTTCATCTATGCAGTTCCTGCTCACTTCAACTTGCTACTCTCGGCATGTTCCATTTAGCACAGTGATCTCATGAATATGTGACGACAGAAACCGAATCTACCCAAAATACAAGGGGGGAACAGCAAGAGGCACCCGAGTAACTGTAACTAATGCTGCACTTTTCACCTAGCTGAAGAGTTCTTCTGCTGTAGTCTGTCTTCGCAGCTATGTCGGGGGCACTGGCACCCTTGAATAAGGTCAACATCGCGCTGTACATGAACTAAAGTACATAAATGCAGAGCCCTAAATGAAGTCCAGACATGGGGCGCATAGATCACAGTGACATACCATTTGCCATATGCAATGACACAGTTACATGCGCGGTAAGCAGAAAAGGGGCAAAATGCTCCGCCACACTCATGAATTCCCACGAGGCTCTACATGAAGCATTTTACTTTCATATTAACAGACACGAATCTCCTTTGAAATAGACGTTCTACATCTGTCCTCTAAGCGCACGCTGCCAAACATATACAACCGACTGATGGCGTTCTGAGACTGTATGAAAGTGAGCCCAGATAAAGAAAGCGCCACAGCACCAGAATACCAATAGAAAGCGCTATACAGGGGCCGATAACATAGCACTCCTGCTAGCAATAACATTTACAAGCACACAATTCAGCATTCCAACTTCCAGACATTTTTTACATAAATGGATACAAAGATACATGTGTTTTAGAAGTACCAGGAGCTAGTTACTTAGTTCGACTTTTGAATAAATCCCAGCTGCTCAGAACATGTATAAAGGCTTCACGCCTCGCAACGGGGTAAGGAAAGAGGGATACAAATAACAATACAACTTGGAGTTTCCACCAGCACCTGCATCAAGATTCAAATTATTGTTGTCGATAGCACATAAAACACATCATACACTTTTGTAGTTAAATGGGTGAAGCAATTACACATTTACCTGAGTTAAAATGAGTTAATTTTGAAAAAACAGACAAAGGCTGAAAAGTCATTAAAACACAACACTGTGGATAAGAATTGCGGGTCCAGTGTGTACTGTCCCTACTCTTTCGCTTCAGAGGGGAGTTCTCATGTTCTCAGAGTGGGCGCCGGGGTCCCTCACTGATACTACTAGCAAAGCTGGATGATGAAGCATGCTCACTCGGAACAGTCACCCTAAGAGGTCAGACTGCAGGCCCACAGACAAACGCCTACACTAGGTAGAAGTGCAGACGGACAACAAGCCAGACGAAGTCGGACTCGCCGAATCTCAGTCCTAAGTGGGACAACACCCCTCGCAGCCAGCCTTTCTTCCTAAACATTTTAAAACAAGCACTGGCGTTGCCAATAGGTTTCGCATTTGGAAAGTTGGAGCTATTGGCTTTGTAAATGACATTTTATATTTATATATTGTAATTGACAATGCCAATAACGATATATAAATATAAAATGTCATTTACAAAACCAATAGCTCCAACTTTCCAAATGCGAAACCTATTGGCAACGCCAGTGCTTGTTTCATTTCTTGGACTGAGGTTCTTATCTATGACTTTCAGGTACCTGGTGTAATTTGGGTGTTTTTGTTACATCGAAGACTCACTGTGTCGCCCTTCTGTTGTCCACACCCTCTCCTATTCCAGGCTGGGCTCACGCATTCTGCATACAGAAAATTATTATTTTAGTTCATGATCACTATTTCACCTATCATTTTAATTCACTTTTTTATTAAACCTCTCAGCACACAGCTATAAGACTATCCCTATTATTAAGTTGAGACTTGATCACCGCAAAAGTCTACTGTTTACAAAGTATAGCACTGGGCACAAAATAATCGTCGTTAAAGAAAAGAACTAGTTACATATTAAAGGATTTTATATGCATACCATGCACCAATGACCACTGGCATGCCATTCTGGAAAGTTTTCAATTTCATTTGATGGGTGAAATTGTTGGAGCCTATTGCTCTAAAGTGTCACGCAGTTTAAAGGTATTGGCTGCGGATAGAATATCTCCATCAGTATGAGAAAATCCAACATGGTACAACATTCTAAAGCACATCTTGCCAGCGCTGGTAAGCCCAAAAAAGCATTGGCACAGCCAAAATGTTTGGCTTTATTGTGCTAAAATATATAAATAGCATTCAGGTATGCCTGTAAGAGTTAGCTCATTAAAAACGGATATATTGGGGTTGTGACAGAGGACAAAAAGAGGCAGAAACAGAGGACACAACAGGAAGCAACAGAAGATAAGGCAGGCTGTGAGTGAAAACAGCACAAGCAGACAATGCGAAAGAATGAGACAAGTAGCAAAAGAGCCAGTGGCACAAGAGAATGACAGCGAGATGAGACAGGCACCAACAGAGGGATGCATAAGCAGCAGCCAAAATGAAAGAGGTAGGCAACAATCATAATGAGATAGGCAGGCAGTAATGAAGAAAACAAGCATTTGCAATGCAATCGGTCATGCCTTTGGGACCTTATATGTATTCAGCTATGCAGCAGATTAGCCTGGGTGCTGAAACAACTACTGTTCTTTAACATGAAGGGAAAGTAAGAACCAAACTGCGTGAAACGCCTGGTAGAAGAACACATGGAGAAAGATATTACCTTTCAGCTGGAAATGTCATAGTCCAAAGCTCTGTTTGTAATATAACAACAGGGCCTTCAAGGGTCATATCACTGGAAATACAAGATTTGAAAACAATATTATTGTCTACGGATGCTTGTGGAAGACAATTTCTATGGACTGGAATCTAGAGAATGCTAAAGTGATTCTGGTATTTTACTGAACTCTGCTGGTCGTTTTCTATCAAGAAAGTTATTTTTTTTTTTTTTTAATTAGTTACATTTGTTAGGCTCACAAATCATCCCTACAGGGATCTCTAGGCGCCATTGCAATGTGGGAGTGGCGAGGAATTTGACTACTGAGAGAAAAGCCAGGTTTCAGGAGTTTTTTTAATGTGGTGAAGTCTGTACATGCCTGAATAGATAAAGGTAGCCTATTCCAATGGTAGGGGGACCGGAATGAGAAGGCGCTGCCTCCTTGCCTCGTTGTTCTGATGTGTTTTGGGCATAGAAGCAATCGATCACTCGACCTGAGCTGCAGCACCAGGATATATGGTTGTTGTTTCTGCCTCGGATAGAGAGGGCCCTTCCCCTGCAGGGTCTTGCATACCAGGCAGAGAAGTTTTAAGAGGGAACATTTTTTAATCAGGAGCCAGTGAAGGGAATGTAGAGAGGACTCGGAGGGGGAGTGAGGAGGAAGATTTAGTATCAATTTGGCAATTGCCAGAAAAATTAAAAATAAGAAAGTCCCTCAGCAGAAAGCAATTCTGGTATTTTCCTTACCTCTACTGGTCATTTTCTATCAATACAGTTAAATAGAGGCAGTTGAACAAGCATAACGCAATTCTGGTATTTTATTGACCTCTACTGGTCGTTTTCTATCAAGACAGTTACATAGAGTCAGTTGAACAGGAAAAAAGTCCCTAAGTGGAAGCAGACAAGTCCTAGGGCTGATCTCCTGAGCCCCCAAAGTACATACACATTTAAAGTATACACAAGGGATCTCGAATGCTCAACCTAAAAAAGGAAGTAGGAGAAGCACAAGAAGTTTACAGAATGAGACAAGGAGCAAACAAATAAATAAGACAAACATGTAAAGAAAATAATACTAGCAGAGAAGGATTGAGGAAGCACAAGCAACTAGGCCGAATGAGGCAAGCAGAGGGGAAGACAAAGAGGTAGAGCGAGCGAATTAGACAAGGAGGGCAGCGGATGAGAGAGCATAAAGTGAATGCCAAGACATGGATGAGACGGCTGGAAGCAACTGAGAGTCCTGAAGTGAATGAGAGACAGTGACAAAGAACAAGGCAGACAGAAACAGACAAAATAGGCAGACAGTGCTTATTTTGAAAGAAAAAACAAGTGCCAGGGTCCCTGCCAGGAGACCGTGGCAGATTGCAACACCATTGCTCTGCCAGCGCTTCCAGCAACAGTTCGTACACAACTTATTACCATCACATTCCTATAAGTATGATAATTCACACTATTCCAGGCCCCCAAAGCTATAACAATTACTTGTGAGGCAGGTATTAGTGTTTTTAATGTATACTGAATGAATAAACAACTGTTGTTCTGCTCATCTCTAAAGTACTCAAACAGAACCATCATGTGGCAGACTGTCATAAGTGCCGGTATGAACAATTAAGAGCCGGTGCCCAACACCAGAGACCACTGGCAAAAATGAAGCACTGTAGGTAGGCAACAATGGTGAATCAGCGAGTCATAGAAATAGACATGTTACACAAAAATAGGACTGGCACTGACAGAGAATGAGCTGTAGCAGAAGAAGAGACAACGAGAAATGGACTAAACAGACAGTGATGGAGCCATAGTAGGAGAGCATGAGAGACAGCGATAGAAAATGAGGTAGCAAGAGAATGAAAGACAGCAAGAGATGTATATGGCGTGAGAATGAAATAGGCTGAGAGTGATTGTGATGGGCTTAAAAATGTATGAGCAAGGCAGCGGAAGCCCATCAATATAGGTGTTGGAGGTGGCACCATTTTTGGGTAGAGCAGAGGTCTTCAAAGTAGGGGGTAGGCACCCCTGAGGGAGTTCTTTAGTGATCACGCGGAGCATCATGCTTTGTTTTAAGTGATAAAAAATGAGTAGCAGTAAGCCACTTTGTAATGGGCCTTCACCAACATCTTTTGTCATTTATATTCTGACAAGGAGTATGTGTAAAAGGGATAACAGAACTTAACTACAATGTCTAATAAATATGTTTAACAAGACCTCAGCTGTGGAGAGAGAATCTGTATGCCTGGCCTGACATAATAACATTACAATATGCTTACATGCAGGACTTCACTATGAAAACAGTCCAACAAACAGCCCTGAGCGTTACCATGTTATTGTGTTTCTCACAGCACCTAAAGGAGCATTTGTATTATTATTTATTTTCAGGCAAGAGAGTAATTTTGAGTTTTCTAGCAAACTTTTTATGTTGAATATCAAAGGTACTACGGATATTCAATGAATGGCTTTTTCTTGCATGCCTTAACCCAGTGGATATTACAATGTATTGACCATTACAACACATCATAATACCGTGCAGGGCTTTACCATGCAATGCAGTGGTATCTTTCTATCCATCCATGTACCCATCCATCCATCTATTTATTTTTAAAGTTTTATATAGCGCGAACAAGATCCCATAAGATATCAGAGTGCTTTACATCTATCTATCTATCTGTCTGTCTGTCTGTCTGTCTGTCTGTCTGTCTGTCTGTCTATCTGTCTGTCTGTCTGTCTGTCTGTCTGTCTGCCTGTCTGTCTGTCTATGTTATAGTAAGATGTTGACATAAAGTAAAACTAACATTTAAAAACAACATTGAAATTCACCAGTTTTAGTTTACTGAGATAACTATATCTTGTCTCCCCACCATACACTGCATATGACTTCACGTATTTGATCACTCTTGACAAGTTAAATGGCATTATTGATGATGACATCTCAATTGACATCATGCTGCTTTAAGTGTCGTTTTTCCAGTGAATATCTAGGTTTTTCTAATATAAGCTAAAATCTTATTACCATACCTAACCATAATGTAAATTTAACCTTTGTTCTTTTGAGTGAATTTGCATTTAAAAAAAACAAAACATAAAATAGGTTCTTTTTACCATACCTAATTAGAACATCACTTTAACCTTTGTTTTTTTAGTGAATTTCTGGGATTTGTAACCATATTCACCCAACACCTCCACTGATCACAGCTTTTGGCCAATCCCCTGTCTTACATGGCTGACCAACCCTCAACACTGCACACAGGCTTCAGCCGTGAGTGGCAGGGGTTTGAGTGCGCCCATGGGTTGCCAACTGACTTATGCATGGTGTGGGGTTGTGGCTGGGCCCTGCACACAAACCCCCTGTGGGTGGCCAATCCCCTGGTTCCAGGTCAGGGCTTGCCTGGTGATATTTGATATGGGCTTGCGGAGAGTGTGGCCTATCCAGCCCCAGTGTATTTTCATGATTTCTTCATGAGCAGGGAGTTGGAAGGTCTGCTGCCGGATGTATGTCGTTTCAACGCATGCTTTTACCACGCATGCCTTTACAACGCGGGGATTACAATGCAAGTCGTTACAACGACTTGCATTGGGGGGCGCTGGATAGTGGAATAGTTTAATTTTCTATTCCAACTCCAGTCCCCGTGGATAGTAGGGAAGGTGTTGGATAGAAAATTAAACTATTTCCTATCCAACAGCGCCCTCCAGCGAAAGCCGTTGTAACGACTTTCGTTGTAATTCCTGTGTTGTAATGGTAGTGCGGGGTAAAAGTTTCGTTGTAAACGATATTCCCCCTGCTGCCATAAGTCGTTTTTACTGATGGTGTTTGGTCAGCGGATTTAGAGGATTTTTCTCAGACAGGTGTTGAGGAAGGTCTGGACTTTGTTGGCGGTGGTCACTGTTATCCTCCAAGTTTCTGCTCCATACGGAATGACCAATTTAATTTTGGTGTTAAAAAGCCTGATATTGTTTTGCAGCATTAGGTCCTTGGAGCTCCTTCTTTAGCTGAAGAAAGGTACCCCTTTGTTTTGCCAATTCCTGCCTTGACATCGGCGCCTGTGCAGCCCTGCTAGTCTATGACACTGTCCAGGTAGCTGATGGCCTCAACCTCATCCAGTGCATCACTTGCTAGCCTTCAGGTTCTTGGTTTTACCCCTGTGGATGTTGGGGCCAAGTTGTGCTGATGTGGCTGCAATTTTGTTGATCTTCTTTTGCATCTGCAGATGGGTATGGGAGTATAGGGTTAGGTCATCTGCAAGTCCAGGTTGTCGAGCTGTGTCCAAGGAGTCCACTTGATCCTATTCCTTCACCTTACTGTGGATGTTTTCATGATTCAGTTTATGGCCCGCTGGAAGAGAAAAGGTGAGAGCAAACAACTCTAGCCGACTCTGGTTCTCATTTTGAGGGCTTCATAAGTTGTCTTCCCTGGACTATCTTGCAGGTTATTCTCTCGTAAGATGTTTCTTATAAGTTTAGCTGGAAACAGTAGTGGTGGGCAAGTTTACAAAGGGTCTCTCTATTCACACTGTCAAATGCCTTCTCATTGTTGATGAAGTTGACATAGAGGGGGAGTTCCATTCCATTAACTGCTCAATGATGATGCACAGTGTTGAATTCTGGTCTGTGCAGGATCTAACTTTGCGGAAGCCAGCTTGCTGGTCTCGCAGCTGAACATACACGTCCTTTATTCTGTTCAGGATGATCTTGTTGAACTCTTTGCCTTGGGTTGATAGAAGAGGTATCTCTCTGTTGTTTGTGAGTCTACTCAGGTCACCTTTCTTGGGGATCTTGATCAGATATCCCTCCTTCCAGTCTGACAGCTCTTTTTCCTCTTCCTAGATCCTTCCAAATATGGATTAGAGCAGGTCTACTGATGTTTCAATGTCTGCATGCAGTGCCTCTACATAAATATTGTCAAATCTTGCTGCCTTCTCATTTCTCAGAAGTTTGATGGCGTGAGTTTTTTTCTTCCTTTGTTGGTCTTCTGCAGTCAATTGGCAATTCCTTGTCAGCTGGCTGTATGTATGGTGGAGATCCACCCATCTTCGTTGTTACCCAATATTGTCTTCCCTACTTTGGCTTTAACATCTCTTTCTGGCTTGCTGTATCTGCTGGAGAGTTTCCTTGTTATGCTATAGAGTACTTTTAAGTGTCACTGTGTAACATATATACATATATGCACTGAAAAACCCCACAGGTCAAGGTGACGTTATAGTTAGGAATTGTAATATTATGTTACTTTAAATACATTTAAAAATCTTGGAAATTTACTGAAAAAAACAAAGGTTAAAGGGACGTTATAGTTAGGTGAAAATGATGCCATTTTAAACAAACAAAACCAAACAAAACCACTGAAATTCACTAGTTATAGTTATCTCAAGTAACTATAACTCACGCTCTAAAGTAACTATAACTCGTGCTCCACCATGCAGAGTTTGTTCATCAATGATGTAATTTCAAATGTTGCAGTAATATTATGAATGATGTTATACAACATGTTATGAGTGATGTTTTATGTGAGGTAATTAGCAGTGCATGACAAAGGTGCAAGTTATAGTTACTTTTGGGCATGAGTTATAGTTTCTTAACGCAACAGACGAGAAGTGAAAGCAAATGAGGAAAAAAGCATCATAGTGTGACAGGCAGCTCCAGCGAATAAGTTAGAAATTGAAGAAAAAGACAGACAGCTGAAAATGAGAACGCGTCAGAGAATGAAACAGTGACACGCAATAAGAGAGAAACATAAAGCATGTGAGATGCAGCAAAGATGAGGTATTCAAAAGCAACAAGAGAAATAATGGCACAGATAGAAACACTTTAGACTCACATGAGTAAATAAAGTCAGCAGCAAAATAGCATATGTCAAGCTGGTCTCTCTTATTCACTAACACCTGCAAATGTCCTATTTCCACAAGTGTAATTGAAGTTGCTTAAAATTCTATGCTAAGACAGTAAAGCAATCTAAGTGGCAGATGGAGAAAAACAGGCATTGCCAGCACAACATGGAAGTGAGCCAACATGGAAATAATTGGGCACTTGGCGTGGTGGTGGGTGTTGAAATATGGACAGCCAGACCCCAATATGACCATCCAAATTCTCGAGAGATTGTACTTTTAGCTGCTCTCCTGGAAGACTTTGAGGTAAGACCTATGGTCAGGCTGCCAGAGAGCACAAAAAAGCCAAGAATATATCTAGGATTGTTTCTGGTTCAGCAAATGCCTTAAAAAGTGCCTGCTACAGTAAAAAAAAAATAAAGAAGGATTGCTTTATGTATGGAATGCATGTTTGAGATTATGAACTGAATGTGACAATAACTGTGGTGATTAAGTGTACTTTTGAAATGAAAAATATTCCCTCATGCATTTCAATGGAATCACTTGCCAAGAGGCAGAACACAACACAAAAAAAACAATATCATGAGGTGAGAGATATTTAATCCTCTGAAGTCCACAGTATGCATGTTTTTATTTTAAGAAGAGCAGTGACAAACGATCTGGTCGACAGTTGTATTGTCAAGCAAATTGTAAAACGTGGTGGTGTGACATCAGAGACTTTTTATGGCATACGAATAACTGTTCATTTCAATTTATGTTGGACAGTGATTCTTAACCTTTTAACTTTGGCGGACCCTGCATGAATCACTACTGGATGCTGGGGACCTCCACTTAAGCAATTTCTACGATTGAACCTCAAAATACTATACCAGAACATGTATACATCAAATAACAGATACCCACATTATGAAAAGTTTTTAATTCAGAACAAAAAATAGACAAAAATCCAACATTTTATTGTAGTAGACGTTTTTCAAAATTTAGTTTATTGCTAAAACGCAAAGTCATATGCTAAACTCTAGTGTATCACTTTGTCTTTTTTTGCTTCAAATGCATGCTATCTTTTTGCCAACACATGCCATTGATGCTTCAGGTGAGGCCACCAATAGTCCATATTAGATTCTGTTGCTGTACTTTAGTTGAACCCACAATTTCCAGTTTAAAACTTCTACACACCAAATGTTTTAAAACTTTCAATTTTGCTTTTTTTATATATGACTTACTAAACTGCTAATTCCTAGGCAGCGTCACATCCCCCTCTTGAGGTGTTGCATACCCCAGGTTAAGAACCATTGATCTAGGATAAGTGTTATCATGGTGCATGTAGATTCATGCAATTTCTGTAGGTGTAAGGGGTTTGTAGAAACCTAATGTGCATTCCCCAAGTCTCCCTTATTTCTGCTACAGCTATTGACTCAAGAAGGTTTCTATGATGCCATCACATAGCAAAACCCTCTCTTTGCTCACCTTTAAGCATTTTAGAGGTCACAAGATCGCTCATGCATTTAGAATCAAGCACTTTAACCTAATTTATACCTGAAAAAATCACACACCCAAAAGTTACAAGAATGCAAAACAAAGTGGTGAGAACATCCAAGTGAAAGTGCTAGTAGTGACTTTCCACATGTTTGTGGAAGTCTCTGCCACCGTGGTGGAGACTTCCCAATAAAAAGCAATAGTGAAGTTAAAAACAAATACTTTACAATTTTTAAGATATATATTTTATAATTAAAACAAATTAAACCACATTTCCCAAACTCTTATTCACTTATGACTTGACAGCAACAAGAGATAACACTCTGACACTTAAAAGATAAACAGATTTATATGTTAACCTATTTTAATTTTTCAGATTTTATTTAAATATTCTTGTATTAAATAAATTAAAATGCTCATTCCATTCCTTCTTACAGTACTATGTTGAATGTGTCACAATCTTAAAATTCATCTATAATTTTATGTCTGATTTAATTATAACAGATTTAATTATCATTTACAATATGTTGTATTAATTTATGTGTATTAAAACAATGAACATTTAAAAAATATTTAAGAATGATAATAACATTTATTTAAATCAAGTTTTATATGAAATGGTTAATTTAATATATTTTATATATTCTCTAAGTGTTAATGTTATGCCCTGCCTCTACTGATCTCTATAGTGGTGTTTTGTCGTACCGGTCCTTGACTTACTCCAAGGCTTGCCTGGAGTACATTTGAGCCTGTTTTATTCCCGGTATTACTGTAGTAGATTTAATGTGAATTTCAATCTTGTTACTTTTTGTGGGCGTGTATTTTGTATTAGCATATTTCTTCCTAAGCCCCTCCTTTAATTTGCCTTAACCCATCCCCTATTTTGCGGTAATTCCTCTGCTTTTTTTTACCCCTCTCCCTTGTCCTTTCTACATTTACTACTAAATCCTATACTTAAGTGTGCAGAGATCTCCCCTACCTGGACAGAGATCTTGTTATGGAAAATATAGGAGAGGTGAAGACAGAGATCTCCGGCCAGAGGTTTGCAAATTGCATTAAGGACTACATAAGCTAGTACTTCTTTGGATACTCCAAAATAGCTTTGGATTGGTAACAAGACCTTAAAGTATATTTAAAAACCTCTGAAATTCAATTAACTTAAATTACAGTCATGGTTGAAGATTAAAACTGAAAAAACACTGAAATTCCTCGGGCAAGGTTAGGTTTGTAAACCATACTGACCTTAAATCACACACCAAATGCAGTGCTTATGAACTCACACAATTTATACCAATAAGTAACAGCTAAAGGCACAACAACAGAAGACAACCAAACATAGTAAGCCAATATAATATACCACATTTTTGGTCATCTCACTGATAGTGGTAATGATAATGTGATACACAATCTCACCTGTAATATTGTTTGTCATTTGTAATTGCATCTGTTGCATCAAGGGTGAGGTAATAAGCATTTCATTTGGTGTGTGACTTGTACAGCTGTTGTGAAAGTTATGGTTTGCCCCCCAGTGTACGCATTTCCCAAATGTTTTTTTAGACTGGAGTTAGAATATAAACCTGAGCTCCAAAAATGTATGCACTTTCCCCAATAGATTGGAGCTAGAATAGTAAATCTGTTATTCCCATGTATGCACTTTCGCCAGTGTTTGTTAGTCTGCTGTTAGATTAGTAAATGTGACCGTTCCACCAATGTATGCACTCTCCCCAAAGTTGTTAGACAGGAGCTCCAATGTTACATCAGATCTCCCACTCCCTTGCAATGTATTCATTTTCCTAATGTTTGTAGGATTACAGATTATTAGACCAGTGTATTTGAATTGTTTTCTATTAGTTTACTTTGTGATGGTTTTGGATTGGAGATAGATTAATATATGTTACTGGAATTCCTTATAAGATAGTTAAAGCATATTTATTTACAAATCTGTATTTTTAAATGTAGTTCCTTTTATTATATTTCTATAGTGTTTTTTTAAATTATTTTCTCATTCTCAAAATGTTGTTACATATGCTAAGAAATCATTTATATTGGTTTAAACATTTTAAATATGTTTTTATATTTCTTAAATGCATTTATAGTGTTACTTGTTTTATATTTATATTGTATAACAAGCATTAATGATATATTTTTACAAAAATATTTGTTTTTTTAAAATACATTTATACATTGTTAAATTAGTTTTATTATATGTTGTTCAAAATTATTTTAAAGTTATATGCATTTACGAGCATCTTTAGTGTTCATAAACTGATGCTCATATGTTATTTTTCATGTCATATAGTTTTTTAACATAATAACTGTTTTAACAAGTACTTTAACTTTTATTTAAGTTATAATAATGTTTATTACAATTAAATACATATGCTTACCAGCATCATGTCAGTGTTCTGGACCACAATATTTAGGTAGTTGATATTTTTGTATTTTACATAACAAGTATGTTAAATCTTATGGCTATTGCAATTTTCTCAACAATATTTCTGTACCACAGTGTTTTTGTAGTCGATATTCTTGTATAAAGTGTCAAAGAGAAAAGGGCCTCTGCACCAAAGTTGATATTCTCGCTTGTTATTTGCTGATACATCTTTTTATCCCTTATCACATTGAGATAGGGCAGTCATGACAAAATGTAATAGCTCTTCATGAAAGCCACAAATGCACTCAATGTCTGTATGATTTCGTTTTGTTACATCCATCCCAGTTGTCATGGAACCAATCCTTGGTAGAGTGAAAAGTCTACTGTCTTGTGGTATTGCCCATAGTCATTAAGTAGGGCTGTGTCAATGTTTTTCCAATGCATTGCACGCCAACACTTGTCTTTGGGCCTCAGATCGGTAAATGGTCAAAATATCGATTCCAAAATATAGACAAACCAAAATATCGAGTCCAAAATATAGAATGGACAAAATATCGAATGGACAGAATATAGACTTCAAAAATATCGTTTTGAAGGTAAATAATGTAATATCGATTTTAAAAATATAGACAGTCATAATATCCAAGTACATAATATAGTTTATTAAAAATATCGAATTTTTATAATATCGAATATTTTAAAGTGTTTTTATGTTAGTATATGTGTGAAAAGTGTATATATTTTTGTAAATTATTTTAAGTAATTAATTTTATGTTATTTAATTATTGTGTAATTTAATTCTGTAGCGGGTTGTGGGTTTATAGGGGAATAGGGTGGGAAGTAATTTAATTATAATTAATTAAATATGTTAATTAATTACTTGGTATTTATTTAGAATAAATTGTTAATTATTTTTAATTGGTAATTAATTAATTCCTAATTGATAATTATTTTTGATTAATTGATTAATTGATAATTATGTGAATTAAATTAATTCATTTTCTGTAGCGGGTTGTGGGCTTATAGGGGAATAGGGTGGGAAGTAATTTAATTAGAATTAATTAAATATGTTAATTAATTAATTGGTATTTATTTTGATTACATTTTAAAATAATTTTTAAATGGTAATTAATTAATTCTTAAATGATTATTTTTTTATTAATTGATTAATTGATAATTATGTGAATAATATTAATTTTTTTCTGTAGGGATTGTAGGTTTAAAGGGGAATAGGGTGGGAAGGAATTTAATTATAAATAATTAAATATGTTAATTAATTTATTGGTATTTATTTTGAACAAATTGTTAATTAATTTTAAATTGATAAATAATTAATTGTTAATTGATAATTAGTTTTTATTAATTGATTAATTGATAATTATGTGAATTATATTAATTTATTTTCACTAGAATGGGAATAGTAAAATTTACCCCTATGCTATCCAACGCTTTCCCTACTGTTGCACTCTCTGGAGTAGGAATAGTAATTTTTACCCCTACGCTATCCAACGCTTTCCCTACTGTTGCACTCTCTGGAGTGGTAATAATAATTTTTACCCCTACGCTATCCAACGCTTTCCCTACTGTTGCACTCTCTGGAGTGGGAATAGTAATTTTTACCCCTACGCTATCCAACGCTTTCCCTACTGTTGCACTCTCTGGAGTGGGAATAGTAATTTTTACCCCTACGCTATTCAACGCTTTCCCTACTGTTGCACTCTCTGTTGTGGGAATAGTAAATTTTACCCATACGCTATCCAACGCTTTCTCTACTGTTGCACTCTCTGGAGTGGGAATAGTCATTTTTACCCATATGCTATCCAACGTTTTCCCTACTGTTGCACTCTCTGGAGTGGGAATAGTAATTTTTACCCCTGCGCTATCCAACGCTTTCCCTACTGGTGCACTCTCTGGAGTGGGAATAGTCATTTTTACCCCTACGCTATCCAACGCTTTCCCTACTGTTGCACTCTCTGGAGTGGGAGTAGTAATTTTTACTCCTACGCTATCCAACGCTTTCCCTACTGTTGCACTCTCTGGAGTGGGAATAGTCATTTTTACCCCTACGCTATCCAACGCTTTCCCTACTGTTGCACTCTTTGGATTGGGAATAGTAATTTTTACCTCTACGCTATCCAACGCTTTCCCTACTGTTGCACTTCCAGGAGTGGGAATAGTAATTTTTACACCTCCGCTATCCTACGGTAATAATATTGTGTCTTTTTTATTCATATTATGTTAATATATATATGTTTTAACAGATATGATTGTATTTTTTTTATATAAGTTAAATTAGTTATTTAATAATTTTAAGGTAATTTAAGTATTTTTAAGTATATTTGAGCTATTTTTTTAATTTTACATTAATTTTAAGAAATTCGATATTTTTATAATGTATATATATATAAACGATATTTTGGGGTCGATATTTTGGTACTTACCTGTTTGTAGATAGGAATTCGATATTTTGTCTGTCTATATTTTGGAATCTATATTTTGGGTAGTCTATATTTTGTCCCTCAATATTTAGTCAGTGATCCCCTCAGATCATATGTTGTCATATGTCCAAGGCTTACTGAATATTTATGACCCAACATTTGTTTGTGCAAAGAAATTTCCAGCCCTCACTGTTTTCTTCTAGATTTCCAGCTTGACCTTGGATTGCCTCCTTACTCCCTCATGTTCGCTCAAGGCCGTGTCGAATAGATACTCAGGATTTGCAGCCTGCGCGAACTTGGATCGCTTTCTCAGCCTCATGTTTTCTTCAGGCCCACTATAGACCTAAAAAATGCACATCTCCTCCTTGTAGACAACATCCAGATTAGGTTGCCTTATAAAGAGGCAAGAGTATTCTTTTACCATGAATTCACTCCCGCTAGGGTTTCAGAAGATTGTATCTTTGACATCCTTCAGAAGATCCCTAAACATCTACATGTTGTAAACCAAAGGACAGCAATATATCAAGAAGACCCATCTCTAGAGGCCGAATGCAGGAAGTGTGTGCACTATAAGTTGGATCAGTTAATCTTATTCAGTCAGGTGTTGGAGTACTCTGGATGGCAATAATAGGAGTGCCAAGATCACTATGGGCCCAATTCACAGAACTAGCTTAAGAAAAATCCTAAACTTACTACCATTTTCAGATTCACAGAAGGCACTTACTCATTTTGGTATTCACAGAAGACACTTACTCATTTCGGTATTCACAGAAGTTAGGAATGCCTTCTGTGAATACCGAAAGTCTTAAAATTAGGATTTTTCTCAGTTTAGTAGTAGTAAAGTTGAGAAAAATTATAATTTTTGTTATTCACGGAAGGCGTTTAGGAGTCCTAAAGTTAGGAGTCCTAACTTTACTACTACTAAATTGAGAAAAATCCTAATTTTAAGACTTTCGGTATTCACAGAAGGCATTTAGGAGTCCTAAAGTTAGGACTCCTAACTTCTGTGAATACCGAAATGAGTAAGTGCCTTCTGTGAATACCAAAATGAGTAAGTGCCTTCTGTGAATACCAAAATGATAGTAAGTTTAGGATTTTGTCTTAAGTTAGTTCTGTGAATCGGGCCCTGACTCTCTTACTCTTGTTTTTCACCAAAGTGAAAGCTCTACCACTGTTGATCTACCCAATCTTTGACTCCATACTTGCAGCATGTGGCCAGAAAATTCTAGCTCCACCCCCCCCCCCCAGCGCCTTGAGACCCTCCGGGTAAGTAGTGCGCTCTATAAATATCCTTGATTGATTGATTGATTGATTGTTTGCTTTATGCCCTAGGTTACTTGTGGCCATGTGTCAATTCCCACACAAGAACACTAAGGTTTTGTGATTGTGAAAGCTGGCTCCCCTTATCTGTTTGTTTTTGGGTCCCAATAGAGGGAGGAGGAGGATCTGTATACAGTTAGATATGTGCCCTGACTAGAACTTTCTTTTGAATAGAATTCCTGTTACAGAGCGACTCCCAACATGAGCCGTCTTTTTGGCTATGATGAAACAAACATTGACAAAGCCAATAGATCACGCCTATTAAAACCTATAGGTTTTGCTGATATTTTCAGACATGACATGTTGTACTGCATTGTGGCTGTTGTACAGCATGGCTACTAAAAAAATGTGTGATGGCACAGCCACTGTGGCATTTTACTGGCATGCTCATGCATTCACCATGCACGTGCAGGCCAACAAAATGATGTGGGTGTTTTGTTTCCTTTTTATTTACAGATCCAAGTTGAATTGGTAAATAAAAAGAAAGGAGCAACAATGTAGTTTTAAAATGCAGCATGAAAGTGCTTAAAACATGCAAAAGAAGACGAGATTGCGGAAGTGGTTTGGAGAGGTGGTGGGGGAGAAGCAACACTGCAGACGGGGTAGAATTAACTCTGAGAGACAAGCAAGACAAGTGAAACGAAAGAGAGCAATGTGGATTGCACTGTGTTGTTGTCTTTGCAATACTGAATTGGAGATCCACAGTATCTTACAGATTTCTTTTAAAAAACAGTTTTATTGTTTGCTAGCTCATCTATTTTACTGCTCTACACTAATTGACATATAATCGCTGCTAGCTTTTGCTGCTATTTTTGTGGGATGATTGATTATTTTGGGGGAGTTTTTGCAGCTTTTAAAAAGATACAATTTTTTACTCATAAGGGGAATTGTTTTGCTGGGGGCATTTTCTTGTCAGGAGATGCTACTTGGGATCATCATTTTGGGGGAATTTAGCATCAACTTGTGTCAAGACCACTTACTAGTGCCAGCGCTTCTACAGGTACAAAAGGGGGTGGTGATGGACGGAGCATCTGAACCAATCAAACACTCACACCCAGTCAAAAGATCTGGGTTTGATCCATCACCGTTCTTTAGCCCACTCTGCCACCCCAGTTCAGACATGGCTATATGCAAATCATTCTGACCCTGTGCCTCATGGGAACAGTCCAGCCTGAACTGCCAAGCCATGCCTTCCCTGGACTGGACACAAGCTTCCGAGGACCGGTTTCTGGCATTACAGCAGTCTTCAGCCCGGCTTGCTTGAATACAGTGGCAAAGTGAGCAAGGGACTCACGTCTGAGCATACCCTGCCACACTTATGGCAGCCAAAGCGGGTACAAAAGGGGGTGGTGATGGACGGAGCATCTGAACCAATCAAACACTCACACCCAGTCAAAAGATCTGGGTTTGATCCATCACCGTTCTTTAGCCCACTCTGCCACCCCAGTTCAGACATGGCTATATGCAAATCAGTCTGACCCTGTGCCTCATGGGAACAGTCCAGCCTGAACTGCCAAGCCATGCCTTCCCTGGACCGGAAACAAGCTTCCGAGGACCGGTTTCTGGCATTACAGCCGTCTTTAGCCCGGCTTGCTTGAATCCAGTGGCAAAGTGAGCAAGGGACTCACGTCTGAGCATACCCTGCCACACTTATGGCGGCCAAAGCGGTACAAAAGGGGGTGGTGATGGACGGAGCATCTGAACCAATCAAACACTCACACCCAGTCAAAAGATCTGGGTTTGACCCATCACCGTTCTTTAGCCCACTCTGCCACCCCAGTTCAGACATGGCTATATGCAAATCAGTCTGACCCTGTGCCTCACGGGAACAGTCCAGCCCGAACTGCCAAGCCATGCCTTCCCTGGACCGGAAACCAGCTTCCGAGGACCGGTTTCTGGCATAACAGCCGTCTTCAGCCCGGCTTGCTTGAATCCAGTGGCAAAGTGAGCAAGGGGCTCACGTCTGAGCATACCCTGCCACACTTATGGCGACCAAAGCTGTACAAAAGGGGGTGGTGATGGACGGAGCATCTGAACCAATCAAACACTCACACCCAGTCAAAAGATCTGGGTTTGATCCATCACCGTTCTTTAGCCCACTCTGCCACCCCAGTTCAGACATGGCTATATGCAAATCAGTCTGACCCTGTGCCTCATGGGAACAGTCCAGCCCGAACTGCCAAAACCATGCCTTCCCTGGACCGGAAACAAGCTTCCGAGGACCGGTTTCTGGCATTACAGCCGTCTTCAGCCCGGCTTGCTTGAATCCAGTGGCAGAGTGAGCAAGGGACTCACGTCTGAGCATACCCTGCCACACTTATGGCGGCCAAAGCGGTTCAAAAGGGGGTGGTGATGGACGGAGCATCTGAACCAATCAAACACTCACACCCAGTCAAAAGATCTGGGTTTGATCCATCACCGTTCTTTAGCCCACTCTGCCACCACAGTTCAGACATGGCTATATGCAAATCAGTCTGACCCTGTGCCTCATGGGAACAGTCCAGCCCGAACTGCCAAGCCGTGCCTTCCCTGGACCGGAAACAAGCTTCCGAGGACCGGTTTCTGGCATTACAGCAGTCTTCAGCCCGGCTTGCTTGAATACAGTGGCAAAGTGAGCAAGGGACTCACGTCTGAGCATACCCTGCCACACTTATGGCGGCCAAAGCGGGTACAAAAGGGGGTGGTGATGGACGGAGCATCTGAACCAATCAAACACTCACACCCAGTCAAAAGATCTGGGTTTGATCCATCACCGTTCTTTAGCCCACTCTGCCACCCCAGTTCAGACATGGCTATATGCAAATCAGTCTGACCCTGTGCCTCATGGGAACAGTCCAGCCCGAACTGCCAAGCCATGCCTTCCCTGGACCGGAAACAAGCTTCCGAGGACCGGTTTCTGGCATTACAGCCGTCTTCAGCCCGGCTTGCTTGAATCCAGTGGCAAAGTGAGCAAGGGACTCACGTCTGAGCATACCCTGCCACACTTATGGCGGCCAAAGCGGTACAAAAGGGGGTGGTGATGGACGGAGCATCTGAACCAATCAAACACTCACACCCAGTCAAAAGATCTGGGTTTGACCCATCACCGTTCTTTAGCCCACTCTGCCACCCCAGTTCAGACATGGCTATATGCAAATCAGTCTGACCCTGTGCCTCATGGGAACAGTCCAGCCCGAACTGCCAAGCCATGCCTTCCCTGGACCGGAAACCAGCTTCCGAGGACCGGTTTCTGGCATAACAGCCGTCTTCAGCCCGGCTTGCTTGAATCCAGTGGCAAAGTGAGCAAGGGGCTCACGTCTGAGCATACCCTGCCACACTTATGGCGACCAAAGCGGTACAAAAGGGGGTGGTGATGGACGGAGCATCTGAACCAATCAAACACTCACACCCAGTCAAAAGATCTGGGTTTGATCCATCACCGTTCTTTAGCCCACTCTGCCACCCCAGTTCAGACATGGCTATATGCAAATCAGTCTGACCCTGTGCCTCATGGGAACAGTCCAGCCCGAACTGCCAAAACCATGCCTTCCCTGGACCGGAAACAAGCTTCCGAGGACCGGTTTCTGGCATTACAGCCGTCTTCAGCCCGGCTTGCTTGAATCCAGTGGCAGAGTGAGCAAGGGACTCACGTCTGAGCATACCCTGCCACACTTATGGCGGCCAAAGCGGTTCAAAAGGGGCTGGTGATGGACGGAGCATCTGAACCAATCAAACACTCACACCCAGTCAAAAGATCTGGTTTTGATCCATCACCGTTCTTTAGCCCACTCTGCCACCACAGTTCAGACATGGCTATATGCAAATCAGTCTGACCCTGTGCCTCATGGGAACAGTCCAGCCCGAACTGCCAAGCCATGCCTTCCCTGGACCGGAAACAAGCTTCCGAGGACCGGTTTCTGGCATTACAGCCGTCTTCAGCCCGGCTTGCTTGAATCCAGTGGCAAAGTGAGCAAGGGACTCACGTCTGAGCATACCCTGCCACACTTATGGCGGCCAAAGCGGTACAAAAGGGGGTGGTGATGGACGGAGCATCTGAACCAATCAAACACTCACACCCAGTCAAAAGATCTGGGTTTGACCCATCACCGTTCTTTAGCCCACTCTGCCACCCCAGTTCAGACATGGCTATATGCAAATCAGTCTGACCCTGTGCCTCATGGGAACAGTCCAGCCCGAACTGCCAAGCCATGCCTTCCCTGGACCGGAAACCAGCTTCCGAGGACCGGTTTCTGGCATAACAGCCGTCTTCAGCCCGGCTTGCTTGAATCCAGTGGCAAAGTGAGCAAGGGGCTCACGTCTGAGCATACCCTGCCACACTTATGGCGACCAAAGCGGTACAAAAGGGGGTGGTGATGGACGGAGCATCTGAACCAATCAAACACTCACACCCAGTCAAAAGATCTGGGTTTGATCCATCACCGTTCTTTAGCCCACTCTGCCACCCCAGTTCAGACATGGCTATATGCAAATCAGTCTGACCCTGTGCCTCATGGGAACAGTCCAGCCCGAACTGCCAAAACCATGCCTTCCCTGGACCGGAAACAAGCTTCCGAGGACCGGTTTCTGGCATTACAGCCGTCTTCAGCCCGGCTTGCTTGAATCCAGTGGCAGAGTGAGCAAGGGACTCACGTCTGAGCATACCCTGCCACACTTATGGCGGCCAAAGCGGTTCAAAAGGGGGTGGTGATGGACGGAGCATCTGAACCAATCAAACACTCACACCCAGTCAAAAGATCTGGTTTTGATCCATCACCGTTCTTTAGCCCACTCTGCCACCACAGTTCAGACATGGCTATATGCAAATCAGTCTGACCCTGTGCCTCATGGGAACAGTCCAGCCCGAACTGCCAAGCCATGCCTTCCCTGGACCGGAAACAAGCTTCCGAGGACCGGTTTCTGGCATTACAGCCGTCTTCAGCCCGGCTTGCTTGAATCCAGTGGCAAAGTGAGCAAGGGACTCACGTCTGAGCAAACCCTGCCACACTTATGGCGGCCAAAGCAGTACAAAAGGGGGTGGTGATGGACGGAGCATCTGAACCAATCAAACACTCACACCCAGTCAAAAGATCTGGGTTTGATCCATCACCGTTCTTTAGCCCACTCTGCCACCCCAGTTCAGACATGGCTATATGCAAATCAGTCTGACCCTGTGCCTTATGGGAACAGTCCAGCCCGAACTGCCAAGCCATGCTTTCCCTGGACCGGAAACCCTGCCATAAGTGTGGCAGGGTATGCTCAGACGTAAGTCCCTTGCTCACTTTGCCACTGGTTTCAAGCAAGCCGGGCTGAAGACGGCTGGAATGCCAGAAACCGGTCCTCTGAAGCTTGTTTCCGGTCCAGGAAAGGCATGGCTTGGCAGTTCGGGCTGGACTGTTCCCATGAGGCACAGGGTCCGACTGATTTGCATATAGCCATGTCTGAACTGGGGTGGCAGAGTGGGCTAAAAAACGGTGATGGATCAAACCCAGATGTTTTGACTGGGTGTGAGTGTTTGATTGGTTCAGATGCTCCGTCCATCTCCTCTACCTGAACGCTGAACTGCCTCTCTCTGTAGGAATTACAATATAGATAGATAGTCTTTGAAAAACTCCTTCTATACAGCGTCAGAGCTTGGTTGAAGAAGAAGGGAACCTTCGCTAGAAAGGTTTTTTAACCAAGAGAATGAATTTCGTTAGTTGTTCAGAATTCTCAAATTAACTCTATAATCAGTGCCTTTAAGTATCTAGTCTTACTGTCCTTTTTCAAGTGATGACAGGTCGTCTTCTGAAGTCTTGAGTCGCCAAATAATTTGTCCTCTATCATCAGGAAATAACCGGGATACACTAGTCTTTAGTAACTGAAAACTCTTGGTGTGTACACCGCTCCTCACTAAGGGTAGCCCAAAAATATAGTTCTTCTAGCACTGAGCACGTGCCAAGGAACACAAGAAATTCTCCTCAGAGCAGGGGCGAAACAGAAATGCTGTTCTCCTCACAGAAGTTCAGTTGAAGTGTGAAGATTCTATAGCCCGCGCTCTTCAAAAATACTGTCAGGGTGTAAGGATCAGAACAACTAGAACGCTGACGTCAGACTGCATGGCGGCCGCCATGCTGGGTGAGTGTTGGCTTCTCTGAAACCATATGGTGCATAAGTCTTTGTAACAGAAGTCAAGCTTGTGGATGGCGCTTTAGCCAACGAGGTTACAGGGCTATATTGCATCTTATCAGACCAAGTGGTTCTACCCATGTAAAAGCGATCCCCCCTTCAAAGAACTCCCTCCCACAGAAGGTTTGTTTGGAAAGTTACTATGGAGTTGTCTGATGAGTCTTGGAGCATGGACATTTTGGAGGAGTGTGGCTCAATGGTTAGAGCGGCAGACCCTGATGCAGAGGTCTAGCCCGGGACCAGGGTTCAATTCCCCGCCTCGGCGGGTCTTGGGCTAAAATTCCACGGACCTGATAATTCTCGCCTCGGTGCCTATTCCAATCATGGAGTCCCACTCTGCAACTCTGGGCAATAGCTTGCTTAATCTCCACAACGGCCCCCACAACGCTAAGGATGCCTGGCCTCCACCTTGGGGGTGCCCAGGAGTGGACACCTCACAGGGAAAGCCAGGATGGGTTCCACAGCGGTATTCGTACAAGCGCCTTGAGACCCTTGCGGGTGAGTAGTGCGCTATACAAGTATCAATTTACATTTTACATTTACATTTACATTTTCAGAGGGCTCCCAGGATCTTTCTTCTGGACCAAAACCCTTCCAGTCCACAAGATAAAGTAGTCTCCTTCCTTTTTAGTTTTGAATCCAGGATTCTACTTATTTCATGTTCTAAATGTGAGTGAATTTCAACTGGACCTCTAGGGGTCGTAATCCTGACATTAGGGTGACTCTTTTTAGTAGGGATACATGGAAAACTGGATGAACCTTCACCTGGGAAGGCAAAGCAAGTTTGACTGTCACTGGATTCATGCTCTTGCTAACTTTAAAGGGTCCTAAATATCTGTGTTGGAATTGCTTGTTCCTCTTAAGATGTAAATGTTGAGTAGACAGCCAAACTTTGTCTCCTTTTGAATAACTGGAATTTCTTCTCCTCTTTTGGTCTGCGTATTTCTTGTAAGATACCTTAGTTTTAGTCAAGCATTCCCTAGGTGAGTTGTAAGTCTCTTTAATTCTTTTACTTAGATCAACCACTGCTGGAACTGAGTCATCAGATTTTCCTAAGAAGACATTTGGGTGTCTACCAGAGTTCAGATAGAATGGAGAGAAACCAGTGGAAGCATGAACCGCATTATTATACGCAAATTCTGCTGTCCAGAGGATGTCTGATCATTCACCTTCCTGATCTAAGAAGTACAATCATAAGTATTGTTCTATCTCCTGATTTACCCTCTCAGTCAGGCCATCTGTTTCGGGGTGGTAGCTGGTGGAATATCGAGAATCAACTCATAACCAATGCATGAAAGCCTCTCCAGAATTGAGAGACAAATTGGGACCCACTATCTGAAATCACTACCACTGGAATACCATGTGCTCTGACTATATGTTGTGAAAACAGTTGAGCCAATTGCGAAGAACTAGGAACCTTTTTTAAGGGAATGAAGTGGCTCATCTTAGAGAAGGTATCGACAAATACCAAAATTGCGCTCAACCCCTGACTTGAGGGCAAATCAACTATTAGATCCATGGTTATGGTGTGCCAAGGATAAGTAGCAATGGGGACGAGTTGGAGCTCTCATACATGGGTTTGTCGATTTGTCTTTCCTCAAATGCATTTTTCACAAGTTTGAATGTATTGTCTAACTTGGGAGGACATAGCCAGACACCAAAAATTTCTTTTTACCAATTCCGTGGTCTTAGAAATCCATTTGTGTCCTGCCAACAAGTCATCGTGACAGGCCTTCAAGGCTTCTTGTTGCAATTCCTGAGTAGCCAGATACAAGGCCTCTTGAACAAAGGGCAGAACCTCTATGATTCTTCTGCTCCCATCTTTTTTTGCCCAATATTAGATTTCTTGGTCCGACATCTTGTCTTGGATTTTCGTTTTGATTTCAGAAAACTGTAGAACACAAGAAAACTTCTACCTAGGAATAATTGGAGTTATATGCATATCTCCTGACTCAGATTCAGTATCAATTCTTGATAAGGCATCCGCCTTGCCATTAGTAGAGTCTGGTTGGTAGTGATGATATAATTATAGTCAGTAAAGAACAACGACTATCTCAGTTGTCTTGAAGTTGGAGTCTTAGTAGATTTCAAGAATTGAAGATTTTTATGGTCAGTGACTATGCGACGTGCTCCATGCAAATAATGCCTCCATTCTTGAAAGGCATCTTTCATGGCCAACAACTCCTTGTCCACGATGGTGTAATTGATTTCAGGTGGAGTACATTTTCTTGATCTGAAAGCGACTGTATTCAACTGACCGGTTTCCTTGTGTTGTTGGGACAGAATTCCTCCAATGGCAAGATCTGAAGCGTCAGCCTCCACATAAAATGGTTCATTAGGATCAGGATGAAGAAGAATCAGTGCTGAAGTAAACCATTTGTTCAAAAAGGTAAATGCCTCCTCAGCATCACTGGACCAGTGAAATGGTATTCCTTTCTTCAAAAGTTGGGTAATAGGAAGAATCTTCTTAGAAAATTCCTTAATGAAACGATGATAGAAATGAGTAAATCCAATGAAACTTTGCATATCCTTAACACTTCTGGGGGACGGCTATTCCAGGATGGCTTGGATCTTGGCTGAGTCCATGGAAACTTCTCTCTCTGAAAGGATGAATCCCAAGAATTCTACTTCCTTAATATGAAATGCTAATTTCTCCAATTTCACATACATGTTGTTCTTTAAGAGCTTCTTCAGAACCACTCTTACATGCTCCACGTGGTCTTGCAAGTTTTTGGAAAAGATTGAAATATCATTGATGTATACCACAGCAAATCAATCCAGGAATTCTCCCAAAACATCTTTCACAAAATGCTGGAAGGCTGCTGGGGCATAACATAGCCCATAGGGCATGACTTGGTACTCATACAATCCAAATCTGATATGGATTTCTGTTTTCCACTCGTCTCTCTTTGCCACACAGATCAAATGGTAGGCACCACTAAGATCTAGTTTAGTGTAAACCTCTGCTTCCTTGACCTGATTAAAGAGGACTGAAATCAGGGGCAAAGGATATCGATTTTGAATCGTTACCTGATTTAGGGCTCTATCGTCGATGCAGATTCTTAACTCTTGATTCTTTTTTGGGACGCAGAAAAAGGGAGAGGAGACTGGTGATTGAGAGGGACGGATGAAGCCATTAGCCAAGGAGGTCTCTAAATATTCCTTGAGATATTCATTTTCTTTTTCAGTTAGGGCATAGACCCTACTGCAAAGCAAATTTGCTCCAGGTTCCAACTCAATCTTGCAGTCATAGGGTCTGTGGGTAGGTAGCCTTTCCGCTTCGGTCTTATCAAAGACTGCTGCTAAGTCTTCATACTCCGCAGGAATCACTTCTTTATCTAAGGCACAGATCATTTTTGAGTTGGATGCCAACACCTTAGCAGTGGAAAATGTTTTTGTCAATAACTTGAATTTATTCGGACTGTTCTTTCCTCCCAATTTATTTCTGGGTTGTGCTCCATTAACCACGGTAATCCAAGAATTAACTGGAATTGAGGAGCGTCTTCGAGCACAATGGACTCTGTTTCATCAGTGATCGGACCTGAAGACAAATTGGTACCATCTACGGCTTTCACTGACTCTGCGATTTTTTTCTTCTTGAAGTTTATACCAGTACTCCTGGCGTATTGGATGTCACAGAAATTTCTAGTAGCACCAGAATCAATCATGACTGAAATTTCTTTTAGTTAATCTCGCAGCCCTCGATAAAAAATCACTGCTCTTTTACCTCCGGGCCACTCTGTTTCCACAATTAACTTGTTAAACTGGGCCAGGTATGAAATCAAATCTCTGTTGCCTTGCTTGAGGTCAGGTAGCTCATTATCGGTAGATCAAAAATACAGTCTTAAATCTTTCAAAATCATACAGCACTGGGTCGTTTTGTGAGACCAATGGCATGGACCAGGATGCCGCATCGCCACTCAAATAAGATAATACAATGGCAGATTTAGCCTGAAATAACTGGTCTGGAAAGTAAGTAGAGTGAACATTGTGTGAGGAAAATTTGGGCCTTGTGAGGATCACCATTAAAGCGCTCTGGAGGGGCTAACGGAATGACCGGGGAAATTAAATGAACTACTTGGGTGGTGACCTCTGAGGACGAATTAGGGAAAGTTGTGCCTGTAGTTCCCCTAAAGCTGGAAGGTGTTCCGAAGGGGAATTTATTTAATCGTTAACACCTGTATTATTGTTTGCTAGCTCATCTATTTTACTGCTCTATTTTTTGCTAATTAAAATCTTAGCATTGCAAGTTTTTGCTGCTATTTTCTAGGCTGAGCGATCTTTGTTTGAGTTTTGCAGATTTTAAAAATAACTACCTTTTTAAATCATGAGGGGAATTTTTTGGCATTTTCTTGTCAGGAGATGCTATTTGGGGCCATTTTTTGAGGGAAATTAGCATCTACACGGAAGGGAGCTTTGCGACCACCATCTTGTGAAGTTGGCAGTCTAGCCTTCCATGTGCAGAGGCTACAAAGACGGGGGCACTGTGCGGCCACACTGCTTGTGTGTCAAGGGCAAACCTGTCTGTACCCATCCGCACCCTGAGACCAGAGTTCCTGCCAGTTGCAATGCAGGAAAACAAGTATTCATGTATGATTGTGCTACCCTTTTGGACTAGGGCAAAGTGTCTACCCATAATGCCCTTAGGTGTGGAAAAGGGTCTCCAGGCAAGTCAGAAGGGCATTCTCCTGCCTGCATTGTAAATGGATGGGTGGATTAGTTAAGGAGCCCTGTGTGGACTTACTAAAAACTATATATTATATTGTTTGTATCTCAATGCTAGGCCATTGCCATTGCCAAAACACTGTTTAGAGATTGGGGACACGATTAAGTAAAAGAAGCCAGATCTGTTTTTCATCACAGAGACTTAGCTTAAAGCTTCCTCACTGCTGGAAAAATCTCTAGCCATAACAGCTGGCTACAAAATGTTACATTGTACAACAGAGATAATCACCCTGGAGGTGGCACAGCCATTATCTTTAAAGACACTTTGAATTGCTTGTTAGACCTGAGGCTAAGTCAAATGACTGTGAGATCTTAGCTTTCCAGCTTACATATAAATACAAAAGTTACTGGGAGGTACGTCCTCTATAGACCTCCAGGCTATGACTCAGTATGGACGAACAAGTTACTTACTCACTTAACGGAGCAGAGTATCAAACATGAGCAATATCTCATTGTAGCAATTTGAAAATCAGGAGGACTTATTATGTAGGCAACAGGAGAATGACATGAGTAGGCTAGATTTTAAACAATGGATGTCAGGCCCTATCCATAAAGTATGTCATACATTAAATCTACTGTTCTCCAATATTGAGACCATCAAAGTTATGGAAGTAATCCCCTTACATGGACAGATCACTACCTGATCACTTCTTCAGTTACGTTCCATAGTGCCAGTTTAATTTTAGCTGATGGTTCCTTAAGGCCCAAGAGATCATGAAGGACTTTAACAGAGCAAGCATTTGCTGAGCATTTTATTTTTTCTTTGAGAGATACTGCCTAGCCCCTCTCTAATCAGATTGAATCATTTAACACTGCTATTGGCAATTCTTTGGATGTTTGAGCCCCATTAAAGATGAATAAATCAATTAAAAGCTCCCCTTCAGGAAAATGGTAGTCGAGGGACTTGAGAGAAATGAAGAGAAAGTGCAAACACCTTGAACATAAACCGACCATATGGCATTTAAAGTAGAGTAAAAACTGTATTTTAGGGCCCTGAAAATAGCTAAGAAGGACTACTTCATTCACCGTATCAAGGAGAATAGTAGTTCCTCAAAATAATTATTTAAAATTGTGAAGGAACTTGCTCGGCCAAAATGTTTGCCAATTCCCAACACAAAGGCCGACTGTGAGGAAATCTGAACTTTTTTATGGACAAAATTAAAAAAATGTATGCGTCGTTGGAGAACCAACCCCCTCTTTCTGATGTGGTATAGGCCCTTTTTGATTCATACCTGGATATTAAGGCTCATTTGGGAGCCTTTGAAGTACTATCAGTATCACAGGTAGTACAGTTGATCAGGGAAGTTAAATCTTGTTCGCTGTTTGGCCCTTGTCCTCACTTCATTCACTCCCAATTAGCAACAACTTTAGGTCCCCATTTTACTCAAATGTTTCAACAATCCTTGAGAGAAGGGACATATCCAGAGATCTGGAAGGAAGCAACACTATTACCCTTTGCAAAAAAAATAGGCATTGTTGTGCTGATTCTTTGCAATTATCTGCCAATATCTCTCCTTCCTTTTATGTCTAAAAGTCTTGAAAAATCACTGAAAAAACAACTGACTAGTTTTCTGGAAATGAACAATTTTCTAGAGACTTCCCAGATGGGTTTTAGAGCTAATAACAGCTCTGAGTCTGTCAGGGTTCCAAAGAGGATTCCTGCTAAATGCCCTATCTTGGCCAGTATATGTATGATTAAGAATTCAAGAAAGGGACAAAACTCCATGAGAGCAAACAATTGGAGATTGAGCTGGCAGCTCTGGAAATACAAGATGTCTGCCAGCTCAAACTCTCTGTTAGCGTTCTAGTTCTGATCTTCCTTGAAAACTTAAATGGAATGCACACAACGTAATAACTGCGCACTTCTCCTGTGGTGCTTGAGGAAGAAGCTGCATTATCCCAGTTATCCGTCAAGTTAGTTACTTAAGGTAGGCAACGTCGGGAGCTTTGTTTTAGCTCCTTCGGTGTCATTATTTAGCCAATTTCTTTTCAGCGTATGTCAACTATGAGGAGAGATTAGTGTCTCACAATCGCGGTAGTGTAAAGAATACGTTTCGGCCAAGCGTTCACAATTTGATTCTGCGCATTGTTTAATTTCTTGGGAGCAGTGTTTCTTTTCCGAGTTGAGCAGAAACACATTGTGGAACTCCTTTCTGGCACTGGATTTGAGCGCTTGACTCTTGTAGAGTAGCATCTCAATACCAATCGGAACTATGAAGGGGTAAAACCAATGACCTTTGAAAAATACTAGAAATTCAATGTACAGAGGACCCGATTCACAGAACTAACTTAAGATAAAATCCTAAACTTACTACCATTTTCGCATTCACAGAAGGCACTCACTCATTTTGGTATTCACAGAAGACACTTAGAGCCAGATGTATCAAAGGGTTTTACCCATTCTGTGTCTATGGGAAAATGTGTTCATACATATGGCCCTTACTCATTTCGGTATTCACAGAAGTTAGGAGTCCTAACTTTAGGACTCCTAAATGCCTTCTCTGAATACCGAAAGTCTTAAAGTTAGGATTGTTCTCAGTTTAGTAGTAGTAAAGTTAGGACTCCTAACTTTAGTACTCCTAAATGCTTTCAGTGAATATCGAAAGTCTTAAAATTAGGATTTTTCTCAGTTTAGTAGTAGTAAAGTTAGGACTCCTAACTTTAGGACTCCTAAATGCCTTCTGTGAATACCGAAAGTCTTAAAATTAGGATTTTTCTCAGTTTAGTATTAGTAAAGTTGAGAAAAATCCTAATTTTAAGACTTTCGGTATTCACAGAAGGCATTTAGGATTGCTAAAGTTAGGAGTCCTTACTTTACTGCCACTAAATTGAAAAAAATTCCTAATTTTAAGACTTTCGGTATTCCCAAAAGGCATTTAGGAGTCCTAAAGTTTGGATTCCTAACTTCTGTGAATACCGAAATGAGTAAGTGCCTTCTGTGAATACCAAAATGAGTAAGTGCCTTCTGTGAATACCAAAATGATAGTAAGTTTAGGATTTTGTCTTAAGTTAGTTCTGTGAATGGGGCCCAGAGAGAACCAATGAATTGGCGCTTATCCCTTCAAGGTCAAAAAGAGATACTATAGTGAAGGGCAAAAGGAAAAGTTAAAACAGTAGAAGAATTGTGAAGTTCGTAACAGTATCCTGCCAATTCATTTCTATTTGTTATTTCTTCATAGAAATACAAGTCTATCGGAAGAGCGTCAATTACCTGCTGAGTCTACAGTTCTTCGCAGAGCCTCTCCAGACACGAAAGTACAAATCTATAAAACAGAAAAAGTTAAGTTATAAAAAAGAAAATTTTATATGAAGACGTTATCTAATCGTTAAATACTTGCTGGTTAAGTCACAACAAGAAAAGACATAGAAGAGGAGCTAAATCCAATGACAGTAAGATTAAGTGGTAAAAGTAGAGTATTAAACAGTGAGAAATATATAATGAGAGAGTGAGAGTGAGTAGGATAACAATTGCTATTCTTTTGCAGCAATAATAAAACAGAAGTAAGATTCTGAGTAAGAAGATAGAAGAAATTCCTTCATGTCTAACCACTGTTTTGCCAATCTCTCCTCTTTCTCCATCCCCTCTTTGCACGTAACTGCACCGTGACTAAAAAATCCTTCAGGGCAGTGAGTTCTTGGAAAGGAATTGGGAACAGGCGCCATTCTGCTTCCGTTAAATTTGGAATTACTATCTGACAGGGTCCACTCTTATAACTGTGTTGGATGACAGGTCAGTAGTTGATCTGGACGGTCTGCAGCTCTGATCCTACTTGGCCTGTCGGCAGCTTTTGACACCGTCTCTCATAGACTGCTGATAGGCAGGCTTCACAAGATTAGTTTACACTCTCACGCCCTCAGGTCGATGAGCTCCTTTTTAGTGAATAGAACACAGAAAGTGCAGTTGGGTGCCCACAGATCCCATACTTTTATTTTTAGCTTTGGAGTCCAGAAAGGTTCCTCTTTGAGCCCCACTCTTTTTATCGTTTATGTAGCTCAATTGGCAAAAATCATTAGGTACTGGGGCTATGAGATTCCGTCCCACTCAGATGATACCCAGGTAATGATATCACTGGGGCAGGTTGCAACCTATAGTGCTGCCTCATCAAAAGTTGAAGGATAGATGACTAAGCGCTGCTTAAAAGTCAATGCAGAGAAAACTGCGATCCTGCTGTTCAGCGGTGCACATCTGATTTGGGATACCTCCTGGTGGCCTATGACATTAGGGGAGATGCCCTTGCCCAAGAAATTAGCAAAAAACCTTGGGGTAATTATTGTTGAACAACTTTCCATGCAAGAGTATGCCAAGGCTACATGTGGCAAATGCTTCCGTATTCTTAAGCTGCTGAGAAAAATGTTCAAATGGATACTTACAGCCTGGCAAAAAACTATAGTCCAGCTCCTCATAAGAAGTAGACTGGACTAAAGGAGAGAGAGGAGCTGGCCTAACGGCTAAGGCGCACGACCTCGGACCTGGGGATCTGGGTTTGAGTCTCGGTAACGACGCCAAAACCTCCTGTGATTCTGGGCAAATCACTTAATCTTCCCGTGCCTAAAAAAAAAAAAAATTAAAGTGTGTCCTCATGTAAAAAAAACAAAAAAAACAACAAAGAAAACGTAACTTGTACTATGTAAAGCGCTCCGATACCTGATTCGGTTCGGGTCTAGTTCGCGCTATATAAAACTCCACACAAAAAAAACAAAAAAACCCAAAGCAATGTTTTATTTGTAGGCACAGCTGACCATCTTTTTACTAGATTGCAGGTTATCCGAAATGCAGCAGCCAAGCTAATATGTTAGGCGGACAGGTTTGGCTATGCTTCAGCGTGCTTAGCCTCTTTGCATTGGTTACCTTTGCGTAAGCGACCAAAGTTCTAACTTTTATGCTACACTCATAAAGCTCTTCACAATGAAGGCCCTGAGATTCCTCAGGCTACGGTGTAATTTTATAAACCTCCTCGTGACTTGAGGTCTGGTGATATGGCCCTAGCGAAAACCAAACGTGTGAGGAAAGTTAGATCGGGTAGCCGATCTTTTTCGTACTTTAGTTTCTGCTTAGTGGAATTCCTCACCTGTGGAGATTGGTCTCATTGAAAATCATACAAGATTTGGAAAGGAGTTGAAAACCTGGCTTTTTCCAAGCTAATGGTTTATATGAGGCCTCTTCGGTTTATTGTCTCAGTGGTTAGTTGAGGAAACTACTTAACATCATTATATCCCCTTGGGGATAAGTGTTGGCCTTTAGAAATAAAAATAAATAAATAAGAGGCACATGGACGAGTGAGGGAGACAAAATACACGGAGAGGTAATTAATTCATGCACACTTATGGAGTGCTTAAAAAAGAAAGAAGTAGCTCTCTAAAAGCAAGGAGTGCAAACATAGAAGCCAGTCAAAGAGATGGTGAAATGGCTATGCTTCAATAACAATCCGATTATTGACAAGGTGGGACACGAATAAGAAGTAGGCAAATGAAAGTGTTGACTCTATCCTTTCAGATAACGCGCCTACGAAGGATACAGTGTTAAACCTCAAGCCTGTATGAGGCAATTTGTCCTGAAGCAGCACCCAACCCCAACTTCAATAAATAGAATTTTAAAGAAATAAATACTCTGTAGTCAAAAGTAAAATGAAAACCATGGAGATGATAGACGTTGCATTTGCCATGGATCCACTGCTAACCCTACTGGGGTTTGTACGGGACTTCCCAAAGGGAACCTGAAGATTTGCTGCAATTTCTCTCTTGCTCGCAAAACGCGAGGTGGCAATTCATTGGGGGCACACAACACCCCACTGTGGGATTCTGGCTCAAGAGTCTTGCCTTTTGAGATACGACTAGTAAGCTATATGACCAGATGCAGCTGCCCACGTCTCGTCCCCAAGATAAATGGCAGTCACTAGTAGTGACTCACTACCCACATATCTGATCCACTCCATCACGATTGATGGTGACTGAGGGTGGGGGGATACTGCCCTTGCTGCACCTGCACGTTGGACAATCTGCTCACCCATCTGGACCCAGGGTGGCCATGGTCCATCTAGACGACATGTAAGCTAGGCATGTAGACGCAAGCCACAGGCCTCCCTCTGCAGATAAGGACATGGACCATGCTACATTCATGATATTCACCCTACTGTATAATTGCATCAACACTACTGTTTTAACATTAAATGCAATTGTGGTACGTCCGACTAATCAATATATGTAAGGGACACAATTTATTGTTAAAATCATAAATAAAGCTTTAACAAAAAAATGAAAACCATGATGACTTAATAAATAATTTAGGGTGCAATACAGAAAGCAAAAGGTAGATTTTAATTAAAATGCATAATACATCAGTAATGGAATGAGCATACAGCTCAATCAAATGCAGCAGTAAATGTCATGCAGGCTGGACACAAATATTCAAAAGTATAAGACGAACTGACAAGGGTTCTGTCTCTAAAGTCGGGAAGTTAGAAGACTGGCTCACCTCCAGATTTCAAAGCTTTTATAAGCTAATTCACCATAGAAGTTAATGGGAATTGCAAAGTCAGCATAAGGTTATCAAATGTAACACTGAATTGACAAATCACAATATAGAATTATACAACTTCATCTAATGCCACACTTCTAACACTCGCCCCTAGCTTGAATAATAATTTGCCCTATTCCAACCTATTGTCTTCGGATTTGAAAATAGAAACTAGTTACAAAACAATGGAAGTCATACAATCAACTTCTACTGGTAGGAAAAGCCTTGAATGTTACTAAATCTTCCCCAATGTTTCTTCAAGAACAGCATATCAATACAAAGCATTGCTGCACATTTTGGTTACATATGCTTAACAGAAGAATGCAAACACACAAATCATTATGGCTGCATTTAAAAGAAAATGGAGTAGAGATCAAGTACAGGAAAAAACAGTTGTGTTAAGTGCCGTGTTGTCATTTCAGGTCAGAAATGTTCCTAATGTTCAAAATATCAAACAGACATTTTATTACATCGAATTCAGCAACTGTGACAGTAAAGACAAGCAATGGTAAGCAATGGGTGGGCTGCAAGCTCCATGTGTATGTTGTTGATAAGCCTACAATATGATCTTCGCAACCAGGCAGCTTGTGTTCTGGTAGGCTCGACCTAATCAACATATTTCCAATAACAAATAATACAGCCAGCATGCTGGCTAGATCTAAAAAATTATAACTTTATTAAACACAGTCAAACACTTATTACCACTCTGTGCCAAGTCCTAGAGACCCTTGGACTCTCAGCAATGAGGTTCTTGATGGTTGTATGACACTACAACGCGGGCTATTACCACGCGTGCCATCACAACGCTGTTTTTACAACGCAAGTCGTTACAACGACTTGCGGTGTAAGCGCTGGATAATGGAATAATTTAATTTTCTATTCCAACTCCAGCCCACGTTACAGTAGGGAAGGTGTTGGAATAGAAAATTAAACTATTCCCTATCCAACAGCGCAAGTCGTCGTAACGACTTGCGTTGTAAAAGCAGCGTAGTAATGGCAGCGTGTGGTAATGCCCGCGTTGTAAAGGCTGCTCACCTTGATCAGAGTTTTTTCTAGTACACACCAAGTCTGAGGATATCCACCTTTCGTCTAGGGGTACTCTTACCTTTCCAAATGAGCAGACTGATAAACAGATCAGAGAATATGTGAATCATTTAGTCTAGAGTATTGATATAACTCATTGGTTATCAGTGGAGCTTCAGCAAATAGTACATATACCCCTATCCTCTGGTTATGGGTTAGGGACTTTAGCAGACAGAGTACAAACCCTCATCCTTTTTTGATGACTATCCATTTATTTTTAAAGTGTGTATTTCTGTGCTTATGTTTGTTTCAAAGTATTTTAGAACTGAAGATTTGGCGTAAGTCCCTACTATGTTCAGGCTTTGTGTGTGAGAAACTAACTTAATACTTTTAAAGCATGGAGGTAAAATCCATGTCTATCCATCCTCCACCAATCAGACATGTTCCTCTGACCATGAGCAAATTTATCCCTAGCTTACTACTTTCGTAACTCTTTATAAGCTGCTCTTATCTAAATTCACTTTCAGTTTTTCAGCAGAATCTGCCGCAACATAATAAAATCTTCCTCCTTTCAGGAAGGTATTTTCCTTGACTCTTCAAAAACTGGTCAAGTTACCCCAATATTAAAAACCTCAAACCGACTTGCACATGCTTATAACTACATACCAGTTACAAATCTCAATTGTATTGGAAAGTCATTAAAATGTGTAGCCTTTCAGCTCTCAAAGTTCGTAGAAATTAAAAGTCTCCTGGCCTCCAATTAATTTGGGTTTCATAAAGATTGTAGGACTGAACATTGTTGATGAGATATATCATATGCTGGACAGCAGGAGACGTGTCAGTTAGACTTTTGGAGTTAATGTACACTCCGATTTTTTAAATCGCAAAAAGTAGTAAACTTTCTAAAATGATTAAATTACTCTAAAGTATAAGTTATCTTTGTGAATCAAGACCTCTAAGTATACCACTGGGTCTATTTAATCTCCTAAAAATCTTCCTTATACTTGTTGGAACTTCAGATTTGAAATACTTCTGCCATTGTGAACTCCTACCTTTAAAGTAACGGGGGGGGGTAACTCCAGATCTATTTTGTAGTTTAACTTAGGGATACAGAGGCACATTCAATATTATTTCATGCCATGAGGCACAGCAAGGGAACTTCTTGTGCTGCGTTGCGTGAGAGGAAGAGAGAAGAAGCACTCAATATTTACCAAGATATGGAGAATTACTACTATCTCCATGTGTGAGCACACTATGTGCTGCCTAGTGCCAATGCAGGCACCCTTGCATACTACTGCAAGGATGCATGCTTTATGGACAGGATTGTTTTTGTGCATTAAGGCATACCTTCATGCAAAAAACAATCCTTCGAGACATATTCATCTTTCTATGTGTGCTGCAGAATACATCACACATGGAAAGAGGAAACAACAGCTACTTGATTCAGCACTCCATTCAGCACTTAGATAGAAATGCTTCAAGAGGAGGAGGCAATGCGATAATTTATTGCTCTGTACTTCAATGCTACACTCATACCATAGACAATGTCGAGGAAGCAGAAAACCTTAGGTTTTGTTTGAAAATCTGTCAGCAATGCTTCTTTTTGGTAGGTTTCATTTATTGTCCGTCAGGACAGACCACTAAGTTTCTTAATGCATTAAGACAGGCACATACCCCCCATTATTTACAATCATCCAATATATCATGCTAGATTATTTTAATTGTCATGTAGAAGAGGAAATTAAGGATGCTGATGTATTTGCCCTGCTAAATTGGGTCGGTGTAAATAGCAGGGCATTTTCTCCCCTTGGTTCTCTACCTAGTGAACAATCAACTTGTAAAAAGCTGGAAAGAAAATGGAGAATTCACTATCTTCTGAAGGACAAAGCCATCTATAAAGCGACCATTAAAAAATGTCCTAATTCTATAAAAGTATCCAGGGTGAATTTCTTTGCTACCGAAATAGATAAGGCTAGAAAAACCCAACACAAGATTTTTGGAATTGCCAAGGAGTTTCTTCACCCTAAAGACTGTATCACGGGAATTCCGCCTTCACAGGAGTTGTGCAATAAGTCGACTGACGTCCTTGAGCAGATGATAGAAGCCATTCAATCCACTTTCACCAACAGCAAGGCCTGAATATGTTCTATTACCTGTGTTAACTTCTTCAAGAGTTAACATTCCATTGGCCAAATTCATATTAATTACTTAATAGCAATCAGAAGTGGCCATTACAACTTTAAATCTGGGTCACCTTTGGACCATGTCCACCACAATTTTGGGGAAAAATCTCAGTACCATTAATCTTATTTCTATCTCACTTTTCAACTACTCCCTGATAGGGGCTCAAGTCCCAGAAAGATGGAGGCAGGCTATGGTAAAGCCATCGCTGAAGAAAGCTTTTTCTGACCCGAGGAATTTGGCTAATTTTAGACCTATATCCTTACTATCGACCCCGCCAAAATCTTAGAAAAATTTGTGAAGGAACAACTTATGGAATATTTGGAAAAGCTCCATCTTCTTCACACCTCCCAGTCAGGCTTTAGACCTAGACACTGCACTGTGTCAGCCCCTCTTGATGTATAAGAATATATCAAAATAACATTGCATAATGGTTTGAACGCCGTCCTGATTTAGTTTGATCTGTCAGCAGCATTCAACATGACGTCGTATGTGCTTCCCCAGTGCTTAACTGAGCTGGATGATCGTGGCAAGGTTCTACAAGGGTTCAATCTTTTCTCCATAATAGAAACCAGGCAGTCATGCTAGGATGCTCAGACACGGGTTCCTGCACAACTCCTCCGTGAGCTCATCTGTGTTCAGTGTTTATATGACCCCGATGATCTCTCATATTGAATCTTTTGTAGTTACAGTCATTTCTTCTGTGTCTCACTGTAGGAGAGTAGGGTCTGCTATCCTATGGTCACCCCAATTTTTGCTTTTTGCTTCACTGTTTTTCAACTTAATGTGGCTGTGGGCCTGCTAATCAGACCCCCAGCCTGCTGTTCTCTCTCTAAATTCACAGACATGTACTATAGGTACATAACCCAATTGGTACTGGACACCTTGTCAGCCCCTATCCAGTGCACTATAGGTGCCAAGGGCATAGGTGCATCCAAGGCCTACCAGGGGCTGCAGCATATCTTTTGCCACCCCTGGCTGGTACTTAAATCGACACAACTGGCTGTTCCCACAGCTGGGGCAAGGTGGTGTACTCACCCCTTGCTTAGATGTAGTATACCTATGTCTAAACCTATATCTGGACACATCTATACCTATCAGTCACTCCTATGGCAGGCCGTTACAGTCCTGGAGGCAGAGTGCTTGGTTTTATGTGAGATGGTGCTCTAGCATGAGCTGAGCCTGTCTGCAGTGTTAGGACCAATTCCTTAATGCTGTTCCAGTGATACTGCCATACCATATACTCTTAAGTGCATTATAATCCTTACGGCTATTGCAACTCTGGTTTGGCTTTATCAAAACATGTCGTGTTTGGTGTCATACACATTGGAATACTATCCCCTTGCCAGTCCTGGTAATGGGGATAGCATCCCACCCTTCTAGAGGTTGAAGGCATGTTACTTTACTAAAACGCGGTTAATCCTAACCAGAGCCCCAGCATCACAATATGGATGCTGCTGCCACAGACACATGTCTGGCCTCCTGCTGCTGACCGAAACTCGGCAGAGGACGCCTGGACAAAGGGTTTCCTGTCACAGGGAGGTGTCACACCACCCCAGACAGGAGATAGTGGATTGTAGCAGGGATGGTTGAATGAAACTAGACACTGCCTGGGGCGCACAAGGTGTCCCTGGGAAGATTCCAGTCAAACCGGTTCTGGGGCCATCCAGCCCCAGTCCTGGCGCGAAACTGGACAAAGGGAAAGGGGTGTAACCACCCCCTTCCCAGGTCCCACCCATAGGAGGGACCTAGCAGGTAATCCAGCCCCCAGATTTGGAATATAGGTGGGAGCAGTGCCAATGCACATCAGATTATCCTGACTGAAACTTATGAAACGAAACTCTGGACCCTTCGACATCCCACTCCTCGTGGAAGACTGAAGAATCTCCCTTGTGGTCAAGGAGTGACCACCCTGTGCAAACAGGCACCATCCAGCACCTCGACGTTTGCTTTGTTGCAGTTCCCGCTGGAACTCGAGCGACAGAGATCGACAAGACCCAGCGTGCCTGCCTTCTAACAGCCCGATCCACAGTCCCTACAGAGCTGAGACTCGTGGAGGCGACCTGAAGCGTGGGAGCGATCATCTTGGAGGAACAACAAAGCACTGACCGTGCAGCAACCAAGGCCCCCTCGAAGCTGTGCATTGGAATCTGAGAAGCTCCAGCCCCGAGCAGCTTGTGCACCGAAGCTCACCCCTCCACACTTGACGAGTGCTGCGTGGGGCCCTTTTGCATCTTTCTGCTTGATGCATTGGTCCGGTCGCTTGCCTGTTGGCTAGTGGCCCCAGTACCGACGAAACCTTGAATTTACACAGCTAGTCTGGTTGCTCCAGACTGACACCAGCTCCCCTGAAAAGGAGCACCCGCTCAGACCTTGCTGGTCCGAGTGTTAAGCCATCTTCGATTCCTGCGTGGGTTGCATTTGCCAAGGCCTGTTGACTCCGATCTTGAAGCCGACACCGCCGACAGCGAGAGCCTTCGTGGGACAGCTCCTGATTCACTCCAGGACAACCCCAGTGCCCCAGAGACCACGTGGCAGCGGAGAGAAGCTACACAACATCAACCTGATTGCGCCCGACATTGCCTGGTTCCTTCCTGGTTCCTTCCTGGTCACTGGCTAGTGACCCAGACTCTGTCCCCTCTGCTTTCAGGTACTCTACAACTTCGATCCACCCTTGGATCGCACCGGACACTTCTCTTCTGGACGCCTGCAGCATCTTCATCTCCAGGCACCCTAGATCTTCGTGACGAAACCTGCCACACCTTTGCACCTGTGCACCCGCTTCCTGTGGGTGAGGTAACTCTTGAACGCTGGTGCTCCTGTAGTGTTTTACACCTCTAGTGTCTAAGTCTAAAGTTTTGTCCTTCTAGGCCAGTCGGAAGACTCTTAAAACTGTAACTCGATAACTTTTACGCACCATTGACTTTGCATTGGTGCAAGCTTGTGCTTTCTGCACTGCACCCGAATTCCGCAGGCTACTCCTGCCCTAACTGCTGTTAGTGCATCGTAGTCCAAGCGATTCCCAAGGCCCTAGGCCTTACCCCTGATCGATTAGTGATTGTTATACCACTTTATTGATATATGGTTTGAGTGGCCACCGGCCTCATCCAAAACGTGCAACTTGTCTATGTTTAACTGTGCTTTTATTTAAACGCTTCTGCTTCATTGCTCATAAAGAGTAGTGGGGATTATTCTAAAGAATAAATACATATATTTTGATAATATATAACTTGTGTGGTGTCCTTTCATTTGATATTACAGGATTGTATATGGTAAAACAGCTCGCTTTACTCGCCCTTTGAAGTTAAGCCTTTAAGGCTGCTTAGTCCATGCTACCCCTAGGATAGCTTGTCTATAAGGTTGACTTACAACCACCACCATAAGGGATTGTTTGGACTGATATAAGGTGCCCCCAGAACTGGAGACATCATACATCAGGCCAACTTCTCACACTCACTCATGTCATTGCCTGGATGAAATACAACCACTTAAAATGCAATACTAATAAAACAGAAGTTCTTCTGTTAAATAGAAATAACATCCACTCCGCTGCAGATTGGTGAGCAGATTGACTTGCCAAATGCCCTCCTACTACTTTGGTGGCCAGGATTTTGAGGGTCAACTTTGATTCAGATCTATCTTTCCATCCCCTACTTTTGTTGGTTGCAAGTACCTGTTACTCTCTTATAAAATTATTGAAGAGATTCTTGCTCTTTTTGCCTCTTGAGGCCCCAAAGACAGTGGCCCATACACTGCGCACTGCTAGGCTGGATTACGGCAACAGTCCCTATGTAGCATTCCCCAAATGCCCTATAAATAAAGTACAGATAGTTTAAAATGAAGCAGTAAGACTGGGGCTCAAATAATCACATAGGGACTCTGTCTCAGAGTGCATGAGACAATTGCATTTGTTTCCGGTGCATAAACCTATTTTGTTTAAATATTTGATTGTAGTTTTCAGAACTTTCTATCAAACTAACCCGAAATATCCCTCAGGCAGAGGTACCCAATATATTAATCAGATAATATTAGGATCTACGCACATCAACCTGTTGCATGTCCTAGATTTAGGCTGGTTACCAGAGGAGGAAGGTCCTTTTCCATCCTAGCTGCAAGAGCTTGGAACCCGCTTCTGCTCATTCTGAGACTAGACTATAACAAAGTGATTTTCAGGAAGCTGCTTAAGACATGGCTGTTTTCCTCAATTTAAGATTTCCCCTTTCCTCCCCCTCCCATCTGATGCTTCAGTGTCTGTGCTAGGACACCTCTCTGGGTAGCAGTGAGCTTAATAAAACACATGGCATTCATTACACTTCTGTCTAGTAGGCACACCACATTGGCGCAAACCCAGGTTTACAATTCTTTGTAAATCTGTTTTTGTACCAAAATACATTGGTGAGTGCATGGGAATGCCTGTGCTCCACCCATTTAACGCCGGCCTGATGCAAAGCAACCCAAGGCAGCGCTATGCACTGCATTGTGTTACTTTGTATTTACTAAACCTAGCAACGCCGCGTAAAGTGGCTTTTCGTGGCTTAGTAAATACCAAAAAAGTATTTTGCCTCGGGCTCCGCCAAAAAAGTGATGCAATTCGAATGAAAAATCATTGTAAATCTGGGCCTTAGTTTCACTAATAAATTGAAACTTTTAAACCCACTTTGAGTAGTATATAAACAAGGGAATGTAGTTTTTGGATTGCCTCAAATGGTGTCAAAGAAGTATTAACATTCGCTCAAACAAATTGCAGTAATCCTAAATTACCGTTTTCCACAAGGATTTCAATGAATTTCTTCTGGATCATTAGGTTTCAAGTCCTGCTAAAAAGATCAACACCAATTTAATTTAGAAATTATTGTTTGCCCATGTAAATGTCTGCATGCATAATTGGTCATGTTTATTGTTTTTGTTTAATGGGTTGAAAAATGTGGACTGATTGGTAGGCGTGGATGTCATCAAGATTGCTAGCCTCGAGTAACTTTGTACAGGTGACTGCCTCTTGAATGTAGCTGCCGCTCCAGTTTCCTTGACTTGTGCATTTTTAATCCTACAAAGTGTTGGTTTAGCAGATGCTTGTTTGTTAAACATGATTTTTGTATGAAAGCACGTCCTATACATTTTGATCTTCATATATGTTTTTTTCATACCTTATGCTACTTTAACAACATTTCGTTGTATTTAAATTTTGAATTCAATATTCTATGTCTTTGGTATAGTTCTACAGTATGGTCTTGATACCTGAGGGTAATGGAGTGCTTTGAATTTTTGGAGACTTGCATGCTTGGTCATGTGGTTCATAAGAAGATGCTTCCTTACCTCAAAGAAAGTGGTGTTAGCTTGACGTTGTGGAACGGCATGACTTTACGGCGGGGATGAGAAGACATGGGGCAATCAGGTCTGTTAGGACTTTTATATTTGGGATAACGGCAGCGGCTGAAACCCTTCTTAAACTGTTTAATTTCGCTCTAAGCACTTAATGCTTGCTGTAGTCCTTTTTGCACATAGTAGTTAATCAGTTTATAGGTGCAATTGCAGTACATGAAAAGGTGATCATTAGTGTCAATGGTAGAGCCTATATTGCTTACCAGTCATTTCATTACTTTGATTTTCCCTTCCACATCCCACTACGTACAACAATAAAAACAAGCATTTACAATGCAATAGGTCTCGCATTAATTAAGTTTGAGCTAATGGCATTGCTAAATATTACAGCACCAATTGCAGCAAAAGTCTATAAATTGTAGGCCAAAAAAATGTGTATTTATTTTTGTAGCAATGGTGGCGCTTTAGATGAATATGTTTAAAAGTAAAGTGCGCCGCTGGGAGTGTGTGTGTGCCTGGTGAAAGCGTGCACTGACGGCTGGTGGTGTGTGTGTGCCTGGTGAAAACGTGCACTGACGTCTGGTGGTGTGTGCCTGGTGGAAGTGTGCATTGATGGCAGCTGGTGTTTGTGCCCGGTGAAAGTGTGCACTGACGGCTGGTGGTGTTTGTGCCCGGTGAAATCGTGCAGTGACGACTGATGGTGTCTGTGCCTGGTGAAAGTGTGCACTGACGGCGTGGTTGTGTGTGTGGTTATGTGTGTGGGTGTGGTTGTGTGGGTGGTTGTGCTTGTGTGTGTGTTGTTGTGTTTGTGTGTGTGGTTGTGGGTGTTGTGTTTGCCACTCCGATATGTGCTCACAGCACATGGGTAAACCCAGCAGCCCAGATGCACTTCTAGGGCAAGTGGTGCCTCCAAGGGCTTTTGTACATATATACTTTAAGCATTAACCCTTTGGAGTCACATTCTACGCCTTGAAGCGTACAGATTGGTGGATAAGTACATGCATGAATGACGTATTAACCATTGCAGTTCTCATATACACGCATAGAGATGGACTGTATACAGTTTGCCCTGTGTCTAATCACTGTCTCACCCAAAATATTTTTATATAAAATTATACGCTGTAAGCAGGATTCAAACCTGGGCGGGGAAACCCCATTGGCATTTCAAGTCCAACGCCTTAACCACTCAGCCATCACAGCAGCTGTATGGAAAGCTTTATTTGTTTCTGAAAACACGAAGTCGCTGAAAAACGCGTGATGGGGCACGTACGTGCTAGACATATGTGTATTCATTTTTCATTTATACATAGTTAAAATCACCTGAAAAATGATATGTATGTATGTATGTGCATACAGTGCGCTGCGCATGGCAATAGCAACATGTCCCGTATACGTGGAATACACGCAGGCACTGCAACTGCGCAAACATTCCTCCCCGAGCCCCAACTGGCCCTTTGTTGTATTTGTTGTATTGCCACGTGGCTCAGGAAATATGGGCAATCTTTCACAGATCCCTGTGAAATATGGGTTGCATCACCAAACTGACAGCCCCTAAACCCTCTTCAGTGCGTTACCATTGTTAATGATACTAGTATTAGACTGCTGATCTAACACATTTATGCAGCATGGCTCTCTAAATTATGCAGCAGGAAAAGGCTAAATATGTGGCATCATGCAGCAGATTTTCTTGATGCATTTTTTGGGATATGTTTGAGCTAGCCAAAACAGTGTTAGCTGAGATCTGTACATTTTGTTGTTGGACTACATTTGTTTTTTAGCTACAGTACCTGGGGTGGGGTGGGGTGGGGTGGGGGTGAGGTGGGTGGGGTGTGTGTGTGTGTCTGTCTGTCTGTCTGTCCCTGACCCTTTAGACAATAGATACTCTCAAACGTTTTTCGGAGGGGCTGCAAAGTGTGGTCTGTGGTGAGCCTAAGGGCAGCACTGATGATAGCAAGATGGGAGTGGGACACTGTGGGTGGTTAAATGTTACAGGGTTCTCCATTAGAATATTTTACTGAAGTTCAGTTAGGTTGCAAATAAAAGCTCCCCCATGTTTTTAACATCTTGCTGAATGTCAGTGCTCACTGAAGTGAACAGTGCTGCTGTGAACACGGGGACTGCATGTGAAGATCAGGAGGGCCGCAGGCACCCCCCACCCCCTTACCTGGCCCTACTCTGAGTATCACTGCTTTGGACAATGTCTGCATTGGATATGTTCTGGTAATGACATCTCACCACAGGCCTTGTATGCCCATTCCTTTAGGTAATGCCTCATATGTAAACCTTCCCTGGCAGTGTCATCCCCCCCCCCTCAAACTTTGCCTGCTCCTCCCCCCAATTAGAGAGGTAATGACTTTTGTGTAAATGTTCCCAGATATAAGGTCTCCCCACATCCTCAGCCTGTCCATCATACTGGGAGTTGATTCTGTGTCAGAATCCTCCCTAACACGAGCAGCTCCACCCCACCCCCTCCCCCCCGCATGGTATGCCCATGCAATAACCCCTCACCTTGCAGACATTTACACATGTGATAACTGCATTGTTTTAAAGCCGTTGTTAAGATGATGTATTACCAATATTGCTTATTCTGTGATATTCCAGACCGATGAAGACTGCTGCTAGTGGGAACAATTGCTAATATGTTTTTAGGCGCAGTGTCTCATTCCCACACTCCTCATACCCCCAACTGCATGGTCAGACACCCTGGGAAAGTTTGAGCCTCAGGCCTCACCCGAGCCTACGGTCCCTGCTCCTGCCCCCTCCCGCTCAACCCCCCCGGGGTCCAGTGAAGATCAAAGGGCCGCCTCCCCGCGCGAGCACCTCTCCCGGCCACTTGTGCATATTTACAGTCACTTTGGTGGGTTCAAAGTCCAGGAGGCAATAGTCATAAACAGAAGGTGACGGAGGCCACGAGCTGGCGGGGAAGCAGAGGTGTGAGCCTAGGGAGCAGGCCAGGCCCTGCCGTCGCTGCAGAGAGGGGACTCTGATGTCACCAGAGCAGGAGGGAGGGGTAACACTGGAAGGGATGGGGAAGCGGGTGAGGCCAGGTACAATGGGGGCAGCTGGGGGTTGGGGGGAGGTGGACTCTTACATCACCAGAGCACGAGCAGTCTCTTCCGGGGAACTGTCTGTACTGGGAGCAGTGTGAGCAGTCTGTACTGGGAGCAGTGTGAGGAGACTGTACTGGGGAGCAGTCTGCCTAGGGAGCAGTGTGCCCAGTCTGTCTGGGGGAGCTGCTAGCAGTCTTCTAGAGAGCAATGCAGAAAGACAACCGCACAAGTGTTAGGTCCTGAGAGAAGTCTGCATGCGGTCTGTACTGGAGACGTATAAGTCAGAAAGGGCAATCCCTGGACACTTTACTTCAAAAAGCGAACTCTTACCGCCAGTACTTTAACATTCACTCATCCCACACATGCAAAGGTGTCAGCTAAATCACCAGTCACAAACTAAATCATAATGTTTACAATCTATTTTATTAAAAACAATATAGGTTAAAAATCCTGTATAGATTAACTGAATACATCAATTTAAAAACATCTCATGAGGACATTATTAAAACAGACCTATTAAAAAAGAAAAACATGATACATTTTCATATAAAAATAAAGTAAGGAAACAATGTATATCTAATAAACAAGACCACAGTACATTTATCAAATCCACAAGGATAATTCCACAGTGTATCACAATTTAGACAACACAAACAACATAACCCCTTTGCAGTCAATGAAGCTCTTAATATTGCTACAGATTGATTGATTCAAAAAACCTTATATGAATGTATGGGGTGCTTCTAGTACAATGTAATAAAAATATCTCAGGAGTCCCCTAGGTAAATTTGAAATCTATGCAGAAAATGCGTCGACGCGTTTCGGTGTTGTCGCCCGATGATATGGTCACACCTTCCTCAGGACAATTTTTTTATACTGGAGAAGTGGCCTAATGGCCAGAGCTGCCGACTTTGAAGATGGGGAACCGGGTTCAAGTCTCTGCGCCCGCTCACCATCCTGTGATTTTGAGCAAATCCCATAATCTTATCGTGTCTAAAAAATGAATGCGCCCTTCTGTAATGTAATTGGTGCTCATATATAGTGCTCCAATACCTTCGCGTCGAGTCTGCGCTAAATAAAACAGCAACACAATAGGAGAGAGCAGTGAGTGCTAGGTCTATACCAAAGAGCATGATAGGTAGTTCATTCCAAGAAGCAGTGAGCTGCACCAGTGCATACCGTCCACTCAAGCAGCCTGCCCTTGAAAGTAGTGCTCAATTGCTGCACGTCTTCGGTGAAAAAATCGGAAAGCTGCATGTCTGACCTATGGCCACTCTAATTATACTGCGTGGCTCTCAGAGGCAGAAAAGGAAGGGGCCGCCGCCTCGGCTCCTGGGCTCCAGGCTGGAGTGCCAGAGTGCCGGTGGACCGAAGCATAGGGCGGAGGGGAGGAGGGCAGGCGCTGGGGAAAGGTCCTGTGAAGAAAAAAAACGTCCGCGAATGGTGCATGCGTGCGCCAGCATATGTCTTCAATTATCACGCCCTTGTCTGGGCGGGATAGTTGAAGACATATGGGCTTTGGTGCGCGTAACAGACACCAATAGGCCATAGGTGGAGCTACGCAACCGCCTATGGCCTATTGCATGTTCTGTTAAAAAATAGCATGCACTCAAAGCCCAATAAAAATGGACCTAGGAAATAACACGCACAAGCTGTGTGGAATTTCCAGGTCCATTTTTAAAACGTCTAGTACAGGGCTTTTCGCTCGCTTTGCTTGCGAGCCCTAAAAACTGGTCCTCTGATGCTGATTTGAATATTTTTTAATAAAGAGACCCACTATAAAATGGAACCCTGTCCAACGCTTCATCTCTGTTGACTACCAACATCCTCTTACAAAGCTACAAGGTAACCCTAAAGCAGCCTTGGCAATTTTGTCAGACCAGCCACCCCACCCGGGGAAAGGAGGCTCAAGTATGAACCATTGCTGCTTTTGTTACTGGGGGTCTATAGTGCATCAGTGCTGCAAAACCAGCCCCCACCACTGTAAAACCGGCCCCCACCCTTCCAGCCTCTTGGGGAAACACCCAATGCCCACTATGGACAGCCTTGCCTTGAACACTACCTAAAACCCTCACCTGTGGGTGCTGTTTTGAATCAGAGTTGTGCTGTTACCAGTAAGACATGCAGTAAAAACCTCCTCCTCTTCCTCCTTGCTTTGAGGTTTGTACCCAGTGCTAGCTTGTATAATCATACGGGCATTGAGATATCCAGCACATCTGGGAGTTTTAATGTCAAATCAAAATGTTACTGGAGAAAAGCTTCAACAATCCCAGAATTAAAACAGCATCTCTGTTGCCTGCCACCTGAAACTGTTGTGGGAGGCAAATGTAGAGTGGAAGGCTCAGGTTATTGTTCTGTAGGAATGCACTATATATATATTGCCAGGATTCTGCTATCCCCTGCAGCAACCTTTGGCAACCCCAGTGGCTCCTTTACCCGACAACAACACAGGGAAGCTGGGGCTGGCTTGCACCAAAATCCACCAAATAACTTTCTAACTGTTGGATCGGACTAGAGCTCTCCGATTAGTGTGTATCAACCCTACTGGAATCCAAAGAGTGCAGGGATGCCTCCTCTGGGAGGATTGTTCAGGAGAAAGACCTGGACGACCATGAAATATTAGGTAAGAACCTTTGCCCAAGGCAATCCTCGTGTATGGAAATATTCTAACATAAAAAGAACCAGTCCTCAAATAATCTAATTGTGAAAGATATCAAATTGATGTAATGCCTACCTGGAAGAAAGTTTTCACCATTGATGTTTCAAATATCGCTGCTGTCAAAGGTTCAAATGGTATTCTCTGTATTTACCGATTCGGTAATTCCCATTCATTCCTATGGGCCTTGATGCCCATAGGAATGAATGGGAAGCCATTCACTATTACCGATTAGGTAAATACCGAATCGGTAATAGGGGGCACATATTCAAGGGAAGCAGCGTGTCACATTGACACCCTGTTGCACCCCTGAATCGTGCATGTGTGCACATGTGGCACACATACATGCCCTAAGGGCATGTATGTCTGCCACATGGCACTTTAAAAAAAGCACAAAATTGCTTTTTTAAAGGTTTTCGATATTTATCGCCAACTTGTAGTTGGTGGTAAATAACGAATCCTGAATGCAAGAAGGCACTCACTTGAGTGCCTCCTACATAGCTTTTTGGATTCGGTAATTACCGATTCCTTAAAATAAGGAATCGGTATTTTACCGATTCCTTAAGGAATTGGTAATTACCGAATCCTTAAACCTGCCTCCTACATCTCAAACCCTAAATACTGGTCGGTAACGGCCGAAATTCGGTAATTTCAGCCGTTACCGACCAGTATTGGGCTACCTACATATGGACCCAAGTCTGGAAAGAAGCCCAATTAGATTCAAGGGTCATTCTAATTAACACCCTATAGAAGCCAAATCCTTAGACAGGCCCTAGGAGAGAGAACCCACTGTTTCAATGTTCACACTAGAGGCTGAATCTTGCCAACTACCTTCTCTGCCCAGGGTTCTGATTTAATGCCAAATATCTTCATAAAGGATTCAACCAATTCACCCCAAAAAGGGAACCACCAGAATAACCAGACCAAGATTCTTTAATTCCAAGCCCAAAGAAGAAGAAGAATAGAAAATGAGGGAAAAGTATAAAGGTCTCCCCTTATTTCTTCCATCAGGAACCAAGAGAAATACACTGGAGGCAATGTATTATCTGGAAATGAGGAAAAATCCAAGATTGCTCGATCAGATTTCCTGGAGATTTCCTTGAAGTATTTCTAATGTAAGTGGATTATTTTTGAGCACGGAAGTCCCCATTTGACCTTTGCGACACCACATTGGTTATCTGACTTAAAGGGCATATAGGATCATGAGCCTGTCTTCTTCCCAGAGGCTTATCAGGTAATCAACTGTCCTATGCTGCTTCCCACCAATTTCTGCTCAACTTTGCTTTTGCTGTGTTGTTTTCCATCATATTACAAAAGCCCTGTGCAGGAAGGAAGATATAAATTCTTCAAGCGTTCACCATACAGTGGCTGACCTCCTCCCATTCAATTTGTAAAAGCACTCTTTCTTTGACCACAAATACTGAAGCGAAAGGACCACCAGCCTGGCCTGATGCATCCTTTGTCAGCGTCACTGTTGTCTTCTGCCAGGTCGTGGAAATTAACATCTATGAATTTGTAATCCTATTTTTTTAGTGGCACGGATCTGATGTTTGGACAATTAAGACCCGATAGCCCCAAAAAGCACAAAGTGCTAACAAGGGATATCTGGTCGCACCGGACCAGGACAAAGTTACAAGTTCAGGCCAACCGTGATGAAGCGAGAGCCAGTTACAGGGACCAGGTTAGGCCAGCTAAACAAAGAGCCTTAAATCCCTTAAATCCTGGTCACGGAGCATTGTGTGGAACGAGGCAAAGAAGCATTGGGCAGTCAAAGCAATGTGTTGGTTACAAGATGTGGTGAGGGTGCAAGGTGCTGTTGCATTGATGTTGAGGATCCTATCGATGGGGCTTGCGATATGAAGTCCGGGGCGTTGAGGGTGCAACACGCAGCAGAGGCAATGCATCAGTTCTGAGGAGCTGCGAGGCTGCAAATGCTGAGGCCGGCATTGTCGTTGAGCGCCGTGGCTCATGACAAGCTGACCTCGTCTTGTGCGCGCTGTACGCGCCCCCCTACCCCCCCTGCACAGCGGGGGAATCCCGCCAGCGGCGAAGGGGTTAAAAGCATTAATTTGAAGAAAGTTATCCGACAACCAGCCAGATATGACCTGCATTCCCTTTGCAAAACGCTAGTCAACTGACTTTGTGTCCGTGTCAAAGGACAAAAGTAGTTCAGTGTCATCGGTATGTGAATAGGAAGTGAAACCATATTCCCTAATAACCTTAGCAAGGGGGGGGCACATAAACATTAAACAATGTGGGGCTCAAACAAGAGTCCTGTGGCACCACCTTAGTTAGCTTTAAAATCTGGGAACGAAATGGACCTAAATTAATCGTCTGAGTATTGCATGTTTATAGATGTGTGTATTATTTCTTTTTAAATGTGGGCTCATGAATGTCCTCAACCCTTAATTACTTTGTAGCAAAAGATTAAAAAAAAATTAATGTATAAGAAAAAACACATTTAAAATAATATATTTATAGGCATATATATTAGGCATGCAAGTTTGGATCTTCAGCTATGACTAAAACGATTGTGATAGTCTTTCCTGTAATACAGTTATTGATGCTTCAACTTGATTAGCATTAAGAAGAGTAAGTTCATGGAAAAGGGAGAATCTGTGTGCTCAAATAATCAGCCAAGACCATTAAAGAAAAATGTGCACAACTAGGCTTTTTTCAGTTCTCAGTTTGAAGATTTAGTCAAATGAATCTTTACAGAAAGTAAAAAGTTATACCCATAAGCCAACTTATTAATGAAAGCGAAAATACAACATGCCTTCAAGAAAATAGGTACCCGCAGCACATATGACAATAGTCAAATTAATAATTTCAAACCCTAATGCAAAAAGACTACTATGCGAGCAAGAGAGAAGACAAACAAAATGCCTAATGTCAAAATAGAATCAAAATGAGCAGTGTCTCTCTAAAATAACAAGCAGCACTTTTAAATGTGCAGTGCTTCAATGCAAACATGTCTGTAGGTAAAATATCTGGGGACTCATTTATAAAAGGCTTGCATCACGTTTGTACCACGCAACTTGGTACATGTGTGACAAAAACCTCTAAATCAGATTTTCAAAGCCATGAAAAGCCACTTTGGTTGGCTTAAAAAAACTGGAGTAATGCAACGCAGCGTAAATCGATGCGTTGCGTTACTCTTCCCTGGGTATGCGTTCCATGGGTGTTGCATGTTTGTTACCACACAACTCCCATGGATTTTGACACATCCCCAGATATACAAGAACTTCTAAACCTGGGTATGCACCAAAAATGTTCACCTTCCCAGGGGAGGTGTAGCAAGAAAAAAGTGAGTCTCTATTTCTCTACTTTCTTCCTCTTTCCATGCGTGCTGCATTCTGCAGCACACCTGATAAGAGGAATATGCCTTCCAGGATAAATTATGTGCAGGAAGGTGCCCGTTCCTGCACAAAAACAACACTGCATGCAACACAGTAAAATTGCACCATGGTGCAAAGGTGCCTGCCAGGGGCGGTGGGTGACATTTGAAAGTGGTGGGGCGCAAAGTGATTTGCATACAGCACCGTAGCGAGCGAGCGAAGGGAGCGAGCCCGAACCCCAAAAGGGCTGTTTGGGGGGGTTACCCCCCTCAAGAAAATTTTGAAAAAAAAGAAGAAAAATCGTGCATTTTCAGGTAAATTTGAGAAAGCAGGAAGGTTAATAAAGCAATTGTGAAAGTGCAGTTATTACATTAATAGATGGCATAACATAGGTAGCTGCTTATTCAGTACAACCACAGAGCTTCATACATTCCGTCCTATTACGCTCAGGTGCTGAATTCAGACTATAAGACTTGTATGAAAATCTCCGCTCTAAGAGTAGAAGAAGTTGTACAGCAGTTGGGAAACAGCCTTCACAAAGCATTGGTGACGGACAAGTGCTGACACGCCAACTGCATTTTCCTGAACAGTGAATCATTGTAACAGTCATTGCAGAACCAAAGCCAATTTGTTTAGGAGAAAGGTGAGAAAAAGTGGTATGGCCAGTTTATTTGTTTGGGTGTTACCTGAAAACAGAAACTCTTTAGTGATCATCTGGCGTAGTGTATGGCCAACCCTCTGCAACTGACTGGCAAAGTGTGGGTTGTGGACAGACGAGGCTGTGCATAGGTGGATGACGGTGAAGAACTGGGTCTCAAGTGAAGTCCCTGTGATATTTGAGCAGAATGGCAAATGAAGCCATGAGGGCAGCTATTCAAGACGTGTGCAGTGGGCCTATAAGTGTTCTACCTATAAACTACAGCCAGTAGTTAGCTGTGAATATGTTAATTGGCAACGAGTAGCTTATGATCTATTAAATGCAGAAAAAGTTTCCTGGGAGGGGTTGGCAGGATAGGGATTATCAGAAGCCTGAAGGGAAACCACCTTCTATTACACCTCCCTCATGATTTATGGACAACTGTATTTGGGTGTGAGCAGCTACTACAGCTTTGCAGATTTGCAACCAAGGAAAGAGGCTGGTTTCTGACATGTGGACGAAATTAGGGTGTGACCTTCATTGGTACATAATGGTTATGAGAGAGCAGTAATTCAGAGGCAAGAGTAAGTCCAAATCTATGCGTCTATTCAGCTAGTAGGCTTCTTACGTGGTCCACTATCATGGTAAGAATCATTCAATATGTTCAATAATCTGAAGAACAACAAATCCAACACCTCACCTGGAATATAGCTCCAACTATTTGCGAATCTTTGAATTCAGATCTGCTTAGTTCAGTACAAGTGCGCTTGGTGAGCTGGATGCTCCCCATTGGATTTTACCCTTTCAATTCTAAAGTGTAGCATTGCACCACCTTTATCCGCTTTTTGTACCGTGATTTTCTCATTCTTGGAGATTTTTTTCAAGATATTCAATTCTCTCTTGGATAGGTTCTGAAATTTCGAACGATGTTTAAAGTCTAGCTGGTTAATCTCATTGCTGACCAAGGTCTCAAAAGTGTCTATAAATTTGTGACTCAAGGGTGCCTGATAAGTGCTTTTAGGTCTTAAGTGTTTGAGTTGGTTGACAGGTTCTTTGGTAGAGTCAGACTGCATCACATTTTCAAAAAAATGGCGTAATTTTAGGTTACAAACAAGTTTTAAGAGGCTGACATGTAATTCCAATTTGTTCGCTTGATGAGTGGGAATAAAGGATGTCCCCTTTTGTAAAGTTTGGATTTCAGTATGGTTGAGATTATATGACGAGATGTTGATCACCAGTTGATTATCAATAGTTATTTCTTTCTTCTGTTGGGTTTGGAGGTTACCGGCTTTGTCTTTGATGTTGAGGCCTCGCTTTCTACTGCCCCGCCGGGGTCTGCGGTGTCTTTTTGGCCTGATTCTAAAAAAGGAACCTGGGAAGAAATTTGGGCAGAGGTTTGTGGTGTTGTTTGTCTCTGTTTTGTGGAGCTCAATTCACCCTCTGAAGATGAGGTTTCCGTTTCTGTTGTATTGGTTTGTGGTCTGTTCTGGCGTCTTCTTGCATAAACTTCCGCCCAAGAGTAGACCTCCCCTAACTTATAATCAATGGTATCACATTTAAATTTACGGATCTTGCGTTCGTTAATTTCTTCTTTATATTTCTCAAGTTGTTGGTTAATGTCAGCAATCACTTGATCCCAGTCTTCTTTCTCTAACAAATCTTGTAGCTCACTTTTTGATTGTATGATTTCTTTGTTTAAATCCTCCAGATAAAGGTGGTGCATTAGTCCTGATGGACACCGAATACTATCAGACACAAGTCAATGCTCATGTTAAGGATCAAGATGTTTATGCCCCATTAGGCATGAATCCTACAAAGAAGTTCCATGATTTTCTACAACAGATCATTGACCAAGCATTTGAGGGAGGTATCATCACGGAGAAAACCAAAAGATTTCTCACTAAGACTCACCTTAGGACTCCTTCTATTTATATGCTTCCTAAAATGCACAAAGACTCTAAGAATCCGCCTTTTCGCCCAATTGTGAACACCAGAAACAGCATACACGAACCAATAGGACAATTCTCAGATATACATTTAAAAGATTTTGTGACTCAAGCAACCACCTACATTAAGGATTCAACAGATTTCCTAATCAAAATTTCTCAGATAAGTTTACCAGAGGAACAAGAAGTATGGCTATGCACGATCGATGTTAAAGCATTGTACACATCCATCCCCCATAGGTCAGGCATTGAAGCAGTAGAAGCCATGTTATTGAAGTCTGAATATAATCATGATTTTCAAATCTTTCTAATGCAATTACTGAACTTTTCACTGTACCAGAGTTACTTCAGGTGGCAAGATGAGCATTATCTACAATTAACAGGGACATCGATGGGCAATTGTGCAGCCCCCAGTTACGCTAACATTTTCATGATTCAATTCGAAACCAATCACATCCTCAACGTTGAAAATTGGAAGAACCACGATAAGATCTTTTTTCGTTACATCGACGACATTTTTGTTCTATGGCAGGGTCCTCATTCGACTCTAATATATGAATTGGAAAATCTAAACAAAATTGATGATCATATTCAGTTTACTTTTCACACTCACGAGAAATCTATTGCATACCTAGACGTATTAGTTCAGATTGAACATAACAAAATCACCACCACTCTTCACAAGAAACCTACGGATCGCAATAATTTATTGCATTATAAAAGCTTTCATCAATCAACTCTGAAGAATAATCTGCCTATCTCACAATTGTACAGAGCAAAAAGAATAGTTTCAGAACCAGAGGAATCTCAAGCACAACTACAACTCATGATTTAACGGTTTCAAACACAAGGATATCCTCCGGCAATTCCCAAAAAAGCTGAACTCAAATGCTCTACCAAAACAAGAAATGAACTATTGCAACAAACTACCAAACAAAAGTGACACATGGATGGTTGTAGTGTCAACATTATCTACAAAGAGTCACACATTCAAACGTTTGATTTTGAAACACTGGCAGTTACTCTCTTTAGAACCTGATTTTAATGTCATTTTCACTGAGAATCCTTGGTTTGCATACACGAGAAGCAAGAACATTTTAGATATTCTAAAAACGAGTGATCAACCATTGAGTTCTACCCAAGCCAAAGGCACGTTGCCATGTCACAATTGCAACAATTGTCATGCCATCATCAAAGGAAATAAAGTACAACATCCTCGTAGTGGTACTCCCATTCAATTAAAAGTTACAGCGACATGCGACTCGATGAACTTGATTTATTTATTGAAATGCCCCTGTGGATTGGTTTATGTGGGCAAGACCATTAGAAAAATTAAGACAAGATTGTCTGAAAATATAAGCAGCATTAGAAGAAATGATGTCAAATCAACAGTGGCAGTTCATTTTCAAGAAAGGAGACATAATATCTCACAACTACAATTCATGGTTCTTGAAACTGTGGAAACACTTGAAAATGTTGACATTAACAAAATACTACTGCAAAAAGAGAATGAATGGATCTTTAAACTTGATTCTTTGAAGTCCCACGGGCTCAACGACCGGCTGGAATTCTCATGTTACCTGTGACTTACTATCATACTGTTATGTTGATGTTCGTGGTACCTGTTATGGCATGAATGTTATTTGGATGCACTTCATGTTTTCACTTTTGATTCAGATGGGGCTTTTACTCCTCAATATCATATTTTATTATATTTCGTTATTTATTATTATTCCATTTTGAAAGCTTTCTAATCACCTTAATTCCGCCCTTGTTGTTACTATGTGTATGCACATTACACCTCTCAATAATGGCCGCCGACTTTCACAGTGCTTTGCACTTCCTTTTACTGACTTCATCTGTTTCTATGACGCTTCACGCTTACTAACGTCAAACGAATACACAAAAACTTTTGTGGATATTGGCGAACACACTTTGCCTTTTCAAAAGCTCCTGCTTTCGCACCGAAATTGGTAAGAATATATTTTCGACAACCGCGCTTGTGGTTTCACACAGAATAGCTGTCTTTGACACGTGTTAATACACTGTTTGGCTATCTACGAGTTTCACTGCGAATTTTTCTAGATTCACTATGGCGTTATATTTTTGTGATTTCATTTCACTGGACAGTCCACCCAGTTCTTTAACATCACCATTTTATCGTTTTTTGCACGCGTCACATTTTCATTTCAGCGGGTTTAAATATAACCTGATTAGATGTTTCTTCACCATTTTACTTAGCACTTGCTCCATTTGATTCGAGATAACATGCACTGATGCGACTACCTTTCTATCTCTGATTTACTTTTTTATCGACGTATGTGATGCGACACCAAATGTCACTATATAAGCTAGTCCTCATTCTATTGTTTTGTTTGATCTTAGATTCCCCTGATGAAGTGCCTAGGGCACGAAATGCATTGGGATATGATCGTTTATTGCATTGGGATATATTTTTGAAGAAATGTGAATTACTACATTGAATCTTTGAACCTTATCTGTTTGAATTAAAAACGGATGAAAATACAATTTTTTGGATTTTGTCTTTTGAAAAACTGGATTTAATTACACTGAATGTCGGCGTGTTCGACTTCATAAGCTGCGCCCAGAGGGCCGCCCTTAAATCTTTAAGGAACGCATTTGGTTTGTAATTTTTAACACCTCCAGGACGACGAGGTGATACCTCCGCGGCACGCTACAACTTCCTACATCCTTTTGAAACCATTAAGCTTGTGCGCAATTCGCAATATTTTTGATTCTATCTCATATAAGTATGCAATTTCATGACATGCAATGTTCAAATGCACTAAAATACATCATTTACTTTCATGATATAATGCTTCAATGCTCGTGCGCTGCCTTTTACGCGCCACAGGTGTGTTAAGCTAATGCTTCCTACACATAAGAGTCACTCGGTCTAGTACCCGGTTTCTCTTTGCAAATGCATTCTAGTGTATTTTTAACCTTTAGTCTCATGTGTCCGGGTATAGTATCCCATTACTTTAAGTTGCACAATTGTTCTGTTGTCAACTGGTTATTAGCCATTTTTAATCTAAATGTACATAAAGCTCTTCATCAAAGTTCATTCCATGTGGCATTTTCGTTTTAAGTCTGATTATGAACCTGGATTCAATTTGTCTCAATTTGCGTTGTCTGTTGCCTCCTCGTTCGTCCATATCAAGCATGTATATTCCATAGTAGGACATGGATTTCCAGTTACTCTTTTGACACATTGCCATATGTTTTGCTGTGGCGTAGGACATCTCATTGTTCTTTACAGCCCTAATGTGTTCCAAAATTCGTTTTTTCAAGGCGCAGGCCGTGCTTCCAATATATCTTGACCCACACTTGCATTCTACAATGTATACCACATGTGTGGAGGAGCATGTCATTTTTCCTGCAATGATGGCGTTTTTCCATCAGGTTCTTCAAAAGTTTTTTTGTTTTGGCCGATCTTACACGCCTTGCAGATATTGCATTTTCTGAAACCGTTTTTCTGGTCAGTGTGCCAATTGATTTTCTTTCCAGGTATGTTTCCTTTGAAATGGCTGTAGACAAGTAGGTCCCTCAAAGAAGAGGTTTTTTTTATAGCTCATCATCGGTCCTTCGCCTACCATTTTTCCTATGTCAGGATGGCAGTACTTTTTTATCTTGCTTTTTATGATGCCACTTTCTTTGCTATATGTGGTCACAAAACGAGGTGGCCCTTGTGATTCGTCTTTTTTCACTTGAGTCGTTAGTATCATAGATCTCGTTTTAAGTTCCACTCTTCTTTTGCTTTTTTCCAACATTCTTTCACTGATTCCCCAGACCTTAATCTATCCATTGTCTCCATGATTCTCATTTCTGCATCTGTTTCCATCGAGCAGTTTCTCTTCTTGTGAATGAATTCGCCGTAAGGTATGCTTGCAAGTAGTGGTTGAGGATGGAAACTGGTCCCATGTAGTATGCTGTTTGTGGATGTCTTTTTCCGAAACAGTGTTGTCTGTATTTGGATATTTTTAGATCTAAAAAATCGATTTCTTTTTTGTTGGTAACATACGTGAATTGTAACCCCACATCATTGTCACACAGTATGAATTGAAGTCATTTTTTGTCCCGTTCCAAATTAAAAACAAATCATCTATATATCGGACCCATATAATTATCCTGTCCAAGTCTATTTTATTTGTTGGGTTCCAAGCAATGGTTTCCTCCCACCATCCCATCATGATATTTGCGTAGTTCGGTGAGAATGAAATTCCCATAGCCGTTCCGCATTCTTGTCTGTATAATTGATGGTGGAATAGGAACACGTTGTTGGTGAGACATAGCTTAATCATATTCATGAGCATTTCGGTGTGTTTTAGCTCACTGATGTTGCGTTGCTTTAAGAAGTAGTGACATGCATTTAAACCTATTTCATGTTTTATTGATGTGTACAGTGAGACTGCATCGATTGTTACCAATAGGTAGTCTTCATTCCATCTGATGTCCTTGAGTATTCGTAAGAAATCACCAGTGTCTTTGATGTAAGAGCTCATACTTTTTGCGATAGGTGCCAAGAACAGATCTACATATTGTGAGATGTTTTCATATAGGCTTTCACATGATGAAACAATTGGTCTGCCAGGTGGATCGATTAGTGTCTTATGTATTTTTGACAAGAAATAAATGGTGGGGATCACTGGAAATTCATTCGTTAGGAATTTTTTCTCCTCTTCATTCAATAAACCCTTCTTTTGCCAATCATGTAATAATCCGTTTAGTTGTAGAGTCATTTTATTTATTGGGTTTATTTGTAATTTACTGTAATTGGTGGAATTATCCAACTGTCGACTGGCCTCTTTTACATAGTCTTGTGTGTCCATCAGGACAATATTTCCCCCCTTGTCCGCCTGTTTTATGGTCAGGTTGATGTCTTCATTTAAGGTTTTAATTGCATTTCTTTCTTTGCTTGTTAGGTTTTCTCTATTATTTTCCTTTCTTACATTCGTTAATTTTTCTATTTCCTCAATTATTGCTTCTGAAAACATATCAATTCTATTGCCTGGTGACAAGGTAGGGCAGAATCTCGATTTCTTCTTTAGGCCGCTTTTGACTCTTTGGTCAGTTCTAATATTCAGATCTTCCATTAGTTGAGTTCCTGATGTTTCGGTAGTTTCTTGGTCATACAGTAGTCAAAATATATTTTGGAGATCAAGAATTTCTTCAATCTGCCAGTTTGATCTGTTATCTGATGGCTCCCCACCTGGTCGTCGTGCATGTATTTTTGCTAATTTTAGTTTCCGTATGTACTTATATAGAACAATTCTAACTTCAGTTGGGTTAAAGTGTTTCTCAGGACAGAAGGAGAGTCCATTATTTAATAGCGATCATTCTTCTTTTGTTAATACATGTTTAGATAAATTAATTATCAGATTTTCTACTTTCGATTTCTCAAGGGATATTCTCTTTTTTCTTTTGGCTCTTCTGGTTTTCCTTGTTTTCCGACAGTGATGTTTGACCCTCTTCCTCGGGTCTGGAATGAAAAAATATATATATATAAATAATAATAATAAAAATATATATATATATATATATATATATCCCATCAAACAAAGTTGCCTTCAAAGTCTCCCGTCCGGGTGGGCATGGCCACTCCGGTGGCCTTCTGGACCATGTAGTGCTGTGGTATAACCTCAGTGGGTTGCCGTGCCTGCTCACAGTCTCGTGAAGTAAGTAGAACCAAGTGGGTTGTGGCGCCCCAGTCGAACATCACCCCGGCTAATGCTCCTCCAATAATCAGCTCCTGTTCCTTACGCTTCCCTGCCGGTTGACAGAGAGGCAGGACTATAGAAACAGCGGGGCTCAATCCGTGGCTCAGGCGGTGCTGCTAACATCCTATCAAACGAAGTTGCCTGCAAAGGATGGAGCCCACAACAGGTAAGTATTTCTGAAACAATCTTTATTGAAGGTTACCGCATGGATTTCAGCTGGAAGCCACACATATTACGAAGAGTCCTGCCCAACGCGTTTCGTGCTTGTGGAGCACTTCCTCATGGGCTACGGCTTCGGTGCTGCGGGAAGGCATTCGCATTTTGCCATGCACTGTTATTAAATTAAAGTCTCCCACCCTGGTGGGTGTGGCCACTCCCATGGCCTTCTGGACCATGTAGTACCGTGGTATAGCCTCAGTGGGTTGCCGTGCCTGCACGCAGTCTCGTGAAGTAAGTAGAACCAAGTGGGTTAGCGGCGCCCCAGTTGAACATCACACTGGCATATTGCTCCTCCAATAATCAGCTCCTGTTCCTTTCGCTTCCCTGCCGGTTGACAGAGAAGCAGGGAAGCGGGGGCTGAGAAAAAAGGGGGGTCCCAAAACGTGTTTTCCCCATGCAATTTTCCATAGGTACCGTTCATCGCGGCTACAGCCCGAACGGCTGAACGGAATTACACCAAATTTGGCAAAGTTATAGGCCTTGGTTCAGACTCTTGCCTTTTGCTTATATGGTGTAAATTTGTTCAGTAGTTCCTGAGAAAATGATAATTAAAAGTGCATATATATCTATGGCCTCGGTGGATGCGCACTGAATGCTGATTGGCTGTCAAGTGGTTGTCAACATTCGAAACCAGGAAGTGTTGACAGCCATTTTGTGCCTCGGTAGAAGCGAGGATCTAGAAATTAGTGGAACAAGTGTTCAAAATATATAAAGGGGGCAGGTAAGAAATATTTGTACCCTCTAGACCTGCTCAGGGATGTGCGCCTGGGTGCATGGATCCTCCATTCAAAAATAAAAACCAAGCTCGCCTCCTGTGCTTGTTTAAAAATTAGCTACCCGGGAAGGACCAATCCCGTGTTCTAAAATATTACATTTGAAACGGGGCAGAGAAAAAATGGGGGGTTCCAAAACGTGTTTTCCCCATGCACTTTTCCATAGGAACCGTTCATTTCGGCTACAGCCTGAACGGTTGAACAAAATTATACCAAATTTGGCAAAGAGTTAGTCCTCTGTTCAGACTTGTGCCTTTTGCTTAAATGGTGTAAATACGTTCAGTAGTTTTTGAGAAAATAACAATTAAAAGTACATATATATCTATGGCCTCAGTGGATGAGCGTATCTTGCGCGCACACTAAGCGCACCGTCCATATCACGCACTGAATGCTGATTGGCTGTCAAGTGGTTGTCAACATTCGAAACCAGAAAGTGTTGGCAGCCATTTTGTGCCTCGGTAAAAGCGAGGGTCTAGAAATTAGTGGAACAAGTGTTCAAAATGTATAAAGGGGGCAGGTAAGAAATATTCTGACCCTCTAGACCTGTCATGGGGTCGGTCCCACAGGGATCCCTAGGGCCCCCCAAAAATGTTTACGGAGAAATGGAAATGGAGAAATGTGCGTTGGGTGCATGGATCTGCCGTAATAAAAATAAAAACAAAGCGGGGGCTCTTGTACTTGTTTAAGCATTAGCTACCTGGGAGGACCAAATCCCGGGGTCTAAAATAGTACATTTGATGGGGGTCCAGAGGGGCCCTGTAGCCCGGGAACTGCCATTCCTTGGTGCTACAGAATAACTGGGTGAGGGAGCTCAAAGGTCCGTCTAAGCCCCGGGGATTACCACCCTCCGTGGCTTTTTATATTTTGGGAGGGGGGCAGCGTGGTCTCCATTCTGGAGCAGTGAAAAGCCTTGGGGAACACCATCCCCCAGGAGCGGCTCCTGCTGTGCCTCGGGGTGTCTACCCCAGGACACTGCTGTTTGCTATGGCAGGGCGGGAGTCGAGGTTCTCGCTGTCTCATAGCAAACTTGGGGGCATATTAACAAGTGCCATTACGCCGCAATTTTAAAAAAAAGCCAAAAATACGGTGATAAATATATTGCCCTATTTACTAGGTGACCCTAAGATGCATTAATGCATGTTAGCAGCCGGTTTGCTAAGGGGTCGCCGCTTATCTCCAATGAGTTGCAATGTAGGTGTTCTCAGTGGGAAGGTAGATGTTTCTATGAGAATATAAAAAGGAAGAGGGAGATATGACAACAGAATTGTATTTACAAGGTGGCCCTGGATTTGAGGACCGATAGGAAAACTCTCGTTAATTGCGGTTTATGTCGGATCCTAACATGTGTTCTGAAGTAGACTTAAACATGTTTAATATGCCAGGTGGACTGACATCTTAAGTGCACAGTCTTATATTAACAAGGTTTTCACTTGCGAGCATGAATGTTCGATGTATTTCTCGCGATATTGGGGGCATATTTAGAAGGACAGCGTTAAAATTATTGTCGCTTTAGCGTTAGGAAAGTGTCGTTAAATTTGTTGTGGTTTCCTGGAAGCGTAAGCGGAGTGGGCTGGACTGACGTATGCCAGTGCTGCGCGAAGCTGTGAACCATTATTCCAGAGCTATGGGCGTGGTTCCGTCGTGAGCTATATGAGAAATCAACTGATTCGGGTGTCCGTGTTGTATTGCTGTCGTCACACGGGTCTTAAATGCAAATGTGTCATTATATCTGTAAAGTACTACAGCATGGCCAACATGGAAGGTACGGGGTATCACTGACCCTATATTCATCCACAGTTGTACACATAAAAGATGGTGGACATGATGTATTTCTGCGAATATGAAGGTTTGTTGTACATTCAGTGGAGTGTTGTAACTGTAGTAATACAGGGCTTTGAAAGGTTTAGGATGCAGTTTTTGGCACATGAAGGGCAGCTAATATATATACGTATGTGGTCATTCAGGTACACTGTCGAACTTGGTGTTGGAAATCAGTGTTCTAGCCTCTGAGTCGCGTCCACATCCTGTTATTGAAGAGAAATGACGTAATCTACGCCTGCCTGGAAATGTACTGTAAATACGGTGCTCATGTAAATTGCTGATATAGTTTTAAGGCAACTTTGCGCAATATAAATATGCACACACTCCCTTTTTTCTCTGCAAACACTGTTTTCTATTCAAATCTTTTTTAAAGTGTTGCCCCAAATTCTTATTAATAGAAAAGGGCATGATTTACTTTCAGATAAAGTAGAATAGAAGTGCTACTACACTCCCTCACTACTTCATTTTTCTTTTTTGTTTTTTGTACATTTCTTTTCAATTACTCTTTATGAAAACATTGTAACTGTTAAAAAGGATTATTTTATTATTTGTTAATTGACATTAATATTTTTTTCCATGTTTACTGCTTGCAACGATAAACCTCCAGTTCTTCATGAGTGAAAATACGTCACAGTACTACACAATATACATACTAATAAACCCATTTTCACTCTAGAAGAAAAAAAGAGAATTACTTGATCATTTTTTTTTATTAGTACATATTTCAAACCTTCTTTTTTCTGCGTCTTTGTAGTATTTTCAATTAGCGACGATAATACATGAACTGTTCTTACGTCATTTCGTTCTAAAGTACAATTATACTTTTACACACTACATTTGGAAATCATAATAATATACTTGAATTAGAAAAATATATAAAGCAGAAACTTATACTATTAATTTACCTCTCTTTAAAATTCTTTCCTCCTTCCGTTGACATACATCCAACTCCACCGGAGCGAGCATAATGTTTTATATATTACAATATATATATTAACTTTATGTTCCCTCTGAGGAAATGGACGATAAACTGAAGATGAATCCGACGATCGCAAACTTTATCTTGGTCCTAGTTGGTCACCCGTAATTAAATCACAGAAACGAAAGTAATCATCCTACAGGTGTGGTTTATATACGTTCTGGTTATTGAAGTCACTATGGAACCAATTTAGTGCTCCTCCCATTTTTTTGTAATGTTTTTAAGTTGACACCTGCTCACATTTCCACTGTTTAACTTGCGCACGTGTTTTTGATTAAGTGAAACTTGTTAAACAGTTTTAGTTTCGTTTCATATCCTCATACGTATTTGCTCTTTCTTTTTCTTTTAATTCTTTCGATCTTTTATTATACAAGTATTAAAATAAATAACTTTGTATTTATTTTTTAAAACAAGTATATGTATTGGTTACTGTGTACAGTTTCTGTCCACAATTTTAATACACTTTCCCATCCAAAACCCCTATTATCCTTATTTTTAAAAAAGGTCCCATTCGTTTTTTTTATTCGAGTATTAAAATAAATACATTATTGTTGATGTGCGAGTTCCTTCCCTTATACACAGTTGATTGCCACATCTCTTAACATCTGGAGGTACCTAGTGGGCTAGTTGGCCCCCAGGGACCCACAGGATTGAGGAGGAATTAATTCTCAAACTTAAAATGCACCACAGGGCGTGTTTGCAGACATGTCACCTCAGGTCACGTCCCCTTCCTTCACCACTGTACCCCGTTGCGGGTTTAAAGTTGAGGAATTAATTCTCTTTCAATACTGAGCGTCCCTGAGGACCAAATAGCCCAACAGGTATCTCCACTATGCGCCAGGGAGCTGCGTTGCAGACAGGTGTTCAGAGACCACGCCCTTTTTTACAGCCCACTGTAACACAGCTCTGTGATGCTTATTAGGGGTACCTAGTGGGCTAGTTTGACCCTAGGACCCTCTAAAATCAGCCAAACTACGAAATCCGATTTACTCATCTGTTATCAGGAGATAGCTCAGTGCTGCATCTTTGAGCCCAGTACTGATCCTGAAAAGTAATTCTAACCGTACTTACCAGTAACTTGAATATCCTTTAGTAGGCTAACATTGACTGGCATCACATGGAAATTCTTCTAAGTGTGGAGTTTTCGAACTTTAAAATATTCACCTAAAATCATTTGAACAACGAATTCTGATTTACTCACCTGTTATCAGGAGAGAACCCAGTGCTGCATCTTTCAGCCCAGCACTGACCCTGAAAAGTAATTCTAAGCGTACTTACCAGTAACTTGTATTTCTTTCCATAGGAATCCATTGTCTGGTTTTCATACGAAATGTTTCTAAGCGGCGAATTTCACGAACTACAAATATTCCTTAAAAATTCGCCTGTATAACTTAAACACATTCTTTAACTGTTTACAGGAGATGCACCAGTGCTAGATCCAGGATCCACCACTGAGTAAGAAAAAGTAACGATAACACTACTTACTTGCTAAGTGAATTTCCTCCCATAGGATAACATTGATGATTCTCTGTGAAAAAGTTTTTAAGTGTCAACTTTTAAAATACAACAATATTCCTTAAAAATCACTACTGTAACCAAAACGATTTTACTAAACTGTTTACAGGAGATGTCCCTGGACTGAATCTAGGATTCAGTCCTGTGGTTACAAAAAAAAATCTAAAAAGTAACTAATTGCATTTAACTAAAAATTCCCATTGAGTTCAATGTTGCATTGTGTTTGAAATTGTGTTGCCCATTGCAACAACTGTAACTACTGTACTTAAAAGTCTATTGCCTATTTGCAAAGTATTTAAACTAAAGTAATTCGTTCTGAGAAAGTATATTTTGTAATGTATAATGTAATTATAATGTAATTTAAAAAATAAAATATCTAAAAATAAATAGTTTAAAAAAGTGTAGTAAATCAGTATAATAAAATAAATATAACAAGTAATATATTTAAAAATTGTCATTTACAAAAACCTTTGAAATTCACTGAAAGAAACATAGGTTTCAGATATGTTATAGTTAGGAATTAGCATTTAAAAAAACCTTAGAAATTCACTGAAAAAACAATAGGTTTTAGGGGTGTTATAGTTAGTTGGACATTTCACTCGTACAAAACCATTGAAATTCCTCCGTTATAGTTAGTTCTGCTTACTATAACTTGCGCGCCCGCAATCCACTGCTGATGATGTCACATATTACATCATTCATGACATGGTCAGTGACATCACTGATGACATATCAAATGGCATCACTGATGACATCATCCACGAGACAATTAGATACACCTCATCATACACTAGTATAACCTTTCATCACTCACTGTAAAATAAAGAGTGTCATATTTGAATCCATTAACACAGCAATTCAAGTATCTAAAAACCCACTCTGTGATTCCTAGATCTACACACACATCTAATCAATTACGTATAGATTTACTCATACATGCTAACAAAGATCAATAGAACACTATCAAATATACTTATACACCTATATCGACAGAACACACCAGCACACATTCTATTCACATTATGCAGTCATCCTACTCACTTTTGAAAACAATGTATCATATTTACATTTACTCAGCAACACACTTATACAAATAGCACTTCATGTATTCATATAGATAGTAACTCATACTTAGTGTGTTATGAAATCACTATTACAAGTATACAGTTATCTATACAGTCACTCATGCAATCAATGAGTCTTATGTATACTTATTTATGTACAACAACTGTCACATACACTGCCTTTTATTATTCTAGTTTGTTGGACATGTACCATTGAGAGATATATTTGCTCATCACCACACCCATAAAGATATTCACTCACCCAAACAACTGTTTCCACATGCAGTATTAACCTCATATACCCATTGAATCAACTATTCACATATCTTTGGGCAGTCACACACACCCCACCGAACCACACACACTTTCACTCTCCCATACAAATACTCGGTTAACTAATCAATAATTAATATAGACTATCACATAGCTAGTAACCAACTGGTGCAGCAGTTTACACAACTGACAAAGTGATACAGATATTCACACAGTTTAGTCACTATCCAATATATTTAGTGAGACACTATAAATTAGTCAGCCACACTACTACTAAATCATCCATCCAGATATTTATATTTATATATTCACTCATTCTTCAATGCAGATTGCTATATATATAAAATACATATTTAAATAACGAACCAAACAACTTTCACTGGATGATGTCATCAGTGATGTCATTTGAGATGTCATCAGTGATGTCACCGACCATGTCATGAATGATGTAATATGTGACATCATCAGCAGTGGATTGCGAGCGCGCGAGTTGAAGTTAGCAGAACTAACTATATTGGAGAATTTCAATGGTTTTGTATGAGTGAAATGTCCAGCTAACTATAACACCCCTAAAACCTATGTTTTTTTCAGTGAAAAAAAATAAATATATATATATATATGTGTGTGTGTGTGTTTGAGTGTGTATAAACTGTAGTTCAGAAACACAAAATAGTGTAAGTTGGCAGAAAATGTGCTTTGGTGCTAGTATGTGCTCTTTTAAACAATTTTTGTTTTTAGTAGGCATGCTAGTGTAGTCTTAGTTCAACTCTAAGGTGGGTTGTGACTCTTGGTGCACAATCAGCAGCTTCTTGACACCTGACTAAAACTTGTGTCCATTTTGCTCTGTCTTTGCAAATGTTCTATTAGGGGCTATACTACCCCTAGTAAATTTGTCACAGAAAGAGCATAGTGTGAATCTTTAGTACTTTTTTTGGCGCCACATGCTGTCTGACTAGTCCGGTTACAGATTCACTCCAGCCACGTGTCGTGCCCAACAGTGGGCAACCACAATTAGATTCAGGAGCTGCTCCACTATGAGGCTTAATGTTCCTTGGCTGTACCATTACATGCCAGGTTAGGTCTCCATAAAAGCTGTAAATAAATAAATATGATTAACGACTTGTGATGAACATCATGGTACCACTTTAGCCAGGTCTCAGACACTTTGGTGCCACTTGCAGTTTGTCATGAACTAATTTGTAGTTTAGCACGACTTTAAAAGATGCACCAACACATTCTGCTAGCTCAGCGAAGGCTCTGCTGCCCAGTTCCTTGAAGAATAATACCCACTGAAGGAATTGAGCAAGAAAAACAGGTCCATACACTGCAACAATGGGATTGCAGTTCTTGAATCACTATAGAGCATACTGTAATTTAGTGTTTGCGGGGAGGCTATGCAGTGGTACACTAGAGAATGTTTCTGCAGATGAAAACTCAAGCCCTTCAGTCCCCACCACTCACTTGTTTGTTGGGAGGCAGCCAATAGAACGTTGGCACATTCCAGCCCTGGCGTCTGGACAACACTGACTCACTCAAACATGTCTTCTGAGAATGATTAAACTGCGATAACAATTAGATGGGTCTGGCAGGAGTGTGAGGCTGTTCAGCAGCACGAGAATTACCTGGCACACAGTGGAACACAAGGGAGAAAACACCATGAACCCAATGTCCTGTAGAGTTAGGCTACTGCGAGACCTCCACTTCATAAACCCCAGATAACTCCCTGGTCTGTGGTGTCTTCCGCAATAAGGTAGTTAGGTGAAGACCATGTCTATCTAGTATTTTATTCCACTCTGCTATTTTACTATATTATTTTTCCAAGCATAGCATCCTGGGCCTACAACACTACCCAGGGGGCACTGATATTTGCTTGTTATTCAGGAGTGTTATTAACAAGATATAGAAAGATAATTTCTCAACCTTTTCAAAGGGTAGGTATCACAATTCATTCAAAGCTCACCTAAGCCAATGTGGCTGATTGCTAATGCAGTCGCTACATTTAAATAAAAAAATGTATCTATGAGTGTGGTGGTCTGCTGCTCTTTCATCTGTTCACATGTGTACAGTCCTCATAGCTGGTCTTCGTTGTTACTCATGCTCTACCCTCCAAACACCATTATTAGCAGCCTGCAGCATAGTTTTCCCCACACCCTTTCTCTCCCTCTCAAACTAACATGCCAGACCCTCTGAATGTCTTCAAGAGCACGGAAGACATCACATATGCTTCATTTTGGGGATTCTGTCTTATACCGAAGCTAGTTTTATGGTGGAGTCGTATTGATGAGGACAGTTATTGGGTATACCTTTTTGCAATTCTCCCCTTATTTGCTAGTGAGGAAAGTTGTTTTAGGCATTCATTCATTCAAAATACTTTATTCGGTATAACAAAATACCATAAAAGTGCAGATAAAATACATCATAATAAAAACAGGCCACATAACAGGTGAGAAGGATGCATGCTCAATCCCAAATAGAAAAATAAATAAAAACCCTTGTCATATAAATTTCATGTTTAGGGTCAATAAGGAACTAGCCTCACCAACCACGAAAATTCAAATGGAATACATCATGAGAAGGTAGAAATACATATCAATTTAACAACTTTTGCTAAGTGCATGTTAAATCCCTCCTGGATTAAGCGAACTATTCCCCTCATCAATTTCATTTTAGGTCCTGTAACAGGCTAGCGCTTCATGCCACATTTATTCACCTAGGACCTCTTGTGTTTCTAAGTCTAATGGCCGCCCTTAAAAAAATTACAGTGCAGAACAGGGTTAATGCGTCTGTGGACAATTTTGAAAACAACAAGGCCACCTTAGCATGTTCAAATCTAGCATTCTTTAAAATACTTTTTTTTAAAACTCCTAGGATGTGACTTAAAAGGACATAATAAAACAAAGTGAAGGGTATCCTGCGGAGACCAGTGGTCACAGCCGCATGGACCCTTCAACTCTACAGATGAAGTATATCCTGCCGGGTCAGCTAATAAGTGGTGTAGAAGGTTAAACCTGAAGAGTGCCATTAAAAATCTGTCATGGGCATTATGAAAATGACATAAATAAGGCTCAATACCCAGACATGACTTAGTCAGGAGATGTGCTCTAACTGATGGCTTGACCAGCTCCCTATCTTCCCTAAGTGATGTAACATATTTCTGGTAAAGGTCTTTCACCAAGGTCTTATCCTGGGCTAACATTTTTGTGGGATTATTATAAAAATATGTGCATCCTATGCCAACTAGAGTCTCCTTTACATACTTAAGCCAGAGGATGTGCAGTCCCCAGTCACGGGCAACAGTCTATTATGATCTGCTTACTAAATGAATACTCTGGGTTTGTCCAGATCTTAGCCCAACAGGTTAGGGGTTTGACTTCCAGCCTGTCTCTAACATAACTAACGCCCAGTTCTACATGGATAAGATGTGACGGTGTACTCTGGGGCACTTTGAGTAGATGCCAAAAATACTTGTTTTCTTCGGTTTGTAGGTGCTGCGTGTCAATAAAACCCCATACCTCGCTTCCATAAAGAATTTTGGCACAACACATGGAACTGTATAGTCTCAAAATTTGCTCCGGGGACCAACAACACAGCCTTCGTGCAAAATCCATGATTGACCCAGAGCAACTCACTAATGTGCGACATTTCTGTTTTAATAAGGCTTTAAAATTAAGGCGTGTGTCAAATAATATCCCCAAATATGAGAATGAGTGCACCTTTTCAAAACAATGAGAACCAATCGAATAACCCTAATTTTGGTTTGGTTTTTCCCCACTTCCATGAGATACAACTTGGATAGGTTAGGAGATAAGTCTAAATTCTCCATGTTATGTTATGTTATGTTATTGAATTCTTTTATAGCGCATGACTCACCCAGGGGCACCTCAGCGCTGTACCAATAGAAATCCGGCAGACAAGAGCAGAACATGTTATACTATGACCTGGTTAGAATAAGAATGTTTTTAATTGTTTCCTGAAGATAAAGTAGGTACTGGATTGCCGCAAAGCAATCGGTAAAGAATTCCAAAATTTAGGGGTGATGTAGGAAAAGGCTCTGCCGCCTGTACGGGTTAGCCTAATCCGTGGAATCTTCAGGAGAGCTACGAACGTGTTTAAAAAGTTTATTATGGAGGTATGCTGGTCCCTCTCCTCTGAATGCTTTAAAGTCAAGACAGCATACCTTAAAGACAGATCTCTTTTGGACAGGAAGCCAATGTAACTGTCTGAGCAGGGGGAGGGAAGGGGATCCAGACGGCGCATTCAAAACCATTCTGGCAGCGGTATTCTGTATAACCTGCAGTTTGGCTAGAGTGGTAGTGCCTATTTCTGCCAGCAAGGCATTGCCGTAATCTAACCTGCTCCCTACCATGGCCTGTACCACAGTACGGCGATGATCTAGGGGGAGATAGGGAATAATTCTACGTAACAGGCGTAGGTTATGATAGCACGTCCCTGCTATATGCTTAACATTATTTTTCATGTTTAGTGAATTATCCAGCTGGATTCCCAGACTTTTCACTGAAGTGGCGGGTGTAGGCGCTTCTCCTAACTCTAGGGGCCACCATTCCGACAGCCAGGATCGAGCATCCTTTCCTAAGAGCATGAGCTCTGTCTTCCCAGGATTCAGTTGTAAGCACAGTTCATTCATCCAATTAGCAACCGCTAGCATACCAGCCGAGAAACGCAGTTTCTGGTCCCTGATATTTTTTCCTATGGGAAATAGTAGCTGCGTGTCATCGGCATACGAGATTATCTCGAAGCCGAAAGATTGGACAATTTTTTCCAATGGGGCTACATACATGTTTAAGAGGGTAGGGCTCAAGCAAGAGCCCTGTGGTACCCCCTTGTCCAATAAGAATTTGCCTTTAGAAACATATGCTCCAAGTGAGGTGGTCTGCCATCTGTCTACTAAGAAGTTGGTCAGCCACTGAAAATCTTTACCCCCGATGACACATTCAGCCAGTCTCTCCGCTAGGCGTTGATGAGATATCGTATCAAACGCAGCGGAGAGATCTAAAAGAATCAGGACCGCGGAACCCCCAGCATCGAGGGTGTACCTCAATGAGTCAGTAACCGCCAGGATAGCTGTTTCTGTACTGAAGCCAGTACGAAATTCTGATTGGGAGGGATCCAGTATGTTATTGGTCTCCAAATATTGACTGAGCTGGGTGTTGATTGAGGACTCCAATAGTTTTCCTAAAAGAGGCAGCAGAGATATTGGCCCACATGCATCAATATCGGCTTTTGCGAGTTCTAAATTGCGAAAAATAACGATTCGCAATTTAGAAATTGCAAAAGCCTATGCATGAATATTTTTGCTTTTTTTATTGCAATTCGGTAAAAATCGCTATTTTTACCGAATTGCATAAAAAATGCAAATTTTCAATTGTGAATTCACAATTCCCATTCATTCATATGGGCCAAAATGCCCATAGGAATGAATGGGAATTGCGAATTCGCAATTTGAAATCGAAATTCATCAATGCATTTCAAGGGTGGAGAGGGGGGTGCAAATGACCCCCCCCTGCACCCATGAAATGTACTTTTCAGTATAAGTTACAGACACACATGTCCTAAGGACATGTGTGTCTGTAACTTAACAGTTTAAAAAATGCATTTTTGTGCATATTTGAACAATTTCGCAAATTACCACGAGGTTGAACTTCGTGGTAATTTGCACTTCCAATTTGTAAAATCGCACATTTTTAAGAAATGATGCATAGCATTTTAGAAATTGCACAATTGCGATTTCTTATGTGCTATCGCAATTTTAGAATTTGCAAAAAAATTGCAATTTCTAAAATAGCATGATGCATCCCAAACAGCACTTTTGCATTCGCAAACGGCCGATTTTAAGGAATCGCACCGTTTGCGACTCCAAAAATGCTTGATGCATGTGGGCCATTGGTCTGTAATTGTTCAACTCATTAGGGTCTGCTGATTGTTTTTTCAGAATGGGGCTGACAGTAGCCTCCTTCCAGGCAGTTGGAATAAGGCCTGTAGAAATGGGGGAATTAAAGATCTTTTGGATGATGGGGGCACAGATTGGAACTAAAAGAGCCATAACTCTTGGAGGACAAACGTCCCTTGGTGAGCCCGATTTTGCAGTTAGCAGTAGATTGTCTATTTCTGCAAGGAAAATGGGCTTGAACTGGTTTAAAGTAACCTTGGTAGAAATTGGGGGATTTACCTCGTTCAGGTTTAAATAGGAAAAGTTAGAGTGACTAGTGAGAAAATTATCATATATTTTGGCAATTTTATCGTGGAAAAAAGAAGCTATGGAATCACATAATGATTGGGATTCAAGTGGCGCTTGTTTGCATGCTAAAGGGGAGGAGAAATCCTTAACAATGTCGAACAAAGCCTTGGTGGGGTTCCTGGATTGTTCGATTTGTAAGTGAAGATATGCACAACGAGCTGTTTTTATTGCTTTATGATAATGGGCTAAGGAAGCCTTATAGGTTTCCCTATCTTCAGATCGCTTGTCCTTCCTCCACCTTCTTTCCTGTACTTTACACTTTGATTTCAGGGTTTTTAATTCACCCGAATACCAAGGTGCTGTAAGTCGTCTATATGGAAGATGTTCACTTTTTAATGGAATCACTATGTCAAATGTTCCTGTTAATGCCGCATTGAAGCTGGATAGCATGGCTGCAGGATCTTGATCATCCAGCTTGATATTAGATGGGAAGGTTACCTTGAACCTGTCGAAAGTGAGATTATGCCATGGCTGTTTGTTTTTGCCAATTTTAGATGTAGGATTGGGCCTATGCTCGGATTCTAATTGCATTAGGATGGAAAATGGATCATATAGTGATCCGACCAGACAAGAGGAAGTGGCTGTAAAACTTCCAGCTGTTCTGCTCTAGTAAAAATAAGATCAAGAGTGTGGCCAGCCCTATGTGTCGGTCCAGAAACCCTCTGTTTGAGCCCAATATCGCTCAAGTTGGAAAGAAGCCTCATTACATCAGGATTTTCCACTTCCTCTCCGTGAAAATTAAAATCCCCTAGGAGAATAAAGTTATTGGAGGCTACTGCCTGCATGGCAATATACTCCGTGAGAACGGTAACAAAGGTAAGTTTAGAGTTAGGCCCAGGTGGTCTTTAAAGCAGGGCCCCATCCCAGGAAGTTGTTGGGGACACAGATGCTTTAAAGATACCCAGCTCCATTACGTCATTGCTGATAGAGGAAGTCCATAATACAGTAATATGGGCTTTAAAGGCAATTCCAATACCTCCTCCCAGCTTCCCCTTCCTGTCGAGTTGTATAAACTTATACTCTGAGGGTATAGCAAGGTTAGTGGCTGGAATATTAGTGGAGTTAAGCCAAGTCTCGGTTAAAAAGCATATATCTGGGGAGAGGGTAGAAATCATATCCCAGATTTCAATGGAATGCTTCACCAAGGAACGTACATTACATAGAATGAGTTCAAGTGCCAGATGATTTTGAATAGACTTGGTAGGTGCACTACTTGTAACAGGCTCCTCCTGAAGGCTTTGAAATTTACAAATAATACAAGATACCGGCCCATCCAAAATGGCCGGAAAAGAGTGTTTGCACTGACCTCCTGTTTTGGGTCCGCTAGATGTACTAAGTTCTATATCCCGCAGTTCCAGACCAGAATAGGTGTAAGGCTTAGCGGGTAGAGCATTGATAATAATTTGAGCAGTATTTCATGCCTCCTGTCGCGATCTGGCGCGGACGGGCGCAGACGGGCTCGCCTTTGGCGTGCCACCGGCGCGCCCGCTGCGCGACCGCATGGGTAGGCTCATCATATAGGGAAGTGAAAGGTCAGGTGGTGTTCCCACAACTAGCCCGCCGACCCTGCACCCACACAAGATGGTGGCTCCAAAGTACCCGGTCCTTCCTCGCGTTCCAGCAGCCCAAATCGACTGTATAGAGAATCGGGAGGGTCGGGAGTGGAGGCAAACACAGTAGGGCTTCTATCAGTGCAACAGCTATTTAAAAACAAATAAAACAGATTACGGGCAATACATTTTTTTTTTAGAAGGCAAAGGTCAGTAATTACAATGTAATTAAGCTAGGTCCCGGCTTTCCGCCTCAGGACTTTCCAAGGTGCTGGCGAGTGCGGAGGCGCTCTATTTATGCCCTTCCGGCTCAGGTGGTGTTCCCACAACTAGCCCGCCGACCCTGCACCCACCCAAGATGGCGGCTCCAAAGTACCCAGTCCTTCCTCGCGTTCCAGCAGCCAAAATCGGCTGTATAGAGGATTGGGAGGGTCGGGTGTGGAGGCAAACACAGTAGGGCTTCTAGCGGTGCAACAGCTATTTAAAAACAAATGAAACAGATTATGGGCAATACATTTCAAAGGTCCGTAATTACAATGTAATTAAGCTAGGTCCCGGCTTTTTGCCTCAGGACTTTCCAAGGTCTACATGAAGTCCATGAAGGAGACAAAGCCATCTATCAGTCCCTGTAGTCCTTTGGGTGTGCGTGCGAGGAGAACCGCGTCATCCGCCTAAAGAAGGATGGGGATCCCTCTTGAACCAATCCGCAGAGTATCAACCCTTAGGGCACCAAGTGCCTGATCCAGAATATTTATGTAGAGTGAACAAGAATGGGGCCAGGATACAGCCCTGTTTCACCCCACTTGAACAAGGGAAAGAGTCAGTGGTACTTCCCTCCTGATTATATCTAACTGAGGCAGCAGTATTCTGATGCAGGACTCTTAGAATATTAATTTGTCCAGGGTCCACGCCAAGGTCGCCCATGACCGCCCATAATTTCCTGCGATTGACTAGATCGAAAGCCGCCTTCAAGTCCATGAAAGCCAAGTACACAGTTTTGTGACTAGCAATAGTGTACTTGGCTACCAATAAGTACAGATTGAGACATTGATTGGTTGTTGACTTTCCTGGCCTAAATCCATGTTGAGTGTCAGTGATAATGTGTTGATCATTGGCCCAGTCCATTAACCGGCTGAGGATAGCCCTTCCTAACACTTTCGCTGACACATCGATTAAGGAAATAGGCCGATAGCAAAGAGGGCTATCCTCGTCTTCAGCCAGGATAGCTTGACTCCAGGGTCTAGGCTGATTTGCACATGGCCATGTCTGAACTGGGGTGGTATGGAGTGCAAAAAAACGATGGATTTAGGCCCAGATCTCTGTACTGGGGTGAATGTATGACATTGTTCTGCATTCTGTCCATCATCTGTTGTTTTGCATTTGTCACCCCGAGTGGGATGGGTATGCTCAGACGTGAGTCCCATGCTCTCCACACCACTGGAATCAAGCTATCCTGGCTGAAGACGGCTGATAGCCAGAAACCGGTCCTAGGATGCTTGATTCCGGTCCAGGAAAGACTTGGCTTGGCAGTTCGGGCTGGACTGTTCCCATGAGGCACAGGGTCAAGGCTGATTTGCATATGGCCATGTCTGAACTGGGGTGGTATGGAGTGCAAGAAAACGATGGATTTATGCCCAGATCTCTGTACTGGGGTGTATGTATGACATTGTTCTGCATTCTGTCCAACAACTGTTGTTTTGCACGTATTAGACAAATGACCTGTGTGAGCATGACAGCGGAAATTGAGCCTTCTAAATCATTACAACCTCCCAGTTTTGCTTGGCACGGACGGGCTCCATCATTGGAGGATTTACTCATGTCTATACTGCCCATTGAAGATCGTTTTTGTGCCACTATGGAGTCCAGGGAAAGTGTCTTCTCCCTTAGCTGAATTTCGTGAGCTAATAATGATTCTGCTCTAGTTAGAAAGGCGTCAAGAGTCCCCTTGACCCCACCCCCCCAAGGAGCCCGTTGCCTTACGCCTGCTCATTCTTCAAACTGGATTCACTTCAGTAGGGGATACAGAAACAGTACCTTTATGGCCACCCTGGAATCCACTCTACTATCTACTGATCCCTGGGTGTAAAGGGGGTGGCCCAGCCCTGTCTCGGTCTGTCGCGAGAGCTACGAGGATCTTTATGCACCTCTTGGCGCGTATTAGCACAGCCCAAGGAGCAGTCTGGGAGCTGTAGTCTCCTCCTGAAACAAACCTTGCCGGGGGTGCTGGTGTTGCACGGGTCCCCAGATGGCAATAGCCCTCATTAGCAATGCTTGTTGACAGTGTCCTATGTAAAGGAAGCAATCTTGCAGGTCCTGATAGTCTTTTAGGCAAGCTGTGTAGTTACCAGTTCAGTCTCAGGGCTTATAATAAGGAGAGAAAAATGTGTGTAGGGACTGTAATAATCCCCGCCTCCAGATAATGTCCTCTAGCGCGCAATTCCCCCTCGGTTAGTGATGAGCACCGATGAGCAGCAAATTGAGAAAGGAATGTGACCACAACGCTTATAAGGCCAGGTCGATTTTGTGCCGTCAGAACTAGTGCGCTTAAATACTTTCAGGCCCTGATACCGCAATGCCCCTTTAGGTGAGTTCAGGCCGTGATGGTCACCGGGGGAGAGGAAGGAAGTCCCGCTGGTAAACGATGCCTCCACAATGGTCTCCCGTCCACAAGTACTCCAGGCCCGCTCTTCAGTGTCCCGACCCACACGGTCCAGTAACCCTCAACCCGCCTCGTGCTTGAAGACCCGCGGGGGCTTAGCACCCACTGCTAAGTCTTACCTGGAGTTTAGGGGGTGAGGCAGACACCGGTGCAGGGCCCCTCCTTTTTCTCGGGGCACTCGAGTCTTGACGCGGCGCGCGGCTGCACGGGGGGAATGACGTGTCAGCAGAGCGCCTCCTGGTGCGATTTCCTCTGGGGGTTGGAGTCCCCACCCTGTTGTCAGCTCCTCCGGGCAAATGCGGGCAAAAAGCGGCAGAGTTTTGATTGTGTCCCCGTTTTCGTTTTCAGCAGGATCAACCATTATGTAATATTTTGATATGCTGACTGTTATATTCATTTTAGCTATTTTATAGTTTTTTTTATGAATTGATGTTTCTGGCTTGAAAGTGCATCTGACTAGACCTATTTTACCAATGTTTTAAAATATACGGGCTTTATGGGCTTTGGCTCCACACAAAGGAGTTTTTTTCACCTCATGTTGTTGGCTGCTTGGTATATAATTTCACCTTCTAAAGAATGAGTCCATTAAAAATATCAAGGGGACTATTTTACTTCAGGAAAGGACACTCAATCAAAATAGGATCTGTCACAGTCTATTCTTAATGACTTATATGCATTCTATATAGAACACAATCCTCTTTTACTACTTTTATCACAGCAAGTACAACTCAAGAGAAAATGGTGGAATAATTAATATCTCTAAGTCAAAGTGATTGTCTTCGACCAGAGTCAACAATATAAGTCTGTGGTTATTTCAAACAGGACAATTGCGTGGATAAAATGATGGTGTATCTGTACTTGAGAATACAAGTGTTCATTACTTTTCTCAGGAAAGCTCATACACAAGCTGAAGTGATGCAAGCAGTAGCTGCAGGAAATGCAGTAATTAGGTTTGCTAGGGGGCATGGCAATAACCTTTCTGCCCAGGTTGACCATCTTTCCCTGCAAATCATGAAGTAGTCTGACATATGGCTGAAATGTGGGGGGCAAAGTATAACATTTCAAACATTGGAGTGATTGAAATGGAAATGGTAAAATACAGTAGCATCCAAAATGTTTCAGAGCTATCACATTTGAAACAGAAGTTAGTCCTAACAGATTATCTGGTGGATAAAGCGAGAGGTGAACACCTAATGGCAGAAAGCCTTCTAAACCATAGGCCAGATTTTATAAAAAGGAAATTTGCAACCTAAGGATGGGAAACTTACTCGATTCAGAAGTTATCTTGCACACGAGTTTATAATTTGTCGTACAAAAAAGACCAGACAATTTTAATGGAGGAAAGCCAAAAGAAAGCTAAGGTTAGAAAGTGTACAACGTCTAATACTCTTGCTAAATATCTATATTGTGAATGGAAACTAAAACGTGCATGTTTAGACACTGACAAATGTCTATGATGGCGGATATTTGCAACGACAAGATGTAAGTAAGTCAACTTTATTTGCAGCAGTTACTAAATACCCTTGCAAAAATATACACATAACATTCAGGTTAAAAGGATCGTTTTAAAAATAACAGATACAAATAGTAAAAAAGGTATCAGTGTGTCCCTGTGTGCGGCCGACTAGAACATATTGATTCCAAGAGCACACCAAGTGGAAGGGTATGTAGGAATGTTTAACAGATTTGATAGAATGAGAATAAGGCTGCACCCCACATGATTTCAAAAGATTCTTTAAAGTGCAGCTGTGCAAATTACTATCAACATAACCGAGAATGTGCAAACTTGTAGGGAACACTTGTAAGTTCACGTAGGAGCCAGTGTAGCCCAAGGACGTGTTATTAAAGGGTATTCATACATGTATCATACCAGCATCATTTATCTCTCAGCTCTAGGAAATCAAGAGTTTTCACCAACCACAGAGAATAGGTTATGCATAGATTGTTACAGGGTGAAAAGCAAAGCAAATTAAAAATACTAAAATAGTTGTTTCTTTTTGTAGATATCAACACTTCTGCAGTGAAGCTTGAGTCCAGTAATAAGAGCAGGCAGGCTGAAGAGATCAAGTACTTCTTTCTTTTGTCCCATTCCCTTTATACCACGGCGACTGGGGGAAGTGTGGATATTAGCATCCTTCCTATTGGATTGGAATTACCAGGATTGTGCAATCCTGACAACATTAAGATGCCAGGATGCACAATAAGGCCAAACCAAAAGGGACTTTTTAGATGATGATAAAACAAAATTTTAATTGGTAGGCCTTGCTGATCTTTTAAATGTAATGATTAAGATAAACCAAATTAAGCTCAAAGGTAGCCTCCATAGAGCGGCATGTTAATTTTAGAGTGCACAACTAAAAATTGATAATTTTACTCTACTCTTGATGGACGATTTTGAGGTTTGAAGATTTTAAAAGGCTGAATTTTAAAGTAACTCTGCTCTAGTTGGAGAGACATTAATTGTGTTCTATTGTTCACAAAGAGGCATGCTCTATGCACCATGTACAGGTGTGTTGCGCACAGGGATTATTTACACATCATGTTATGTTGCCATGTGTGTAGTCTGCAAAGCTGCATTATTCAGAGGGCATAGCATCATTTCAAGACAAAATGTTAGAACACATTCCTCTCTCCACTAATAAATCGGAGGGACATCTTGGACTCACAGGCCCCTGTGATGACCAGACCCCCACTGTATGTATATTGGTAGATCTGGGACCCCAGTGTAAGGGGGTTTGGACTAAGCAACAAACTAAAGTAAAAGGTGTACATTCACCTGCAAGAAATGACAAGCGGAATCACCACCCAGTATTCTGAATTCTATCATTTCTAACAGGAGTAAATTCCCATCTATCCTCTGCACCTGTCACTTAGAGAGAGATGTATCCAATGCAGTCAGCATCTCTGTATGCAGAATGAAGATGATGGAATTATGACAGCACTTCTGGACTGAGAAATAGCAACCCCTTAAACATATCGATAATTATGAATTATCCTTGCACAATGGGAAGGTATACATATTCTGAGAAAAGATCTACCCGGCCCAATTTGATTTGATCCTATCCGAGCTTTGTTGAGTCCAACTGCAAATATAGCTTTTGCTCTAGTTTTCTGTAGTCCAGGATCTTTTCTTCAAACCCTGAGTAGGCTTGATGTATAACCATTGCAGCCTCAAAGCAATATGCAGTGCTTCAGGTGAATATGTTTGCATGTGGATTAGTGGTTTAGTAACATAACATGCATGTGCAGAAAGGTCTGGATACACATGAGCATAAATTAGTGATTCAACAAAATTAGTGACTTAACCTAAATGTACACTGATAATCTCCACAAATATTTTCTTCAATAACACTCAGGTCTTTGTTTTGCAGGTTAAAAAATGCCACCACACAAACTTAGCCAATCAAAAAAGAAACAATGGAGATATTCAACACTGGAACAGCAGAGCAGCTCCGAAACTTCAAACTCCTGCAAGTTCTTCAAAGTGAATCGAGAACTGGAGGATGCAGTAATTAAGGGAAGCCAACCAGGATGCCAGCCCAGGATTCTATTTCCTGTAACTCGTGCGCTGGGAACCTCTGATGCTGAGAGATCAGATTTCGTCAGAGCTCGCACCTGGCATCTGTAACTCTTGTTCATAAAGAAACCCAAGTGAAAACAAAACCTAAATACTGGTGGTTCTACACCTCTAATCTACCCCTGGGATTGGTTCCTTGCTTCTACCCTGTGATAAAATCCTCTCCTCCAACTACTGCAAGGATTGGGATACCTCCCTTTCACGGATCAACTAATGGAAATCATCTCTAGTAATGTAGATTCAGCGGTGTCACAAATCTTCCTTGGTGATTTCAACCTTCCTTGGTCTAACCCCAACGACCCCGCTGCATCTTGCATTCAATCTTTCTTAATTGATCAAGATCTGATTCAGCACTATGTCCCACCAACTCATAACAAAGGAGAAAAGTTAGACCTCATTATTTCTAAAGAGAAGTCTATCTAAATAGATTCCATCACCCCTTGTGACTGGTCTGACCACCATTGCATCCGCTTTTATATCAACAGGGAGGTATTGATGAGAAAAGCTCAACCACTAAAATCTAAGATCTGGAAAAGGAGCATAAGAGCTATAAACTCTGACAAACTAGCTGCCCACTGTAAATCTGCGCTCTCCTTCCAAGCTGATATAGTTGAGGCACAATCACTCACCTACGCCTTCTATTCAACCATCTCCGACATCATGGAGAATATTGCTCCACTCCAACTAAAAAATGCCTCAACAAAAACATCCAAACCTTGGTATAATGAAAATTTAAACTCAGAACGCCGCAACCATGGGTATTTTAATGGTCATGGCGAGCCATTCCCTCCTCGGACCAACTAAAACTCCTTAGAGATGCCAGGAGCCGATACAACAAACAAATCAAGAGTGCTAAGGCGACTTACTTCAGACACCAACTGGATCAAGCGGCAAACCGCCCCAAGAAACTCTTCGAATTGGTCAAACAACAATCAGTCGTTGGGTCTAACCAATCGGATTCTGGTGGCAACCCACCCTCCTGCGATGATCTTGCCACCTTCTTCGCAGAGAAATCAAGAATCATCTTCATTGACCTCACCTCCAAGAAGGCTCTACTACCTTCTTCCATTGCTGCCTCACCCGTTGACTCCTCTTTTAGGTGTAAATCGACCCCCATGAAGCCCAAGAACAATGCATCATGGGCCATATTTACCACTTTTAGTGAATATGATATCCTCAAGATTATTCAGAATATTAACCCTTCCAACCACTTCAGCGACCCACTGCCCCCTTCTATCTTCAAAGAAATCAAAAATGCACTGATCCCCACTTGGACTAGGATTGTTAATGCTTCCCTAGTACAAGGCATGATCCCAGAATGCCTAAAAGCAGCTCAGGTAACACCCATACTAAAAAAACCTAACACTGACAAATCTGATCTCAATAATTTCCGCCACTTTAGCGAAACTACTAGAAAAATGTGTGCAATCCCACCTCTGTGCCCAAATAGAGAACTACCAACTCCTAGACCAGCATCAATCAGGCTTTAGGAAGTGGCACAGCATCGAATCGGCTCTCACTCACATTTTTGATAATATTTTAATTTTGCTCGACCAAAATGAATCCTGCCTCAATGATCCTCCTCAACCTTTCCTCCGCATTTGACACGGTTAATCATGACAACCTCCTATCCATCCTGCAAAATAGAATGGGTTTTTCTGATCAGGTGGTGCTATGGTTCTCATCCTTCCTTCATCACAGAACGCAGAGAGTCAAGGCAAACCACTCTCTCTCTCACAGTCCTCTCCTGTACTCATGGGGGTCCCCCAAAGATCCGCTCTATCTCCTATCCTCTTCAATCTTTTCTTGGAACCTCTTGCACATTCTCTAAATTCCATGAACATTCTCTTCCACATGTATGAGGACGACACGCAATTCTCCTACGTACCTTGCAAAAAAACTTAAACTATCCTGTGGCGTAAGAGCTACAAGAAGTGCCTCTAACCTCCTCCTGGAACCACTCGTCCTTAAGAAAAGAAAAAGAGAAGTTGTCACTGAGCTTTCTCCGGAGCTGCCCCTAAGATTTGGAACTCTCTCCCACTGGAAGTTCACAGAATTTCCTCTTGATGGCGTTCAAAGTAGAAGCCAAAAGATTCCTAATGAACGAATTCTAATTTAGGTTAGACTCACAGGCCCGTTAACTTTGCACCTGCTGACTTTGTTCCTACTTTTGATACAGCTCCCCCTTGTACACTGTGTTGCACCTTTGCTACCCGCCTACACTTGTTTTGTTGTATTACCATCCTAGTTGTATTTTGCACTGTATTTTCTTTCTCTCCCTTACTCTTATGATATTGTTATAGATATTGCTTGTCCTTCCTCCCATCATGTTGTAAAGTGCTCTGTTATCCCCCGGGATCTTGTTCGCGCTATAAAAAAATGAAATAAATAAATAAATACCCTGCCTGTATACGTGCTGCACAAACCTAGCATGCCACAGAGTGGACAAGCAGAGGCAACACCAGAGACCACGCTTCCTGACAATGTCCTGTGTGCAGTACATAAAGGCTACAAGCTTTGCCTTGGTGGTGTCATGCACAGCTGAAATGAACATAGGACATGGCTGCAGGCTGTGCTCTGTGGCAAGAATACGCATGTGTGATTCTCATAGCATTCCCACATGTCACACCACCCTGCTAAGAGGTCATGTGTGCTGCATATTATATAAAACTGTATGCTATATCCCTAGAATTGTGTGGCATTAGAGAGTATGGTATCAGAATATCACAGACTAAATGTCATATGAAAAAATATTCTATCCTAAACATCGTTGCCTAAAATATTGCCTCGTTGGAGGTAGAAATATAAAAAATCCTATAAATGGGATGATATTGTTGTAACGTTGGATGCCGTCAAAGCCTTGGAAAAAACATTTAGCACACTCCTATTGAAGATGCTGACTGTCCGAGATTTGATGGTGGGATGTTGTCAGATTGGCCATGACTTACTGCCAGTAACACCTTTTTCGATACAAGCTCACTCTCGAGAGTCAGTACCTTATATTCACTTCCATTTCACCTTCAAGTACTTTCAAACAAGCTAATAGAATAAGATACCAGGACACCTGTATTGCTGGTGCCCCTCAGGTCCAGGAAGAAATCTAAGATCACAGAGAGGACTGTGAGACTTATACAGATGTCGCAATAGTGAGATAGTGGTGCATGCTGCAAGGCCTAGGTCAATATAGCATATATAGTGGTACTTTTTATTGTGCTTTCCAGTGATTTGATTTGATTTGATTTTGGGTTTTGTAGAGCGCACAGCTACCCTTGGGCATCCCGGCGCTAGTGACCACAGTCCTGGAGGGTGGGAGGTCATGGGGAGAGTGCTCAGGGGAAGAGAAAGGTCTTCAGTCTTTTCCTAAATCTGAGGTGGTTTTGTTCTTGCCTCAGGGAAAGTGGGAGGGCATTCCACAGTCTGGGGGCATTGTACGAAAACATGCGACCACCTGTTCTGGCTTTCCTAATTCTGGGGACTTTTGCAAGGGAGAGGGAGTTAGATCTAAGTTGTCTGATTGATTGTTGATGGGACACAAGAGGCCTGAGGATGGGAGGGCCTTCATTGTGCAGTATTCTGTGAGCAATGAACAGGGTCTTGAAGTTGACCCGTTCCTTAACTGGCAGCCAGTGCAGACTTCTAAGAGCTGGCTTGGCTGAGTTCATCGCTGCAGTTCCTGTGAGTATTCTTGCCGCCGCATTTTGTGCACATTGAAGTCTGTGGACTACAGAGACTGGGGCCCCCAGATATAGGACATTCCCATAGTCCAATCTGGAGTTCACCAGCACCTGCATCAAGAGCTTCCTGGATTGAAGGGGGAGTAGATGGAGGATCTTTCATGCCATCTTCATAAGGCCGAAGCACGTTCCCGCAGATTTCCTTGCTTGTGTTTTAAAACTGAGATCCTGGTCCAGCCATATCCCTAGGCTTTTTACTTCAGATTTTGGGGATGGTGGAGATCCCATGCATGGTGGCCAGGGAAGGGGTGTGGGGATTTTATTTGGGTTTCCCAGAAGGAGTATTTCAGATTTTTCCCCATTCAGTTTTAACCGGGACTCGCACATCCATTGGTGCACTTTTTCCAGACAGCTGAATAGATTGGAGAGGGCGTTGTCTGATTGGTTGAGGGAAACGACAAGCTGAGTGTCATCGGCGTACATTATTGATTTGATCCCAAAAGGTTTAACAACATCCTCGAGGGGTGCCATGTACACGTTAAAAAGTGTGGGGCTCAGGGAGGATCCCTGAGGCACCCCACACTTGAGTGCCTGGGCCTTGGAGATGGAGTGTCCATCTGTCACTTGAAAAGACCTGTCTTCAAGGAAGGATGAGATCCAAGCCAAAGCGGAGTCCGCCACTCCTATTAGTCCAAGACGATGAACAAGGGTTTGTGCAGGACGTTGAGAAACGTTTCGGTGGTGATTTGGGGGAAGGAGAGCAACCTCGGGGTGTCTTGGGAGGCCGGGTGGTAAGGGCCTCTTAGTGCGCTTGGCGCCGCCGGGAGGGAGTTCAGGATTTTTTCGAAAAAAATTCGGCCATCTGGTTGCATTTTGCACCATCCAGGTCAGGTGGTGGTGGGGGTTCCTGTATTCTGGAGAGGAGTTTAACTATCCGATAGGTCTCCTTTGCGGAGTTGGTCGCGGCTGCTATTTGATCCTCAAAGTAGGAGGCCTGTGCCGTTTTTAATGCATTTTTGTAGAGCCTAATGTGGGCTTTGTATCCACTTTTGTCTTCTGTGTTCCAGTGCTTTCTCCATTGGCGTTCAAGCCTTTTGCCTTTCCGTCTTAATTCACGTAGTTCCTCAGTGAACCACGGTAGTTTGGAGGATTTCCTATTGGGAGGGAGGGCTTTAAGTGGCAGGACTGTATCGAGAGAGTCGCCAATCCATTTATGTAATTGAATTTCGGCTTTGGAGGGGTCAGGGTCGACTGTGGGTAGAGTGGAGGACAGAGAGCGTTCCCATAGGATAGAGTCTAGTTTTTTCCATGGGCGTGACGGGGCCCGGGGGCAAGGAGTGTCCAAGATCTTCCCTGGAAGTTGGAATTTGAAAGGAACCAAGAAGTGGTCCGACCAGGAGAGAGGGAGAGGAGTTTGAACAGAGAGTTTAGAGAGGTTAGAGAAGATGGGATCTAATAGGTGTCCTTTCATGTGGGTGGGATCTTTGCTGAGTAATTGTAGATTTAAGGAATTTAGATAAGTTTTTAGGTCTGTGGCAAGTTTATTGCCTTGATCATCGAAGTGGAGATTTAAGTCCCCGAGGATTGTGAAGTTTGGCGTGCCGCAAGCCAGGGAGGAGATGGCATCCATGAGTGAATTTATGAAACACCCTACCTGTCCTGGTGGACGGTAGATTAACACCCCAGTTAGTGTGGTAGATGGTGGAAGGTGTAAAGAAAAAAGGACATTTTCGCTATCGAGAATGGGGCTATCTTTGAATTGACATGCGAGGTTGTCGCGATAGATAATCGCGATGCCCCCTCCCGTGCCCGTCGGTCTGTTGAGGGTTTTAATAAGGTACCCAGGAGGTAGTGCTTGGATAATGTCCGGGTCGGAACTCTCGGACAGCCAAGTTTCTGTTAAAAACAGAACGTCCAAGTCCGACTCTGTTAATAGCAGGTTAATTTCCGTGTGGTGTTTAGGGAGTGACCTGCAATTCAGCAGGGCCATCTCCAGGAAGGCAGGTTGAGAATGGGATACGGGCGAAGCCCTATAGGCACAGTTTGGGCATCTAAGAGGCTCCTGATCCGGGGTAATAAGTCCGTTACATCTAGTGTTTAGCGGTTCTCTGAGTAGGTGCAGAGTTTCTTGTTATTATTTGATTCGAGGCGGTTCAGAACCGGCCAGGGGTGTGGGCTCTAGGCTCGGTCTGGCGCGGACGGGCGCAGACGGGCTTGCCTTAGGCGCGCCTTCGGCGCGCAATCGTCGCGCCCGCTGCGCTCGTCCGCTGCGCTCGTCCGCTGCGCTTTCTAGGAAAGCACATTTTTTATGAGGCTGTGGCTAGCGTCAAGCGGGGGGCGTGGCCTCGAGGGGGGCGTGGCCTCCGCGCTCGAGCAGGCAATGGCGGCGGTGTTTGCTAAGTGTTTTTCCCGCGGCAGCGTCAATATCGGCTGCGCGGCGTCACCCCAGGCAAGTGAGAGGTCCTGAGGTCGTGAGGGAGGGGGAGAGGAAAGTGAGTTTTAAAATCACACACAATTCAATTCAATTTTAAAAAAAACAAAGATCGGCAATACACACTCCCGGCTTCCGCCTCAGGAGGTCAGTCAGGTCACAATACAGAGCGCTAGTGGTCAGCGCTTAAATACTAATGCGGGGGGCGTGGCCTCGAGGGGGGCGTGGCCTCCGCGCTCGAGCAGGCAATGGCGGCGGTGTTTGCTAAGTGTTTTTCCCGCGGCAGCGTCAATATCGGCTGCGCGGCGTCACCCCAGGCAAGTGAGAGGTCCTGAGGTCGTGAGGGAGGGGGAGAGGAAAGTGAGTTTTAAAATCACACACAATTCAATTCAATTTTAAAAAAAACAAAGATCGGCAATACACACTCCCGGCTTCCGCCTCAGGAGGTCAGTCAGGTCACAATACAGAGCGCTAGTGGTCAGCGCTTAAATACTAATGCGGGGGGCGTGGCCTCGAGGGGGGCGTGGCCTCCGCGCTCGAGCAGGCAATGGCGGCGGTGTTTGCTAAGTGTTTTTCCCGCGGCAGCGTCAATATCGGCTGCGCGGCATCACCCCAGGCAAGTGAGAGGTCCTGAGGTCGTGAGGGAGGGGGAGAGGAAAGTGAGTTTTAAAATCACACACAATTCAATTCAATTTTTAAAAAAACAAAGATCGGCAATACACACTCCCGGCTTCCGCCTCAGGAGGTCAGTCAGGTCACAATGACCACCTGCTATCAAATAGTAACTGTTTCCATGACACAAATAGTCAAACATACACTGGAGCATATTTATCATATTTCCATGCAGTACAATGCAGCAAGCTACCTTGCTGCACCGCGTGAAAAGGAAAGGGTAGGAATGCACCATATTTTACATCATACGGCACATTTCTGTCCTGTCCTTGCACTGGCGCACTTTTGGCTGCCTAGCACCAATGCAGTCACCCTTTCACCATGGTGCAAGGGTGCCTGCTTTGTAAGCAGGATTGTTTTTGTGCAGAAAGGAACACCTCAGCACCTCAGTAGAGGGCTGGGGTCATCAGAAGAGCCAGGTTTTAAGGTCATCCCTGAACAAGGGCAATGTGGGAGATTGCCGGAGGTGGATGGGTAGGGTGTTCCAGGCTTTGGCTGAGGGGTAAGAGAAGGACTTTCCTCCCGTTCTAGTCTTCTTTATATGAAGGACTGTGGACTGAGAGAGCTGGGCTGATCTGAGGTGTCTTTTGGATGCGTGGAAGGAAAGGCGACTGTTCAGGTATGCGGTTCCAGTGTTGAGAAGGGCCTTGTATGCGTGGTTGTGGAGTTTGATGGTTATTCTTCTTTTGACTGGTTCCCAGTGGAGATCGCGCAGGTGCTGGGTGATGTGACTGCAAACCTTCAACTGGGATGAACCTCGTTCCTGTATCTGACCAGTAATCCATTGCAGTCAGCCTTAACTTTTGACTTTTCCCCTATCTAGTGTGACCATATAACTGTGGTTGGCAGTCTGTGCTTGTTGGCACTATTTCTAATTCTTATTATCAAAAAATAATGTATATTTCCCGTTCAACTTAGTGGATAAGTTATTTGATTTTATATAATTTATTCCTTAAAATATTTTATATTTTTCAAAATGAGTTTGGGATTTGTCTATTGTTGTGATGTCACTTTATACCTGTTTGAGTACTGCATAAATACTTTAGACAGAGCCCTTAAGTTAAGCCTGGCTGCTTTGTGGGAAGCTACTAGAGGTTAAGCACAGGTTTATTTAATAACTTACTGAGACAAGATTTAGGGTTATTATTTTAAGTGGTTTCTCACCACCCTCAACTAATAGTCCAATTTCCTACAATCACTGTGGAGTAGCCTCAACAGCTAACATTTTCTGTAAGAGAGCTACATATCTCAAAATAAGCTGCATTATTTTAAGCTGGAAAAAAATATGATTTCACAACTGTCTTGTCATGATCTGTCATTTTAAAGTCAATGGGGCATATGTATAAAAATCCATTTTTGCGATTCTCAAATTGCGATTTTTTTGAGAATTGCTATTTGAGAATTGCAAAACGGGATGTATTTAAAAATTCTCAATTTTTTTGCGATTTCTTAGTATTCCTTGATTGCGATTAGCAAATTGCGAAATTAAGGAAAACCTTCCCATTCATTCCTATGGGCCAGGAGGCCCATAGGAAAGAATGGGAAGTCATTCTCAATTTGCAATTCGCAATTTGAGAATCGCAAATTGAGAATAATTTCAAGGGTGCAAGGGTGTCATAAGGACACCCTGATGCACCCCTGAAATGAGTATGTGTGTGCAAATGGCACACATACATGCCCCAAGGACATGTATGTGCGCCACATGGCACCTTGTCAAAAATGCCGAAAAGTGCATTTTTGAAAGAAATCGCAAATTACCTCCAACTTAAAGTTGGTGGTACTTTGCGATTTCTTAAGGAGAAATCGCACAACTTGGGTGCTTGTCACATAGCATTTAAGGAATCGCAATTTGCGATTCCTTAAATGCTTACGCAAAATTAAGGAATCGCAAAATTTGCGATTCCTTAATAATGCAATGCAAATTTGCTGATACATCGCGTTTTGCGATTTTTTTGTCCCAAACACTGTTTTTTGCGATTTGCAGTGTTCGCGACTAAAAATTTGTTTCATACATATGTCATATGAATATGCCCAGGCCCTGGAGCTTCTCAGCTGGTTTAGGACATGGGCCAAAACTCGCTGACCAGAAATCACATGACCAATTCTCACCAGGGCTACCAACTAAAACAATCTGCATTTCAGTGGAAGTGAATTTAGGATTATTTTTCGTTTTACTTTTACTTTGGCAACCAACATTTGACAATTAATAGGATGACATTAGTACGCTTTTAATGCACTCACCATGAAAATGAATTTCTCTTCTATTGTGTTTGCCAAAAATCATAACATGTGCATTAGAACATTTTAAGTCATTACTGGACAGTATTGGACTACAAAATGGTAATTGAAACCTCCTAGAGGATTCTCCAGTGACTCAGTGTGCAATGTGCCTCCTTCCATCGTACTACAATATTAAATAAGGCACATTGAACACTGCAAGTGCCAGATTGCTAGGGGATATGCCAAATAAAGGACAAAAATCAATATTTTAGGAGTGCACTGCCAGATTCTGCTAGGCCCTGAACAATATATCTCGAAGATTTTTACTCGTGGTATTTGGACACATTACAAATGCAGTAGTACAGCACTCATTTAAAACAACTGGAATATAAATGTAATTACCACACATTGGCTGCATTTTTCTGCCACACTAACTGAGGCCTTCAACCACACTGTCTCACAGGTATCTAAAGGTGATCAGGAAGAGGAACCCCGCAAAGGGCATAAGGCCATATGCAGTTAGCCTGCATAGACATAAGGTAAGACCTGTGAATAAGATAAAGCGGCGGGGAGATCATCAACTACTGTGAAGAGCAATCCAGGCCAATTGATGAATTAGTAAATGGACTCTCCCTTTCCCCTAGCTAGTAGGCCATCTTTTAGGTCATTCCTTTCAATACGATGCCCTCTAGTAGCAACTTCGGGTGGTGCAATAACGCTGCTGCCTACAATGGCTGTAATATAGCAGGGGCCCTATCTGCAGGAAGAGATTATTTTTAAAAAAGGAAATCAAAAAACGATTTAATATTGAAGAAGGCAGCTCATAAAATGGAAATATGCCTTCTCTTTTTGAATTCTTTTACAAACATTCCATGTATACCCCACATATTCAACAGTTTTTGTATCTCTAGCAGTCTAGCTTCCTGATCCGATTGGACAAGGCACTGGATACTGCCAAGGACCCCCTAGACTCAGAAAGATTTCCTTTCCCCGTGGTTGATTATTTCAGGAAGTTTCAGCTGTTTGTTTTACAGTTTTGAAAGTCTGTGGTGGTCAGTCATGTTATTCTTGGGCATCTCCTTGACTCTGGACGCTTGCACTTTGAAAACAACAATTCTCTTATTCTCAACTATAATTGTGTTTACAGGAATAACAGGACAGATATTTTAAGCAACTATGTCAAGAATGTTTCTTCATGAATTTCTTGGCATATTATTCTACATGAGAAACGCGTTTCTTTGTTTGCCCACAATCATAGCAGGCCTTTCCCTCCAACTAAAATTCAGCTTGTTTCATCAATAAAGTTGATATAACATGTATTCATTGGGTTAGGTTATTACATGCAGGCGCAACATTGTGGCTGTATTTAAATTATTTTCTAATATCTTACTTTGTCAAGCTATATAAAGTTGGTAACAAAGTACTAATAGGCACTGTTGGCAGAAGTGATGCTTTCTTGCCTTATATTTCTATGAAGACCACTCTGACGATTACTTGTGGTCAATGTGTCAATGTCCCCTTGGCTACTACATTTTTTAAAAGGTATGACCACCGATCTTTTATTTTCTGCCAGAACTGGATGATTTTGCCTTTAAAACGTCTGCCTGATGGGGTGGACACTCCCCATTTAAAATGACCACACTGCTATTACTTGTAAAGACGCACGACCAGATGGACAAAGCATTTTTATGGTTGAAAATGATCCGATTCAGAGTTTGCAACCGCAAAAATACTTTTTGCAATGTACCATACCCATTTTAGGAGGCAGTAGTATTTTCAAACTCCTAAGATGGGTTTAGAAATGGATAACACTTCGCTATTTGAAAGGGACTTGTTGGAAGCGTCTCATCCAAATAGTTTTGCATACCCATAGGTATCAATGGTTTAGGATCAAAATAGTCGGCCAATATTTTGCAACCAGTATTTCATACATCTGGCCATACCTTCCTTTTGCCCTGGATGTCCTGGAAAATATCACTACTGGGTCGAATGAAACATGTAATACAGGTGACGGAATGTTGACACAAAATGTTTAGGGCCAGTAAACAAATTACTGATATACTAATCACTCTACCAATACCAGGTAAATATCTGTTTGTGTTTGGAAACTCCAACTTTTGCGTGAAGCGCACAACTCAGTAACCTCTTCGATGCGTCAGACGGCCATCCGACGTCACGTGGGCGTGTGCGTCCGACCGCCGTGGGCCGTCCGATCTGCGCACGTATCAAATTAAGCTGCACTGCGACAGAATTTGCACCGCGTCGGAGATGTTATGGCATACTTTGGTTGGAAACATGAACAATTGTAATTTTAACAGAGGAGTGGACATTAAGCAAATGCATAGGTTCACAAAATGTGTCTATTCTTTTCGAATGATCCTGACTGACCTATGGTATTAGCATCAAGGCCCTCAATCCGAGTGCAGGTGACAAATATGATCCCAGTGCGAACTCAAATGCGCACAATGATCGCAATTCTGAGTGATTAAGAACGTGCCTACATCATTTTCTCCCTGATTCTTTAGGAGAGGAGTAGGCCTAACGGCTAGGGCGGTCCACCTCGAATCTGGGGAACTGGGTTAGAGTCTCGGCAATGACGTTGAACATCCTGTGATTCTGGGCAAATCACTTAATCTCCCTGTGCCTAACAAAAATGAACGTCTCCTCATGTAATACAACTGGTGCTATGTAAAGCGTTCTGATACCCGATTCGGGTCAAGTTCACGATATATAAAACTATGTAAAAAAACAAAATAAACCCCAATATTCATTGCTACAATTAAATTCTGCACCCTGAACATAAAAGGCCAACGATGTCCTAGATGCAAAGGTGAAACGGGTCCTCAAGCAAACAAGGAAATTAAGCTCCTGGTTTGATGGTAAAGTAAACTTACACTAAATGAGACAGAGGCCCGCCACACACACACACACCTTGGTCCTGGTGCCACTGCTCCTGCAGCACTATTGATAATTACATCCATGCAGTCACCAATATAGTCTTCCAAAAACACTGCTTCACAATGGTGATTTGTAGAGATGAACCCAGTTCTTGCAGGCACTCATTTCGGGGAACCTACACTTATCTTTCCTCATTAGATTTTGACCCTGAGCAAGAGAGATAAAGGCAGATGAGGGAGAAAGGTGGAAGAAACATAGAAAACAGTGACAAAGGAAGAGGGCAGGAATACAAATTAAAATGGAGGATTAAAAAAAAGACTTTAGAGACCATATCACCTTACGTGAGGACTGTGACCCCGAAGTTAAGACCTAAGGTCTGATTTAGAGCTTGGCAGTCTTACCGCTGTCCCGCCGTGGCAGAGGGCCCAAGTACTCTATCGAGCTGTCTGTCTTCTGCTTGCCAAATGTAGTTGCATACATAATACACAGAAGGCTACGGTGGTCTACTGTGCTGGACAACTGCCCGCCATCACCGTCTGTGCTCTGTGTTTGAGGTAGTCATTATAGAAATTTGCCAACTTGTGTGGTTTGAGGGGAGCGTAGATTCCAGGATGAGGCTTAACAATTTTATAGTCTGAGAGGGAGATGGAGGCGAATGTTCCAACTTCAATAACCCCTGTAGTGTAATGTCACAATTATTCCTATGTGTGAGTGTGAAGAGAAGGTGTTGAGCATAGAGAAAATCTCCCATTGTACAGTCGGTTAAGTAAGTGCAAAGAGTAGAGATGTCATCAAATATCATATTTTTATATATTTGTGTGCCATCTTCATATTGTTTCATGAAAACACCCATCTCCTAAAAAATCAGACTGAGTGGCTCCATGTGCCTAACAAGGCAGAGGAGAAGGTAGTGCTCAGAACAATATTACAAAACATTTCACACCTTCCTTGGCTGTATTTCTGAAACTTCATCCCTTGGTAACTTGTGGTGCAAAATGAGAACTCCCAGAATCTGACCTCAAAAGACGATGTGGTCTTTAGAGTTCAGATCAACATGTTATGATAAACAGTGTTAAAAACTGTTGACAAGTCTAGATATATGTGTTAACAACCATCCCAAATGCAATGCATGTCGTCTAAGATTTTCATAATTACCATTTCTATGTGTTAACCAGGACAAATACACTATTAATGGTCATCAGTGGTTAGATGTTAGTTGGAGGTTTTCAGTTAATTTACAATGCATCTTTCCATGGCTTTTTCTAGCTAAATTGGCTTAGGTACCAGGTGCGGATTGTCTTTAAAGGGTCTGGAAAAATTCCTTAGGGAAGAGATTTCTTTCTTCGGTCACACCAGATGGATTCAAAGATCTGTGTGTTTTCTTTGATGATAGTCACAAAATAATGGTGTATATATATTATTTCTTGATTTTAGCAGTTTTAATAATTGAACATAGATCATTATTGTTGATGAGACAGGAAGAAAAGAGCTCAAGGTACTTGCAGTTTTTGGTGATTAAAAATCACTTGATGAGGGTCAGATCTGAATTTGTGATAGAATGTATATTATACGTTCAGATCTGAATTTGTGATAGAATGTATATTATACGGTAGGTGTGGTCCTGACTTGTTCATGGATAAAGATGAATTCAGCCAAAAGGTTGATGTCTTTGTAATCCTTTCTCATTCGTTTGGAATGTAGGAGATATGGATTATTACCTTTCACTTTCAATACTAATGATTATTCTTACTTTATTGCATAATGATTCAGAATATCACAGCTCCTTGGTCTTTTGAAGCACTCTGTACATTGAAGAGGGGGCTTTTTGTTAATAATCACATTAATTATTTTATTATAGTTCTTCACCTTCTCACTGATTTCAGCTGAAAGGCTCAATTGCTCTATTTAGGGGTGATATGTGCTTGGAGGATGGAAGATGGTAGTTTTCTTACTGATGGAACCTTACTTGTTCTTGAGCATGGTACTGTTGTTAGAAGGCAAGATTGTGGGAAGGAATGGGAACATGGTCTGATCTGCTGATTTTGGAATGAGGGGAAGCACTTATTAATCAATGTTTCATTGCCTATGAGATCGGGAAAATTTGCCTTTTTATTGAGTAGGCTGGAAGGAATGTTGGTACAAGCTGTGGAGTGAGGCTCAGTTATCTTGGTTTTTTCATGTCTTTCACTGGCCATTGCACCAGTCAAAACTGAATTGAAGTTCCTTATACATATATATTTTGTCAGAAATTTTTAATTAGAATGAACTTATTTTGAAAATTAGTCCAGAGTTTGGGTATTTGATTGAAGGTGTGCATACAGATAGTGTTGGATGATAATAGAAGTTCACCAGTATTGAGACATAGTTTGTGACTAGTGCAAATCTGTATTTGATGATGATGATGTATCCTAAAGGAACTAGCGAGCAAATCGATGGCAGATTAGGACCATACATTAAGCCAAGACTCAATTATGAACATAATGTCTGCCTCATGGTTAAAAATCAGGTTGGAGATTTCAGGACACGTTGCATTGGCCAACAAGGCATTTGACCACATGTGTTTTAAAGACTTTTCTATAAATAGAAGGTGTGCCAGTGCAAGTGCATTTAAGGTTATTTGTGTTGACGGATAGGTAATTAACCCTGTGTAAAAATAATTGATGCACCAGGTGATTGGAGTAACAGCCTTTGAGCCAAACTCCTGTTGAAACACATACATAATAAATGTATCACAGATGTGAGGAATTTGATTATTGGTTGAGTGGCATGAAACCCTACTCAAGCAACAACCACAATCTTTGTCAGTGTGAGCCACAAAAAGTCAGTTAACCTGTGCTTAACCCTCTGGTAGCATGGTACAAAGGCAATCAGGCTTAAATTAGAGGCTATGTGTAAAGTATTGATGCAGCACACAAACATTACTAAAGTGAAAACACATCACAAAGAGACCCACATGTGGAATCAATCAACATCTCACAACAGGGGAGACATCAGCAGTCAGGTGAAACTGGACACTGGCAGAAAGGCCCTTTTGGCTTAGGCAGGAAAATAACAGCTTTTTCAAAGTGTCATCTTCAAAATAGTTATATAAAATCTGACTTCACCTTTAAGTTTGATTTTAAATTGCTATTAAAATGAGTCCTTGAACCATTTTTCTAGCCACTTACAAACTGGATTTAGCATGTATTAAATGTAATAGTGTAGACAATGTTCAGATAATCAGCCTTGCCACACACAAAAATGAAATCGTAAATTTTTCACTGCCAGGACATGTAAAACATTCAATATACAGGCCCTGCTTTTTAACTATCATGGACCCTGCCCTAGAGGTATTTAGGTCCTAACGTAGGGGTGACTTATAAGTATTAAACAGGAACATTTGGTAAAAAGTTCATGATGCCCAGTTCAAACAACAGTTTAAAACTGCACACCCAGACTGCATTGGCAAGCATGGAGACATGCTTTACCATCCTACTTTAGTGGACGGCACAATGAGGGTGGCAGCCCACTAGTAGCATTTGATTTACTGGTTCAGGGTACATGTAAAACCATATACTAGGAACTTTCAAGTAAATTAAAGGTGGCAACTAGGTATTTACCAATGTTACTAAACCTAAAGGGGATAGCACTTCACCACTGGGTAGCAGGAGTAAAGTGTACAGAGGCCTATGTCTAAATAAAAAGTGTTCAGCAAAAAGAGGCAAAAATCTGGGGGAATACCATGCAAAAGACGATCAACCATCGCCCGTTGTTACATTTTTGAAGGCCAAACCAGTTGGAATTTAACAGGGGAAGAGTGTACATCATTATTGTACCATGCGGAGTTTGGTGTGGGAAGCGCCAGCTTCAAGCCTTGCTACATTCCTTTTAAATAACAAGTGCTGTAAGTGTTTCAAAAACATATTTAAGAAACATTTTATTTTCTCTTGCCATGTCTAGTTCAATAAACAAACACAATTAGATGAATTATGTAGTTTGATAAGTCGATTAGCATGGAGAAAACTGGTCTTATCTGGCATTTAAGTAAAGAACGAATTCACATTAAATATCAGTCACATTTGGCTTTAGTGCTGTTACACAAATGCCAGAGGTGCTGCCAGAGTGAGTCACATATGTTTGGCTGTGCCTTGCTACTGTGGTCTTAAATCAAATTATGAAACAGCAGTGCAACCTTGGGCACAGGGAAGGGGTCAAAGTGACTGGCTGCATTTGATATTGTAGTTATTGCAAAAATAACTATTGGCTGATTTTAAAGGTTATTTCATCACATTGGTACAGCACCCCGGAGGCTCCACATTTATTTGAAAATCAAAGTTAGACAGCCAAAAAGCATCAAAAAGTGAATAAGTTAAGTGTCTTGGATAAGTTAACCATCAAGAGACCTTACGAAACATCTGGCCATTACCTGCCATTATTGTAATTGGGAAGAGCCGCGTTTCTTGCCTGAAGTGAGTTTTGTCAGGTTTTATTTTATTACTCTGGGCAATAGGACAGTACCTCCACTGTCTCAACCCAAAATTCCCCCTCCCTCAAATTTAGAGATGATGGTAAGCCCAGCTGTCATCTCTGTACGTTAAAAGGATTCCCATCAAGGTACAAACTGCTTAGTGGATGACCACCATCTATTTTGACAGCTGTTCCTCAAACTTTTAATTTTGTTTTGTTTTTCAGAAACAAATTCTTAAATCGGGAGTTTGTGTCTGAAAAACAAAGAACTTATGACCCTCACTTGCAGAGATGTGTCTGCCAAGGGGTGGGGGTTCATTTTTATTGTTTTTTCTTTCCCAAAACTTCACCAGTGAGTGACATAATTATTTTTCTAAATAGGGCAAGCAGTGTAATTTTCTTCCTCTGATGGCTCCTACTACACCCTCACAGGAATCTTAATTCAATGAAGCTAAAGGGGGCTCTGTCAACAGAAAGCTTACTGTTCCTCCATCTCTAAATAAGGCAGACTGGCCAAGAGCTTGGTGGACAGGGCAGACTTTAACATTTGAAGAAAAGTGTCTTATCTACCAAACTCCATTTCAAGCACTTTTTCCTAAAGTATCAACATCCATAAAAAAAAAGGCATCAGGGACTGGTGGTCAGATGTATCAAAACACCTGCCTGGTCCCTGGCAGATAGGGAGAGATTGCTGATGAAAATTGAGGGTCTGTGACACCTGGCACTGTTCTCTTTATGTCATAGTATCAGAGCTTGCTGCAGGCTGATTAGAAAGATTATTATTATTATTATTATTATTTTAATTTATAGAGCGCGTAGTCACCCATGAGTATCCCAGCGCTAAGATCAATACACCTGAGGTTCAGCAAAGGGGGGGGCCTGAGACGGGATTAGGGGAAGAGGTGTGTTTTTAATCACCAACATCATATCAGTCACAGATTTATTATATGATTCAGATCATGGTGAATAGTTTATCTTCATAAAGACCCCATGAGCGACATCAATGAATATAGTATCCTAACCTAAAGAAGTGACCGACGGTGGTGGGCAGGCATGTATCCCAGGATAGCAGTTAGTGTTTGTTCTACAAGCTTGAATAAACCATACAAATTTGATATTTTAGAGAGAGAATCCAGAGACATAACTATGACTATGGCCATGTTGGGGGGTTTAATCAGAAGACACAAAAACACCTGCCAACTACTTGCATTGAGCAGAGCTGCTGAAGGATTGCAATGAACCCAGAGAAGGGAACATATGTTTTAACAGAGCGCAATAACAACTTTCAGTTATGTCCTGTAAACACAGCACTACTTCTTCAAAGGGGAAAGGTGAGAGCATGGAAAGTGCACTCATTGACAAAGCCAATAGATCTGACTTTAAGTTAGGATAACTGTTTGGTCATAGTTGGTCGACTTTGTGTTGCCCTTTGCTGTCCTAGAAAGAAAATCCTATAACAAAGCTACACCTCGTGCTACAACAATATGGAAACTGGGAGTGGGGGCCCTTTGCTGAAGAGACTCCGTTAGGTGAGGTAAGGTGTACTCTTAAAGATTGTTATGAAAAGTAGTTAGAAGATCACCTGTGTGTAGCAAGCTTTGAACTTAAAATGCAAAATATTGCACAGTAGAGACTTTTGATAATGAGACAGCATTTTTGTGTCATCTGAATGGTAATGATAAATCCTCTTTGCTTTAACGTTACTATTTTAGAAATACTCCTTTTAAAAAGATGCCTGAATGGTCAGAGTCGTATCCTCACACAAAGGGTTGATTATCCCCCTGTGGTAAATCTGAAGCCAGGTCTGCGAAGGGAGTACCTCTGTGCACTTCAAAGCCCCCTTTTTAAGTCACTTCCACTACAAAGGCACAAGTGGGTTTAAGTACTGAGTCTCTGACCCCAACAAATTTGACACTTCTGAACCTGTAAAGAAACTCTGCCAGGAAGAAGAAGTGCTGTCCTGCTAGAAGGACTTCCACTCTGCTGGACTACTGCTCTGGAAGAACTGTTTTTCTACTGTGCTGCCCTACTGCCTGCTTACCTCTGCCCCTGCTGAGGAAGAACTGGACACTTGCTGGAACCCAGAGTGATCTCCAAGGGCATGCTATCTCACCTACTGTTTGAGACTCAAAGATATCAAAGACTCACATCCTGGTCCTGGGCCTGGTCCATTAGAAGTGGATCCAGGTGCTTGCTTTAGTGGAACCAATGCAAACTCTTGCTGTGTGAAGCAGAATCAACGCTGTTACGGGAACAGAACTGGTGCATCGCACTCTAAACCAGCACATCGCCTCCAGAACCAAGGCATTGGAACTAGCACATTGCTGCCGCTGCCATGTGAGAAGATTGACACATCCCCTCGACTGCGTGGAGAAACCTGGCGCATCGTTTACAGAACCAAAGCATCTCAGCTTTGGTGCTTTTTCTTTGAAACCGGTGCATCAACATCATTGTGCGCAGAAAATCAGTACATCACCTTGACTGCAGGGATTGACACAAACGCATTGCTCAGCTGCGCCCCTGCATCTCGCTGTTGTGACCAGGATCAAGGTACTTTGTTCAGCAGGCCTTGCGTGGCTCCTGTATCTGTCCCCGGCTCCATTGCGGTTAGCCTGAACTCATGACCAGATAACCACCAGTGTTCTAAGCACTATTTCTACTTTAAATCTTTAAAAATGAACGTCTCGACTTCTACTTATTAGATTTTGTTGTTTTGGTCTTGTTTCATTTAGAAAATCAATCTATTTTTCCTAAACTATTGTGGAGTCTTTTGGTGGTGTGTCCATCTTGTTACTGTTTGAAGTGTTGCACAAATACTTTACACTTTGCCTCTTAAGGTAAGCCTGGCTGCGAGGTGCCAAGCTATCAAAGGGTGAGCACAGTTTAATCTATGGTGTGTATTTTACTTACCCTTATCAATCAATCAATCAATCAGTGACACTTATAAAGCGCGCTACATACCCGTAGGGTCTCAAGGCGCTGGGGAGGGGGGGTGCCGCTACTGCTCGAACAGCCAGGTCTTCAGCTTCTTCCTGAAGGAGAGGTGGTCTTGGGTCAGGCGCAGGTCGAACGGGAGGGAGTTCCAGGTCTTGGCGGCCAGGTAGGAGAAGGACCTTCCTCCTGTAGTCGCTCTTCGGATGCGGGGGACGGCGGCGAGGGCGTGGTTGGCTGATCGGAGGTGGCGTTTGGGAGCGTAGAAGTTGACTCGGCTGTTGAGGTAGCTCGGGCCTTGGTCGTGTAGGGCTTTGTGTGCGTGGGTGAGGAGGCGGAAGGTGATTCTCTTGTTGATGGGGAGCCAGTGAAGGTCTCTCAGATGACCGGAGATGTGGCTGGATCGTGGGATGTCGAGGATGAGTCTGGCCGAGGCGTTTTGGATCCGCTGGAGTCTCTTCTGGAGCGTGGCGGTGGTCCCGGCGTAGAGGGCGTTGCCGTAGTCCAGTCGGCTGGTGACGAGGGCCTGGGTGACGGTCTTCCTGGTCTCTGTGGGGATCCACCAGAAGATCTTCCGTAGCATGCGTAGGATGTTGAAGCACGCCGAGGAGACGCTGTTGACTTGCCTGGTCATGGAGAGGGAGGAGTCCAGGACGAAGCCCAGGTTTCATGCATGGTCTGTCGGTTTGGGTGCGGTGCCCAGGGCGGGAGGCCACCAGGAGTCGTCCCAGGCGGAGGGTGAAGAGCCCAGGATGAGGACCTCCGTCTTGTCCGAGTTCAGTTTCAGGCGGCTGGTCGTCATCCACTCGGCTACCTCTTTCATCCCTTCGTGCAGGTTGGCTCTGGCGGCGGCGGGGTTGTTGGTCAGGGAGAGGATCAGCTGGGTGTCGTCGGCGTAGGAGATGATGCTGAGGTGGTGTTTGCGTACGATGGCCGCGAGGGGGCTCATGTAGACGTTGAAGAGGGTGGGGCTCAGTGATGATCCTTGGGGGACGCCGCAGATGACTTCGGAGGCCTCTGATTTGTACGGTGGTAGGCGGACTCGCTGTGTTCTTCCGTCGAGGAAGGAGATGATCCATTCCAGCGCCTTGTCCTGAATTCCGATGTTGCTGAGGCGCCGTATTAGGGTGCGGTGGCAGACCGTGTCGAATGCCGCGGAGAGGTCTAGGAGGATGAGGGCCGCTGTTTCTCCATTGTCCATCAGGGCTCGGATGTCATCGGTGGCGGCGATGAGGGCGGTCTCGGTGCTGTGGTTGGCTCTGAAGCCGGACTGTGAGGGGTCGAGGGATCCGTTCGTCTCGAGGAAGGCGGCCATCTGCTTGTTGACGGTCTTCTCGATGACTTTGGCTGGAAACGGGAGAAGCGAGATGGGGCGGTAGTTCTTGAGGTCGGCGGGGTCTGCTGTTGGTTTCTTGAGTAGAGCGCTGAGTTCGGCGTGTTTCCAGCTTTCGGGGAAGATGGCGGTGTCGAAGGATGTGTTGATGATGTCTCGCAGGTGGGGTGCGATGACAGCGTCGGCCTTGTTGAAGACGTGGTGAGGGCAGGGGTTGGTTGGTGATCCGGAGTGGATGGAGTTCATCGTGCGGATGGTGTCTTCTGTGCTGATCGGGGTCCAGGCGTGGAGGGTGGTGGTGGGGGGGGGTGGCTGGTCGGTCGTGGTGTGCGTTGGTTGGTTGTTGAAACTGCTGTGTATGTCCGTGATCTTGTTGTGGAAGTATGAGGCGAGGGAGTTGCAGAGGTCTTGCGATGGGGTGATGTCGTTGTTTCCTGCGCTGGGGTTGGAGAGCTCTTTCACGATGTTGAAGAGTTCCTTGCTGTTGTGTGCGTTGTTGTCCAACCGGTCCTTGAATGCTGTTTTCTTGGCGGCTCGGATCAGCTGGTGGTGTTTCCGGGTGGCCAGTTTGTAGGAGGTCCTGTTGTCCGGTGTCGGGTCCCTTTTCCAGGCTTTCTCGAGGGCTCGGCAGTCCTTCTTGGAGCTCTTGAGTTCGTTGGTGAACCATGGGGCCTTCTTGCTGCCGGGTCTGCTGGGCGGGGTCCTCAGCGGGGCGAGTTCGTCCGAGCAGTTGCTGATCCACTTCGTGAGGTTATCGGCGGCCTGGCTGGGGTTTGCTGAGCTGGCAGGAGGGTGTTGGCTCAGGGAGGTGACGAGCTGGTCTGCTGTGATCTTGTTCCAGCTTCTGCGGGCGGCCTGTTGCTGGTGGTGGTGGGTCGTCGTTCTCTTGAAGGTGAAGTGGACGCAGCTGTGGTCCGTCCATTGAAGCTCTGTGGCGTGGCTGAAGTCGATGTCTGTGCTGGATGTGAAGACGGCGTCGAGTGTGTGTCCGGCGAGGTGGGTGGGGGTGGACACCAGTTGCTTGAGTCCCAGGTTGGCGAGGTTGTCGAGCAGGGTGCTGGTGTTGTGGTCGTTGTTGTTCTCCAGGTGGAAGTTCAGGTCCCCCAGGAGGATGTAGTCAGCGGAGGGGAGGGCATGCAGGCTGACGAAGTCGGCGATGTCCTCGCTGAATTGCGTGCGTGGTCCAGGGGGACGGTAGATCAGGGTGCCTCTGAGGGTGGTGTTCGGGTTGGTGTGGATCTGGAAATGCAGGTGTTCGGCGCTGGTCAGGGTGTTGTCGGTGCTGGTCGTGAGACGGATGGTGTTCCTGTGGATGATGGCGATGCCTCCTCCCATCTGGTTGGCGTTTCGGTCCCTCCGGACGATCTTGTAGCCCTCCGGGATAGCGATGGCGATGTCGGGGGCTGAAGAGGCGTTCATCCAGGTCTCTGTGAGGAAGGCGACGTCAGGGGCTGTGGCGTCTAGGAGGTTCCAGAGTTCGATGGCGTGTCTGTGGACGGAGCGGGTGTTGATCAGGATGCACTTGAGGTGGGTGCTGCTGGAGTTCGACTTGGCGGGTGCTGGTGCGAGGCAGGTCCGGGTGCAGGAGAACTTGCAGGTGTGGCAGCTGAAAGGTCCGTGGGTGTGTCGTGGTGTGGCTTGATGGCATTCTGGGAGTCGGCCGGAGTTGAGAGCGATGAGGGTGGCGGCGGAGTACGTCAGGCGGGTCGGTCGGGGTCTTCGGGGGCCAGGGGTCCTGGCGCTGGTCGCGATCCGGTCGCGGACGGGCGCAGACGGGCTTACCTTTGGCGCGCCTTCGGCGCACAATCGGCGCGCCCGCTGCGCGTCAACGCTGCGCGTTCGCACGGTCGCCATTTAAGGCTAAGTGCGCGGGTGGGCGGGGCAGCTGGGAGGCGGGAGCGGAGGAAAAGGGGCGTGGTCAGCGGTGGTGGCGGGAAGCGGGGAGCGGGGAGGGAAGGCGGGCAGACAGGAAGGAGAGCGCGAAAAACGGGCAAACGTGATTAGAACAAGAGGCACAGGTGCAAGAACAGGACGCTAATACAGGAAGTGAACAGGCATAAAATGATATACAAGAGCAGGACAGACGGCAGCGGCGTTAGCCGGCCACGAGGCAGGGAAAAATACAAGCACAATAGTTGGACAAAACAAGCAAAACAGACGGCAGCGGCGTCAGCCGGCCACGAGGCAGGGAAAAATACAAGCACAATAGTTAGACAAAACAAGCAAAACAGACGGCAGCGGCGTCAGCCGGCCACGAGGCAGGCAGCGAGGCAGAGGGCAAAGCGGAGTGGCACACGCAGCAGCTGGCGGCCGTGCGGCGCGGGGGTGTCCCACAAGTGGGTCACACTCACCTGCGTCGCACGGTCGCCATTTAAGGCCAAGTGCGCGGGTGGGCGGGGCAGCTGGGAGGCGGGAGCGGAGGAAAAGGGGCGTGGTCAGCGGTGGTGGCGGGAAGCGGGGAGCGGGGAGGGAAGGCGGGCAGACAGGAAGGAGAGCGCGAAAAACGGGCAAACGTGATTAGAACAAGAGGCACAGGTGCAAGAACAGGACGCTAATACAGGAAGTGAACAGGCATAAAATGATATACAAGAGCAGGACAGACGGCAGCGGCGTTAGCCGGCCACGAGGCAGGGAAAAATACAAGCACAATAGTTGGACAAAACAAGCAAAACAGACGGCAGCGGCGTCAGCCGGCCACGAGGCAGGGAAAAATACAAGCACAATAGTTAGACAAAACAAGCAAAACAGACGGCAGCGGCGTCAGCCGGCCACGAGGCAGGCAGCGAGGCAGAGGGCAAAGCGGAGTGGCACACGCAGCAGCTGGCGGCCGTGCGGCGCGGGGGTGTCCCACAAGTGGGTCACACTCACCTGCGTCGCACGGTCGCCATTTAAGGCTAGGATTATGTTCCAAAGGTGCATGCCTCTGCCAACCAGACACCCAATTTCTAACGCTAATCATTTCAAGTCTTAAGCAAATCAGCTGCATATCAGCCCAAGGGTAAGAACTTTTTAGATGCTTGATATTCCATGTAATTTATGAGAAACACATTAGCAGCAATACCACATCACAATCACGGCCTAAACATTCGTCCTTACAAACCCATTTGCAACAGTTCCCCACAACATTCATCAAAATGAAATGCTGATTTAAAAATTCTGAAAAAAATGATTGTACAGTTATTTAGGAAATGTAATTGATACAACGCTATACATTTTATTTTTCTCTTCAACGTGACGGAAAGATAAAGCTGACATGTCTTAAAGTTATAAAACCCCACTTTGAAGCAGTGTCTCAGAATCCGTTATACTATTTTATAACATGATCATTTAGTCAAATATACGAGCTGTTGAAATAAGACTGTCGAGCCAGCAAGATTAATGCAAACTATTCTGTAACTTGACCTAATTGCTTCCTTCGTGGGCAAGCTTTTGAATCGCAAGCGCGCTGCTTGCCTAAGAGATTGTTAGCCCTTGTTCTTGTATAGCACACACTGGCCTGAAATGCCCTTCTTAGCTCACTATAATATAAATGATTTGGACGACAAAGTGATCTTGTGCAGGTTCACAGTTTGATCAAGTGGAGAACCTGAGGTTCAAAGAAGGCTCCCTGATGCTGAGCTTGGCACTTAGCCTTTATACCACATAACCACCGTCTCTTTTTATATATATCTCAAGGTCATTTTCTTTTATTTAGTGAAGAGGAACGGATGAACACATTGTCCAGAACATTAGGATAAAGATGACGTGGTCAGATCTGTGTTTTTTATTTTTCCAGGCACAGAATTTAGAGGTGCACTGATTCTTGTGCAACAAGTTTATGTTTTAATGTTTTATTATAAGAAATCCTGTTTATACTAGTAAATTTGATGTCTCTGACATGATCACGTGAATGTCGCAATTCAACAGACAAATGTCCTTGCTTGGGTGCTCAAATAATTGTCCATTGTAGAAAATATTTAATTGGAGGTTTGCACTCTTCTTTAGAACGTTATAAAAGCTATCGCTTTATAAGCAATATAGTTGACGAATGCTTATAAAATATAATCTTTCCCCTTTTAAAAAGGAACTGTTTTAGTGGAAGGGAAAAAGCATAATTAAGGGGTGGTCCCGGATGTTCAATCAATCAATCAATCATTTGTAAAGCGCACTACATACCCGCAAGCATCTCAAGGCGCTGGGGGGGGGACTTCTGATCGAACAGCCAGGTCTTGAGTATCCTCCTGAAGGTCAGCAGGTCTTGGGTCTGTCGTAGGCTCAGTGAAAGGGTGTTCCATGTCTCCATGTCTCCAGGTGGGAGAAGGATCTGCCACTGGTGGTTGTTCTTCGGTTGCGCGGGATGGTGACGAGTGAGAGGTCGGCGGAGCGTGGCTGGCGGTTGGGGATGTAGAAGGAGAGCCGTTTGTTGAGGTAAGCTGGGCCGGTCTTGTGGAGTGCCTTGTGTGTGTGGGTGAGGAGCTTGAAGGATATCCTCTTGTTGTTGGGGAGCCAGTTCAGGCTTCTCAGGTGGGGGGTGATGTGGCCGTGGCGTGGTGCGTCCAGGATCAGTCGTGCCGAGGCATTTTGGATACGTTGTAGTGGTTTGATGGGCTTGGTCGGGGCTCCCGCATAGCGGGCGTTTCAATAGAGTCTGCTGCTGATGAGGGCCTGGGTGACTGTCTTTCTTGTATCTGTTGGGATCCATCTGTAGATCTTGTGGAGCATGCGGAGGGTGTTAAAGCAGGAGGAGGAGACGACGTTGACTTGCTTGGTCATTGAGAGCGTTGAGTCGAGGATGATTCCCAGGTTGCGTGCGTGGTCGATGGGTGTCGGGGCTGCCCCCAGTGCCGTCGGCCACTAGGAGTCGTCCCAGGTTGAAGGGTTGAGCAATGGATGTGGACCAAAGTACGTGTGCGAGCAGGGCCATATAAATGTTGAACAGCGTCGGGCTGAGGTAGGATCCCTGGGGTACGCCGCAGATGCTCTCGGAGGCTTTGGAATGGAATGAGGGGAGGTGGACGCTCTGGGTTCTGCCGGAGAGGAAGGAGGTGGTCAAATCCAGAGTCCTGTCTCGGATCCCTGCGGCGTGGATGCGTGCGCGTAGTGTGCGGTGGCAGACAGTGTCGAAGGCGGCAGAGAGGTCTAGGAGGATGAATGCTGTGGTCTCTCCATTGTCCAGCAGGGTCCTGATGTCATCGGTGGCGGCGATGAGGGCAGTCTCGGTGCTGTGGTTGCTGCGGAACCCTGACTGGGAAGGATCCAGGATTTTGTTTTCTTTAAGGTATCGGTTTAGCTGTCTGTTGATGATTTTCTCGATGACCTTGGCTGGGAAGGGGAGCAGAGAGATGGGCCGGAAGTCCTTGAGGTCTCTTGGGTCTGCCTTAGGTTTTTTCAGTGGGGCGTTGATCTCTGGGAAGCTCGCGGTCTCGAGGGAGATATTGATGACGTTGCGCAGGTGGGGTGCGATGTAGCTGCTTGCTCTGTTGAAGACGTGGTGTGGGAATGGGTCTGACGGAGAGCCGGAGTGGATTGTGCGTATGCTCACGCTGGTCCAGGCTAGCAGGGGGTCATGGTCGATGGTGTGCGGAGGGTCTGTTGTATTGTTGTCTGTTGCGATCACTCAGTGTCAAGAAGGTGGGGCTTAGTTGTAGTGGGAGAGATGTGGCGCAGTAGCCAGTGCGGCTGACTCCGGAGCACGGGGTTCACGGTTCGATCCACGGTGCCTGTATCAGCCCATCTCCATGTGACTCTGGGCAATAGCTTGCTTAATCTTCCCGATGGCCCCCAGCGCCTTGAGACCCTTAGGGGTGATTAGTTCGCAGCTTTACAAATAACAATTTATTTGCGTGATAATAAATAGAAGGTTATAATTTATTGGACTGCTTTTTAGAAAATCAGTAGCCGAAAGATACATGGGAAGCTAAGAAAACCAATATATATAGCAGCCCAGCTGCAAACCAGCTACAATGTCTTGAAACACAGTCTGTGTAACTGTGGAGATGCATGAGGAAAGAGAGGTGGAAGTTACCAATACAGCAGTGTTCCTTGAACAGCACAGGATGTTTTTTAACACTACCATGTTAGATTTCAGGAGTGTATTCTGATGCCAGGCTGTGCTTAAACAGTCATGGCTGCTGGCAATAAGTAGTGGTGGGGTGGCAGGGCAGCAGTGGAGCGATGACGGGGGTTAGGGTTGAATAAATGTTTTTTTTTTTAAACGTACCTGATCCTGCGACCTCCTCACGATTCAATGCCCCTTCGTTCTCCTGCTGCTCCCCGAAGTCCCTCAGGCAGACTCCCATCCAATTCAGATGCTGCCCTCATACATGGGGAGAGGATGCGGCCTTACAGCTAGAAATGCTGACTTTGGAGCTGGGGAACCGTGTTTGAGCCTCGGCGTCGGCTCACCATTCTGTAATTCTGGGCAAATCACTTAATCTTCCCGTGCCTACCAAAAATTAATGTGTCCTTCAGGTCGAGTTTGCGCTATATCAATCTGCAAAAAAAAATAAAAATACTAGGAAAACAGCACCAGGATTAGCCTGAGCAGGCTGCTTTGATGCTCCGCTCAGGTACAGGGAGTCTGTGCCATTTCTCCACCTGGCTGTAGACATGACATGTAATGCGCACTTAAAAGTACACATAGCACTCCATTCCTCCTCCCTCCCATGGCCAGGCCCCACACCGCCCTACATACACATGGCTGAGCCTACAGCTGAAAATTAAACCAATAATAAAATATCATTTTATTTTTCAGCAGCTGGATCTGAGCCAGTGCGACAACGCTCTTCTGCTATTGCAGATGAGCGGAGCCAGCTTTAAAACCAACTGCATCCAGCATGGATTTATTGCAGTAGAGAGGTGAAGTGGGACATTTTTTAATCTTGGCTTCTCCCAAGTGGCTTCATGGACAACATCACCTTCATCCACTGAGTATGTAAAAGGATTTTGAGTGTAGTGCGTGATGGTAAAGCCATTTTATGCCTGCATGCTAAATTGTTGGAGAATGTGTAGAACAGAATCAGTGTTATGGTCCTATGGAGATCAATCTAAAGGCTAAGATAGCTAGAGAAGAGGTTGAATCATTCATGCTGTGGAACTTGTAGAGCAGCAACTCAATAACAGTAATCTCGCCACAGCATAACTAGGCTCAACACACCATTGTGGCACGCTGCCTCAATTCTTGTCAATGATGGAAAGCAAATGCACTTTCTGTGATTTTTATGAGCTATATAATACATCTGTTTTATTTAATTGGTTGCCAGCAGGCGAAAAGAACAGGGTTGCCCCAAGCCATTGCAGGTTGCACGGAAAAGGATCAGACGATCTGGCCAAACTTCTCCCGCGCTATGTGCCCAACCAAACTCTAAGATCGGCTAATCAAGACCTGGTCTGCGTGCCTAGAATCCGGAAAGTGCGTTGGGGTGGAAAATCATTTTCTAATCAGGCCTCCAAACTTTGGAACTCATTGCCTGTCGAACTTCGCTCACAAGCCTCCAAACTGAGATTCAGAAAATCCCTGAAAACATGGCTGTTCTCCCTGCCCTGATCTGTCTCACATCACCTTTTATTCTACAGCGCCAAGACGCCGCGGCATTCGAGCGCTTAATAAAAACTTCAGTCAGTCAGTCAGTCAGGTTCGGCTCCTCTGCATGAATGTGAGCAATAAAAAGATGACCAATTGGCTTGGCCTATTAGAAGAGCACAATCCATGGGCTGAAAGATCATGGGAGGAGAACCCATACCTGTGATATTGGCATAGTGAAAACACTTCAGCCAGTTTTCAGAAGAGTCCACAAGATAGGGTGACTTAATGGTGAATGACTAATGTCACAACTGGAGCAGCCAGTATTCTGGGGGTCATATAAGGTCAGGTGCAGGAGTGAACGTGAACTATCCATAACTGCCCACATGAAATATACAGGGGAAAACTGAGCATTCTTCTACCCAGCATGTAGAGGTAGGAGTGGGATTCACTTGTGCTACTGGACTTGGATTGAAGAACATTAATATCAGTAAGGAATTTGGCAAAGTAATCTAGTGCTTAGTGCTACACCTTTAATGCTAGGCACTAAATGGCAGTAGAGACTAAGGGTCTGATTCACAAACTCCACTTTGTAATACTTGTACAAAACAATAACATGCTATTCATAAACAACATGCAGAGCTTACACCCCTGCAATTACCTACTTGTATGTGGATAGAGTTCTCCCTCTCCCCCGACTGCGGCGTTTGGGACACAGGGAGTGGTTTTTAAAAGACGCAGACTTACTCTAAAAGCGAATGGGATTAGGGAGGTGTAAAAGGGGTTTAGGGAGTGTCAAGGAAGGGTTTAATGAGTGACATCACACACCTACAAAAGACTGAACTAATTGCTAGTTCTAGGGGCGGAGACATATAACTGACACTTTTGTAGTAAATTTACACTCCGAATTTGTAAACACCAAATAGTAGTAAACTTATCCCAAAGTGTAAACTGCTTAAAATTGTAAGTTACCTTTGTGAATCAGGTACTTAAAGGGAAAAGTTGGGACACTGGACTGAAAGCATATTGCTTATTGAGTAAGTCCAGTAATGGGGGCCGCAGACAGGATGAAAGGGGTGCCCTCACACTAGGCAAATGGAACTTGGGCACATCTTAAAGTAAAGTCTAGGCACCAGTCTAGGAACACATTGTGAGTGGGTATACAGCAGGACAAGTAAGCACCCATTTAAAGTACCTCTTCAGCATTAATTATGATATACTAAACTCCCAATTGAGAGACCTCTTTATGTGGTCGGATAGACCAAGTGCCACGTAGAAAACTGGTTGGGAAAGTCATCTCTCAATGAACTCAAGACCGGTAATAGCTATTAGCAAGGTCCTTTGAGGAGGAATAAGATGTCTTGCTGACCATTGATCATACACACCAATAATAGTGAAACTCTAACAATATACAAGATCCTATATCATGAAATGTGCATGTGCTTTGACAGTACCAGAGTTAACAGCACAGATAGCGGACACCCATTTCTGAAATAAAGTCAAAGAGGAGTTCTGCTTCAACTTGGACATAGAGACACCTCCACATTTGCTATACTACAGACAGTCTTCAGGGAAAGTTTAAATGTCAAACTACTTTCTGAATACATTGAATAAAAAGATGATTGATCCTTGCTGCATCATATCAGCACAGGTTAAACTCCTTCTGCTCACAGCAACAACATGGACAACTGGAAGGACAGGCTCCCTGATGCTCTAATGGGCTAAGGTTTTTGCCCACACTTGATCCCAAGATCAGTGTTTTTTTCTAAGACTAGTGAGGCTTGTTCCCTTACGCCCACTGAGGACCAGCTGGGAGAAAATCTAGACTTCTGTGCCTCAGCAAAAGATAAGGAGGACCACAGACCAAGAAAAGGAGAAAGACTTGTGTAGGGAGCCAGCTGCACCAGGTCCCTGAAAAGTGTGCCACCTTACAGGCCAGTATGCCTGCTGGAAAGGCGTCAGGTGTCTAGCACTCGCCACCAGAGGCAAATGAGCCCAAGTTTATGGAAATCAGCCCAAGAGTACAGGGATATCTTAGGGGAAAGGATTTAGCGTGTGACCCTCACCTTGTGCAAGGGAGTTAGTGGGGCTTCGCCACAAGTCTTCCAATTACCCCCTGGGTGTGTCAGTGCCCGGGGGCCAGCACAAGTTTTATAAATTAATAATGGCCCACAGAGAGGGTGTGCTTGAGCCCCATCCCCTGAGCTCTGCGCTGCCCAAGGAACCTATTCTCCAGGCCAGCTTATGCTTCGCAGGGCCAGGGACCCAATCTCTGTGCCCCCAATCAAGAAAAAGAGGTAGCACTGGCGTTGACCCTACAAAAAGAGAAAGTGGCTTGGGACCCCATGCCTGGACCCGATGAAAAAAGTAGTCGGGAAAGTGGCATCATGTTACCCCACATCCTAAGGAAGGAGCCTTGGACCTCATCCTTGTGCCCCCTGATGAAGGAATGCCAAGGGGGAGCACCATTGTGCTCTCCACAATGGCATTTGGCTTGTCACTACTCCCCATGCCCCTGTCTGGGGTTAGTGGGGTGGCCACCACCAGCACAGCACCATGCTCATACGAAACGGGCAGGGAGAATAAAATTGCCAGCTCCTGTGCTGGCAGTGATAGACACCGGCTGGGGACACTGTGAGTCGGCTCCTCATGCTGCCCTATGGAACGTGCAGTTTGGGGTACCCGAGAAGGATGGGGCACCCCCAACAAAGTCCAAAGCCAAAAGAAGTTATGGACGTGAAGCCCCACAGAACAACAACAAAAAAACCTGAGGCTGGAGGTGCTAATTAAATGCGAAATTAAATATGAGCGTCCGATAATGACATGCACGCCTTTCTTTTTTATAAAAGTTTCCTACTTGTGGTGGCCCCAGAATAGTAGGGGGTTGGAACAACATATGGTGGGGGCTGAAGGAGTGCAGCAGCCTTTCCCAAAAGAATTTCAAAAGTGACCTTATGTCTGCAGTGTCAAGGAAATTACGACCCCTCAGGCTTTAAGTCTAAGGTTTAAGCACTTCCAAGGCCGGAACTTTTGTTATACAACTGGGAGTGCAGTAATCTCAAGTCGTTGGTCCTATGACTGCATGGTTTGAGGCCTAAAGTGGTTTAAGAAAGACACTAACAGATGTTATATTGTTTACAATGCTTTATTCATAAATGTATTATTGCCAGTGGGTTTTCATGAGTAGTGGAATGCTTTATTGATGATAATGATTGCAGATGAAACATGGTTATTGATGTCAGTGATGGAAAGAGGGTTTCTTTAACTTGTGATTCTGGTCTTTTAATATGCTAATGGGGATAAAACCACTAGGTCTGCCATATGTATAGTGACACCCACCTGTATTCTATTGTGCTATCTAGCATATTTGGAGGGTACTTTGATCTTTTGGGGTCAAATAGGATGTTGTGAGGAGGACCGTGACATCACCCCGCCCGAGGCCCCTGCTAACCCCCTAGGGTAATCGGAATGCCTCTCGCTAACCAAAGTCCAGACCGGAAAGAGTTAACCTCATTTGGCTCCTCTCACATGCAGGACAAAGAAAGCCCTCTTCTGTACAACGGCCAATGGCAGGATACTTCGTGGAATCAAGGGGCGGAGCCTTTTGCTGAAAACCCATAAGACGCAGAGGAAAGGATATCGGAAGGAGAGTGCCAGAGGAGGAAGCGTGGAGTGTCCAGGAGAAGACGGGACCAAGTCATACAGAGCCAGTACGAGAAGCAGACGAGGATTCCCAGCCAAACGAAGAGAGAAGTGACGCTAAGCGGGAGGAATGGTCTGAAGAGTGGTGGATACCCCCAGAGGACACCATAACACTGCCATAGCTCAGGAGAGTTGCCGCCCCAGCGGTACGTGAAGGGCGGCATTGAAATAGGGAAGGGGGAGGAGAGTCTAGGGGACTCATGGCACACGGGATAGTGTGGTGGTCATGGTTTTTCCCTGTGTATCTCCTCTTCTTTCCCACCTTTTCTTTTCTTCATTTTGTCCACTCCCGCTCACATCCTGAAAACACCTTGCACAGCACTCACATTAGCATACCAGATCCACCCGTGTTGAACGACTTTAACCCAGCATATCCCTAGGGGTTCGTTTAAGAAATTGGCAAACTCCTGACAAACAAAGGGTTCTTATATATGAAACAGGCCTGAGTATAAAAAGAAAGGTCTAATCTTATGTTCTCTCCTTCTATGCTTATTTTTCCCTGCACCCTAAGCATCACCCGGTTTCTCTGCCTATTTCTCCCTTCACTCCCTCTGTGGTTTCCTTGATTCTAAGGTGGTGGAATGTGACTTGCCTCACGTTAGCCTTACCTAACGGGACAGCCGCATTGACCATCTTCTCTCCTTTTGCTTTTGTACCCCGGGGTTTGCCACCATCACCGAATGTCCAAACCACATCCTAATTGATCCTCCTGTTGGATTATTTTCTGTTTTGGGGTTTTTGTTAATAAATGAAGCCTTCATTCAGCCACATATAAGACCTCCTCGTTTTACTTTCCGCCCATCCCTCTCACAGATGTTTAGAGTGTCACCAAGGTATATACATATACCCTATTTATATATTTGTAAATTACTGTATATAATTAAGTAGTGTGTGTGTAATAAATCTACTTCTCCTTTATTAAAAAAAAAAGCACAGACTTGACATTCATTTATTTCATGCCAGTGAATAATGGTTACTAGCCCACACCACATCTCCTGAATATGCCTTAGACTACTCAACTTCACTACCCTGGGAAAGTCAAGCTCTATAATGGGGTGCTTGGTTTCCAGAGAGGGCGTAATTATGGACCTATCACTTGTACAGAGTTTACTTCCTGCACAACTACTAGTCCGGTTTTCTTACACTCTGCAATGTGCGGAGATTGTAAATTGAACTTTTTAATATCGGTCAGCATAAGAGATAATTCCAAGCTGTGGGAAACATACCAACTGATGTGAGCGTCCACAAGGGGCAATGGGTGGGGTGGACTGGCACCTAATCCCTACTTATAACATGCAATATAAACATCTGCCTCACCTCTCTCCCTTTTGCTCTTTGACTCTTAATCTGTCCCCAGACTTAAACAATATTGCCGATTCCTTAAAGCACAATGATTTAGATATAATTTTCATCACTGAGAGATTGGTAACTCCAACAAAACCGACCCATCTTGGATGAATTCATCCCAGGAGGATGCAACATCTATCACCTTTCCAGCTCATTTAAAAGGCAAACGCCTTGTCATCATCCACAACTTCATTCTATCCCTAGCTTTTTCCCCCCACAAAGTTTTTTATGCCTTCCTGCACAACCTTTCCATGTACACATTAAGCAATTCATAGACGGCTTTTCTCTCTTCATTGCCACATCATCCATCTCCAGCACCCGTCAACATCCATATAGGTGAGTTGAATCTCCCTGACTCATACAATAATATTTGAGAATCCCCATCATAATTATTTTATCTCAACTTGCTCTCATACCTCTCACAATTTGTCTTCATACTTTCCAACATCCCATTACTCGCCATCCATCCACATTGAGCCTTTTCAGCCTAGTAGAAAAGGGGACAGAACAGGAAGAAATACACTCCTGATTGTAGCAGGTCTCCCCCAAGGATGACCACAGCTTTCCTGAACCATCTACCACCCCCTCCGAGCAAGAGGATCTGGCAGACCCTACGGCCTGTAACCCATCTTCTTGATTGTGGGCTGGTGATCATTGCCCAATAGTGTTCACATCCAGTCTGGGTCTTAATTTCAAAATAGATCATGGCCAGGTATTAAACATGACTACAAGCTGTATTTGGCCCCATGTATGCCAGCTTTTTCCATATCAGTCAGAAGTCAATGTAATTATAACCCATTTGCATGACCACAATGTCAACAATGAGGGGTCCTTTGTTGTGTAGTCCATATTTTACATAAGCAAGAAGTGGTACACAAAAACAGGGATCTGTCTGTGGCTAGTATGCAAAGGGATGGTTTATTGTCATACTATGGGGTCGATTCCGATGTCGTTTGGAAAGCATTCTGACCGAATCGGTTCCGGATTTGCTTTCCAGATCACTCGGATCGGGGCGGGGGGTGTCCCACCGAGCGATGTGGATGTATCCAGATGCTTCCGTATACGATTCGATCAGACTCCCATTAACTCCAATGGGAGCCTGTGTTCAGAATGAGAACACATGCTCCCATTGAAGAAATGGGTGGGTTGGGAAAACCTTGCACCCTGTGGTGGCACCCCCATGGTGCCTCCCACAATGTGCATGGTTGGAAAGTGGGTTCCCTTGGGTAACCCACTGTCCCGATTCCAAAGGCCCCATTTGAAGGGGGGCATGCTATGGGCTTTTGGCAGCCGATTAATTCTGGAGAAACCGATTCGGACGGCTCTCTGAATCTGTCATCGTACTTGCTCGCTCGGAAACCGAGTCCATAGAGCTGTACGATTCGGCTACGAAAGACGCAACCTATCCCAATGCATTTCGGAACCAATTCAGGCAGCCCTACTGGTTTCCAGACATCGTACTCGGCCGTTGGGAAGTGTGTTCAATTCGGTCGGAAACAAGGGATCCGGATCGAATACGGCAAACATGAATCCAATTCAGAGCCCTTCCGAACGACCTCGGAATCGACCCCTTTGTGTGCATTGCACACAGAGCATGGTTTTCAACTATGCCTGGGTTTCATTACACTTTTACGTAGTGTGCAAGGGCACATACTGCAACCTCACTCTGTAGCTACTGCTCAGAGGGCATGGCCTTTTGCCTTGCCCTATTTATAGCACACTCTTGTATGAAACAAAAAAACAGGGCACTGATGCACAACATCTGAACATGGTTCCAATTTCATTAACAGTTTTTAATGTAGTTGCAGGTTGTTGGAATTGTAGGGGAATAGGGTGAGAAGTTAACTAAAATATAATAAATGTGATTTAAATTATTATTATTTATTATTGATGAATAAATATGCATTATTAATTATGCTAATTGTTAAAGTTATTGTATTCATTTCAGTTTAATGTGTTAATTTTTATGCCAATTTACATTTTCTGTTAGTAATTTATATTTTAGAAGCAGGCTGTTGGGTTTGTAGAGGTATAGGGTGGGAAGGTGATCACAATATCATTAATTTCATTTTAATGTTAATTATTTTCTTATTCTAAATAACTTATTCATGTGATAAATACATTTTTAAATTATTAACTGTGTAATCTTTATTTTATTTAAGTTTAATTTGTGAATTATAATTACATGTTAAATGTATCAATAATGATGTATACTTCCATTGTTTTCTTATGTAAATTATTTGTTTATTTTGAATTATTTAATAATTTAGTGGTAAATGTTTTAATACTATTTTAAAAATGTATTTTTTATTTATTTAATTATTGTACTTGGTTTATCAAAGTATTATTTTCATTCAAATATTGTTTTATTTTTTAGTGTTTGTTGGTTTTTGGATTGTACTGAGGGAAATTAATTTAATTTTACTTAATTTGCTACTTGTTTAATTAATTTGTATGTGTTATTGATTTGCGTTTACACAGTGTGCATATAGTAAAATATGGTTTGAAAATTTACTTTTGGTTAGGTATTTAAATTTCTTCTGTAAAAGAATTATGAGTTGGAATGGTATATGTAATCCTTCCAAAGTCCAGCACTTTCCTTACTGGTGCTTAGACAAGAGTGGGAAGAGTACATCTAACCCCACTGAAGGTCAACACTTTCCCTAGTGTTGTTTCATCTGAAGTTGGAATAGTAAATCTAACCCTTCCAAAGTGCAAAACTCTCCCTATCCTCCATCCCACCTCCCACAGCTTGTGACATATCATAAATACATAGCAAGATTCAATTAAAATTACACAAATTTATTACAATATAGATGTTCTTTTAAAAAAATGTCATGACCGTAACTACGAGGAGCAAACCGATCACCGCTTTTTAAAGTGGCAAGTTAAAAATAAGCCATGTCTGAATAGCTATCTGTCAAAATCATTGGCCCTCAGGCCTACTGAGGTCTCTTACTCACTCGAATACAGGGGCCCAGATTCTCTCAATTTTCCACCATGTACGACCTCCTTTTCACATATATATGGCTTTTTCCAAGTTGTCAATAGCTAAAAACATGGCCAACCATTGTTGGAAACCGGGTGGGCCAGGATCCAGCCACACTGAGGCAATATAAAGCCTTAAAATTGCCATAGCGATTAAAACCAGCTCATGCCCGTATTCCAACTGATTCATCTCAGATACCCCTAATAAAATTACATCTGGTAGTACAATTCACTCTAACTTTAAAACCTCTGACAGAAACCTAGATACTTCTTTTTTCAGGTTCTCTAACTCAGCACGTGCTGCAAAAATATGTACAATATCTGTCTTGTGTAAAGCACATCGTGGGTGTGAGGAAAATCGAATTTTGCCCTGTCATGTGTCCCTACGTGTTCCCCATCATATGTTATATGTGCATGATTAATATGTATATTTCCCCCCATGACCGAATAAAGACGCATTTACAGTTGCGTCCAACGTTAGTATGCCAGTTATCCAGTCCTCCTGAAAGCAACGTGAATTAGGCTTTTAGGCCTATGTTGCCAACGTCTTTCCATTGTGCACGTTAAATCATCGAGTTGCACCCGTTTCTAGGCCTCACAGGGCCCGGACACCAGATTCAAGCCTCAAGTCTCCTGAACCACTCCGAGGAGAGATGCAGCCCCGCCCGCATCTCTGACCCTTCACTTACTTCCTGCCAAGCAGCGCGGTGCCCGGCCTGGCCGGCCTGCCTGCCAAGAATATGTTATGCCTACAGTTATCTGTTCAGCTCCCCGGCTTCACATTCTTAGCTAACGAACCGCATAAACATCCTCATCTATAGTCTAGTCTTCCTGTCTCCATGCAAGTGAATTACTGAATTAGTATCCATAGAAGATTCATAGCACACGCAATACATGAAGAAATATATGCATGCACTAGCCTTAGTGACAAGTAGCTTTTGCCCTGATGACTCTTAGATTCAAGCAACATGTACTCCAAACACAAGATATCAGATATGCTATAGGTACAGGTCGTTCTGACATCCCAGACTTTAGTCTCCTCTTCTAGTGCTAAGAGTCAGCGGCCCCCAGCTCTCCCCAGTTACACGTCATGACTCGTTTGCGCGCACCAGTAGGTTAAAGGTTTCAGCTGCCCATGAAGCCCCCCCCATGTATCCACCCACTTATGACACTTCTGTGACGTCTACATCACATGTTTCTGTGCACGCCCTGTGCACGCCTTCTTTTCACGCCCATATGTTCTTATCTTCCGTTTGTCACTTGTTACGCCTACTGTATTCAATGCAACTGTACTGTTTTACTATATATATTGTATGATGTTAATGAGACATTAGCTGTCCCCCTTTTTCCTGAGATTGTCCCTTCCTGAGCCTTAGCAGGTGATGGAACCCGATGGTCCTTTGGCTCGAGCCACTTAATTAAAGCCCGTATGACTCAGATACCACGGATTCTGCCTCTTATTTATTGAGCTATCCTTTTCAGTTAATGCATAGAAAAATAGTACCGGTAATTATTTATTTATTTACCACATAATGGTGCCCGAATAGGGACGAGCCCCTTCCCCACGCGCCGGCGATGTAACGCAGGCCCCCTGACCCTTCTACAGCCGTGACGGACCTCTACTGCTCACCTGCAGGTATTCCTGCTTTAAATCTCCCTCAGGCCCACGGAGGAGACGGAGACTGCGGTCCGGCATCCAGACGAGGCGGTGAGGAAGGCGGATCGTCCCGACCAGAGCCCAAGCCGAGAGAGAGCAAGGTCCGAGGTATCCTGAGGCCCACCTGTTTCCGAAGCCCGAGGCGCATGCGTAGTGCGTAGCAGTAACCAGACGTCGTAGCAGTCCAGTCCAGTCCGAGGCCTTCAGTTTTGCTTCCCGGTGAGTACCATTGCTGGGAACGCATCTAGACGGGTTCATTAATTTGTGCCCGGTCCGACGGGTTTGGGTACACAGATCCGGTCCGACGTGTTCACCTAGGTGGATACGGTATGACGTGTCTCTTTAGGAGACCGGTATGTTCTGTACTGTTTTAGCAGTGCATCCAGTAACTCCAGTAATTCTGTTTCTAGTATCGTTTCTCGAGAAGTTCCAGTATTATGTTTTCGAAGTATTGTGTTTTCAATGTACTAGGTAGTATCTGTTCGAACTGTTATTAATGTGTTTTTGATGTCGTGGTATGAGTGATTTGTTTTGCTATTCATTACTGTGTTCATTGTGTATTGTGTTCAAGTTCAAGTAGGGTTCAAATATGCCTCTGTTTTCAAAGTTACGTCAGATAAAAACCAGAAAAGCATTACTCGAAGAATCGGTTCCTGTCCCTCCTAGGGACAGTCCTGGACATTTCATGTATCATAAACATGGCTTAGATGCCATACTGTATCTAGACTTATGGGTGGATTATACCAAGGATCTCGAAGAGAAATATAGATGGCCTGTTTCAGGAACATGGGATGCCGAGTGCATCATGAGAGTAGAAGAAGCATTATGGAAAAAGAAAGCCAGACAATCCCAGAAAGATGCCATAGAATTGTGGCGTAAAGAATCGCATAAAAGAACAGAAAAAGAATTCAGAAAAGCAGAATTAAGTAGGGAATCCTCAGAAAAAGCCCAAGAAAGGGAACTATTAGAAGAAGGTGAACGAGTTAGAGCAGAGCAGTCAGACAGACAAAGAAATGCCCTTATTAAAGGTATGTATCCCCTTCTTGCCGAGGGTTTGCCGAAGGCGACCCCGGAAACACCCTGTAATTTACCGCCACCATTGGTCCCGACTAAGCTACGTCATAAACCGACCGCAGCTGAAATTTTCCTTTCTTCCTATTTAGACGACACTGTCCCAGAATATGCAAATCCGAATCCTACTCCGCCTGTTCAACCTCAGCACCCTGTTAATAATGAAATTACTGTTCCTCCAGTCATTGGTCCCGGGAATCCTTCTAATCCGCCAGTACCCCAGGACCAACCCACATTACGTATGCCTACTTTACCAGTCACTTTACCAGCAGCTGCACATTCAGTATTAATTGACGATTCCAGCTCAGGAGGAGCAGGGGGAGGTATTCCTATCACCCCGCCTCAAACAAAACGAATGACGCTGAGAGACGCAGCATTACAGCGTACGCCAAAAGTGGCTACGTACGAAGCCCTCAAAAAGTACCTTACTGATTGTAGATATGATCTAGTGCCAGGTGAAGATCACATGATATTATACTCCGTACGTTTGCGACGAGTTGCAAACTTTTTGACTACCATGCCAGATATGAAGGAACATCTAGACAGAATATATCATTTCATCCGAACAGGAGAGAAACCAGAAAGTATTCACGAAGCTATGGCGCACAGGAAAGTCGAGATTCAAAGTATGATTTTGCAGTTTTTGATAAATTGTTTAATAAGAGAACAGGATCATCCTGATAAAGACAAAGATGAGATGGAGGTCCTGACAAGATGGAGTGACAATATAGCAGAAGAAAAACACCGTAAACAAGCTTGTATAGGAACCATGTACAGAAAGATTCGTAAAGAAATTCTAAGCATAGACGAGAAGGAGAAAGCAATGAGAGTAGCCGAGAAAGAGAATGATACTTCAGACGAAGATGTTTACACCGAGAATCCAAACAGAATCGCGTACGTAGGTAGGACGAGACCTTTTGACCGACACACACGCCTAGAATACAAGAAAGCTTTTCTTCCTCCTGTACCAGAACAGTGTTCTCTTTCACAGAAAGTCCTAGTATTTACAGTCAAGCACTTAAACGACAACTAGACAGTATTCACGTGCCAACTGACACTGCCCTGCTCCAGTATGTCGATGATCTATTGATCACAGCCCGTACAGAACGTGATTGCGAACGAGCATCACTGACGGTCTTGTATTTCCTGGCAGAAATGGGGCACAAGGTGTCCCCTTCCAAACTGCAATTCTTTGTTCAGCAAGTGGTATACCTTGGACACTTGCTGTCCAAGTGGGGTAGACAGTTGACACCTGACCGTATCCAGTTAATAGCACATCTTCCACAGCCCAAGACACAGAAGGAGGTACGAGCTTTTATCGGCCTCACTTCTTACTGCAGACAATGGATTCCTCAGTATGCATATCTAGCCAAGCCACTGATACAATTGACAACGCAGGAGGCAGCCGCATCGACTGTCCTCCCTTGGACCCAGGAACATACACTTGTTTTCAATGAGTTAAAGAAAGCTTTATGTAATGCACCTGTATTAGCGACACCAAACTACAGTAAGCCTTTTACACTTTTTGTCACTGAACGTGATGGTACAGCATTATCTGTTCTCACGCAAGATCAAGCAGGACAACACAAGCCTTGTGCTTATTTTTCTAGCACATTAGATCCAGTAGCCCAGGCTTTGCCTGCGTGCCTCAAATTAGTTGCAGCCACAGCTCTAGCTATTAGACAAAGTGATTCCATAGTGTTAGGACACTCCCTGACAGTACAGGTTCCACACTCCGTGGAAGTTCTTTTAAACCGAACACAGACTCAGCACTTGACAATTGCACGATTAACAGGATATGAACTGACACTGTTCCAGCCACACATAGAAATCAGACGCTGCAACATATTAAATCCTGCTACACTGTTACCCTCGATTACATCAAACCCTGCCACACATGACTGTGTGGAAGTTATTAACACCATGACGAAGCCAAGACAAGACTTGACGGACATTGCATTACCTGACCCAGACCTGACACTTTACGTGGATGGTTCATGTATGAGAACAAGTACAGGAGAGTTAGTAGCTGCATATGCAGTGACTACTGAAACTGAAGTTATAGAAACACATCGTATTGATACCTGTCTGCTCAAGCAGCAGAGCTCATCGCTCTGACCCAAGCCTGTATACGAGCCAAGAACCTGAAAGTAAACATATATACAGATTCACGTTATGCATTCGGAGTCGTACACGACTTTGGAGTCCTTTGTCAAGAAAGAGGTTTCATGACCTCTCATGGAGCCAAGATTCAGCATGGCCCCCTCATTCAAGCTCTATTAGAAGCAATACATTTACCGACAGCTATCGCTATTATGAAGTGCAAAGCACATACGAAAGCCACTGACACCATTTCCCAGGGTAACGATCTGGCAGATCGAACAGCCAAGCTTACAGCTCAGACTCCAGACATTCCAGCTGACAGGACAAAGACAGACGTTCCAGTCCAGACAACTTGTATCACAGTTAAGGACCCTACACAAGACGTACTAGACATACAGACACATGCTACCCCAGACGAAATCAAGAAATGGTCTGAACAAGGAGGGGTCCAGACAGATCAGGGATGGTTGACGAAGGGAAAAGCCACATGGTTTCTCCCCGACTCTATGGTTCAAGTCATTATTAATACAGCACATAGTCCAGCACATTTAGGAGAAAAAGCCATGTTAGACAGCCTCCAGAACCTCTGGTTTAACAAGCATTTACGAGCAGCAGCGAAGCAGAAAGTGCGTACCTGCATGATCTGTTGTCAGTTCAATCCAGGTAAAGGTGTTCCGGTGGAACAAGGTGGATTCCATCCTCCTGACCACCCTTTTGAAGTCCTCCAGATGGATTATATCCAGATGGATCGATGCCGAGGTTTCAAGTATGTCCTCGTAGTTGTGTGCGCTTTGTCCAGATGGACAGAAGCATATCCAGTCCCAGATTACACTGCCGCGACCACTGCCAAGCAGTTGGTTCGTGAGTTTTTCCCTCGCTATGGTTTACCTCGGGTCGTGTATTCAGATAACGGACAGCCATTTTCGTCTGAACTCATGAAACAAGTATCACTTCTGTTAGGGTACCAGTGGAAGTTCCACTGCGTACGACACCCCGAGGCAGCTGGCCTCGTCGAGAGACATAATCAAACTCTGAAAATACGAATAGCGAAGGTCTGTGCAGAAAAAGGTGTAGATTGGATGGTAGCCCTGCCGGTTGCCCTCTTCTATATGAGAATGGTCGCTCACTCCCGATCGTGTTTGTCACCATACGAAGTAGTGTTCGGTCGTCCCCCAAACATGTGGGGTACACCTATGCCGCGTAAAATCACCGATGTTGACAGTAATATGCTGACAGATTACCTAGCTTCCTTGATGTCTGCACTACTCTCTTGTCGTTCACAGGTCGCGGCTGCCTTTCCAGACAACACCCAGGTGAAACCGCACGAGGTCGTTCCAGGCGACCTTGTTCTGATACGTAACTTTGATCGTTCAAGCCCTCTGGAGCCCCGCTGGAAGGAGCCGAAACTTGTTCTGATGACCACAAGGACCGCCGTAAAGCTGGAAGGACGAAAAGGCTGGCTCCACTCCAGTCACATCAAGCGTTTCCATGGACTGCGTCCAAAGACTTTTTTCAAGGACTGCCCCGATACTGACTCTAAACTTCCCCTGTTAGAGAAAACTCCGCAGCAGGAGTATAAACTTAAGTTGAGGTCTAGTAAGTCAGACAGCGTTTAATTGTTTAAGTCCCTCTCGGGTGAAGCGGTTAGACAGGTTCCTGACATGTATAAGATAGACCCACATAGTGAGAAAGATAGACGAAACTCCAAGAAAATGAGATACTGTAAAGGTCTCCGAAGCAGATGTGTTGTTACGTTAATATTTATGTTATTTCTGAGTCTTACGATCACATGTATAAGTTATATGCTGCATGTATTTTTTCCTCCTCTTGGTTCACATGTACATCTTTCCTCTAATGATACTGTAGAGCACACATTTAGTGAACTACCCCCTCACGAGTTATCCTATCGACTTGCAATGCGCAACAATACTTTTATTCGTATGTTACACTATTCGCACCAGACCAGCAACGCCACTAATTGCTGGGTGTGTGGTCGACTCCCCCCTTACCAGAACGTGAAGGGAGTTCTGCCACTCTTTCCCTATCCGTTTTCACACAATGGTTCGTGTGGAGCATGGTTCACATTAACGTCATCTTTAGACGATAAGTCCCTTCTGAATACAACATGTTTTCCAGACAAGGAAGGTCTTTCCCATAGGACAGGGTTAGATCTAGAAAATGAAGTATATGATCTAGGTAACTTTTCCTCCAACCTCATGGTTTTGAATGTTCAGTCCGAGACCACTCCAGACTTGCCTTCTATAACAGTTCTACCCGTGAAAGGCGAATTATGTGTTAGAAAGAATGGTTCAGTACACCTAGGACACAGTGATTGTACTACTGTGGTCGAGTATAGTGACAGTGGGAAATCTACTTTCAAAGCCTCACGTCATTCATATTTTATATGTGGTCAGACCGCATATGTACGTTTGCCCCTAGATTGGGATGGAACATGTTATATTGCATTCCTACTGCCACCAGTTTTCCTAGCCCCATCCGATTATCACCGAAATACACATCTAGTACACGTCAGACATAGAAGGGAGATCGAGTCCCCAATTGTCGATCAGACTGAAACTGCATTAGAACAGTATACGGATTTCAATAAAGGTTTCTTCTTCTTCATAGGTCCTGTCCAGAATAGTAAATTAATACGCAGGTTAACTAGAACCCTTGAAGCAGTAGTGAATGAGACTACTTCCGCCCTAGGTAATTTAACAGAAGAGCAGTCTGCTATGAGATTTGTTGTTCTTCAGAACCGCCTTGTTCTTGACGTCATACTGGCCGATAGGGGCGGAGCTTGTAGAGTCATCGGATCTAGTTGTTGCGTTTTCATTCCTAATAACGCACCGTCTGTGTATTCAGCAATAACTAGACTTCATAAAATAGCCCATCAGCTACACCAGAATCCAGGCACCTGGACATGGTCCGGTTGGCTCTGGAGTATAATATCTGCCTGGGGATGGAAAGTACTGTCATTCCTGGGAGTAGTAGTGATGATCATATTCAGTTGTTGTCTCTGTTTACAATGTGGCCCTGCGATTTGCGGCTTGTGCGCTACATCTTGTATTCCACGTCCACGGTCCCATTCCCAAAAGATAAAAGACGAGCAAATGATGCTGTATGAACAGATAGATGGTATCATGAATATTGATGTTTCCTGATGGAAACGTAGGGAACAAGGAGGGAATGAGGAAAATCGAATTTTGCCCTGTCATGTGTCCCTACGTGTTCCCCATCATATGTTATATGTGCATGATTAATATGCATATTTCCCCCCATGACCGAATAAAGACGCATTTACAGTTGCGTCCAACGTTAGTATGCCAGTTATCCAGTCCTCCTGAAAGCAACGTGAATTAGGCTTTTAGGCCTATGTTGCCAACGTCTTTCCATTGTGCACGTTAAATCATCGAGTAGCACCCGTTTCTAGGCCTCACAGGGCCCGGACACCAGATTCAAGCCTCAAGTCTCCTGAACCACTCCGAGGAGAGATGCAGCCCCGCCCGCATCTCTGACCCTTCACTTACTTCCTGCCAAGCAGCGCGGTGCCCGGCCTGGCCGGCCTGCCTGCCAAGAATATGTTATGCCTACAGTTATCTGTTCAGCTCCCCGGCTTCACATTCTTAGCTAACAAACCGCATAAACATCCTCATCTATAGTCTAGTCTTCCTGTCTCCATGCAAGTGAATTACTGAATTAGTATCCATAGAAGATTCATAGCACACGCAATACATGAAGAAATATATGCATGCACTAGCCTTAGTGACAAGTAGCTTTTGCCCTGATGACTCTTAGATTCAAGCAACATGTACTCCAAACACAAGATATCAGATATGCTATAGGTACAGGTCGTTCTGACATCCCAGACTTTAGTCTCCTCTTCTAGTGCTAAGAGTCAGCGGCCCCCAGCTCTCCCCAGTTACACGTCATGACTCGTTTGCGCGCACCAGTAGGTTAAAGGTTTCAGCTGCCCATGAAGCCCCCTCCATGTATCCACCCACTTATGACACTTCTGTGACGTCTACATCACATGTTTCTGTGCACGCCCTGTGCACGCCTTCTTTTCACGCCCATATGTTCTTATCTTCCGTTTGTCACTTGTTACGCCTACTGTATTCAATGCAACTGTACTGTTTTACTATATATATTGTATGATGTTAATGAGACATTAGCTGTCCCCCTTTTTCCTGAGATTGTCCCTTCCTGAGCCTTAGCAGGTGATGGAACCCGATGGTCCTTTGGCTCGAGCCACTTAATTAAAGCACGTATGACTCAGATACCACGGATTCTGCCTCTTATTTATTGAGCTATCCTTTTCAGTTAATGCATAGAAAAATAGTACCGGTAATTATTTATTTATTTACCACAGGTGGCATGTGCCTTTACCCTCTCTCCATTTGGCAATCTTATCAGGTGTACAGTATAAGAACAAACATGTCTTATAAAACTGTGCCTGTAATTGCGGTGACATTAAAATAGATTGTGCCATGTTGAACGATTGACAGAATGTATTGTCAGATATCTCCACCTTCTCTTGCCATTTTTGAGAGTATTTATCTATATCATCAGCCAAAACGGAATTAAAACATCCATAGATTTCCCCTATTGAGATTGCACTTTCTCTCAAGAAGTGCCTGAGGGAGAAGAAGACTGCATGCTTGGTGCAGTCCTAGAAGTAGACCACAGGGACCCATATGTAGATGGTGAGGTGAATGACCAGCACGTATCCTTTTTAGTTGATACAGGTGCTACTCCCTCCACGGTTTGTTCCATGTAGGTTCCAAAGGTACCCATCTCGGAAAATAAGTCTAAGTTGTATGAATGGGCAAGAAACCACTTAGGTTTCAGCAAATGTCTCAGTTAAAATAGGATCTCTGATGATCACCAAATCATATTATGTGATTGAAGACCTGTTAATTAACTGGGCAGAGACCTGCCTTACAAGATGAATTTTCTTTTTTATTGCACACTCCATGGTGTCACCATTGAACCCCTAGATGAAGATTCAGTATTCAAAATAAAATCTCAAGAATCGAGAGCTCAGTTGTTTCCAGTCCTTACAAAACATGACCTGCCTCTTGATTTAAGACACAAGGGGAAAGTTGAGGTATGGGATTCCATATGTAATGAAGAGGAGTAATAAAGAGTGCAGAACCAGTGAAAATTACAGTCAAACCAGATGTAGTTTACCCCATAACTCAACAGTACAAGTTGCCACAAGAAGCAAAAGTTATGAAGCCCATCATTGAAAATGTTTTAGAACAGGGCGTTCAGCGAGAGGTACTTGCCAGTACAGACAACTCACCTGTGATGGGCATTAGAAAACTTGAGTGGAAAATGGACGGTAGTCCAGGATCTTAGAAAAACAAATAAAATGGTAGTTCCATGTTGTCCATTGGTACTAAATCCTGCTGTGATTTAGTTTCAGATCCCTTCGGATGCAAAATGGTATACAGTCATTGACTTCTGCAAAACGCTTTTTTCCATTCCTCTTCATGAAGATAGTCAATATCGTTTTGCATTTTTATTTCCTCAATGAAGTCCTACAGGGGTAAGCAGAAAGACATTTGGATTTAGCCAGATTCTAAAGAAATATTTGGAAAGTCTGCAACTGCCCTGTAATTCAGTGCTGATGTAGTATATAGAGGAACTTTTAGTGGCATCAAGGAGATAAGACGATTGCAAGTTGGATACAATTGCGCACTTTAAGCATCCTGCTGACAATGCGCATAGGTCCTCACCCTCAAAGATTTGATATTGTAAAAAAGTAATTGATCTTGATCACCACATTGAAAAGAGAGCAAGAAATATGTCCAAAGAATATGTTTCTGCAACATTTACCCTACTACAACACCCCCAGGAGTTAGAATAGCAATTTTAACCCCTACACTATCTACCACTTACCCTACTACAACACCCCCTGGAGTTAGAATAGTAATTTTAACCCCTAAACTATTCAACATTTTCACTATGTTTACAATCCCATTAAATAAAATTAAAAAATACTTACCCATACTTATGTTGTAATGGCATGCGTTATAATAGCATCTGCGTTGTAATGGCATGCGTTGTAATAGCATGCACTGTAATGGATCTTGCGTTGTAAAAGTTTTGTTGTAATGGTAGTGCGTTGTTATGCCCGCGTTGTGATGGCTGTTTCCCCTGACACCTACCTCAGTACTATCCACAGCTGCCTCCAACTTCAATCAGGCATTTAGAAACTGAGCTCCTCTCTCATCTAGCTCAATGTGCTAATTTTAAAGCAAACGTAGCTACCTGCCCTCTCCACCGCTAGAGCAGTAACTTGCTCCACCGTGGTGTTTGTATGGACGCCATGAAAGGGTGGAATCCACTTCTTAAATTATATACATCTACATCTGGTTATGTATGCATGCTTGAATATATAGGGATACCCTCCATCAATAATTAGAGGTTAGCGGAGCAACATCCCTGCAATGTAATAATTGCTGCTTGCTGCTGAGATATTTATGCCCGCCCTATATCCATTATCTAGTCAGCCAGACGTGTTTAGCCCAAACCAGAAACTGGTACATTGTCTCACCAATTCTGCTAGAAATATAAAAAATGCAGAGGTGTAAAAACTATGTCAAAAAAAGGGGAGATAATCATACGTGACCAGAAAAAACAGGGCGAGAGAGAGGGCAACCTTGCCAATACGTATGCCATACTCAAAAGCATCATTACTTGTACTCCTTATAGATAGTTCTATGGATACATTACATTTTAAGGCTCCATTTCAAGTCTCTAGCCACAAGATTTCTTCATTCAGACCCTGTTTCTTGTTTTAAAAGTGAATAGCCAGGAGTTTTCTCTCTCCTTATGTATCTTCATCTCTGAACGTCCAAGTTTTCCTTACATCTTTTGTAGTACGAGCCATCTCAAGTCACTTTCTGATTGTCCTGCTTCAAAGCAATGTTTAACCATGAGGCTTGCATCCTTTTGGTTCTTCTTGCTGACTTATGCTCCCCATAGAGTAGCTGAACTCCCTGCCGGTTTCCCCGACATATCCTAGTCCACAGGGATATAGGAGCAGATAAACAACATTGCGCCTTCAACAGTTTGTCTTGTACTTTAGATTGATGGTAAAACCATTGTGTTTCCATATCTCAATCACTATTGCTGTCTGGCAGGCATGGCAAGTGCCACAAGGTTGGTTCCCATTTACAGGTGCGATGCCTGTAATGGTGCTTTCATGCACCCTCTCTTTCAGTCTCAGACTTGTATGCATCATTTTGCCCCAAAGATTTGCATTTCTTCTAAAAGAAAAATACATTTCACCAATTTCTGATCCTCTTCATGCGTGTTTAGTATGTTCCAATTTGCTTTTCAAAAATCTTCACTTTAAAATTGAAATAGGAATGATTAATGACACACACTAGTCTATCTTCTCTGTCATTCCGTCTCCTGTGCTCTCCAAGGATTGCCTTTTGGATATATTATTTGGCTCTCTTGTAGGCCTGTCCAATAAGTCAGTCTGGATATTCATGTTGAGCCAGCCTCTATTTTTGTTCTTCCCCATTACGCACATGCTGGCAGATCCATCAAGCAAAATACCTCCCGGTAAATTTGCGATTCGGTAAAACAGGCCGATACCGAACGCAAAACCTGAAAATGCAATGCATGAACCCAAATCCCTTTAAAAATAAAGAATCGCTAAATAACCCCGCGGTAAATTACCGATTAGCAAAATAGCCAATTGGTAATACAGAGAGAGAAATCAGCCCCTGGAAATACCGAATCGCTATTAAAGAATCGCAACGAAATGCATCAAAACTCGCAAATACCGAAAATGCCCAAAATCGCTATTTTGCATGAGCAAAATAAGGGCAATCACAAACTGGAGATAAAGTTATTGGAAGCAAGAAAAAAAAATGTTAACACAGGTGCAGATAATCAGAAACCCTTCAAATATGCCTCTGGAGACCCTATATGTCTGCCAAAATGGCTGCCTCCTACGTGCTTGTTAGGAGGAGGAGAATCAACGCCCTTGCACAGCGCAGGAGGAAGATCCAGGACAGAGTCTTCAGGGTGCGCTTCACATTGCTGGGCCAGACAGAGGAACTGATTTACGACAAGTACAGGCTGAACCGGGCTATGATCATGCGCCTCATTACCGACCTGGAACCACTACTGCAGCACCAGACCCGCAGGACCAACGCCATCCCAGCCCATGTCCAGGTCCTATGCAGCCTGCACATGCTGGCGTCAGGAAGCTTCCAGGGGGTCATAGCAGAAGCTGGAGGCGTGTCGCAAAGCGCACTTTCACGCTTCTTCCACATATTCCTATATGCCATGCTGACATTGATACATCACCACATCACCTTCCCCACAACCCCACAGCAGTTGAACCGCACCAAACAGGAGTTCTACCAGGTGGCACAATTTACACATGTGATAGGATGCGTTGACTGCACCCATGTCCTCATCTGTCCCCCCTCAGCCAATGAATACATCTTCCGCAGCCAGAAGTCATACCATTCCATCAACGTGCAGGTCGTGTACAATGCCAAGCACATCATAACGGACATCGTAGCCCAATTTCCAGGAAGCACACACAACCCATACATATTCAGACACAGTGGCATCCACAGGCGTCTGATCAATGGTGAATTTGGAGAGGGACACTAACTAGGTACATATAAATGCCTCAAATTTAACTCCATCCTCACATATGTAAATGTATTCATGCAGCTAACCCTTTGCTCCCCACACTGCAGGTGACAGCGCCTATGCCTTGCGTGAATATCTCCTCACTCCCTACCTCAACCCTGCAACACCTCAGGAGCAGCGCTACAACACAGCACACATCAGCACCAGGAATGTGGTAGAGTGAACCTTTGGCATCCTCAAGAGTCGCTTCTGGATACTACACAAGGCAGGAGGAGCCTTGCAGTATGACCCAGTTACCTGCTGCCGGATAATAGCAGTCTGCGCCATGCTGCACAACATTACCACAAGAAGGGGGATACCAATAGAGGTGGACGGTGAGGACGACTTACGTGCACAGCAACCCCCCCCCAACACCAACAGGCACACCTGCCTAACACAGCTGAGGGACAAAGGATGCGGACATACATCACACAACATCACTTCTGAGACAGGTATGAATGAGCCATCACAACATGTTCTGGTTTCTAAATTTTTAATGCAAATGAGCACTTGTCAGGTCCATATGAATGATACGCCAAAATGACGCAGAATCAAAATAATAATGGGATACATGGCCGTTGTCATCACGGGTGTATCATGTTGCAGTATAGTTGGCCCATGGTTAAGTCACCATGGCCAGGGAGCCATTGGAACATGGCTATTTGTGCTTGCCCCGTACCCCTAGCCTCCTGTCCCGTGACTCCTCCGCATCGCCGCGATGTGTTTCTGTGGCTGTGGTGCTGCGCACACTGCGCCTCCTCTCGCTGGCCTCCGGAACAGAGATGCTGCTCACGCTTGAAGCAGGCTCACTCCCCTCCTCCCCGCCCAAACTGCTGGCACTGAAAGTCCCAGACTGCAGATGCTCCACTGCAGTGGTCACTCTCTCTAAGGACTTTGCCACATCTCCACAATAATGGCCCAAGTCGACCTGCAGGGACACAGACCTGCGCGAAAGCACAGCTGTGCTGTTGCACAGCTTAGTGATGGCCCTAATGGAAGCATTTGAACGGAGCATGTTCTGCCGATGCCTCCGGTGCTCGCTCTGTTGGATTGCAATTACAGAACGTGTGAGTTCCTGCAGGCACTGTTTGATGTCTCTGTTGCCCTCAGCAAAGTTTGTGGTCATCTCACTCATAGCGTCAGTCATGGTGCCAATTTTGTTTGTCAATTTTGTGATGTTAATGTTAATAGCACCCATGTGTCTCCCCTGCAGGCACTGGACACGCAGCATCCGTGTCTCAACTACTCCGTATCCGTGTGTTGGATCATCAGATCTCTCTGCAGCTCTACCCAGGGGCCTTGCCCGCTGTCGGACTCGGACACGTGCTGGTGCTTGGGCGGTCAGAGTAACGACTGTCTGTTGTGGGACATTTGTGGCTGCTGGCCTCTGCTATGTCTCCATCACCTGCAGGGAGGGGACATTTGTCCTTCGGCTTTGTGTAGTTGTCCGCCATGGTGGTGATGGTGGGGTTGTCCGTGGTGCTGGTGGTGGTGGGGTTGTCCGCCGTGGTGGTGGTGGGGTTGGTGGTGATGGTTGTGGCGGTGATGATGGTGGTGTTGTGGGTTCACGTCCCTGCGGGGTCTCAGCATCGGGTCCCACCATCGGTCCGCTGTCATCTGACTCAAGGGGTGATGCATCTGTGTGTGAAACAGTGCATTGTTATTATTTTGCCATTATGTATCTGTTTTGCATACTTTCATCTACATAAAGGACATTTTGTACTGACATTTGGCCCTGTGCTGCTGGTTTCATTCCATTTACATTAGGGGTCAGGCATGCATTCTTTCATGATATGACCACAACTCCCATGATGCAACACTCTGGTGAGGGGATATGCTTTAGGCACGGCTACATATGCACTGTGTTTGGCCTGGGGGAATGGGCAGGGGAGGACAACACGCTGCATATCTGCGCTGTCATGCATCTTACCTTCTCCTCCTGCTGCAGCGCCGGAAGTGTCCAATTGGGTGACCCCCACAACAGCTTCTGGCTCAATTGTAGCCTCAACGAGGTCCTCGAGGGCTGAGTTTGATGTGACACTGGATGTTCCCCCTCCTGTGCCAGCTGCATCCTTCACCCTTTCTGCTATGCTCTCCTTTGCCCTCTTCCTGAGGTCATACCACCTCTTCTTCAAATCGTCGATGCTGCGGTGGGAGACTCCTACAGCATTGACTCTTTCTTTGATGCGCAGCCACATTTTGCGCTTCTCTGCCTCTGGCACCTTTAGGGACAGCTTGCCAAAAGGCCTGTCATGTTTGCTGCTCACCCCCTCGATGAGCAGTTCAAGTTCTTTGTCCGAAAACTTTCGCTTTCTCTTCCTGGGCATCTCCTTGTCCTGGGGTACATCCTTCCCCATCCTGGTTGAATGAAGCATGGGCTGTCTTACTTCCTGGTTGTGATGTCATCAACCTGCTTCTGATGCGACTTTTCTTTTTTAGCGAATTCGCTAATACCGAAATCGCAAATACCGATTCGGTATTTGCTACTTCGGTATTTGCTAATCTTTGATTTGGAGTCTCGCAAACGTGTTTTCCGAATTATTTAACGATTTTTAGCGATTTGGTATTTAATACCGAATCTGTTGATGCATCGCGGTATGCGACTCCTTATTAGCGATTCCTTATTTTTCGCTAATAAGGAGTCGTTTTACCGAATTTTGATGCATATACCCATTAGTCTTCCATTCTGGTACAGTTCCTTCTTTTTCTTAAAAATCCTCCAAAAAGAACAGAATCTTTCTGACAATTTGGGTGAACCTTCCCAAGCTGGAGAAGAGTGTTTCTGGCTGTTGGTTTCCTGTACAGTGCTACCTCTACGTGGCCTTGTGCTCCCATGATCCAAATATCCAGAAACTCCACTATTCGTCTGCTGTATTTCTCCATGGTGTTGGGATAATCTAACGCTATGAATATTATTATTTTTTGTTTCTGCAACTAACTTTGGAAGCTGTGCTCTGTGTAGCTGAGGGGTTGACCGAGGTTCATTCTGAGACTCAGTATGAGCTGAATTAGTAATATTACTTTTTTTAATTGTAGATATCCTTGTTTGTCCCGCTGGTTTTATACGGAGATTGTTATGGTCCTGAAGAAGGTGGAAAAGTCAACGTAAATCCACTAAAATGTGCTTGGACTGCTATTGTACCCAGTTGGTGACCCCATATCAGAAGGTGAGAGAAGGCCAGACTCAGTCGGTGTGGGGGGGCGGGGTGTACGATTCTTCCGGGCTGGTGATTAGAGACTGTGTGGTATGTGGTATGAGTGATGTGATAGAAATGAGAGTGGAAAAGAGCTGAATGGGGAAGAAAGGATTTTTTAAAGTGATTACCAGTGGTTTTCTACAGTAGATGGAATTTGTGATAAATGATGTATGTTAATGTATGTAAATTTTTACTTTATGTGACAATGATAATATACAAACAATTAAATATAAGCTGTATCAGAAGAGTTAAAAAAGTATGATATGTAATACAAATAAAAAGTAAAAATGACGACAAATAAAACATGTTATAGAGTGTACTCTTGGTCTTTACTTGTAGGATTAATTCCTTTTGTGAATACTTAAACAGACAGGTGGGACCTTTTGTAATACTTGTCAATTCTATAAAAAAAAAATTTTTGTTTACATACCTGTAAATGAACTATTCAGATCTTTCAGTCTATGTCATCAGTTAGGAAAGCACAAGTGAAACACAATTTCTTTGTAAGTCTGAAGTGTAATGAAACAATAAAGATTTTAATAGGGTCATAATAAATCAAAGATTTCCACACAAAATATTGTTTGTGCACTTTTTATCAGAAAAGAACTGCATCTCTGAGCAAATCTAGTGGCCATTTCAAAAGAAAGTGTGCTGTCAGTAAATGACAGTGTGCTACCACACCATGAATTAGCAATATATTCGCGACAGTGCTCTCCAAAAAGCACCACCACCTATATACTGCACCCTTAAAACTGTTTTGCTTAATTTATATTCTACACTTCTTCTATGTGTGTGACAATTGGAATTTTCAAAATCCTTATACCTTTAATGATGTAACATTGATGGCAGCACCTCCACTCTGAAAATTGTTCCTGCACCACTAGCCCTTGGAATGCTTAATTACAATAGAGTTATTGCTTTACTGCCTCGAAAAAGAAGGGTATTCTTTGTCGGTGCTTACTTTAAAGCAGGTGTCTCCAGCCAGTCGACCGCCAGCTACTAGTAGCTCATTGACACCCTCAGAGTAGCTCACAGTCATAAGTTTATTTTTTTTAAAACACAGGGCCACATTTTTCTTTTAAGTTAAGAGAAGGATGTGTTTATTTTACATTATTATCTTCAGGCTGGAGATAGCAGTGCTGAAGTAACATTTATGACCCAGTGCACAGAGGTGAAGAACGAAAGCACTGAGGTATTTAACACTAAATAAGTACTTGTCAACTCAATATTGGAGTGTGAGAATGCTTTTAAGTGGTAGAAAATTAAAATGAAAAGTCACCTTAATGATCTGTTAACTCTTCCTTTTAATTTTCTCACATTTTAAAGTGTTGCATTTACAAACAGAAGACCTCTTACTCCCAGTAGCCAGTAGACAGATACTTTGCCATATTTATAACTACAAAATACAGTCCTCTTTTTTAAGTGGGAGAAATTTAAAGTGAAGAATCTGTTTCTATGAAACATGTTATCTTCACTATCAATTAAACCAATTACCTCAACGTTTTATGAAGCATGTTTTTTCAATTAAAATTCCTTCCATTAAAATAAATGTCTGTATTTCTACGTTAGTAATATGGAACCTTGTCTATAGGCCACTGGCAGCAAGATACCTGGTATTTGTAAATGTGACACTTGGAAATTGGATTAAATTTAAATGATGAGTTTTATGAAATATAAACACAAAGCTAACTCTTCAGTTTAATTTTTCCAATTTTAAAGCGTCACCTCTACACACAGCAGGCATCTTGCTCCCAGTGACTAGTAGACACAGTGCCACACTTAGAACTGAAAAATATAGCCGTTGTATTAAGTGGGAGACATTTAAAGTGCAGAACATTTTTCCATATCATAAGCATTTTTGCTGAAAGTTTTCTGACTCCAAATTGCTCCCATTTAAAAAAAATGGGTATATGTTTGTATTATACAGGTAATGGTGCCACATATGAGAATGGTTATTCCAGTGCAACAAGTACATACAACATAGTCTCTCAGTCACCCATACACATTTATCCCATTCTTGCGGATACATGTTCATTCATCCCCAAAGACCACACTGTCACTGACACACCTGACAGTCTTGTCATAGTGCCCCTAGTCAAAGTATTTTTTTCAAACCATAGTGTCTTGTTCTATGAACATTAGGCCTAAAGTCAATGGAGCTGGGCGTGAGGGTGTCTGGAAAACAACACATGAATTGCTTAGCCTTCAGTAGATCACAATGATTTTCACTGATCAGAAGTAGCTCTCACTACAGAAAAGGTTAGCTACCCCTGATTTATACTATTGCAACCAACTTTTTGCCCACCTATTTTAACAAATCATGATTTGCCAAATTCCACATTTTGGCACCAGAAACTGATTAAAAGGAATGGCAGGGTATTCTTCTGATCTACCTGCAGATCGAAAGGTCTTGTAAGGGTCCATCAGTTGTTCCTCAATAACCTACTTATGCCTTTTTCAGATTTGCAAGCTAAAATCACGTTGCCTCTTTCTTTTCATAAGAGATATCAAGTGTTATGTGCTGCCATTTTCAATACTCTTTCTCTTTCACCATAACCTATACCTCCAGGTAAAAGATTAGCAACATTGTTAACCTCTGGTCCTAGAGCTGCCCATATTTATAAATGCCTTACCATAAACGCCTACCCGTTCTGAATCAAAAATCCAATCAGCTTGGGAAAAAGATTTAAATGTTACATGGTTGATTGTACTTTGGCATAAATTAAGATCTAAACTTCATACATCCTTGCACAATGCTAGTTCTTATCTATAACAGGATGCTAATTACACCCACCACCTTTTCTAAATTTGATGCACTTTGTGAAATGAATTGCTGGTCATGTAACCATTGTAAAACAGACCTTATACATATGCTCTTTCTCCGTCCTATTATTGATGCTTTCTGGCATAAAATTTGGAATTTACTAAATTACATAATTCACATTAGTTTTTCTTTTCATACCAGTTATATATTTTTGGGACCCTTAGCCGACATTTGGACCTCCTGCTCATTTGATACATGTTTCGTTAATTTGCTGCTTGCTCTTGCCTCTTAACCCCTTTGCTGTGGGGCAAATTCTGCCGTGGTGCGAGGAGGGGCAGGGCTGGGCTTTGCGCTCCCGTACTGAGGACGGCTCCTGGCCGTCATAAATCACAGTGGGCATGTGATCATGACAGCCGGGAGCTGTCCAAACTCTGCCCACTAATTCATTCTCTCGCACAGGCGAAGCAGCAACGTTCGGACGGCTCCTGGCCATCCTGAGCACACGCCTACTGGGACTCATGACGGCCGGGAGCCGTCATGAGCACTCAAGCGGCTAAAACATTACTAAAAAATTGGAAGAATGCTTCAAATGTGTCTTTTAAAGCTTGGTGGTACACCGTTTGCTACAACCATCGACTAGATAATGTCCATGTATTCCTTCCTTCTATTACTGTTTCTCATTCCAATTTGTGGTCTCCAATCACATTATATCTATCTCAGCTATCAAAAGGTAAGAATATCCATTGCCTAACACCGACAGAGGTGCACACGCCACCATGATGCATCCCTTCCTAACCATGTCACTTAATCTCTTGTTTACTTCAATTCCACATGTAGTTCCTTATTTCAGAGGTCACAGTTTGCATTTATTAATTGGAAACGTTTTTGATGTATCGGTTTATTGGTTCAATTTATCATTTTACAGAATGATTTGTTTCTCTTACTAAAACAATGGCAATTTTTCCATTTAATGTTGTTTTCTCTCATATCTCAAATTATGTTATTATTTACTCTGGAATAGTGTTTATATATTCCTTTGTTTTGATTTGCTGTCTTTTGACTCAGTAAACTATGGTTTAAACTAGAAAATTATCCCAAACTCCAAGCACAAAATTGTCTCAAACTCTAAGCAAAACTGTGGAATAAACTCCCAAGTAGCATTCAACGTATGCTCCACAAGGGTGGCTTAACTTTGTAGGAGTCCTCAGTCCATAATATTTGCATACTTTTAAAAGCTGTGAGTGGGGCAAGGCACTTTGAAGCAGGTGATTTTGTTACAGTACCGATTTTGCAGCTATGCTGCAAAAACGTCCCTGTAACAAAAACAGCCCCCAGGGGCCCAGAACCGGCCCTCACCTGCGCGGCGCACTGGGGGATTGCCCGATACCCGCTATGGCCAGTCCAGCCCTGGAAATAGAACAATTGTACGTACAAATGAACGCAATATAATTATAGGGGGTAGTCTGGTAGGCAGCATGCTCCCCCAAGCTATTAAACCATACACCTACCATTCCAAATACATTTACAATCTCACCAAACCAGGAAGCAACAGATTCCCACAAACTATACTCCTCACGAGCTTTTCATTCACAAGAAATATTAGTAACATTGGTTATATAAACGTTAAAAGCATTACTCAGCTTATTGCCTATTGGATGGAGGTACGGCACTCTCATACCCTCAGAACATGACAGACCCCACCCTCCTCCACAAGTAGGATATCTAAAGCAAGGGTGGTTCTGCATTAAGCATGGGCGTAAAATCCGCTCCGCTCGCGGATTTTTCGGATTTTCGGCAAATTCGCAATCCGCGAACGCTCGCGAATTTGTCGAAAATTCGTCAATCCGCTCGCGGCGAATTTTTTGCTTGGTTGCGGCGCGCGGCGTGGTGCACGGCGTTCACTTTCCGTCATTTTAGCGTTTGCCGAGTTGTTTTTCTTTGCGAGTGACGCGCCATTTTAGATCTTGCTGCGTGTTCCCGCGGGAGTTTGTCGCCCGCGAATACGTACTCGCGGCTTGCCACCTTGCACAGCACACCTCGCGAGAGTTCGCAATTGCGAACACGTAGTTGCGGCGGAAAGGAACAATCTCGCACTTGCGAAATAGAGATTTTGCAATTTCGCACAAGAAAATCACCAGCAAACAGGATAAACCTTCAGAAAATTATGATTTTTATCAGAATCACTCCTCAGGTTGACATTTGCATGGCCTTTTTTTTTGCAAGGAGTCCATTTTGGGGGGGGGAGGAAGGAAGTGCCCCACAGTCTCCAACTTCCTGTTCCTGTCCAGCAGGCTCCTCCCAGTGCTTTGTCCATCTCCTGGTCACTTTCATTTGGATCTGGAGCTGGAAGGATTACTTTTTGTGGGTGCTGCTGGATATTTGGATTTGAGGCCTTTTTGACTGTCTTTGGATCACTTTTGGATTAGAAATCAACTTTCACAAGTAAGTTTGTTTGGGGCATTACAGTTGCTGCAAGTACAATTTTGGAACTTTTTCAGAAAATTAAATAAATTATATTGTGGGTAGCCACAGTATCCAGTAGGACCAGGGTTGGTTATGGGTGCATGATACAACTGTTTTGTTGAATTTAAACACCATTGAGGCCATGGATGGGCTGGGATTGTGCAGATTTTATTGTTTTTTGTCGTTTTTTTGGGCCTGCTGGTGTGGCCCTTTGCCCAGGGGTGGTGAGTGTTGCATGGGCCTAGTCTTTCTGTGGGGTGTCTTCTTGAATTTAAACATAATTGAGGCCATGGATGGGCTGGGATTGTGCTTATTTTATTGTTTTTTGTCGTTTTTGGGGGGCTGCTGGTGTGGCCTTTTGCTTGCCCAGGGGTGGTGGTGGTGCATGGACTGAGTGTGCCTGTGGTGTGGTCTCACTCTCTTTGATGTAAACATCATGGATGGCATTGGATTGTGGTGATTTCTGGCTGTTTTTCTGTTTTTTGGGGGTGTACTGTTGATGTGGACTGGCCATGTGGGTGGTGGTGGTGGCCATCTTGAGTGCTGGCTGGTACAGGCAACATGTGCTTGGGGTGTAAGGGGGCCATTTTGAGGAGAGGCAGTGTCTGAGGCCTGCACTTATTTTGCCTACTTTTCATCCCTTATGCCCAGGGGTAGTGAGTGTTGCATGGGCCTAGTGTTTCTGAGGGGTGTCTTCTTGAATTTAAACACCATTGAGGCCATGGATGGGCTGGGATTGTGCAGATTTTATTGTTTTTTGTTGTTTTTTTGGGCCTGCTGGTGTGGCCCTTTGCCCAGGGGTGGTGAGTGTTGCATGGGCCTAGTCTTTCTGTGGGGTGTCTTCTTGAATTTAAACATAATTGAGGCCATGGATGGGCTGGGATTGTGCTTATTTTATTGTTTTTTGTCGTTTTTGGGGGGCTGCTGGTGTGGCCTTTTGCTTGCCCAGGGGTGGTGGTGGTGCATGGACTGAGTGTGCCTGTGGTGTGGTCTCACTCTCTTTGATGTAAACATCATGGATGGCATTGGATTGTGGTGATTTCTGGCTGTTTTTCTGTTTTTTGGGGGTGAACTGTTGATGTGGACTGGCCATGTGGGTGGTGGTGGTGGCCATCTTGAGTGCTGGCTGGTACAGGCAACATGTGCTTGGGGTGTAAGGGGGCCATTTTGAGGAGAGGCAGTGTCTGAGGCCTGCACTTATTTTGCCTACTTTTCATCCCTTATGCCCAGGGGTAGTGAGTGTTGCATGGGCCTAGTCTTTCTGTGGGGTGTCTTCTTGAATTTAAACACCATTGAGGCCATGGATGGGCTGGGATTGTGCAGATTTTATTGTTTTTTGTCGTTTTTTTGGGCCTGCTGGTGTGGCCCTTTGCCCAGGGGTGGTGAGTGTTGCATGGGCCTAGTCTTTCTGTGGGGTGTCTTCTTGAATTTAAACATAATTGAGGCCATGGATGGGCTGGGATTGTGCTTATTTTATTGTTTTTTGTCGTTTTTGGGGGGCTGCTGGTGTGGCCTTTTGCTTGCCCAGGGGTGGTGGTGGTGCATGGACTGAGTGTGCCTGTGGTGTGGTCTCACTCTCTTTGATGTAAACATCATGGATGGCATTGGATTGTGGTGATTTCTGGCTGTTTTTCTGTTTTTTGGGGGTGTACTGTTGCTGTGGACTGGCCATGTGGGTGGTGGTGGTGGCCATCTTGAGTGCTGGCTGGTACAGGCAACATGTGCTTGGGGTGTAAGGGGGCCATTTTGAGGAGAGGCAGTGTCTGAGGCCTGCACTTATTTTGCCTACTTTTCATCCCTTATGCCCAGGGGTAGTGAGTGTTGCATGGGCCTAGTGTTTCTGAGGGGTGTCTTCTTGAATTTAAACACCATTGAGGCCATGGATGGGCTGGGATTGTGCAGATTTTATTGTTTTTTGTTGTTTTTTTGGGCCTGCTGGTGTGGCCCTTTGCCCAGGGGTGGTGAGTGTTGCATGGGCCTAGTCTTTCTGTGGGGTGTCTTCTTGAATTTAAACATAATTGAGGCCATGGATGGGCTGGGATTGTGCTTATTTTATTGTTTTTTGTCGTTTTGGGGGGGCTGCTGGTGTGGCCTTTTGCTTGCCCAGGGGTGGTGGTGGTGCATGGACTGAGTGTGCCTGTGGTGTGGTCTCACTCTCTTTGATGTAAACATCATGGATGGCATTGGATTGTGGTGATTTCTGGCTGTTTTTCTGTTTTTTGGGGGTGTACTGTTGATGTGGACTGGCCATGTGGGTGGTGGTGGTGGCCATCTTGAGTGCTGGCTGGTACAGGCAACATGTGCTTGGGGTGTAAGGGGGCCATTTTGAGGAGAGGCAGTATCTGAGGCCTGCACTTATTTTGCCTACTTTTCATCCCTTATGCCCAGGGGTAGTGAGTGTTGCATGGGCCTAGTCTTTCTGTGGGGTGTCTTCTTGAATTTAAACACCATTGAGGCCATGGATGGGCTGGGATTGTGCAGATTTTATTGTTTTTTGTCGTTTTTTTGGGCCTGCTGGTGTGGCCCTTTGCCCAGGGGTGGTGAGTGTTGCATGGGCCTAGTCTTTCTGTGGGGTGTCTTCTTGAATTTAAACATAATTGAGGCCATGGATGGGCTGGGATTGTGCTTATTTTATTGTTTTTTGTCGTTTTTGGGGGGCTGCTGGTGTGGCCTTTTGCTTGCCCAGGGGTGGTGGTGGTGCATGGACTGAGTGTGCCTGTGGTGTGGTCTCACTCTCTTTGATGTAAACATCATGGATGGCATTGGATTGTGGTGATTTCTGGCTGTTTTTCTGTTTTTTGGGGGTGTACTGTTGATGTGGACTGGCCATGTGGGTGGTGGTGGTGGCCACCTTGAGTGCTGGCTGGTACAGGCAACATGTGCTTGGGGTGTAAGGGGGCCATTTTGAGGAGAGGCAGTGTCTGAGGCCTGCACTTATTTTGCCTACTTTTCATCCCTTATGCCCAGGGGTAGTGAGTGTTGCATGGGCCTAGTGTTTCTGAGGGGTGTCTTCTTGAATTTAAACACCATTGAGGCCATGGATGGGCTGGGATTGTGCAGATTTTATTGTTTTTTGTCGTTTTTTTGGGCCTGCTGGTGTGGCCCTTTGCCCAGGGGTGGTGAGTGTTGCATGGGCCTAGTCTTTCTGTGGGGTGTCTTCTTGAATTTAAACATAATTGAGGCCATGGATGGGCTGGGATTGTGCTTATTTTATTGTTTTTTGTCGTTTTTGGGGGGCTGCTGGTGTGGCCTTTTGCTTGCCCAGGGGTGGTGGTGGTGCATGGACTGAGTGTGCCTGTGGTGTGGTCTCACTCTCTTTGATGTAAACATCATGGATGGCATTGGATTGTGGTGATTTCTGGCTGTTTTTCTGTTTTTTGGGGGTGTACTGTTGATGTGGACTGGCCATGTGGGTGGTGGTGGTGGCCATCTTGAGTGCTGGCTGGTACAGGCAACATGTGCTTGGGGTGTAAGGGGGCCATTTTGAGGAGAGGCAGTGTCTGAGGCCTGCACTTATTTTGCCTACTTTTCATCCCTTATGCCCAGGGGTAGTGAGTGTTGCATACTTGCATGTCCCTAGTCTTTCTGTGGGGTGTCTTCAATGTAAACATCATGGATGGCATGGGATTGTGCTCATTTTTCTGTGTTTTGTCGAATTTTTGGGGTGTATAACTGAACTGATGTTCCTCTGTCTTCCATTGCTTTTAGGTGCACAAGAAGACTCAATAGAACCACCAGTGCCAGGAAGAAGTCCTGCAGCGGTGTGTGCAGCATAACGTCACGCGACGTCACGTCTGGACACAGAACCCTCTGCAACTCGTGCAACTGCTGCCTGCTGACCTGCTCTGAAGAAGATGGCCCCAAAAAAAGTAACCCGTAGCTCCTCTAGCAAGAAAGGTGCCAGTAAGGAGCAGAAGAAGCAAGTTACCAAGGACACTGGTGTGCCGCCCGCCCCTTTTTTTGGGAGTAAAAAAAAAAGTATGCCTGCAGCAGCTGCAGCGGGATCTGCTGGGGACCAAGCTGGCAGCAGCACCCCCGCTCCATTGGGCTCAGTGCCACCACCACCACCACGCCAACTTAAGTCCAAGCCCTTGAGTGCTGCAGAGGCAGCCAGTATACTTCTTCAATCACCATCGACCAGTGATGTTGGCTCATCGCAAGAAAGCAGCAGCAATGTCCCTCAATCAACACAGGTTGTTGTAGCTCATCTGACGAGTGTTGAACAACCACAGCCGCAACAACAATCACATGTGCAAGTACAAGCCCAAGTACATGTGGAAGGAGAGGCAGCGCAAGGAGATGCGCAAGCAGAGGTGCATGGAGGGTCACAACAAGTGCCCACAATAGTTGTTCCTCCCGAAGTAGGGGCACATCAGGAAATCGACAATCAAGGCGAGGTATCATTTGAGGAAGCCACTCCTCCTGATGATCCTTCATTGTCTTCCACACCCCTAGCAAGGAAGAGATCAAGGGTGGTGTCTACATCCTCTTCAAGCACACCTCCTTCTGATGATACGGATCAAACTTGGGAACAAACAAAGGTAGTTAAGCGTAAAAGGAAGCTCGTCCAAAGTCTCAGAGTTATGGAGTGTGATGAGTCTCAACAAGAAGTGGCGGATACTGCTGCTGATGAAGACTCTGCCAACGACGACCCAGTCATCATAAAGGTCACTGCAGCCCCAGCGGGCATGCAGCAAACAGACATTTTGACCGTAGCCCGAAGAGCTGCTGAGCGTGATGATGATGTTGTCGATGAGGAGGCAGTGGAAACACCACAATCATTGGAGTTAAGTAGTACACCAACTCGTCCCGCTTCCATATTTCTTTCTGGCAAGAAGAGACCTCCGTCAACCTCGACCTTAATTAGTGGCGGTGAAAGTGCAAAACGTACAAAAGTTGGGCAATCCACATCCTCCACTTCATCTGGCATTAGCTTCATGACCACCACCACCAGTATCGCCGCCTCCTCCATGTCCCACAGACACTTCAAGTCCCCAGTTTGGGACTTCTTTACTGTTTGTCCAAAAAATCCAAAGTTTGCCATTTGTACCATTTGTAAGCAAGCAGTTAGTCGTGGTAAGCCAGGTACCAACTATGGTACCGGAGGCCAGAGAGGTCATCTTAGGAGACAGCACACTGTCAAATGGTTTGCGCACCTAGATGCGATCAAGAAAGGCCAAATTCAAGGAAACGTTGATGTTTCATCTGATGATGACGAGCAGGAAGAAGACGTGTCAAACACTTCCCTTACACCCAGTACCCCTGTCAGCAGCACACGCAATGTGAGGCACACTAAGAGTGTTGGAGCGAGTGAGACACCAACGCACAAAAGTTCACCAGCGAGCAAAATTGGGTCAACGAAGTCATTATCAGCCCGTAAATGCTTGGTCCAGGGCAACATTAGAACAATGCTTACTTCAGACGTGCCATATGAACGCAACCACCCACTGACGCGTCTGTATAACACTAAGCTGGCTAAAATGCTAGCTGTGGACCTTCTACCTTTTTCTTTTGTAGAAGCAGTAGGTTTTCTTGAATTAGTGGCAACGCTCTGCCCTAAATGGAAGGTTCCGAGCCGGTTCTATTTTGCCAGAGTTGCGGTTCCAGCACTACATGAAGATGTGCTGCAGGCGATTGGGGCAGCTTTGCAGAAGAGTGCTGTTCACACAATACATCTGACAACAGACATGTGGACCAGTGGCCCAGGCGATGATTACATGTGCATCACTGCACACTGGGTCTCTTTTTCAGGTGTTAAAGCAAAGCTAAACGCAGGTGTTGACCCGGACCAAGTTTTCAAAGCTGCTCGGAAACATGCAACACTAGCCATGTTTGGCTTGGAGAAAAGTCACACAGCAGAAAACCTTTTGGAAGAGTTTAACAAAAAGGTCTTGACAATGCTATCCCCCCTAAAACGCAAGATTGGTTATGTTTCCACGGATAATGGCGCCAATGTAGTTAAGGCCATGTTCATGGGTGACCATGTTAGAGTGCCGTGTTTGGCGCACTGTATCAACCTGGTAGTTCAAAAATTCTTGAGTGATAAACAGAGTCCAGCGTTCGAGGTAATGGCCACCTGCCGCAAAATGTGCAACCATTTCAGCCATTCTTTTAAGGCCCGGAAGCATCTGCGGAGACTGCTACTTCAACGTAGAATGCCAGTGAAAGCACTCATCCAGGAGGTGGCAACACGTTGGAACTCAACCTTCTACATGCTTGAGCGTCTGTATGAGCAGTATACGGTACTCGATCACTATTTCTTCACAGAGGCTACATCTCAGAAGGAGGACCTGCGGATGAGTGCGGCGCAATGGGACATAGTTAAAAGCCTGACAGACATGCTTCGTCCTTTTGAGTTCTTCACGCGTGCAGTCAGCCAGGAGGACTGTAATTTGGGAAAAGCTATCCCATTGTTGTGCATGCTGGAGCACCAACTGATGGCGGTGTCTTCTGAGTTTGAAAAAGATGAAAAAAAAAAAACCATTTCATTTTGTCTGAGAAATTATTACATCGCCTACGTGGTGATGAACGTCTTCAAAACATCAACTCAGATCAGCATTACATTTGTGCTACTATTCTGGATCCACGCTACAAAAAGGCGCTGGCAGACGAAGCATTCTTTCCTTTTGCTGATGCAGATGTTCAAAAGTACAAACATTGGTTAGCCTGGTCAGCCAAGAGGTTTGAAAAAGAACGGCAGGTTATTGAAGGAGAAGCCAGTACATCAGCATCAGCATCAGCAGGCCATCCGCAGTCACAAGAATCCACTTCTGCACCTGTGGCTGGGGCACAAGTGACCTCTCAGCCGTTAAAGACACCGGCAACTGGATCATCTGCACCACACACAATGACAACACTAACAGTGGCTGCGGAGGAGGATTGGCTAAGTTTGATGGGGTATGGTTCTCGAAAAAATGTCACAGGCACAGCAAAAAGTAAGCAAAGTGGAGGAACAGTTGATGACCTTGAGTCGATGGTGCAGGACTATCTGAATGACTCAACAGAGGTCTTCCTTAATGATGAGCCATTGCAGTATTGGCATGGCAAAAAACAATTGTGGCCACAGCTCTTCAACCTGGCTATAAACTATTTGTCTTGCCCACTCGCAAGTGTGTCTTCTGAACGTGTTTTCAGTGCTGCTGGTGGCATTGTAACTCCCAAACGGAGCCGCCTCTCGCCCAAAAATGTGGAGCGGCTGACAATGATCAAGATGAATCAGCACCTCATACCACCAGATTACAAAGTACGAGAAAGCACGCCGCATGAAGACGAGGAGGACAGCAACGTAGATAAGGGGATTTTTTCTCTGTTCGGTGCCACTGACCTCATCCAGCCTGAATTCGCAGAGTATGATGACGAAATCTTGTTCTTATTCGCTGACACCGAGCCCTGAAAATGAGACAATCAATCAAGAACTTTCTTTTTCGTCCTTATTCACTTTTATTCCTGTGTGCTTTGTGTCTCTCTTTCTTTGTTTTGCACAGTTAATTTAATTCAAACTTTAATCACCTAATCCCAAAAACAAGACCATCATCAGAACTGTCTTCACTTGTTTGCTTATTGATTTGAAGGTGCCGCAGTCTACATTCCTCAGGTTCACAAGTTCTGAAGAACATGCTCCTCTATCCTCCTCCTCCAGACTGCGATTTCCCTCCAAGCAGAGTGCTGGATTACGCCCAATGAAGAAAGACTCAGCACTTGTGGGGGTGTTGTACTTCTTTGCGGGTGAGTTGACGGATTTGGGCCCATTGCTGTGAAGCTCTAATAATGGACAAAAGTGTTTTGGACCAAATATGAGGTGGAAATTTCTTGCCGTTTTTGCTGACTTGCTTGCCTTTGAGGTGCTCTTTGGCGGGGTTCCGGGGGTTTGTGGGTAATTTTTGGTGTCTGTCGAAGCACTGCTGCGACAGTCTAATCTTGATTGCATTTGCTTTTCAGGAAATCCGTGGTGGAAAACAGGAGTTATGATGATTGATGATGATGATGACCTAGCTGCACAGCGCCGCGTTTGGACCGAAGGCCGAGAGACATTGTAAGTATGAGATTTAGCTTTTTCGCTGTTTGGGGGTGTTGTCGGGTGTTTTTTTGCGGGTGGGTTGGCGGGTCTTGCCTGGGGCATTCCTGGGAAGGTCTAATACTGGATAGAAGTGTTTTGGACAAAATCCATAAGGAACAGCCTTTTTTTTGCTATTTCTTCTGACATCTTGCTCAATGTAGCGTTTTGGGGGGCTTCCTGCTGTTCGTGGGTGGGTTGCGGCCGGGGTCTCTGTCGAAGCACTGCTGCGACAGTGTAATCTTGATTGCATTTGCTTTTCAGGAAATCCGTGGTGGAAAACAGGAGTTATGATGATTGATGATGATGATGACCTAGCTGCACAGCGCCGCGTTTGGACCGAAGGCCGAGAGACATTGTAAGTATGAGATTTAGCTTTTTCGCTGTTTGGGGGTGTTGTGTCGGGTGTTTTTTTGCGGGTGGGTTGGCGGGTCTTGCCTGGGGCATTCCTGGGAAGGTCTAATACCGTCTAGAAGTTTGTTGGACAAAATCCATAAGGAAACACCAGTTTTGGCACTTTTTGTAAGTTAGGGTTCGTTAGGGTTAGCCCTAGCAGCAGGATTGCATGTGTTTCGGGGGGTTCTATTGCAACGCGGTTCTGTTGTTGTAGAGCACTGTTGGAGCGATGCTGGCTATGGATACTTTTGCTTGCTTGCAAGTGGTTTGAATACAATCCACGGTCTGTATTTGGGCCTACTGTTACTTTCAAAGTACGTTTTGTAACCATTTTTCTGCTAGGCATCGTTTTTGGAGATATGATTGGGGTTCTTCTACATTTTTGCGACTGGCTTTAGTAAGGGTCTTGGTGGGAGCATTGCTGGGAAGGTCAAATTTTGTTCTAAAACACAGTAGTACACCTACCTTGAGGGGAAAGATCCGCTATAATATTTTGGCCATACTTATTGATCCTTAAAAAGGTGACTCAGACAGAGCACGCAATTTCAAAAATATTGTACTGTCTATTAGGGAAATCAAAGTGTGACTTTTTGCACCACACAGCGTACATACCTTTTATTTATTTATCAGTGGTATTGTAATAGCACTTCCTGTTTTCCGTTCAATAATTACAGGCCGGGTTTCAGTCAACATCCGCCAGGCAGGCAGTGGACAGGGTGTCTTCTGTCAGTGGTCACCACATTGATGGACGAAGCGTCAGCTGGAATGGAGGAGTGCCGCCAATAAGAGGAATTGTTTGCTGCATGCAACTTACTTACCAAATTCAACAGGACAACTCCAACAACATACGCAATACAGATACAGTATCCATTGTTGTCTTTTATTCTATGAGTGTGACTGCATGTGCTTACCTTTAGTTTGTAACCAAAGATTGTCTGTATCTTCAATTATTGTTTGTCCATGCTCTGCTTTTTTTTTCTTCTCTCAACAAAACCTACCCAAAAAGAAACCCCATTCCCATCCATTTTACAAACCCTAACCCTCTTCCCCCGGGCTGTGTTGTTTTGCTTGATGTCTGACTAAAATGACATCAATAATTCCACACACTTGCTGGGGAGGATAAGGTCATAGCAGCAACAGGCTGGTGAAGGAATACGAGGATATCTTCTAGACTTACTCAGCTTCAGTACTATATCTTCTAGTAGTAGTAGCCAATGTCAAATAAATTCAACGCAAGTACTAGTTATACTTGCAAGCAAATACTTTACCATTTGTTAGGCTACATTATGGCACTGTTCTAGTGTACTGTCACCTGCTATTTTCTCGATCGTACCGTAACCGTTGTAATGCTACAGTAAGGAGGACAAACAAGGTTTCGTTTTCTTTTTTTCCATAGGCATGCAACTGCCACTGTGTCACACCACTAGTACCACCGCAATGAGGAAATGTCACCCGCCCAGGATTGACAACGTTAATCCCCATTTCACCTGGAGCCAGCCCTGGGCCTAGCCCTAATTTCTAACACAAATTACAGGTAAGATAAGCGTTTGGTGGGAGGTAGTATAATGGAGTATTATTTCGGAGTAGACAAGAGATTGACGGTTGTACTACTAAAGTCCTACGACTGTTCAGGAAAACAAAGTTACTGTTACACCCCCGCCCCCCACCCACCAGACTGAAAAGCAGTAAAAAACAGGTATGGTCAGATAAAGTTTAAAAATATATTTATTTAGCCCTAACAAAATAATCTCCCTCACCCACCCTAACCCCAACGATTGTCTTTGAAACGTCCCAAAACGATCCCAACTCCCAAATCCCACCCCCCAAAAGTCTATAAAAAAAGGGCAAGGGACACTCCACTACTGGAGGGTGCTGGTGCTGGTGCATGATGCGGCATGGGCATCATACTCCTTGCGGAGGGTGGCAAGCTCGGAGCGGAGGCCCTTAACCAAGTTCTTATACTTTAGGACCTCCTGCTCCAGGTTGGACATGCGGACTCGTAGGCGGCGTTGGCGGTCCTTGCAGCTCCTGTGGGGGGCAGCTGGTATTTCGGTTGCTTGGCGGTGGCGGTCGTCTTTCTTAGCCCGGCTCGGTCCCGCTGGCTTAGTCACGGAGGAGGATGCAGTGGTCACAGTCGAGGATGTCGTTGTTGCCCCGCTCGACTGCGTGTCCTCCTCCTCCTCCAGGGCCACCAGCCGCCGATATTCGGCGACTGTGGCCTCCAGCCTCCGTTGCCGGGCCAATCTAGCCTGCTCCCTCCTTGTTGTTGATTTGGAAGGAGCAACTATATGAAGAAAGAAAGACATAGTCTGTAACCAATGCTCCTTATTAATAACACAAAGTGATTGAGCCGAAAGTTGGGTCACAGAGTACAAGTAGCAAATTGAAAGCACAGTACATAACTATTGAGGACAGTATCTATGTAACCTCCCACTTCTGCATCCTTGCTCTAACATTAATGGTAGTTTAATGAACAAATTCTACGACCACTATGGACTTCCATTACAGTCGACTATGACAGTACACCAGTCTTATTCTTCTTCTTCTCTCTTGTTTAGGGAAATTGGTATGTTATCTTATGCAAGCCGGCAGAATGACATGGACAGCACAGTGAACTTGCACCCGAGAAAAAAAGTTGCACACCATGATGAGTGAGACAGACTTGCGTTACTGTACCGGTCCAGTACATGCAGGTGGTGAAGCTATTACTTTTCTATTACGGGTGGCACTGAGAATACTCTGTTACAAGGGCTACTGCTTAATTAATTTACCTTTCACCCTACAGTGCAAATGAGTACTAGAAAAGGAAAATGAAGAAGCTAACTAATTTGATTATCTATCACTTCACATGGGACGTATTTAATGACAGATGAGATGACTTTAGGTGCTTTGCTTAATATTGAGTGAACAGTGATACACCCACACATGAATGACGTACTACAAGTAAACTAAAGTTATTAAGAGAGGTACGAAGTGTCCACCGTAATAACCAGATATATGCTGTGAATGCAAACGCAATACAAAGTACTGCTACTATTCATGGTAGTATTGGACACATTTACAATTTCTTTTCCTTGCCTTCCCTGCACTGGAACGGACGTGCGGGTGCGGTGGTACATGCTCTTCAAGGTAACACTTACTTCACCTGGCGACCATCTACTCTCTCTAGATACACATGTGCTATCTAAGAGTCAGAGAATACCATGCTCCAGGCATCCATTCAGTCAAAGTATACGCACACATACAGTTTCTGTTTCACCCACCCAGGCTGCTGTCCTTCCACCCATCCTTGCTTCATCATTGACCCAGCCATGCACCATACCATATTCTTTCCTTCCCAGCCACCTCGGGGGCCAAGCAAACACATATCGTTCTTCTTTGCCAGCCATCATACAAGTTCGCGTCCCACTTACTTACACCCTTCTTTCGCTTTTCGTTCATCCCATCCATCACGTTCGTCTAAGAACTTATTGGGATTCTTCTCACCAAAAACTTCACAGCTAAGTCGAAGTACATTTCGAGGAGGCTACTACCTGGTTGATTTGTAATTGTAATACACCCGTGCAGAAAGCACACTATGCAGTCTTCAATCTCAATAAGTAAGGAATATATAGCTTACCTGTTTCCGCCACCACCGTTTGATCCCCCACAGGACCGTCCGCCGGCTCTTGCACCGCCTCCTCCCCAGAGGCCTCCGAGTCCTGGTCCAACACAGCCACCTCCGCGCTGGCCCCGTCACCAGATGTTACACCTACAAAGTACATTTAAGAATGTTAGAATACACCACTCACTACTATATAATATTTGGTCTAGGAGAAATGTTAAAAAAACAGAATACAATGTAATAATTTGTGACTGTCTACTCCATAATAAAAATGTCCCATTTTCCAGGGAAGGCTGTTGTCTTGCTGCACTTTTATGCACAACTGATGAATGCTTGCTTTTGATTTTTAACACGCACCACTTTTTCTCCTAACAGACAGAAGCTTGACTCCTAAGAACACGACCAGGATCAAGTTCAAACCAGGTGAGAACTCGGCTCGACCACAAGAAATGTGTCCAATTAATCGTCAGCACTAACCACTTTTCCATTTTCAGTTAAATAGTTTTATGACAAAGTAGATTTTAATAAATGTGTTTACTTTTAATAAAGCTTTTAAACTTAAATAGACTCTGTGGTTTTTGTTCCTCTAGACTAGAGTGGATGAGCTAAAGGTTTTGGAATTTTTGCAAGCATGAGTGCCTCTGACACTTCTTGACTGTGCTGTGACTCCGTACTACTCTCTTGTCCTGCGTACGATAATCTAGAGATCATTGGGGATCTATAATCGGTGACTTCGGGAGCTGAATGACTCTGCCACACTATCTAGTCAGTAAGGAGACAGTGCATAGAGGTATTGCTGAATATAATGGGAGTCCAATGGAATTGCCAAATGTCCAATCTTAGTTAGCTACACAGACAGACTAATAAGAATAGTCTAGTAATACCACAGGGAGTCATATTCGAGGCAGGATAAGAATTTATATCCAGTCTACAAGAAGATCAAAGACGATTTAGAAAAAATCGAATGAGGAACGCTAGGAAAAAATAGGTACTGTTTATTAAAATGTAAACTTACTGGGGCCAGCAAAGGAGCCCTCGCCTGCCCGATCCTGGCCTGCATCCTCAGCACCCTCCTCCTGTGTCCTCTTGCCCTTGGGGGGAGCTGATGTACAACATGAAAGAAAGAAAAACCAGAAAACATGGATGAGATTTTTCAACCAAATCAAACATTTCAAAAGAACAATAACAAAATATTTTGGAAAAATAGCAAATAGATAGACAACTATTCCACGGGATCTATCTCATGTGGTATACTACGTTATTCGTATTGCCTGATTTGCGGAACGTTGACTTAGAAAGTTCCTATGTAACTCAATAAACAGACTACTAAAGAGGTTTGCCTAGGCCTGGCACTGCAGGCAGCAGTGCGCAACACGCGAAGTGACAGACAAAGTCCATCCTGCTTGCAGATCAGTGAATACTCAAACTATCAATCCACCCGCCACCACCGCCACTATTTCTTCTTATAGCCATGTGTCTAAAGGAAGGACTGGACTTCAGTCTGTTGGGGCTGATTTAGAAGTCCCTTGCGGAAGTTGCGGCTCATTTTCCTCCATTGTTGCGTGCCTTTTGTGACGCAGCGGCAGAACAAAAGACTCGCCATGGTGTTGGTGCGGCGTATATATTAAAAAAACCCACATATGGGCATATGGGCGATGCATCACGTTGTAAAGCCCTGCGCCATCAGGGGGCGTTCCGGCGCAAGGGAGGGCGTACCTGCGCAGGAACGAATCCTAAAAGTGGCTGAGGGAAATCTACAAGATGTCAATCAGTCACTTTTAGGACAATGATGCATGACTCAAACCCTGCGCGCTTGAAGCCGACGTACGGCTTGATGCAGCATTGGGGAGATAGGGTACCCCAGAGCATTGCTGGAGCTGCGCCATCGTTGGCACGCAACTCCAGCAATGCGCTGCCTTTACGGCATAGATGCGTAAGGCTTCTGTGACGTTTTGGGCCAATGGGTGGTGGTGGCATGGCACACAATTACTGCCGCATCCCTGCTACTTTGCAGGGATGCGCCGGTAATTGAAAATATGACCCTTACTGTCTAGCATTACGCAGTTCTTTTCTTTACACTACACTCATACATAATTTCTCAGGCCAATGAAATGCTTCTGAACACAACATACAAAACAAAGAAGCATAGTAGCAAGCAAGGCTACTGAGAAGGAGAGCAGTGCACCTGAAATGCATAGAAGATTTTGAAATATAATTTACCTCAATGTAATCGGCAGCATTATTGCTCTTGGTAAAGAACAAAGATTTGCAAATAACAGAGCAGGATAAAACAGAGTAGTAAATGTACTACTACTACTACTCACCAAGCCCGGGGACCTCTACGCCGAGCGCGTCCAGCAAGTCCCGCTCCCGGTCCATGACATCGGTCCAGCGGTGGGTGGCCTGGTTATATGTGCGCCGGACCCCAGAGATCTTGTACATGGCCCGGCACACCTTCTCCCACCGCTTGCGACGCTCCCGGATGCCATAGCCAGTCGCGATCTTGCCGCCTCCCAGGATCGTCTTGGGGAGGCGGCGCTGGACGTGGAAGATCAGTGCCGCCACTTCCTCCGCGCTGAAGATCTCCCTCGGGACCACTTGCTCCCCCCTTAAACGCCCGCACGGGAGCCGGGCACGGGGTGCGGGACCCTTCCCCTTCTCAGGGTGCTTCCCGGCTCCCTTTACCATGGTCTGGGCAGAAATAGAGTTAAATGATAAACAAGAAATAGAATAGTGAAGAAGAAAAGAAAAGAGTTTAAAAAAGTAGTTTAAAAGTAACTAAAAGCTGCAGAAAACACAAAAATATAGAGCTAGAAAAATAGAGGGATAGATAATAAGTAAAATTAGATCAAAAAAACTTCAAACAAGCAAAGGATGGCAGAGATTGAGAGAGGATAGAGAAAGCATGCCCAGAACCATAGCAATGAATGAGAAACAAGATGGCCGCGCCCGTTCACGACCGCGTGGGTAAGTTCGCGCGAGATTTTCCTTGCGAGTACGCGCGAAATTGTACTAGCGAGCAGCACACTTTGCGAGATTACACATAGCGGGCGGAAACGGAATTACGTCACGCCAACAAGATGGCCGCGCCCGTGTACGACCGATAGGGTAACTTGGCAAACGTATAGCTAGAAGCGCCTCGCGAACACGCGCAAGATCACGCGAACATACACGTCGCAAAAAAAACAATTTTGTATTCGCACGTATTCGCGGCTTCCGAAATCGATCTCGCACGGATTCGCGCCCCAAAAAACGTGCGAAATTGCAGAAAAAAACGATTTTAGCTAAACTGAAAGCAATGAGCAGGTGCAAAAGTTCAAACTTAACATTAGTAACATTCAAGGTAGTGCTTCCTGATGGGCCCCTCCAGAGTTTGCAACTATTCTATGACCCTGCTATGACCCAAACAGCAGGCTCATAGAATAGCTACAAGTAGACCATAAAGGTCCTGTGAAAAAAAAATTTCACTGCAACAAAAAGCAAATTACAGATAAGGAAGGAAGCAGGTGCCAGCCAGACTGGAACTTTCAAAATTACTGACACATTAATGAAACACAAATTAATTGATGGCAGTTGAAGAAGGGCAGGTGTGCTTGCTTTTTTCAACCACCATAATCTACAGTGATAAATAAACCTAATGGGTGGCAGTGAGGATGTACCAGAGGGTGGCATGGGTGTCCCAGAGGGTGGCAGTGGTGAAACAGAGGGTGCTGTGAACCTGTGATGATAAACCAGACGTAGAAACAACATAGTCGCGGCCGTTGCGAGCCGAAAAGTAAGTTCGCAATTGCGAACTTGTCCCAAAATCGGCGCGAACGCGCGCCAACACAAAAAACGGGAAAATCCGCAAATCCGCTAGAGTTCGCGGATCTTCGCGGATTGCGAATCCGTAAATCCGCAAGTTCGCGTACGCGAGATCCGCTAGATCCGCCCATGCTTATTCTGCATAATCATAGCACTCATTGCCATTTCCTATTGATTAATTTTAGATAGTGCTACAGCAGTGTTAGAGGCAAAATGATTTACAAACGTGGATTTACTTTTCTAAATTTCACATCAATAATAGCCACACCCATAGATGGAATCACAGCACCCATCACAACCAACACTGGATGCTTCCACGTCCATGCTTCAATCTTTTCAAACCAATTTCATGTTTAATTTCATTCACATGAAAAACCCGATGGAAAACCAGAGCAAGGAAACAATTTTCTACCCGATTACGGGCAGGGCAAAATAAGCAGTCATACCACAAAGATAATACTGTAGTGTAGTTCCTATTTTCCCAATAGGCTCTGCGCATTGGAATAGTACCTACAGCAGTAAAGGCCTAGGCCAGACGTTAACTAGGTCTACTACTGTCGATATTAGACTTAATTTTTGGGTTTGCCAGCTAAGCTCAGAGTTCGCTAGAAACTTTCTCGAATGTTCAAGGAAGGATTAACTCCCCTGATTAGACAAGAAGGGATTTAGTTTCTGACAACCATAGAACATGACAACTTTGCTCTCCCCTAATCAAGAGTCAATCTCAAGAGTCGTGTGAGCACAAGGCAATTATTTTACTCAGTCAGTACGTGCATTCTTAGTCTCATCAGAATGTAGAGAAAAGGAAGAGACGGGCGTGTTCAATAAAAAGATGTTATTTATTGATCAGTCTCTTTTCTCGTACAAGAGAAATGGATCGATATTATTGCGATACTTATAGTTAAGTAAAGTGCATACATTAGAAGCAATAGTATAAAATAATACTGTAAAAACATTGATATGGTTTCTGAGCCATATGATGTTTAAAATGATTAAAATATATTTACATACACATATACATTTGACTAAACGTACTCAACTGGTGTTTCTAAATACGCCTACCCCGTGTACCTGACCTAAGTCTAATGCGTGGGCGGGAATAGAAAGTTACAGTTTAAGTTAAGTTTGTTTTTGCCAAGTGAATAACTAAAGAATTCTCTAGGAGGGGTTATTCAGTTCTGTACCTGGAATTTAGGATGAATGAGGAATGGTATCTCTTTCTCTGCTCTCGATATTCCAGGCTGCCTGCGAGGGCTACCCGGAAGCGCCGGTGCTGGGTCTCTCGGCTTGAGATAGCAGCGCGTCTCTCAGCGCGTCAGGAAGGCGGGGCTGCTGCCAGCGGGGTCTGCTTCTGCTCTCGGCTTCGGCAAGTGTGGCTGCTCCGTCTTGTCACCACGCGTGTGTTTTGCATAGGGCAAGATCGGCAATATTTATACCTTAAAGGTGCCGGGATTGACGTAAGGATGGACATAGGTACGTCAATAAAGATGTCATACGACTTGCTCGTTAGCACATTCTTTACTAAAGTTCTCTGTGAAATCAAAACAATGGCCGCACGGATTATCCAGGTTGTCATAGGTTTGATTTGTTATGAGAACGTCGTATGCCTTATCAGGGGCTGGAGGAATATCGCTTGTCTAATTAGATCTCAAGCGTTATGACCTAATCAGATAACACGTTCCTGTGCCGTAGTGTGACTGCGTCAGATAACGGTATCTGCATCATGGGGGATTTCTTGCCTCATGGGCTGACTGTTAGTTAACTAGCTAGTAAGTTTAACCAGAATAGGGTCAGGAATAGGGGGATCGATTCAGAACCTATAGAAATACACGACAATACGTTCCTCAAAATAATGGCTCTTCACCAACCCAGAAACTCATTATTAACAACATAAAACTTCTTTCACTTTCACTCTCTCCAACAACCGTTCTAATTTACTGAGATCCCTGACACACCATATACAATTCTCCCTTCCTTTCAAGCACCATTCTCAGTTTCGTATGCATTCATTTTATCCGTTAAAGAACATATGTTGCTCCTCACTTAAGCTACGTAGGTGCTTTCTTAAGTAATATTAGGATTTAAGTTAGGTTGGTCAATTATTTTCAAATGTTAGAATAAGTTATCAATTTTTTAGTCTCTTTAGATATAGAAAGTGCTTCCAGTTAAGCATTAAAGTAAGAAAGATATGGTAACAAAACCTTGCTTATGGAAAACATTAACACAAACATTACAAGATAAAATATGTGAGTAAGGTACTTGGAAATATGTCAACCCTCATTCAGCTGATGATGGAAAATATTTGCACACATAACATTCTCCAACATTCAGTATAGTAACATATTTGCTTAACACATTTGAATATATTTTTCTTTATAGCTACATACTCATCTATACCAATGTTTCAAATTCATGTGCTCTATTTCAGTATGTATGGTAGTGAATTAATTTTGCGAGGAAAAATTATATCTTGCCAGAGAATTAAAGCAATAAATTAAGCCAACTGCAATTAATAATGTCATAGTTAATGAAGACACACCTGAATGCTACAGCATATGCAGTATGCCATCTTCTATTGATAAACAATAAACAAAAGGAACAAAAAGTACAAAGTGGAAAAAAGCAGGACTCAGCTCATTTTCAGTTCATTAATTCAGTTCACAGAATTTGGGAAACCCGATTATGTTGGACTGGATACCTAAGGTACAAAACAACTTCACTTTTGTATTTGAAATCTCCGCTAAAAAACGTAGCAGAACTTAATAAAAGTTCAAGGTGATTCTTCTTCTGGATTGCCTTCAAACATGAACTTGCTACAATTTGTCAAATCATAGACTGCCACATCTGACTCTTCCTCTGTGGAGATGGATGCTAGATAAGTCCCCCAGGAGATGTGTATGTTATATTTGGGGACTCCTTCTCTCAATCTGTCTTTTGGCTACACATGATTCTCTTTCACTATTTTCGCTACCAATTTAGATTGTTTCTGCTTCTTCTCTAATTGATTATAGTCTCTTCCAGTGCAATCTTTTGCTGTTTTTCAACAATACAGGCTACTTGTTTCTTTGATGTGCATGTTCAACCTCTGTTTCTTCACTTGTGACTGTTGCTGAATCATCCCACTCACAGCTGGGCTTGTGTTTTGTTCGACATCAGTAGCTTGACACACTGTGAACCGCTTTCCTGTGAGGGTTCTTGAGACTTGAATTTTCAGCTTCACTTTTTCGCAAACTGGTGTTTCAATGAATGTTCCTATTATTGTTCTTGACTTTTTGAAGCTACTCCTCAATTTTCAATTTAGTGACTTCCATTCTCGTGACATCCACCATTATCAAGATCTTCTTCTCCATGCAAAAAACCCAAACTTGATGCTGTGAATCAGTGGTTGTTGTCATCATCATCATCAGCCAATTTTATTTTGCACTTCGTGAAATGCATAAAAGTACAAGAATATAAAAGCTTAGCATAAGAGGTAAATTAAAATTAAGCATACAGTACATTCAAGATTTGCGGGCGTTACCAAGCCCACAATCATACCCTTTACATATAAAAGTTAAATCAGAAAATACTTTCATAGAGGCTATGAGACAGAAATGTCAATAAAAAGAGTGACCTTATAGTGCTTTAAGTATTGTGCTAAAAGCCTTGAGAGTTCTTTTGGCAGCCAGTAAAAAGGAGGCCAAAGCATAACAAGCCAGCGTGGTGTCTAATGAGTAGAATAAAAAAAGGGCTTACGCCACAGAACTCGATGAGAATTTTCTTAGGAATAGAACAATGAAAACGTTTCTCTCAGCTGTGTATAATGAACAGAAGGAGGAGATGTGATGTTGATTGGGCTGTCTTATTGTTACAGGGATAAGATGGTAAGTTATTTAGAGAAAAATGATTATTAGGGTAACCCAGAAGTCTGAATCTGGTCAGGATAAAATGTTGCTGGTTATTCTCAACAATCCGTAAGTATGATTAGGAGAGGTTTGGTATCTGAGGTATGGTTTCAGAAAACCTTACAGTTTGATTCTTTTTGTGGCTATTCCCCCTGTCATGGGTGACTTGATTTATGAAAATGGCCTTTAATCTCGATTTAGGGAAATGGTCGCAGAGATTTGGGGTATCGTACAGAAAAACAAGGCCCAAGGAAGTTAGAGTTTCTCTTACATATGGTAGCCAGGGGATTCTATGGGCATAGTCCATGTTCGGAATATCTTTAAGGATTTTTTGATTTAAGCCCACAGTGCCTCTTTTCCATATGGATAACCAAAGTAAAAGTGTAATGAAGGGCATGCTGACTTCTTTATGAGCTATAAAATTATTACTCGATTGTGAAATTGACAGCAGCCTTTTGATGAATTTATCTTCTTGAACTTGAATTAGTGTTACGTCACCGATACCCCTAATTGCTGCCCCGTATGTGCCATTGGTAGGGCTTTTGCCAGGTAAATTATGATAATTTCTGATATTGGCTTATGGCCTAGTTTTTTTTTAGAGAATCTGTATAAGGCAGCAATACTTTGAATCATTAAATTAACTTGACTTTTCAACATCTCCTTCCAAGTTTGTTCATTATCAAAAACAACCCCATAATAATTAAAATAAGGTACCTGCTCTATTGTTTCCCCATCTAGTTTATATCTCATTTTCTTCTTTATATCACATCCTAATGCCATAACATAAGATTTGGCAGGCAATGATTTAGTCACATATACAGGGCGAGGAAAAGGCACCCTAATTGATTTTATTGCTTTTTCAGGGTATTTTAAGCCTCATTCTTTGATTTTTAACATTCATAAATGTTGTTATAGTGATCACTATCCTATATCGTTAGAGTTGACTACACAATCTTATGAACAAACTACCATTGTTAGATCGGGTCCACTATCCTATGTTAAAAATAAGGGGTTGCTTCGGAAGTGGTCCACCATAAATCCTGACTTGGTTCTATTTCAAATCATAACTACTAACTTGACCCAAGTATTAGATTTCCTGGAAGACACCATAAACCCTCCAGCCATGGTGATATCATTTGAGTCAATAAAAGAGACAATAAATGTCATATTGACCAGAAAAATAAAGCTTAGTACACAGAGCAACAAGAGGTGGTTCGATGGTGACTGCACTTTTTCTCATAAAAAACTAATTAAGGCATTGAAATCAACACCCTAAAAATACATCCAAGGTAAAGCAGTCACGCCTTGAATGTAAGCAGGCGATAGAAAAACGCAAGCTAGAGATTAGACATAAGGATTGGGAACAACTCTATGTAGCCTGCCAAAGTAGGGCCTCTAAACTCTTCTGGTAAACCATCAACCAGGAATATTTTAATGGGAACGATAACAGGAATATTGACACAGCAATTATGCCTGAGACCTGGGTCAATCATTTTTCAAATCTTTATAATATTGGTAGTGATCTAGATTTTTCTAGTAATTTTAACTATGTGGCCTCAACCCTGGTACCTCCAACATTAGATGAAGTGGACAGGGCCCTAACACAGACTGTGAGGAATAAGGCCTCAGGCCCTGACGATCTCCCGGAGATTTGTTTTTAGTTAACACTCCCTTGTGGCTCCCACTGCTTACAAATATTTTGACTTCTTATGCGGTTCTAGGTCCCCCTGATTCTTGGAGATCCGTGATAATAGTTCCCATCTTTAAGAAGGGCGATAGGGCGTATCCCAAATGTTACCGTGCAATATCCCTAATTTACTGTACCTGCAAAATTAGGGGTAGAGTTATTCTGGAAAGGCTGGAGGATTGGGTATTGGAAACCGGAACATTATCTGACATTCAATATGGTTTTAGGAGAGGCCTTGGCACCGTTGCACAGTGCCTCAACCTGCACCTGGTCTTAGGTAAATACACCTTAGCCAAGCCTGGATCCCTTTGTTTAGGGTTCAAGGACTTGACGTCTGCCTTTGATTGGGTGCAGAGAGGGAGGCTCTGGGAGAAGTTGTTGCCAATGGGCATTGAACCGGCCATTGTGCACTTCCTAGCAGCAATGCATCAGGATATAGTGGGGAGGGTATGTTATGGAGCTGATGGGTGATTGTTCGCGCTTTACAAATGTGGATTATTATTATTAATGTCCAGAACTGGAGTGGGGTTGCAGAGGCTTTTAATTAGTTTTAATAATTTTATGCATGACTTTGGCCTGAAGACAAATGTAGCTAAATCTCACATCATGGTGGTGGGTAAATCCCCTGCTACGTTAAAGACATGTTTCAATAATAAACAGAAACTGCTTTATGTGCCCACTTTCTCTTCTTTTCAAATCAAAAAATACCTGGTCTCATCTGTTAGAGGCAAGGATCAGGGGTTTTAACCAAAGCTTGGAGGAAATTTTCAGGTTTACAAAAAAATTAGGCTCCCGACTCATTAAGGTAATGACTGAAATCTACAAAGTACGTACGTGTGCTGGCACTCTGTATGGTGCTGGAGTTTTGGGCTTTTGCAATGTTGAACATCTGCAGGGAGCTGAGAATATGTTCTTGAAATGCTTGCTGAGTGTTCCTAAATCCACTGGTGCTACTATTTGTCATAGTGAACTCCGTAGTGGAGATTAAGCAAGCTATTGCCCAGAGTTGCAGAGTGTGAACCTGTGATTCGAGTAGGCACCGAAGTGAGAATTACCGAGTCCGGGGACATTTTGGGCTCAAGACCCTGCCGCGTCGGGAATTGAACCCTGGTCCCGGGTCTGATCTCAGCGCCCGGGTCTGCCTCCTCTAACCAGTGAGACACACTTCTCCACGGCATAACATTTGGGTGAAAGAAGCAGCAGTTTGAAATTGAGCTATTATTACAGACTGTTTAAAATTGAAATTGGTGAGCAAAATCCCACAGATCTCCTATGTCAAGGTACAATTGGAGACTCTGGGATTGTTGGATTGTTTTGAGAATCCGGGGAATATTACCAAAGCATCAAGGGCAAAGCTGAAAAGGGACTTTTTAGCTCATTCATAATTGTTGAGAGACATACAGGAAACAACGAAAAAAAGGGTTGTTGACCACTCACTTTTTGTCTGTTCTCCAGGCATGGAGTTTTATTTATCCCTTCCACTTAGACACACCAAATTGTATTACCTTATCAGGTTCAGGTTTGGAATCTCTAATCTGCTGGTTTCATATCCTCGAATTGCAAATTCTGATGCCAAATTAGATATATGCCCCTGCGACTCAGAATCAATTCACAGCACATTGCACTTTATGTTTTTTTGTAAATTGTATACTAATGAAAGACATGCCTTTTTAAAACCATTGTTAAAATTCCTAGATATTAGAAGTGTCGGGCCACCCTGTGTCATCTTCAGCTTTTAAATGATGAATTCACTTGCCTAATGGTTTATAAATATATTTCTTCCGCAGTTCGGATACAAAATATTGTTGGAAAAGGACTTTTTATCTTATTTATTTTCCCCACGGTGATTATTGTTGAAACTCAATCATGAATTGTATCGCTGATGTGTGTTATGATTGTAGTTGTTTCTTTGTTTACGGATTTACATTGGGATCCTTGTATTGTATTTTTAATATGAAATGATGCATTCTTTTATGGCTAATTATTGACGAATAAAGATTTTAGGACTGACTGACTGACAGGCTATGTTTACGTACAGATCTAGATTGTGCATAAAATCAGCATATTGTGTAATGAGATTTTGTAAAGATATGTGTGTCCAATAAAACAGCATTGTCAGCATAGAGGAGAATGGGTAGGGGAGTCTATGAGACTAACAGAGGATCTTTTTGTGGCTTCAGTAAGTGCATTATTTAATTTATTTGTATAGAGAGCAAACAGAAAAGGGGCCAGGACACAACATTGCCTGACACCCCTTTCGATTTTAAATAGTTTGGTACATTCACCATTTCTCCCATAGCATACCATAGTGGTAGCATCTAGATAAAGCTCTCTATTAAAGTTAGTGACAGCATTGTTCACTCCCATCTCCTTCAACATGGTCCATAGTTTACTATGAACTACTCAATAGAATGCCTTAGACAAATCCATAAAGGACAGGAGGATTTGGGCATATTTTGCTCTAGTATATATCCCATTTGTGAGAGTCAAATTGAGATACTGGTCTAAAGTTCCCCTACCCTGTCTAAATCCGTATTGAACTTCCGTAAGTATGTCTCTTTCCATAGCCCATGTTTCTAGTTTGTTTAACAGTAATCAACCCATTAGTTTGGCAGAGCTATCGAGTAGAGAAATGGATGGTAATTGGCAGGGATAGAGGCATCCCCTTTCTTATATATCAGAATGATTACCGATATTTTTCCAAGAAGGAGGAGGACCAGTCTCAGCTATGGCGTTAAAGGCCACAACTAGAAAAGGGGACTATAAATGGATGTCAGCTAGAAAGACATCCCTAGGTACCCCATCAGGCCCTGGTACTTCACCAGGTGAAGATTGAGTGAGGCCAAGTTTAATTTTGTCGAGGTCAAAAGAGAGGCATCTAGTGGAGTCCGTATTGGAACTAACATTTATGCCTGTGCATTCCCCTAAATCGTGGAATCTATCCTCAAAGTGTTTTACCCATGACTCTTTGTCTATATGGGAAAAGGGATATTTATAACTTTCCAGAAAGCAGTACTGTCACAAAGGGAGGATGCTTTCTTTAAATTGTCCCATGCCTCCGATTTCAACTGACTTAACTTGCATGCCCTAGCTAGCTTATAAGATTTCCCCAGCATGCGGATCTGCTCTATATTTCTAGGTAGTGATTTGAGCCCCTTACGCAGATTTGAGGAAGCAATGGAGCAATTCTTATCAAACCACTTAAGTGTAGGGTCTCTTGCAGGGAACGGGCGTGTCAGCTGAGTTCTTAAATATATTAATACATTATTGAATGCCTAAGTTATACAGGTCTGGTCTATGGATGGGTCCAGGCAAAATTTTATGCCCTCCCGGTTAGCCAAGACGAAGCTCATAAATAAGGTAACCACACCGACCTTCTACCATTTCAATATGAAGCCATTATTTCTGGCTAGGATTGGTTTCAGAAATTTGGGTTCATTGTGGAGTTTTGAAGCCTGCCATAATAGAACACTGGACAGCGTGGCGTGATCACTGAATTCTGTGAAGTTGGTCTTTGGCTTTGAAAGCCTTGGGCAAAGGGTTTCGGAGGAAATCAGGTATTCTAAAGTAGATAGATATTCACCTCTTTGAAAGATTGGAAAAAAGTGCCCTGTATGTGGATCTATAGCATTATGAACCATGTTGCCACTTCATTAAGATGGAATTAAGGGAATTCCCCTGGGAGTCATGATGAAAATGGGGGATACAGGCATTCCCTTGGTCCAAGACCCCACACGACTCTGCAGAGTTTAGGGAGCATAGTTCCATGGTAAAGTCTCCCAGCCAGATTATATAAAGAGGTTTGGGATGGGACTCTGATAGGTCCCCTAACAGGTTATCCAGGGATTGGGGTACTACCACGGGGTCCATGAAGTTGTTATTATAATAATTTACCAATAGAAGATCCCAAGCAACAAGCCCTTTAATGACCAAGATGTGAAAAAAGGGGAATGTGTTTATAAAGGACAAGCCTTTAAATGCGGCCACGTTAGAGATCAACGTTAGTAAAACCACCCCCAGGCCTACCCCCTGTCGATGGCAAGGCCAAGGTTTGAAAAGACCTGTACCCATCAATATGCATTGGTTCGATCTCCCAGGTTTCTTAGATTCAAATGATCTGATAGTTGGTCAAAACAGAAAGCCATTCCTCATTATTACGCTTGCTGCTGTAGCCCGCTATATTCCAGCATGCAAGGGGATACACTAGGTTCATTGTGTCACGGTTGAGACCTGTATTAGCCTGTTGGGCAGGGAGGAGGTGTGAATCAGTACAGTTCTGACGTACAGTTTCCCCCTGGGAGAGCTGATTTTCGTCCTTTACCTCCAATCCTTCAATCTGTATTCTGGAAATCATCTGGTTGTTGACCGAATGTCAATCGCAAGAATCCAGAACTGACAATGGGGCAAATCTTTTGATTGTGGCATAGTGTGCAAGATTGTTCATCGGAGACCTATGCGCTTGTGAAAAGTGGTCTGGAACTATAAGAGTGACCCCTCTCGGAAGCAGTGTGTGTGGTTTATAAAAGAATCCCAAAGGTATTGAGAATATCTTGGTTGTTAAATTTGGATTAGGTAAGGGTTGTGAGAGTAAGTCTCTTACCAATTGGAGCTGTCAAAATTTAAAACAACACAATCACCCTCATAGGTTTTTAGGATAGGCCGAACCAAGGAGTTCTCCGCACCTGTAGCAAATGGTACTGTATTAGGGGCCCTAGCCTTGTATGACTAATTAACCAGTGGCGCGCTTTGGCCATGAGCTGAGTGGTAGATTCTGTTTGTAAAGGTCTAAGTATAGGACCATTTACCAAAACTAAAATGAGTGGGCAAGCAGAGGGTGAGAGATCAAGGTTTTGAAGTTTAGAACCCCTCTAATGAATTCAAAGTGAGATTGTTTGTGGGTGATATCACCGAGGTCCGCAAGGGGCTTAGAAATAACTGATCTGTGCTCAGGTATTGAGAAGGAAGGTACTAAGAGCAGTGGGACAGGGATGGTTGTTGGGATTTCCGACAATGTCTGGGTGCCCCCGCCTAATTGTGACCCTGGTGGCGGGACAATCGCATGGTTGTCCACAAATGGTAACTGGTGTAAGGTACTAACAAGGGCAGAATTGTTTGTGATGTGCATAAAGTGTGGTAATTGGTTATTTGATACAGTTGACTATGCTGGGGCTCTGCTTGAGCTTAGTAATTCATTAAGCTTCAGTTCAATATTGTCCAAGCGTAAAAGTATCGTGGTAATCAAAAGAGAGAATCTTTCACAGATGTCTTCAAGGGTAGCCAGCGACGACGACAGTTAGACAGCGTCAGCACCAGGCTTGGGTAGATGAGGTGGCGATTTCCTAAATTCCTTTGCTTTAGTTGCTATCTCAAAGCCTCTATGAAAGTAATTTCTGATTTAACTTTTATATGTAAAGGGTATGATTGTGGGCTTGGTACCGACCCCAAATCTTGTATGTACTGTATGCTTAATTTTAATGTACCTTTTATGCTAAGCTTTTATATTGTGTACTTTTATGCATTTTACGAAGTGCAAAATAAAATTGGTTGATGATGATGATGACAACAACCACTGATTCACAGCATCAAGTTTGAGTTTTCTGCGTGGATCCAGATGGGGGAGAAGAAGATTTTGATAATGGTGGGTGTCACCAGAATGGAAGTCACTAAATTGAAAATTAAGGAGTAGCTTCACAATGCAGATTAGATTGCAACACCAGTTTGCAAAAGAGTGAAGCTGAAAATTCAAGTCTCAAGAACCCCCACCGGAAAGCGGTTCACGGTGTGTCAAGTTATTGATGTCGAACAAAACACAAGCCCAGCTGTGAGTGGGTAGATTCAGCAACAGTCACAAGTGAAGAAACAGGGGATGAGCATGCACATCAAGGAAACAAGTGGCCTGTATTGTTGAAAAGCAGAAAAATATTGCACTGGAAGAGACTATAATCAATTAGAGAAGAGGCAAAAACAATCGAAATTGGTAGTGAAAATCATCTGTCGCCAAGAGACAGATAAGAGAAGGAGTCCAAAAATATAAAGTACACATCTCCTGGGGGACTTATCTAGCATCCATCTCCACAGAGGAATGGCAGTCTATGATCTGACAAATTGTTGCCAGTTCATGTTTGAAGGCAATCCAAAAGAAGAACCACATTGAACTTTTATTAAGTTCTGATAAGTTTTTGAGCTGAGATTTCAAAATATACAAACGTGATTTTGTTTTGTACCTTAGGTATCCAGTCCTAGAAAATCAGGTTTCCTGAATCCTATGAACTGAATTAATGAACTGATAAAGAGCTGAGTCCTGCTTTTTCCACTTTGTACTCTTTGTTCCTTTTGTTTATTGTTCGTCAGTAGAAGATGGCATACTGCATATGCTGTAGCATTCAGGTGTGTCTTCATTAACAATGACATTATTAATTGCAGTTGGCTTAATGTAATGCTTTAATTCTCTTGCTAGATATGATTCTCCTTCACAAAATGTATTCACTACCATACATTCTGATACAGAGCACATGAATTTAACACGTAGGTATAGATCAGTGGGTAGCTTTAAGACTAATATATTCAGATTTGTTAGGCAAATATGTTACTTTAGTGAATGTTAGAGAATGTTATGTGTGCACATATTTACCATCATCAGCTGAATGAGGGTTGACATATTTCCAAGTGCCTTACTTATATATTTTATCTTGTAATATTTGTGTTAATGTCTTCCATAAGCGAGAGTTTTTGTTGCTATATCTTTCAAACTTTAACGCTTAACTGGAAGCACTTTATATATCTGAAGAGACTAGAAATTGTATAACGTATTCTAACATTTGAAAATAATTGAACAACCTAACTTAAGTTCTAATATGACTTAAGAAAGAATTTATGTCGCTGAAATGAGGAGGAGCATATGTTCTTTAATGAATATAATGAGTGGAGAGTGAAAACTTTAGGGAATTGGAATACTTTAGGTGCAATTTGGGCCCAAATTGAAGCTTAAGAGATATTTAGAAATGTGGATGTGCATATGAAACTGAGAATGGTGCTTGAAAGGAAGGGAGAATTGTATATGGCGTGTCAGGTATCTCAGGAAATTAGAAAGGTTGTTAGAGAGAGAATGTGAAATGAGTATATGTTGTTAATAATGAGTTTCTGGGTTGGTGAAGAGCCATTATTTTGAGGAACGTATTATCTTTGTGATATGACTGCTTATTTTGACCTGCCCGTAATCAGGTAGAAAATTGCTACCTTGCTCTGGTTTTCCGTTGGGTTTTTCATGTGAATGAAATGAAACATGAAATTGGTTTGAAAAGATTGAAGCATGGATGCGGAAGCACCCAGTTTTGGTTGTGATGGGTGCTATGATTCCATCTACGTGTGTGGCTATTATTGATGTGACATTTAGAAAAGTAAATCCACGTCTGTAGATCATTTTGCCTCTAACACTGCTGTAGCACCATCTAAAATTATTCAGTAAGAAATGGCATTGTGTGCTAGGATTATGCAGAATCACCCTTGCTTTAGATATCCTACTTGTGAAGGAGGGTGGAGTCTGTCACGTTCTGAGGGTATGAGAGTGCTGTACCTCCATCCTAGATAACAATAAGCTTACTAATGCTTTTAAGGTTTATATAACCAATGTTCCTAATATTTCTTCTGAATGAAAAGCTCTTGAGGAGTATAGTTTGTGGGAATCAGTTGCGTCCTGGTTTGGGAAGATTGTCAATGGATTTGGAGGAGAGGTGTGGCGCCGCGGCCAGGGCGACTGACGCTGGAATCTGGGGATCAGGGTTCGATCCCCGGCGGCAGGTTAGCCCAGCACCATGCGACTCTGGGCAATATCTTCCCGACGGCCCCCAGCGCCTAGAGACCCTAACGGGTGATTGTGCGCTATACAAATGTGGATTATTATTATTATTATTTGGAATTGTTGGTGGATGGTTTAATAGCTTAGGGGGAGCATTCTGCCTACCAGACTACCCTCTATAATTGTTGCTTTCATTTGTACGTACAATTGTTCCATTTCTTCTGTTACATTTTTTTAAGTAATATTTACTGAAATGGGACCAAAATCGTGGGTGTAAGAAGATAATAACGGCAACATCGATGATAAGAGAAAGCTTGTTTTTTTCAAGTTAGAGGACATCAAAGGAGTTTATGATGACATTAAAATGGTGGAAGAATTGAGACCCAAAAGAGAGAAAGTGATACATGCTTTAATATAAATTGATTTGGGTTTTTTCGCGGTGTTATTTCATATTTGAATTATGTTTATATACTAACATGAAGCTATTGCAAATAAAACAAAATCCTTATGACCAATCACACTGTACTGTGATTTGTCAAAGAAATTATACTTTTACTTGCACCATTCTGACATTGCAGTTTCCATAATTTTCTATTGTGCAATTGCCTCTATAATCTCTCGAATACGGGGCCAGAAACCTTTGAATCTCTACTAGGGATGTTGTTTGATTCTCTATTAACTTGGTGTACATTTGAGGCTTAGTCTGTATTTCTGATTTTGATTCTTTTTATTTTATTCCTTTAATTGATAGCCTTTATGTCAATTGATTTCTATGTCTTTTGATCAATTCAATGAAGCTACCTTTTTGAGTTAGTCCTTCCTTATTGACTGCATTTTGAAATGCTGTGTAAACCTTTCTCTTTGAAAATGTTGCCACTTAGCTCTTGAGGTCAACACGATCACGACCCCACAGTTTGTGCGTCACTATAATGCTTATATTTAATCTAATAGATAGTGCACCCACATTGGCAGCTGGAGAAGACCCTACAAAAAAATAAGTTTCTGGGCACTGTGAAGCATTATAGTTTATCTGGAATGTGGCATGAACACTGCAGACCTAGTTCCTGGAGTTAACAAGCAAATAGCATTTAGGGAAGGTGATTGGGTAATTACTCTGCCTTTAATGATTCCTGCAGATTTTGATCAAACAAAATTGCCTTTGCTATATACACATTTTGAAACAGGAACTTCTGAAGTGTCTCAACATCAAAGCCAAATGGTCTACTTCAAAGTGCCTTGGCCCACTCACAGCTTTTAAAAGTATGCACATATCATGGACTGAGGACTCCCACAAAGTTAAGTCACCTTTGCGGAGCACACATTGAATGCTACTTGGGAGTTTGTTCCAACAGTTTTGCTTAGAGTTTGAGACAATTTTGTGCTTGGAGTTTGTGATCATTTTCTACCTTAAACCATAGTTTACTGAGTCAGAAAACAGCAAATCAAAACAAAGTAATAGATAAACACTATCCCAGAATATATAGTAACATAATTTGAAATATGAAAGAAAACAACATTAAATGGAAAAATTGCCATTGTTTTAGAAAGAGAAACAAATTATTCGGTAAAATGAAAAATTGCACTAATATACTGATACCTCATAAACATTTCCGATTAATAAATGCAAACTGTGACCTCTGAAGTGAGGAACTACATGTGGAATTGAAGTAAACAAGAGATTAAGTGACATGGTTAGGAAAGGATATTAAGCAAACAAGAAGCGAACACATATATATATATATATATACACATCACATTTAAAGTCATCACAAAAAAGATATATATACACATATATTCACAATATGTACATTAACACACTGACATCAATCTTCAAAACTTTTTATGTTCTAGCCCAACATTTTTAAGCAAAAAGGATGCTTTACTTAATTACAAACAAGCATTCCTATGAATCAAGATCTACCATAGAAGCGGGGCCTAGGTGGTATATATTATTTAAACCTATCTAGTTATAGAAAGCCCTGCAATTTTCTATTTATACAACGTAAACAATTTCAATGGTGTCTTCTCAGAGGTGGTTAGGAAAGGAGGCATCATGGTGGCATGTGCACCTGTCGGTGTTAGGCAATGGATATCCTTACATTTTGCTAGCTGAGATAGATACAATGTGATTGGAGACCACAAATTGGAATGAGAAACAGTAGTAGAAGGAAGGAATACATAAACATTATGCAGTAGATGGCTGTAGCAAATACTGTACCACCAAAATTTAAAAGACACGTCTGCAGCATTCTTCCGATTTTTAGTAATTTATTAAGAGGCAAGAGCGAGCGGCAAATCAACCGAACATGCATCAAATGAGCTGGAGGTCCAAATGTCTGCTAAGTGACCTAAACATACATGACTGGTATGAAAAGAAAAATGAGTGTGAAATATGTGATTTAGTAGATTCCAAATTTTATGCCAGAAAGCATCAATAATAGGATGGAGAAAGAGCATATACATAAGGTCTGCATGACCAGTAATTCGTTTCACAAAGGGCATCAAATTTAGAAGGGGTGGTGGGTGTAATTAGCATTCTGTTATTGATAAGAACTACAATTGTGCAAGGATTTATGAAGTTTAGACCATCATTTATTCCAAAGTACAATCGACCATGTAACATTTAAATCTTTTTCCAAAGCTAGTTCAATTTTGTATTTAGAACGGGTAGGTGTTAATGGTAAGTCATTTATAAATATGGGCAGCTATAGGACCTGAGGTTAACAATGTTGCAAATCTATTACCTAAGAGAAAGAGTATTCAAAATGGTAGCACATAGCAGTTGATATCTCTTATGAAAAGAAAGAGGCAAAGTGATTTTAGCTTGCAAATCTGAAAAAAAGCATATGTAGGTTATTGAGAAACAACTGATGGACTCTTACGAGACCTTTGGATCTCCAGGTAGATCAGAACAATATCCTGCTATTCATTTTAATCAGTTTATTGTACCAAAATGTGGAATTTGGCAAATCATGATTTGTTAAAATAGTTGGGGAAAACATTGGTTGCAATAGCCTAAATCAGGGGTTGCTAACCTTTACTGTAGTGAGAGCTACTTCTAGTCAGTGAAAATCATTGTGATCTACTGAAGGCTAAGCAATTCACGTGTTGTTTTCCAGACACCCTCATGCCCAGCTCCATTGACTTTAAGCTTAATGTTCACAGAACCAGACACTATGGTTTGAAAAAAATACTTTGACTAGGGGCACTATGATCGGACTGCCAGGTGTGTCATTGACAGTGTGGTCTTTGGGGGTGAATGAACATGTGTCCGCATTAATGGGATAAATGTGTATGGATGACTGAGAGACTATGTTGTATGTACTTGTGTGGAAAACAACCTTTACAACGCAGTCATTACATTGCACTACCTTTACATAACAGTCATTACATCACAATATCCTTTACATCGCATGTCATTACAATGCAGCCATTACATTGCATGTCACTACAATGCATGTCATTACAATGCATGTCACTATAACGTAGGCATTACAGCGCAAGTCATTACAACGCATACCATTACAACGCATAGTACCCTTACACTATCCGACACTTACCATACTGTTGCACTCACTAGAGTTAGAATAGTATTTTTTACCCCTACCCTTTCCAACACTTAACCTACTGTTGCACTCACTGGAGTTTGAATAGTAATGTTTACCCTTGCACTATCCAACACTTATCCTACTGTTGCACTCACTGGAGTTAGAATAGTGATTATTACACCTATACTATCCAACACTTACCTTACATACAATGTAATGGTATGCATTTTAATGGGATGAGTTGTAAAGGTATAATGCGATGTAATGGAATGCGTTATAAAGGTAGTTTCTGAAAAAGCGATGTTATGGCATTCTATGTAAAAGAATGCATTGTAAAGGATGTTGCAATGTAAAAACTGCGTTGTAAAGGCATGCATTGTAAGTGTATGCATTGTAACGGCATACATTCGCCACGCACTGGAATACCTTTTGTCATATGTAGCATCACTAGCTGTATAATACAAACATAAAACCATTTTTTTAAATGGGCGGAATTTTTTTTTATATATTTCTTTTTATTGAAAACATTTTTAAATAAACAGCAAGGCAGAAAAATATATTACATACAGTACCGATTCCAAGACGGGGAAGGAAAAGCAATACAAAGAAATCAGCAAACAATGTAGGAAAGGGGGGGAGGGGAGGAGGGCAGGGCAAAATTAAAGCAGATATAAAACAGCAAGTGGAATGTGGGGTTAGGGGGAAAGTGGGACATCAGGGACATCTACAACAGGTGGCGTACATATATCTCCACTATAGCCATGCCAGGGTCCCCATATTCTACACCATTTCCGGGGTCGGCCCCGGGCCAAGTACACAGTCTTTTCTCTAAACATGCACCAGTCCATGTTTTCCTTCCATGCCGCGATCGTAGGCGGCCTCGGGGACCCCCACAATTGAGCAATATCTCTCTTAGCAATCATGGCCCCCAGGGTCACCCACTGAGTTTGCGCTACATTGTGGTCCGTAGGCTCTTAAACATTCAATAAACAGAGTCTAGCCTCCGGCAAGAGGGCAATCCCCGTCACCTCATTCAATACCTCATGTACCTCGCTCCAGAAGGTCGTGATCTCACGACATTCCCAGATAACATGAAGGAATGTCCCCACATGCCCACATCCTCGCTTACACAGACCATCTTCAGAAAAACCCATGTGGACCAGACGAGGGCCCGTGACATAAATCCTATGCAGAATCTTCAATTGAACCAACCGGAGTCGAGCTGGGATTGCGAACTCCTTTGGAGAGGAGATCGCAGATTGCCAGTCCTCGTCATCCAGTTCAAGACCGTCACGTGTCCACAAGTCTCAAAGATGCAATAGGAGGTCTGATCTATCATTAACTTGCTTTTTGTAGACTAGGGAGATGGTGCTATCAGACACATAGCCATCCAACAATCTATCTTCGAGCGGAGACGACTCCGGAACTACTTCCCCGACCGGGAAAACCGACCTCAAAGCATGGCGAACCTGGACATAGCGGAAGTATTCCGAGTTACTTAAGTCAAACTCCTCCTGCAACGACTCAAACAATTTCACCTGACCCCTGACCCAGAGGTCCCCCACCTTACTAATACCAATGAGGTCCCATTTATCGAACCCCTTGGTATTCAACAGTTTGCCGAGTTTATCATAACCAAATAGTGGGGTCGCCCGAGTCAAACGATCCGTCCATCCTGTCGCGCTAGTCGCGTCCTGCCACAGGCGTACTGCTATCCCCGTAGGTCCCGACAAAGCCTTGACTACCGATTTAGAGTATAGTGCCCTATAATAGTTGCCACCAGGCAGAAGCCACCTATCCATGGTGAACGCGGGGTTCAAGTCAGAACCATACATACCGTGATTGATCGCTCCCAATTGGGACGCCCAGTAGTATCGCTTTATATCCGGGAGAGCAATACCCCCATCGTACCACGGGAGCGTCAGTTTAGCAAGCGAAATACGAGGTCTACCATCCCATATCAATTTCCTTTGAAGATCCTCAATCGCCCGAAAATAACTAGCGGGAACAATATCGAAAATATTCTGAAGAGCATAGAAAAAAGGAGGTAAAGACATCATTTTTAAAAGGGCAGCACGACCAAGCGGTGAAAGTGGGAGCCTACGCCAACCCGCAACATCTTGCTTCTATCTAGACAAGGGCGGAAGGAGATTACGTTCGTACCGAACTGCGGGGTCCAATGAAATATAAATACCGAGGTATTTAAACCCCGTTTGTGCAATCCGGATGGGACAGTTGCGCGGTAGAAGAGGGAAGTCGCCTGAAAGGACGTATGAAAGGACGTATAAATAGGATTTCGTCCAATTAATGATGAGGCCTGAGTTTCTACCAAATGAGGTCAAAACATCACACAATACTATCAAGGATTTCCGTGGCGAAGTCAGAAACAATAAAATATCGTCCGCATAAAGCGAGATACGATCTTCAAATTCAGAGGACCACCGAATACCCTTCAACGAAGGCTCCCACCAGATCCACGCGGCGAGGGGCTCAAGGGCCAAGGCGAACAGGAGCGGCGACAAAGGACAACCCTCTCGAGACCAAACGGAGCAGAGACATGGCCATTAACAACAATTTGCGCGAGGGGGTCCTCGTAGAGTAACCTAACCCAACCAATAAAACCTGGTCCGAACCCAAACTTAGCCAACGCGGCCCATAAATATGTCCATTCCACAGTAACAAAGGCCATCGTGGTATCCAATGATGCCAAGATGGCCTGCTCATGCAACGTCGATGCTGTCGCGAGAACACCATGTAGGCGCCGGAGATTCAGGGCGGTGTTCCTATGCGGGATGAAACCGGATTGATCCGGGTGTATCAGCTCACCAATGATAGTGATCAATCTATTAGCCAGGACCTATGCCAGAATCTTAGGTTCGGCATTTAATAGGGAAATAGGACGATACGACGCCCACCTGTCTCTGGGCTTCCCCTCCTTGTGAATCACCACAATGGTCGCCAACCGCTGATCACGGGGGAGAGAGCCACACTCCAGAGACTCCAAAAACATGTCTCGCAATTTTATCAGGTTTCAGTTTATAGAGTTCAATAGGTAGGCCGTTAGGACCCATTGCTTTACAGGAACGCAAGGAGCGAGTCGCTAAAGCCACCTCATCTGCTTTTATTGCAGCGTCCATTTGTTCCCTATCATTATTAGAGTCGCAGCAAGGATATATCCCGTAACAAGAGATGTGAGTCCTCCTCTGGTCTCTCCGAGACAGTGGAGTACACCGTCCGGAAGTGATCCGCGAACTGCTGAACGATCTCTTTAGGGTCAGAAACCCGATCACCACCAGCCGTCTCAATCACAGGCACTACCCGACTGGCCCTATCCCTCTTATCCAACCACGCATTAATTTACCGGCCTTATCCCCCACATCATAAAGGCGTCCCTGCTGCTCTCTGCTCATGGCCTTAGCTGCGTCGGTGGCCAAAGCCCTGTAGTCAAGTTGTTTCAATCGCAACACATGTATCGCATCGTGGGTTACCCCCCTTTCCAGATCTAGCTCCAAATCCGCTATCGCCGCTTCAATCTTGACCACTTCCTCATCCTTCTGCTTCTTAACACTCGCTATCAATGACAGGGCCTGACCCCTAAGGACGGTCTTGAAAGCCTCCCAAAGTAAAGTAAAAGTAAAGTCCACATTTGTAAAGCACACAATCACCCGTAAGGGTCTCTAGGCGCTGGGGGCCGTCGGGAAGATTAAGCGAGCTATTGCCCAGAGTCACATGGTGCTGGGCTAACCTGCCGCTGGAGCCGGGGATCGAACCGTGGTCCCCAGATTCCAGCGTCAGTTGCCCTGGCCGCGGCGCCACACCTCTTCCTAAGAGATACGGCCTAGGAAACCGAGCCCTCGTTTTCCGAGAAATATTGGTCCAGGGATCTTACCAAGGCCGTCCAAGTTTGGGGGTTTCGGAGGTACCAGGGGTTGATCGGGGCCAGCCGGCCCTCAGTCTCAGAGCCCGGCTCCATCCGCAACCACAAAGGAGAGTGGTCGGAAATACCACGGGCCAGATGTTTAATCTCGGTGACGGAGAGGGCCTGCGCCGCCGGTACCAATACATAGTCAATTCTGGAAAGGCTACCATGCGCACCAAAATGGAAAGTATACTGCTGCTGTACCGCGTGCAACATTCTCCAACAATCAACCAAATCCAGGGTATCAAGGAACTCAGAAAGCCAGGTTTGTGCACTTCTCAGATCCCTGGGCGGGTGCCGATCCATCATACCAGAAACCACCGCATTAAAGTCACCACCCATGAGCAGTGATCCCTCAGGGAGAGCCAGGAGAACCTGCCCCAAGTCAGCAAAGGTAGTCGACTGCAAGCCAGGGGGAACGTACACAGAAACCAGGGAAATAGTCCGGCCCTCCCACCTACCCGTAAGAGCAACATAGCGCCCTCTATCGTCGAGGACAGTGGAGTCAATTTCAAGTGGGAGAGAAGTCTTGATCAGGATACCCACCCCTCTGGAGCCAGAGGAGAACCCGGCATGAGCAGCCAATCGGTACCCTCTCCTGTTCATAGCACGACAAGTGTTACCAATCAAGTGCATCTCCTGAAGGAGGACCACATCCGGGGAAAGACGCTTAAACAGTTGCAGCACAACACTACGTTTTATCTGATCCCCCAGACCATTTACATTCCAACTCATCAATTTCAGCCCTCTACCCCCCATCCCGAAAAAGAAAGAGGATCCAACCCCGGGAAGAATACAGCACCTCGTTCAAATTAGACATGGATACATTGCCTTGCAGAAAAACACACACACTCCCCAACAAAACCCCCCAACCCCCCCAGCAACATCCCATTACAACACCCCCACCCTGCACCCCTGCGTAATATTAGAAAACCACCCAAACTTGCAGTGTGCCTGTCGCCCCCCCATCTAACTAAGCTACAAGAAGAAACACGGAGGAGGAAAAAGACCCGCTACTGACCTCGCAACCCCCAAAATGTAGCTCAAGTCAATTGTCAGGATTATCGAACCACTGTTCGAGGCTAGCAAGTGACCCTAGGATACCATCTGCTGGCACCTATTCCTGTGCTGTCAGTCCTCCCTCCGCTCCACCAGACTGTTTCTCCGAAGGAGGCTGATTCGAGAGAGTATCAAGCCAGTCAGCCACCACCTCCGGACGATCGAAAAAATAAGTCCGCTCCGCATGTTCAATTCGTAACTTGGCCGGAAAAAGCATGGCATATTTGAGGCCCATGTCTCGCTATCTTCTTTTTTCACCAGGGCCGGACTGGGAACCGAAACCGGCCCTGGCAAAGTGCTCGGCCGGCCCCCCCCTTCCCCTGGGGGGTTGGGGGGTGCGACCGCACTCTTTGCTAGGGCCGGTTTTCGGCCGATTTTGTTACAGTGCCGTTTTATGCTGCAAAAAACGACCCTGTAACAAAACCGGCCCCCTGGGGTCCAAAACCGGCCCCCACCCTCGCGGCCGACCGGGGGATTGCCCGGTGCCTGCAACGGCCAGTCCGGGCCTGCTTTTCACACCCATGAAGCCAAGTCTTTGCCTCTGGACCAATTGGGTGAAGTCCGGGTAGAAGCTGACAGTGGTGTTTTCAAACTTCGTCGGGACACTCACCCGTGAGGCCTGCAGAATAGCGTCCCTGTCTCGAAAATTGAGGATCCTGGCTCAGTGGCGGATCGTCCATTGGGGCGTTGGGGCGTTGCCCCACTAACCACATGGCCACGTGCACACACTCAGGAAGATTAACTTCACTCACACTGCCTGGCGCGTCCTGACTCGATATCCGAGTCAGTCAGGAGGATGCGTTACTGAAGGGGGTGGGGCAGCACTGGAGGGTTGGGTTTGTTGTTGATGTGATGTCACTTCACTGAGTGACAGCAGCAAGGCAGGTGCCCATGTTCAGGTTTGGATTGGTCATTTTTCTGACCAGCCCAAACATGCTCACTAGTATCGCCTGCAGGGCCCTGCATTACTAGAGTGAGCTAGGGCGAGGGCTGCTACTGGCCAGTGGCCGCGGCCCACGCTCTCCTATGGGCGGAAATAGTCCATGCCCTAGCCAATCTTGGCGCTACTGGAGCAGCGTCTGGATTGGCTGAGACTGAGAGGGTATGCCACCAGCCACTTGCGAAGGCGCCAACGCTGCAGCGGACCCTGGCACAGGAACACACAGCAAATGCGGCGCGGACCCGGCGGTTAGGTAAGTTTTCACGTTTATTTTTTATTTTTTAAACTTTCTTTTTAACCCCCACTGACCCCCGTGACTCCCCCGCACGTATTGCGAGCCGCGACTGTGGATACATACATGAGTGCGACAGTGCGCATACTGCAATGCAGAGACTGAGTCACGGTGCACGGCGCGCCCTGGCCCGAGGCAGGTTGTTTTTAGCACGCAGATGGGGAAACGGTACCATTTTACCACGAGCCTTTCAGCGTTTCCCCATTCGTAGTTCACTCCAGCCATCGTTATAAATGTGGTAATTTGCCACTGCATTTCCACGATGTTATGCGGTATTAGAGCGTCTGATTATCCAGTGGGGCAAACCTATCAATGATGCGGCAGCTTCAGTGGCACCGGGATCTATTTTGGCGGCTATTGATGCTTTCGGGTACGTCCAGGCGGTGAGTTCTGAGTGTGGGCCCTTCTGTTCACGGTATCATTAGGCCCTCGGGGCCGGGCAGCCAATGGCGCGTTGGATTATTCTCAGGCTGGTGAGGCTGGTCAGGTCTTTAAAACTAAAAGTTATGTGTACGGGAAGGGTGCAGGCGGATCGAACATGGCACAGTTCCTGCGAGCTGAGGGTCTCAGTAGGATGCGGGACTACAGAGCTGCAGGTAAGCGCATCCTTACAGGGACTGCTACAGCCATGTTACAAAGCCTGAGTGTCATATGCAGGCCGGCGGGATGCACGAGTGGAGAAGGATGGAAGGGAAAACTTTAAACCAGTGTTACAAAGCCTGAGTCTCATGTGCAGGCCGGTGGATCCTGGGACGCACAAGTGTAGGCAGATGGAAGGGTACACTTCAAACCAGAGGGGAGAAAGGTGGCCCCTCGAGCCACTGGGTGATGGGAGCTCTATGCACCTAATGGTGGTGGGAGGGAGGTGTCACCCAAACACAACCAAGGCCACAGGAATGGAGTGGTGCCTGAGGGATGGTTGCCAATGCCATGCCCGTGTGTGGAAGGATGCCTACATTTAAGGTTGGTGTGGGTGTCTTTCTCAAGCCAATAGTTAGAGGGTGCTTTGGTAGCAGGGGATTGGAGAGGGTGGAAAGGTGCGTTAGTGCTAGAACTATGCCTTGCTGTATTATGTGCTATGTTATCATAGTTTGTATTTTATGTTCTGTCATACTGCAGTACACTATGCTTCTGAAGTATTCTAGTTTCAGCCATGTTAATCTTTGCTGTGTTCTGTTATAATTAGATGTGTATGTTAATCTCTGCAATGCTGTTGTGTATATGTTAGATTATGCTATGTTATGTTATGTCATGGTCATGTATCGTATGCCATTTTATGGTAATGCATACTACACTCTTGCACTTTATATTATCTATGATAATTATGTTTAATGTTTTGTTATGCAGTGCAGTGTAATTGTATGGTGTTCTATATCACATTCTCCTATGTTGTCATGGTTTGCTGATTGTTGTGTGTTATGTTATCCCTTACCTTAGTCTAAATTCAGCTTTATTTTGCTGCTGTTGCTGAATGTATGTCTTTATATCACAGACCACATACTGGGAATTATGTCACATCTGACCATTTCACTCCATGCTGTACAACCCAGTAGCCCCATATACTATACACACACACATGATATGGGGTTTGGAAAGACGTATATATGCATAGCTTCTGGTTTAAAAAACCATATTGTTAGAAATGTGAACTTCCGGCTGCATAATACACGCACAGACTTCTGTGAATTTCACTATTTAGTGGGTTTTTGCAGCCCTTGAGACTCACGCATAATGTTTACATGTCGTAATGCACTTTCCTAAGTTGCAGCTATTTATAGAAGGCTCATATATTGGGTGGGTGCATAGTCATACCCACAGGAGTTATGAAAAAGTTGAATTTCTTTTAGAATTAGTACATTACTCTGGGCCACATTCCATCCCACTGTGTTTTTTATAACTTTTGTTGCCGGATTGAATGCATTGTTGTAACAACGAGTGAACACATTTGCACTCGGAACTGGGCAATTTGTCAACAGTGCTAACGGATCATGATTGTTAATGTCAAATTAAGAGAAGGTCGTCCTAGATAAATGCCTTTGTTTTTTATTTAGTGTAAGGATGAGTGCTCCACAGGACTGTGCTGTTGTTTTTGAGCTGGGTGGTCAGTTGTCAATTTCCAGCCTTTGCAGGTACTTTCCCCACCGCATCTCTTGCCGAGTCTCTCAAGCAGTGATGCAATATTGTGCTGCAGAGTGGGTGACATGTTCGAGCTGCCTGTTTAAGTTGGTTTGGTCAAGGACACATACTGTTTGTTGAGCTTGCAGTGCTTTGCCTGCTGTCTGGCTCTGGTGCCTTGTCATCAGACCTCAGAGGGTTTGACATATTCCTGCTTTCTCAAATTTGCTTGAAAATGCACCATTTTCCCACTCTTTTTTCAAAAACCCGTAGGTGGTTCAGGCTCGCTCGCAACGCTCGCTCGCCTCAATGGAGTACAACAATTGTTTTACACCCTACCACTCTCAAATGTCACCAGCCGCCACTGTCCTGGCTATTATAGGCCGCGGCGGGGCTCCCAACTTCGGTTGACCACCCGGAACTCTGTGAGCACGTTCGATCGTAAAGAACTTACTCAGTCCCTTAGGCGCGAGATGTCGAACAATTAAGTCCTCAACAAAGAGGTCCGCTGCTGGATCCTCCTCTTTTTCTGGGACCCCTATGATACGGATATTGTTACGGCGAGCCCTCCCTTCATAATCCTCGAGACGACATATAATGAGATCACTGTTGGTCTTCAAGCGACGGACATCTGTTTGCAGATCAGTGACATCACCCGTCAGACTGGGTGTCTTAATGTCCAAGGATTTAACTTTCTCATTAGTTTTGCCCAGATCTGCATGGATCAGATTGACATCAATCGCCACAGTGTCAAGTTTATGTGCGAGAGCCTCAATTTGGTGTCCTAATGAGGACTTGATTCCATCAATCGCGGCCATGACATCTTGCAAAGTCGGCTCGATCGCTGAAGTACGCGGCTCCCTCGTGCCATCTCCACCGGGAGAACTCTTAGGCTGGGTATAGCGATCCATAATGTTGGATTGAATAGAGCCACCCCGCCGAGTGTTCTTAGGTTTCAGCCTGTCACCCTCCGATTTCCCCGCCATTAGGGGAGATGGGCCAGCGTGATTCGATGAAGCCAGACAGGAAAATGGCGACCTCCGGCCTCCTCGGTCAAAAACAGCCCCGGCCAGAGGGCACAAGTCGAAAGTTATCCAAATCCGGCCAAAACAATCAGAATCACATTCGTGGGTGACCATGCAGCTGTCCGTGGGCACAGGAGTAGGCTTGTTCCCAGTCACAGGGCACTTTGAAGTCAAAACCGAAAGTGAAACCAATCGGACCGGTCGTATCAATCACCTTAGGCCGATGTTGTTCAACTACAGCTCGGGTAGCATGTCAACTCCACAGCCGGGTATCACGGAGGCATAGGCCGCAGTCTTCAAGGCACCGTAACTCCGGCTCCCGGGGTCCGATTGAAATCAGAATGCAGATTTCGCCTCACTCGTGGTTCGTCTTCACGAGAACATCGATGAAGAACAGGATAGAAGAAAGGATAGATGTGGGAGGTTGCGTGGGTCTCGGGAGCCCTAAGCTCACGCGGCCATCTTAGTTGCGCGCGAAGCTCCTCCTCCAAATGGGCGGAATTTAAAGTCAGAAATCTTTCTGCAAAAATGTTTATGATATGGAACATTTTTCTGCACCTTAAATTCCTCCCACTTAAAACAATGACTGTATTTTTCAATTCTAAGTGTGGCACCGTGTCTACTAGTGACTGGGAGAAAGATTCCTGCTGTGTGTAAAGGAGACACTTTGAAATATGAGCAAATTAAACTGAAGAGTTAACTTAATGTTTATATGGATTTCATAAAACTCATCATTTAAATTTAATCCAATTTTCAAGTTTCACATTTACACAAATACCAGGTATCTTGCACCCAGTGTCCTATATACAAGGGTCCATATTAATAACATAAAAACAAATTGAAGAAACATGCTTCATAAACTATTAAGACGTAATTGGTTTAATTGATAGTGGAGAAAAATATGTTTCATGGAAATAGATTCTTCACTTTAAATTTCTCCCATTTAAAAAAGAGGACTGTATTTTTTAGTTATAAATATAGCAAAGTGTCTATCTACTGGCTACTGGGAGCAAGAATTCTTCTGTTTGTAAATGCAATACTTTAAAATGGGAGAAAATTGAAATGAAGAGTTAACCAATCATTAAGGTGACTTTTCATTTTAGTTTTCTACCACTTAAAAGCATTCTCACACTCCAATATTGATTTGACAAGTACTTATTTAAGTGTTAAATACCTCAGTGCTTCAGTTCTTCACCTCTGTGCTCTGGGTCTTAGATGTTACTTCAGCACTGCTCATTATAAGGCCCTGCTATCTCAAACCTGAAGATAATAATGTAAAATATACACAGCTTTCTCTTAACTTAAAAGAAAAATGTGACCCTGCGCTTTAAAAAAAAGTGAACTTAAGACTGTGAGCTACTCTGAAGGTGTCAATGAGCTACTGGTAGCTCGCGGTCATTTGGTTGTAGACACCTGGTCTAAATGTATTTTTAATAACAGTAGACCCTCAGGAGGAGGGCTTGTGCGAGAAATTGAGTCACAGTTCATCAATCAAACAGCAGTTCGTTTAAACACAAATGCATCTGCATATTTTCAAAAATCCAGAAAGTTTACACTCCCTTCAGATTTGGATAACTTTACTCTTGAGAGTGATAATCTACTCTTTTTCTGATTTCATAAGAATCATAACAGGAGAGAATCTAACTTTTTGAAGAAAGTATTATGGAAATTAATAGGGATCATAGATAAGAGAAAGAGAACTAATGGGGAAAACATCATTTTAAATCTAGAACACATAAACATTGGAGCACTCTTGCACGAATATGTGTTCTTACAACAAATTCCGTTGCAACGCATGCCTTTACCACGCATGCGTTACAACGGAATACTTTTTCTTCGCATAGGCTTTTCCTCTAATACTTCGTGGTGACGTTGTACGTCGTTAAGAGGAAACGGACGTTTCTTTCCGTTTCCTCTTAAAGGACGCCGTTTCCCTGCACAACTCTACGTTTTTTGAGGTGAGTTTCTTTTTTTGGGGGGGAGACCCTCCAAGCCCCCCTTTTTTTTGTTACCCTTTACCACACATGCCTTTACTACGTACCTCGTAGTAATGGTATGCATGGTAAAGGCTTTTGTGGTAACCACGCATGCGTTGTAATGCATGCGTGGTTAATGTTTCCGTGGAAACGGCCGCGTTGTAGTGGCTGTTTCCCCTCTTGCACCTATAAAAAGACAAGTTAGTATTGTGGCTCCCTGATATGTTTCATTCAACCCATCAGTAGCATGTAGTCCTTGATTCTTCTTCTTCAATTCAATAGTCCAGAACTCATAGAAAGGGAAAGTGGTTTCTTTACTCAGTCTTACGCCATCAACATAGAATACAGTTGGTTTAATCACATAAGTTACAGATAAATCAGCCACCACGTATTTCGTCCAACCTCAAACTTTTTCAAGGCAATATAGAGGAACCTATTCCAGACGTATAATAATAAATCCAAGAGTATCTATCCATGTTCAAGCAGTAAATTCAAACTATTGAGAAACTGACCCAGAAAGACATGTTGTCAACTACATAGCTTCCAAAATCACTTTCTGTGAGTTCTTAACTATTCATTTGAAGAGGAATAAACAAGGACTGCATGCTATTGATGAATTTGACCAAGAAACCTCACGTTGTTGTATGAGATGAATACTGAACATGCAGTACACTGATTGACACCCCGTAGTCCGATATTGAACTTTGACAATATGAAATCATTGCTTTTTTTATACAGCTTGTGAATCATTGTTGAATTTATGTTACTATAGGACATTAGGTCTTGTCCAATCGAACTGTGCTACGGCCTTGCCTGTACTATTTTTCTATTTGTCTCAACTTTGTAAATAACTCCTGGGGATATGAGTTGTTCCTTAGTTTAACTATTTAAAAGGTGTGATTTTAACATTTTTGTATAAACAATGAATGACAATCTACTTCTTTCTATTCACGTGTCCCTCTGAGTAACCCTGTCCTGAATATATATCTTTTCCTTGTACATAGCTCATCCTCTACTAATCCTCACCCAGAGGTCAGAAATATTTCTTCATATCTAACATCATTCGCCCAAGTTTATGCATGCCAGTAATTATTACAATCCTTCCATCTTCCATCGAGTACAAAGCTAAGATGGTGCAAATTAGTTTTCTCCATCTCACCAGAAGGTCATTATTCAGTTAACAATCAGATCGTTACGCCGATTTCCTTTTTTTTAATGAATTATGCCCATTTACAGCACAAATAAACTTTATTGACCTAGGCCTTCCCTCTCCATGGGAACAAATACACCATACTAATTGTAACACTAACAATGTTATCTACATGATCACATGTCCCTGTGATCAACGATATATTGGAATGACCCCCAGGAAGGTGAAAATTGGTCACCACGAGAGAAGCGTAGATGTGGTGCAATCACAGCCACATTCTGTTTTTAAATTGAATGGGCAGCAAAAATCCTCATGTCACAACTGTATGAGCATGCACAGGGTGATGTTAGAATCTCGCTCTGGAATTCTAAAGGACACAAAGACCAGTCACCAAATTTGAAACGGGCAAACGCTTATACAGTCATTAATATGGTCTGTTTCTTTATTACAGGTTGGACCTACTTAAAAAGAACAAAAAAACAACAAAGTAAAGGGCAAGTATACACTTGTCCCCTGGTGCAGGCAGGTACCTGCATCTAAGTTGTATAATTTTTGAAAGTTTCTTGAACTCACATACCAGGGAGGTGAGATTGATCACCCTGATGAAAGCACCAGACCCCTTGGGGCCATAGAATAGGGCTGAAACATGTTGGTTTAGGGTCTCAGACCATCATATTCTCAATACCCAACATATCTCTTTTAACTTTTAATATCCCGTACAACTCCATCAATAAAGGGATACCTTGGAGTAGGTTGGAGGAGTTTTACTCTTTATGCCCCAGGCCTACTTCTTTTAAATGCTCCCTGAAATACGGTCCAGCCCACCCTGACCTTTAGGAGTCAGGGTGAACCCAATGATGAATCATGACACTATTAGAGTGTGTGAGGGTTATATAAAGAGAAGGTATCCTTTCCTTCCCCGCTATTAATTAGGTGGTGCACCACCTGAAGACACTATTGCCCCGCATTTCAGATATATACACGGTGAGATACTCTTTAGTTTATATGCAAATAGTTTTTCTCCATCTCACCGGAAGGTCAGTTAACAACCAGATTGTTACACAGATCTCCTGTTTTTTTGTAGTTTTCACTTCTTCCAATAAGGTGAGGACCAGGAGTCATCCACATTTCTATACCCAATCTAGACTTTGTATCCTCCTTACATGTCTCTTCTGCTTCCCCAAGCGGCACTCACCAACATAAGATTTACAACGACCCAACCTTCACCGAAGCACTGCCGAACTAGTCTGGATCGCAGCCGCGATCAGCCTTCTTACTGAGACAAACCTCAAGGCGACTCTGAAGAAGCTCCCTGAAGGCCAGATGTAGGTGGCCCAATACTGGTCGGTAACGGCCGAAATTACCGAATTTCGGCCGTTACCGACCGGTATTGGGCATTTGGGATGTAGGTGGCCTATATTGCAAATTCGGTAATTTACCGATTCGGTATTTTAAGGAATCTGTAAATCACTGATTCCTTAAAACACCGAATCAGTAAATTACCGAATTTGCAATGTAGGGAGCACTCAAATGAGTGCTTTTCCCATTTTAGGATTCGTTATTTACCACCAACTATAAGTTGGTGGTAAATAAGGAATACCTTTGAAAATGCAAATCTGTGCATTTTCAACAGTGTCATGTGGCAGACATACATGCCATGCCTGAATTATTTTGTCCACCATAAGCGTGGAAGGGTATACTCAGACATGAGTCCCTTGTTCACTGCTCCATCAGGATTCAAGCAAGCCGGGCCGACGAGGCTGAAATGCCAGAAACCGGTCCCCGGTAGCTTGTCTCCTTTCTGGTGAAGAATTGGCTTGGTAGTTTGGTCTGCCCTGTTCCCATGATGCACTGGGCCTGCATGTAGCCAGGTTCTGAGCTGGGATGGGGCAGTGAGCTAAATAACGGTGATGGATCAAGCCCTGATCTTTGGACTGGGTAAGAGTGGTCTGCTTAATTCAGACACTCTGTTCATCACCACCACCTTTTCTGAATCATTTTGTCCACCATAAGCATGGAAGGGTATACTCAGACATGAGTCCCTTGCTCACTGCTCCATCAGGATTCAAGCAAGCCGGGCCGACGAGGCTGAAATGCCAGAAACTGGTCCCCGGTAGCTTGTCTCCTTTCTGGTGAAGAATTGGCTTGGTAGTTTGGTCTGCCCTGTTCCCATGATGCACTGGGCCAGGGACAGACTAATTTGCATATAGCCAGGTTCTGAGCTGGGATGGGGCAGTGAGCTAAATAACGGTGATGGATCAAGCCCTGATCTTTGGACTGGGTAAGAGTGGTCTGCTTAATTCAGACACTCTGTTCATCACCACCCCCTTTTCTGAATCATTTTGTCCACCATAAGCGTGGAAGGGTATACTCAGACATGAGTCCCTTGTTCACTGCTCCATCAGGATTCAAGCAAGCCGGGCCGATGAGGCTGAAATGCCAGAAACCGGTCCCCGGTAGCTTGTCTCCTTTCTGGTGAAGAATTGGCTTGGTAGTTTGGTCTGCCCTGTTCCCATGATGCACTAGGCCAGGGACAGACTAATTTGCATATAGCCAGGTTCTGAGCTGGGATGGGGCAGTGAGCTAAATAACGGTGATGGATCAAGCCCTGATCTTTGGACTGGGTAAGAGTGGTCTGCTTAATTCAGACACTCTGTTCATCACCACCCCCTTTTCTGAAGCTTTTCTCTAATGGACACATTTGTCTCCACCTATCCCCACACATTATATTTGGCACCTTCAATGCACTGGTGAAGGTTCTTTCCGCTCTGGACGGTTCCTCCATGATTAAAGGAACTATACTTTATCTACATGATCACATGTCCCTGTGATCAACGATATAATGGAATGACCACTAGGAAGGTGAAACTACGTATAAGTGAACTCGATCCGGGTACAAGAACATTTAGTCTGGTTCTTCTTTTCATGGCTCTTTTAACACACAATTAACCCTTTCTCCTCTCTTTTTACAGAAATACTTTGGCACACTCCTGATTGATATATAACAAGACCAGTGTTATATTCGGCATGCTTCTACATACAGGGGGTTCCCACCGACTGGTGGCATGATCTTGATCCTAATATATATATATATATATATATTCACTGAAAAAACCATAGGTTTCACACCAGTTATAGTTAGGAATTAGCATTTTAAAAACCTATTAAATTCACTGAAAAAACCATAGGTTTCACACCAGTTATAGTTAGCTGGAAGTTTTACTCGCATAAAACCATTGAAATTCCCACGTTATAGTTAGTTGGACTCACTATAACTTGCGCCTGCAATGCACTGCTGATGACGTCACATATTACATCACTCATGACATGGTCAGTGACATCACTCATGACATCACTGATGACACCATCCTTGTGACAGAGTAACAGACCTCCTTACAGTAGAGGTGACGCAGTAAAATCTATGAGATATCACTACGTCACTTTTATGACGCTGTTGCGTCCAAATCTTGCGCCTGTTTCACAGCAGGCGTAAGACTGGTGCAGGCCCTTTCACATGGGGCCTGGCCCCATGTGAAAGGATGCATTGCTGGAGTTGCATCATTTTTGTGACACACTCCAGCAATGCATCACTTTTGCGCTTACAGATACGTCTGAAATACTGACGTATCTAAAAGTACTTGCGACATAATACGTCATATATTTAATATGACGCATGAGTAGAAGAATGAAGGCCTCATTTATGAGGCGATGCGTCACTTTTACGCCACTGGTGCGTCACTTTTTGTGACGCACCAGTGCTGTTAAAAATGCACCTTATTCAGTCATATTTACAAAGTGACACATCTAGGTACATGCATCACTTTGTAAACCCCTGTGCCACATTCTACCTACGTCAGGTGTAATGTATGCAAAAGGGACATATTGACGCAAGAAATTGTCGTAGAGGTGACGCAGTAAAATCTATGAGATATCACTACGTCACTTTTATGACGCTGTTGCGTCCAAATATTGCGCCTGTTTCATAGCAGGCGTAAGACTGGTGCAGGCCCTTTCACATGGGGCCTGGCCCCATGTGAAAGGATGCATTGCTGGAGTTGCATCATTTTTGTGACACACTCCAACAATGCATCACTTTTGCGCTTACAGATACGTCTGAAATACTGCCATATCTAAAAGTACTTGCGACATAATACGTCATATATTTAATATGACGCATGAGTATAAAACTGAAGGCCTCATTTATGAGGCCATGCGTCACTTTTACGCCACCGGTGCGTCACTTTTTGTGACGCACCAGTGCTGTTAAAAATGCACCTTATTCAGTCATATTTACAAAGTGACACATCTAGGTAGATGCATCACTTTGCAAACCCCTGCGCCACATTATACCTACGTCAGGTGTAATGAATGCAAAAGGGACGTATTGACGCAAGAAAGGGTCATAGAGGTGACGCAGTAAAATTTATGAGATATCACTATGTCACTTTTATGATGCTGTTGCGTCCAAATCTTGGGCCTGTTTCACAGCAGGCGTAAGACTGATGCAGGCCCTTTCACATGGGGCCTGGCCCCATGTGAAAGGATGCATTCCTGGAGTTGCATCATTTTTGTGACAGACTCCAGCAATGCATCACTTTTGCGCTTACAGATACGTCTGAAATACTGACGTATCTAAAAGTACTTGCGACATAATACGTCATATATTTAATATGACGCATGAGTAGAAGAATGAAGGCCTCATTTATGAGGCCATGCGTCACTTTTACGCCACCGGTGCGTCACTTTTTGTGACGCACCAGGCTGTTAAAAATGCACCTTATTGAGTCATATTTACAAAGTGACGCATCTAGGTAGATGCGTCACTTTGTAAACCCCTGCGCCACATTATACCTACGTCAGGTGTAATGTATGCAAAAGGGGTGTATTGATGCAAGAAAGGGTCGTAGAGGTGTCGCAGTGAATGAACTGGGTTTCCCCCATGCTACGCTCCCCGGTACGCTCCCCGGTGCGCGTACCGGGCGCTCCCCCCGCGCAAATTGATAAAAAAATTTAAAAAAATGTTTGCCCCGCGGAGCCTTTTATGGCCCCCACATCAAACCTAGGGGGTCAGGGGTGTCTACCCTGCCCCCTTTTGGTCATTTCCCCCTTTGTTTTTTGCCACCTCTTGTGTCTCGATCCTACCGAGACACAAGATGGCGGCCACTCCGGACTGTTTGGAATGTTTACAGACACCCGAGAGCCAATCAGCTTTCCGTGCGCAAGTCGTGTGGCGCGCCCGGAGCGCTCCCCGGTGCGCGTACCGGGGCACGGCTATAGATATATACATTTTTTTTAACCCAAATTACTCAAAATCCTCTGGAGCACATATCTTGAGACATAGCAAAGTCCCTACAATTTTGCCAAGTTTGGTGAAAATCCATTCAGCCGTTCGAGCTAAAAGTGAGTTCGACCGCCCTATGGAAATTAACATGGGGAAAACACGTTTTGGGACCCCCCTTTTATCTCGGCTCCCGATTGACGAATCCCCCCCAATCTTTCAGGGAAGGAGCGGAGAGCCGCGAGGCAAGGTTGAGGTAAAATTCAGGCAGATTCCTCAACCAACGCCAAAGTTATTCCCAATAGAATGTTGCGATTTTCCTATGGAAATCAATCCTAACTATAACTACCTACTGGCGACCGCCAGTAGGTTATATATATATATATATATATATATATATATATATATATATATATATATATATATATCTGCAAATACCTCGCAGCAGCGCTCCTTACAAAGAGACTCGAGGCAAGGACCAACTTTTTCTCAGCATTCTTTTATTCAGCCATTAGGTAGTATGAATTTATATGATTTAGATGATTAATCAACTGTGTCCCATTAAAATGATTGGGTGATTCCGGTCCCGCATTGTCCTGAGGAGGCCAAATTTGGAGGCCAAAACGTGTTCGCTTTTCATCATCAGGGACCAACAATGTTCATCTTAAAGAAAAGAAAACAACCCATCAGGGATTAGACCATGTACCTAATGATGGACTCAATTAATTTGTCTATAATGTATTAGAGTTGGATCCTTCAGACGGTTTCTTTATTTGCCTAAAGAGGGGTGCATCATCTGTCATTTGCGGACACCCTATTTACCTAATTGCTGCAAATATTTGAGTTATAATAACTATGGGCCATATGTATGAACACATTTTCCCATAGACACAGAATTGGTAAAACCCTTTGATACATCTGGCCCTATGCTTTGTGATTCTGCATGCTCTAAGTGTGGATAAATATTAACTGACTAATTAAAAGATTTGAATACCAATGTTTTTATCAGGTCAATGTTTCCTTTCCATTTGCACAGCAATATTTTCATTTTTTCTAATTACGAGATTTGACATGATTGTTAAAAAATGATTAGATTACACTAGGCAAGTACCTCTGCCTGAGGCCAAAATTGTAATTAGTTGGCTTCTCTAGATACTTCATTTGTTATCTATCCTACTTCAGCCACCTTTTCTTTCGACACATGAATGTATGTGACACATGCTTAGGAACCAAGAGATTCCCATGGTGTATTTTGTGCATCCAGCCATTCTTAAACATGCCTTTAAAATTAGTGAGTGATGATGTAAATCTGAACATGCACTAATATTTCTCGAGTGAACGGCTCAATCTCAGTGTGTAAATTTAGATATAAAGTGTAGATTAATGGGTGATGGTGCAAATCTGTACATGCACTAATGATTTCGGCATGATAGGGTAGATTCCAACATGCACTAATGATTACTGATTGATGGTGTGAATCTGAATGTTCTCTAATGATAACAGTGTAATGAGGGCCAAACTGAAAGGGAACTACGGCTTATTTAGGGGTGATGTAAATACGAAAATGCATTTAGGATTAGTTGACCATGGTACGCATCTTAACATACACTAAGGGTTGGGTTTCTGACTAATGGTGCAAAGCACCCTGAGCTTCAGAAGGTGAAGCTATCTCTCATTTGTCTGTTCTTCTGTTGATGCATTCACTGATCCATCCACACATCCATTAATGGATATCTGCATTCAGCAATGCATGCACTCACTCCTTCATTGATCCACACACTCAGCTTTCATCCATCCATTCACTCACTCATTCATCCAACATTCATGACCACTGAGCATTAACAATTAATGATCACTAATACCTGGAGCCTAAATCATTATTACTACTTGAGCCATTTATGTTTATTACTGCATGTGGACATTTGTTTTCATTACTGCCTGTGGCAAGTGAGGCTTGTTACTGACTGTGTCCAATATTGAGGCACGTTATTGCCCCAGTACATTGCAACCCTTTACTTTCTGTGACCAGGGAAATTCAGATTGCCTGGGGTGATTGAGGCTCAATACTACATGAGGAAATTGAGGCTCATTTTTCCTGGAGTCATCGAGGCGTATTATTGTCTAGGGTCTGAGAAGTGATAATAGGCATACAAGTATGAGTGTGGGTCCCTGTATTGTTCTGTCTGCAAATGAGTTTGAATGTATGATCTATGGAAGTGAGTTAATAGATATTGCCTGCCTGTGTACAATGCAAAATAAGAAGCAAACCTATTAGCTTTGACAAGGCTGTGTTTCTTCCTTCTCACTTTCAGATTAACCATAGGGTTCCTGAGGTGTACAAACTCTTGTTTTAGTTAGGAAGTCTCTCCATGAGTTTCCTGGAACAAGGTTCTTCATATTTAGTATAGTTGTTATCTATTTTCATCTCTTTCCTTGGCTGGTAATCTGTTTTGTCTATATTTTCATTTTTTAATAGTGGCAAGATTACTTGTTTTCAATCTACATCATCTATGTCGAGTAGATTGATCTTGTCAGGTTCTGCAAGCTCCTCAGGGTCAGGAAGATGCTATAAGGGTTTCACTTTCAGATCGTTCTGAACTCTGACTGTAATACACAGAGTTCCGGTCAGATCAGACAGGGGACAAAGGACGGGAGGGGACAGCAGGGACAAAGTTATGTTATAACAATTTATTATGCGCACAGCGACCCCAGCGAAGGAGCATCCCGGCGCAGCGACAACGGAGCAACATAACATAACAGGGAGACAATGCCACAGAAAAAGAGGCTAAAACAGGAAGGTCTTGATGGCTCTACGGAAAGACAACAGGTCCTCAAGCAGCCGGATTTCAACTGGAAGGGTGTTCCAGATTAACGCCGCTTTCACCCTGAAAGAACGACCCCCCATCCTGCTGAGCCTAAATCTAGGGACAACAGCAAGGGCCTGACCTTGAGATCGGAGGTTGCGGGTGGGGACGTAGAAGGAAATAGAGTGGGCCAGAATCTCAGGGCCTTAGCCTCTTAGGATTTTGAAGGTCAAACACAAGACCTTGAAAAGAATGCGCTTCCTGACCGGGAGCCAGTGCAGGGAGCGAAGGACGTTAGTCACCGGGCAAAACCTAGGTAAGCCAACAATGGCTCTCGCCGCGGCGTTTTGCACCCGCTGCAGGCGGGTTAACTCAGCCTGGTTAGCCCCAGCCAACAAAGAGCTTGCATAGTCCAGACGGGAGATGATGGTTGCCTGGACTACAAGCTGTCTGGTGGGGGCATCGAAGAACCTAAGCACTGGCCTTAAGCCTCTTAAGAGTCCAAAGCAACAGGCTGCAGTTTTTTTGGTGTGCCCTATGAATGTGAGACCGGTGTCTAACCAGACCCCTAGGTTCTTCACCTCCGACACCGGGGTCGGAGTGGGGCCCAACTCCGGAGGCCACCACTGATCGCCCCAGAGCTCCACTCCCTTCCCGACAACCATGACCTCTGTTTTTGTGGCATTAAGCTGGAGACAGTTGCCTTTCAGCCAGCTGGCCACCGCCTTCAGTCCAGACTGGAACCTGGGGGCGTCCTGTTCCGCGTCCCCGCTGAGAGTAACCGCCAGCTGTGTGTCGTCGGCATATGAGACCAAAGTTAGGCCCCACTGCCTTGCGACAACAGCCAGCGGTCTCACGTAAAGGTTAAACAACGTGGGACTTAGCGAGGATCCCTGCGGAACCCCCATGGCCAGAGGCTGGAACCTGGACTTGAAGGGAGGGATGGCAACACAGAAGGAGCGGTTGTCTAGGAAGGAGCGGAACCATTGCAGCGCCTGGCCACCGATGCCGATCTCCTCGAGCCGCTGGAGGAGGATGCTGTGCGATACAGTATCGAAGGCGGCGCTGAGATCTAACAAAATCAGCGCCGCCGTCTGACCAGCATCCAGCCTCGCACAGAGATGTTCCACCATCACAAGAAGGGCAGTCTCCGTGCTGTGGCCAGCACGGAAGCCATTCTGTGTGGGATCGAGGGCATTGGACCGGGCAAGATGTTCAGACAGGGCCAGATTGACATGGGCCTCTGTCAACTTAGCTGGCCAGGGTAGCAGCGAGATGGGACGGTAGCTTTCCGGCTTAGACGGGTCAAGAGAAGGTTTTTTAATAATCGGAGACACCACCGCCTGCTTCCAACTAGTGGGGACTACCCCCGTCTCTAGGGAAAGATTGACCAGGGAGCGTATAGCCATGCGTCCCAAAAAAGTCTGGTCTCGAAAGAGGGCAGGCCTCACTGGATCAGATGGGGACCCAGATTTAACTTGCATGGCAAGTTTGTCAAACCCTTCCAAGGTGAGGGGGGGAAATGAAAGCAGAGTGGTCTGAAGAAGTGTCTCCTTAGGGCTACCCAGCACATTACCAGTACTAGGGAATGTCCGATATATAGCCTGGACTTTTCCCAAAAAATAGGAAGCGAGGGATTCACAGTGTGTGACAGAGCTCTCAGCCGTAACGGTAGACCGCTTAGACATAAGATCTTTAACCGCCCTAAAGATGGCCTTCGACGGGTTAGTGCTGTTCCGGAATTCCTCTGCATAAAAAGCCGCTCGGGCACGACAGATGGCCCGGTGGTAGAGCTTGACGGACACGGCATATGCAGCTTTTAGCTCAGCCCCATATGTCTTCCGCCAGGCCCTCTCCGCCCGTCTACAGGCTCCCTTCAGGGCGCGCAAAGCGTCATTATACCAGGGGCTCGACACACGAGGATTGATCTTCGTCGTTACAACTGGTATCAAGGCGTCCAGAGCCCTAGTGAGCCAAGAGCAGAAGAGATCATACCCTTCTTCTACGTTGTTCAATGGGCCCAAAGGTGCCACTGACAAAAGATGGTGAAAGTCTTCCAGCCTAAGTTTACTCCAGGGTCTCCTGGGTACCCGTTTGGCAGAAGCAGCAGAGGTAGTGGCTGTCATAGGACAACAAATGGACACCAAAGAATGGTCAGACCACTCTACAGGAGCAATCGACGTGACTTTAGCCTCTGTCAGATTAGTAAAAAAAGGGTCAAGAATATGTCCCCCGGAATGAGTAGGCTGGGAGACCAGCTGAGATAGTTGAAAGGCCTCTAAGTCCATAAGAATACTACGTGCTGTCAGACAAGATGGTGTGTCGAAATGCAGATTTAGATCGCCCAGAATGGAAAAATTGGCGCAGTCAGTGACCAAGGTGGCAACAGTGTCCGGGAAAGCATTCCTGAACGCCACGTCACTGCCCGGCGGACGATACACCACCATCCCAGAGAGTGTAAATTCTGGGCTAACAGAGACTTTAAAGGAGGCACTTTCACAACCCGCAGTCTTAAGGATGGTCCATACACAGGAAAAGCTAGATCTCACTATCAGGGCTATACCCCCCCCTCTAGAAGGCCTATTCGCAATGTACATCGAATAGCCAGGAGGGCATACAAGATTGGGGATGGCAGTATCGGCTTCCTGAAGCCATGTTTCGGTTAGAGCAAAAATATCCGGGGCTTCATTCTCAATCAGATCGTACACGTTCTGCTGATGTTTCAGGAGCGACCTGACATTAAGATGCATAATCCGCAGTGATGAAGGCAAGCCTCTACTACGCAGGGCGGCGGTAGAACTACGCCGGAAGAGAGGCAGCGGGGGGCCGAGCCCCAAACAAAGGCTCTGTAAAACATAAGCAGACACCATTAACACACTCCACACATCGCATGTGCTACTCTCATAATGGTCTCACTAAACAGTAATCACCTTAAACCTCAGAACCTTTGCTCCAAAGAAATAGCAATGAAAAACCATAAGTCCTCCTATCCAGGAGAATATCAGCCAGGCCTCTTAAAAGGTATGCAGAAACCCAGCCAAAAAGGAAAGCTGCTAAGGTCTTGTTTCACTTCCCCACTCCAAGGAAGTATCATGAAACAAAAGCAAGCATAGTACACATAGCGCCTACGCTCCAATCTCAGAGCGACTAAGCCCTATTAACAACCCTGCCCAGCGCTCCTCCTCTCGGGGGATCAACACGCTGTCCTGAGCCTCTTTACAGTTATTCCCCAAAACAAATGTACGATAGCGCTCCTCCTCACGGGGGATCAAAACGCTTCTTAATACAGCGCCTTTGTGATATCCGGCGCTTTTTAAACTAGGTCAAAGTGCTCCTCCGTCCGGAGAAGAAAACAGGCTGATACCAACTCAGCCCCAACCCGAGTAATTTCGAGGGCGGTCCCGTTCGTTCACGGGCTGACCCTCGCTTCGTCTGAAATGTCTCGCAGTGAAAGAGAGACAGAGCCACGACTTGACTCTTCTCTCCCTACCTGGCCTTGACGTGTGTGGCGGTAACAGGTTTACCACAGGGTGGGGGTCCTCTCCCTGCCTCGATACCGCTTCTCCGTCACTTGAGTCTTCGCGTTCAGCTTCCACCAACGCGGCTGGAACACAGTATTGCGCACGCGCGGAAGTGCGCATTGCTTCGGTTTAACCGCGCCTCACCCGCTAAGCATCCTGGGATCGGTAGTTCTTTTTCTTCGGCAGCCGCAACCAGCTAGATCCTAACAGATCTTCCCTATAGTTTTAAACGTCTCTCTGAAGTCTTCTGAACAAGCCAACTTGCCTTTCCTTTCAACCATGCCTCGTCTCTGGAAGTTAAATGGAATATCCTCATGAAATAGTCCTGGCCCTTTGATATACCGCCATATAAAAATTGTTGCGCATAGATTTTCATTTTTGATTTGTGTTTTTGTATCATTAGAGAAGTAATTTAGCTTGGGCAGACATTGCTAACCAGGGCCCAATGGATGTGTTGCTGTGATAATGTAATATTTCAGGATCCATGAGACCTATTTGCTGCATTTTGTTGTCAAAACATAGGTTTTGCCGGTCAAGTAGTCTTATAGAGACCGAAAATAACTCCTCAGAGCAACCCTACTTATAATTAAGAGTTTTAGCCATCAAAATGGTAATTTATTTTAAGATTGTTTTTGTTTCAGGTTTTTCGTTGACTAAAATTCATAAATATGAGCAAAGCAGGTGGTAGCAGAGGATCTTTAGCGTTGCTAATTACAAAATCTGAGGACTCCTTCAACAAAGAAAAATGTGTCATATGCCAAACTAATCCGAAAGAAAATCCAACATCAACTGCAGCTGGACAGAAGAGATTTCAAGATGCTACAGAAATACGGCAAGACGACGTTCACAAAAGATTGAAACTGATTGGTGAAGAGGATCAAATATTTTATCTTTGTAACAACAATTGCTACACGTCATATACTAATTAAAAAAAGCCTAGAAGAAAATTCAGCAAAAAATAGCAGAAACCAGTGCACCACAACAAGAATCTGAGTCTTCTGAGAAAGTGATGACAACCAAACCCAATGCCCATCGACTTATAAGATCGATGGCTACCCCTTGTCCACCTCCAACAACTGATCAGAAATCAGAGGATCTTCAATGTGTTATCTGTGGTTGAGCCAGAAAAAGGGCCAAAGGGAATGAAGAAAGAACAAAGTACAGAGTATATGAGACTCCAAGGGCAAACATGTTTTTATCTGCGCTAGTTTCTTCCGAGATCAAGTTTTCAGCCGAGTAGCGGATCTTAACAGCGAGGTGAATGTATTTACAGCAGATTTTTATGCCCACCGAAACTGCATGCGTGCATACATCTAAGAATCTGAATGTACAAGGAGCTCCCATTAGCAACATAACTGCCCGCCTTTCGTTAAGTTTGCTCTCTTTGAAAAAGCAAATTAAGTGTGCCACTCTTGAGTGCTTGCTACGGGTTCACACTCAGTGAGATCAGAGAAATGATGGTCAACATTGATGAAACTGTAGTGATCCACAGTAATGAAATTTAGATTTTTCTGTAGAGAATGTACAATGACAGAATTCGCTTTAGTCAGTCTAACAAAAAGAATGAGCCACTTATGGTGTTCTCAGCTGATTTGACTCCTGAAGTTCTTGCTGCCAAAATAAGATCACAAGATGCAGTAAAATCAGCAAGAACTATTTTAAGAGATGTCCTTAAAGATTTAGATTTTGGACTTAATGACAAATTGTGTGATGCCCCAGAGCTCTGCAAATTATAAGAGTCAACAAGAATGCCTGATATTGTCTTACATTTTTTTTTACATCATTGTTTAATATAAGCAAACCAAAACTGTTACAAACTAAAGTTCTTGACTTCAGAACAGAAGCTGACAAACATTGATGATGGCTTTGAAGATATAAGCAAAGATGTGGAAGACAATCCCATGAACCAACAGGCTTATGCTATACAAATGTACTGTCTTTTCCAAATCATATTTTTTTAATTACATCATGGCAAAAAGAAAACTCTGCAACGCATGATGACTGCCCACACAATCTATGGCAAGTGCAAAAGTAGATAGCTAATCACTTCAATGAATAAGACTGGTGTATCAACAAGTTATATTGATATAGTACAGAGTAGGAACTTGTTAGCAGCTCATGCTATAAAATCTTGTGAATCCGACAGCACACCGCTTCCAAGTCACTTTACCAGGAAAGGATTTACAATTTCTGCTCTTCATAATTTTGATTTTGAAGACAGCTCTTCTTTGTCTGGAACATCCAGCACACATTATAATGCCATGGAGCTTTCTCAGTACTCAATGAAGTAGCTGATGGAAAACAAGATGTGTCAGCTGTAGGCATAAACAAACAAAGGTGCAAACTTATAACCCAACTACCGTGCCTTCATGTGCGAAATTGCCACAAACCATCAACACGTCCCAGTCTATCAGAAAGTTTCAAAGTGGCTGAGGACATGGATCTTCTACTACCTGATGCTGCAGTCAACAAAGCTATTTTAACTGAATTTATCATATTGCTTATTCGGAGTGGACTAAAGTAGGAAGAAAAGCCAGTTCCTCCGTGAGTTGGAATTCATGCCCTGACCTCCTAGAATACCATCCCACTGAAGAAGGTTACGTTTTTACCAGTAATAGCATCTCCAGTCACAAACTATGCAACAGTATACAAAGCTGTAAAAAACTTCCAAAATGTGCGTGCTCAGCTTGAAGACCAGCCTATCCTACCAATTTTCTGCAATGAACGTGTTTTCCGTATTGTAGATGACATTCCAGTCCAGTAGAATTTGATGAACTTCATCCAACAATGAGCATTTTCCACAAGACAAAAGTTCTGTCGCAGTGTGCAGGAAGTTATTTCAGTGGATGTGGCATAGATAATGCACTTATTGAGGCTGAAATCTTTGGAAGCAAAACTGTCTAGTCAGTATTTAGCAGAAGTCGTTTTGTTTGTTCATTACAAGGTAAGCTTATCATATCTGAGGCTATAGAAACATTGCATTGGAATGCTGTCTGGAACAAGAATTACAAATTAGGTTTTGCGTATCTTATCTGAGAAGTAAACAAGGCACAGGGTGCCCCCTTATTCAAACAGACAATGCAAAGCCAAGCAATGTTCAGTACACTCAGTTCAAAATCAGAACACCTAAAAACTAAGTTTGTAGAGTTTGTCAACGAATGTGAAGAAAAATCTGAACTTTGCAAGTACTGGGGAAATGTTTTACAGAATAGCTCTAGTGAAAAACTTGGTACATGCTGATCGGGAAGGTGATTGGGAACAGCATGTGAAGACAGTGGAGTCACCAATTACTGTGTTTTGTGAATTTGATTGCATCAACTACCTGAGATATGGGACCTGGTATTTGGAAAGAATGAAGAAGCTAGAGGTCGAAAAACCATATCACTACAGAAAATGAATCCAAAGACATTTTGCAGTGAAAAATAGAGAGGTAAGGTTCAATGTTGTGGCTCCAGGTATGAAACTGGAACAGAGGATCCAAGAATCACAGAAAAGATACAAGGGAATTGCTGGTCAGACAGTTTAAGGTGAATATGTTGCTCAATGGCAGCTATTTTACCATGAAGACCTTTCTATTTGCAATGTTTTTAGAGAGAGGACAAATCCAAAATTAATGGACCACCTTGAAAGTGTTCCTCACCGTGAACTTGTGAGAAAGAGAGGGGAACATTTTATTAAACATGTTTACAGCCTTCTTTATTTCATGGAGCAGCAAAGAAACCCCTTTGAAATCACTGTACCTGTGCAACGTACAACTTCATGACCAAACAATATGTGGATAAAGGTATAAAGACACATCTTATTCTGTGTGTGTTCAAATTAATAGAGTGTTTTACTTGATCAGAAGATGTGTAAATATTTTGGATCATGCATATGTACAGAAAGATCCGTGCAAATTTGATTGGGAAGATATTGATGGGGTGCTAAAACCTATGACATTTCTAAAGCATCTATCCTCGGAACTTACACATACTTGTACTTGCAAAACCTGTGCTACAAAAAGATGTTCCTGTCGATGTGCTCTTTTTAAATGTTCAACATTTTGCAAATGTACCACGAGCGATAAATAAAGTGAACTATGAAAATGTATCTAAAACAGGAGTGATAAACATTATTCATTTTTTCATATTCAGATTATAAACATTGTTTGGTGTATACATAAAAGGATTAAAAGCCATTATTATTTGTTTAATATCTGTATTTTATAGCTGTCATTTTGGAAAATTGTGGAGGGGTTGCTATGAGGAGGTATTTTCTGTCTCCACACAACCTATGTTTTTTTACCAAAATGAAGTATATAGATCTCATGGTTCCTGAAATATTACATCATCACTGCAACACATCCACAATTTTTTTTAATGTCATCCAGATTAATTCGGCCTTCATCAGCAATGTCTATCCAAGCTAAATTACTTCTTTAATGATCCAAAAATCCAAAACAAAAATGAAAATCTCTGGACAACAATTTTTTTACAGAGGTATATCAGGGGGCCGGGATTAAAATGTCATCATACTGCATTTATGGTGTGAATGTGTGTGTGCCTGTGTGCCCGTGTGTGTGTGTGCAAGCTTGTGCATAATTGTATGTGTGTATATGTGTGTGTATGCGGTGTGTTTTGCTATCTGTAAATGGTCCAGATTAAGTGCATGTCTTTTTAGGCACATCGGCTACACACTCCCCACGTCACTGTCTTTTCAATGTTATGAGGGAAAGGATATAATCAGATGAATAATCCTGGATCTAGGAAACATGTAATCCTGGTCTTGTCATCTAACTAAAAATAAGTGTGACTGTAGGCAAATAAATGTATCGCCTTATGTCTCACATTTTAAGTATGCATTATGTAAACATAAACACTACAGCAGAGCCATTGGTGTTGTACAACCACATAGTGTTTCCACATCATTATGGATTTGACACACTTAACATATAATTGAACATCTGCTGTACTCATGTTCAGCAGGCCTAACTAGGTCCTAGTAGCCGGCCCATGCTCCAAATTGTGACTTTGTCCGAGTTCAGTGTAACCAAATGACCACAGTTGCTGCTTTGCACTTTTTGGTGCTATATTAACTGAAATCTTTAAAACTGCATTTCTCTGGTTCTACCGATTGGAATTTATTTATTAAAACTTCAACTATTTTTCTAATTTGATGTAGGATCTTTCTAGTGTTGTGTTTTCACTTAGTTGTTGTTTGAAGTAATACATACATAGTTTATACATTGCCTCTAAGTTAAGCCTGAGTCTTCTGTGCCAAGCTACCAGACAGCTGAGCAAAATTTAATTTGGAGTTTGCCTGTGACCTCACCCTGACAAGAATTGTAGTTGTTGCTTGAGTGGGGTTTCACCTCCCTCAACCAGTAACATAATTTCTTACACCTCTGTGCAGAGGTTGGAAATATGAGTATTTACCACAGCCAATAAATATGAGGTGTATTCATTATCTCATATCCGTTATTGTAAACCCCACAATCTGCTTGTCATTCCCCATAAACTCATCATAGGCGATATTTATGAGACCTGACAAGTAAAATACCTCTGAGTATTGTTATTTATCTGGTGTGATAAAAAGCACAGTTATGTTCAAAATTATTTGTTATAATAAAATTGATCTCTGTAAATTGTTCGTGTACCACAGCAAATAAGTAAACACTCTAATTTTTCGAGTAATGGGGCTTCTGGCCTTGCCACAGTCCTTATAATCAATTGGTGTTTTAAGAAGATTGTTAAGAAACATTATATTTTCTCTTGGCTTGTCTAGTTCAATAAGTAAACATAATTAGATAAATTAAGTAGTATGATAGACTGATTACCTAGGAGAAAACTGTTCTTATCAGACAACCATAAAAAATGAGTTCATATTAAATCTCAGTCACACTTGGTCGTACCGCTTTAGTGCTGTTACACAAATACAAGTGGTGCTGCCAAATTGAATCATATAAAGTTTGGCTGTGTCTTAGCAGAGTTGTCTTAAATCATATTATGAAACAACAGTGAAACTTCGGGCACATGGAAGGGGTTGAAGTGACTGGCTTCATCTAATAGTATAGTTATGACAAAAATAACTATTGCCTGATTTTAAGGGTTATTTCTTAACATCAATACGACATCCCTGAGGCCCTACATTTGAAAATTTGGACAGCTTTACAGCACCAAAAAGTGAATAAGTTAAGGGTCTTGGATAAGATAGTCCTCAAGAGACCTTACTAAACTTTTGCCCATTATCTGACATTATTGGAATTTAAGAGAGCTGAGTTTCTTGTCTGAAGTGAGTTTCGTTTTATTGCTAAGAGTAATAGGACAGTACTGCCACCACCCCAACGGTACTGTCTCCCTCAAATTTAGATGTGCCCATCGGCCCAGCAATCATCTCTGCTCTCATGAAGGCTACAAAATTGGTGGACAGCTGCCTTCTGTTTTGACAGCTGTTCACCAAACGTTTAAACCTTTTTTATTTTTCAGACACAAACTCTCAAAGGAAGAGCTTTTTTTGTTTTGCTTTCCCATAGCGTCACCAGTGGCGGACAGAAAAAAAATAATAATGGTAAAGCCAAAACGTTTCCCTTTTGTGACCTATTGGCTTTGCCAATTGTTTTTAGCCAAGATACACAGCTGGGCAGCATGGCTAATGTTTAAAGACAAAGCCTATGATGCAGCCATCTGTGTCATTTGTTGGGAACCCCTACCACACATGTGTGCTTCTTCAGCATGATACATTTTTTTAGTTACCTATCCGAGTTGGAGAGGGTGCGATGGAGGCATAATCAATACAGGAAGGCTGGGAGGGAGTGGTAATCAACACATGGAGGTGAGAGACATGTGAAAGCATCACAAGGAGGGCTGGGGGAACAGGGAAACAACACAGGCGTTGCGGGAACACAATACAGAGGGAGCAGGAGATGGGAAGGAACCTTTGGGGAGAGATAGAGTACACAGGTGAAGGAAACAACATGGTGTTTGGAAGCAATGGGTAGAAGCACATGGGCAACAGAGAGCAACAAAGTGCCTGGGGAGAGAAGTACATGAGGGATACAGCTTTAAACCATGCACTCTCATGAAGTGCTCAACACAAATTAAAAAAGTAGTGCTTGTAAAGTAAACAGTGGAAGAACAGATGTGATGTAATGTCCATCTTGGTGCATTCCACTTTCCTTGTTACCCCCTTCTGTGCCCCTTGAAATGCGCCATGACTGTTGGACCTGAAGGTTCCACAGCTGTCTCCAGCTGACTGGAACCTGTGGTGGGGGGAATATGCAATAAAGAAACCTCTTGCATTATCCTGCAACATCTCTTCTGTAACACTGGCGATGAGGATGGGATAGTTTGGTCTTAGCGACCCTGCCCTTGAGTGAAGTGAAAGGGGCAATACTAGTAACACTATTTGGTATGGTGTGATATGCCCATAGTGTTTTCCGCAGTGCAGTAATTGCAGGAGCCTGCTTAATCTCCGCCCTTTGCAAACACTCCTTTATCATTCGATTAATTCTTTCCACCAATCCATTTGCACGGGGCAGTAAAATGCAGTTTTATGGTGTGAGATTTGTAGATCAGACAAGAAGCACTTCATGTGCTCTGACGTGAACTGCATGCTGTGGTCTGTCACAATGGTATCAGGAACCCATTCTTCAAAAAATAGTTCTTTCAGGAACTGGATAAGGGTGCTGGTATTGATCTGAGGTACGCCCTGAAATGCTACCCCATGAATATGTAAGTCCACCAAAACAAAGATGAATCACTCATGCAACATCTTAAGCTTTAGGGGCCTATTATATCTAATGCTAACTTAGACCAAGGGCTGTTGTCGACCTCCACAGGTGGGAGGGGAGGTTTCCTAACCAGGTGGGTTTTTTCACTCATTCTGCACTCCATGCAGTCTCTCACCTTGGCCTCTACCATAGTATCCATGCCCGGCCACAAATACTTAAGGTGTATCTTGTTTTCTTGGTTTTCCCCCTATTGTATCCCTGTTTTTGCCCCCCCTTCCCTGGTTGTGCTCATCCTACTTATCTCTTCTCCCTTGCAAGGGAGGTGTGTTGTATTCTCCATCTTGGTACTTTCAACTTTTCTTGTTCCTTCCTTCCGTGCTCCTTGGAATGTGCCATGACTGTTGGACCTGAAGGTTCCACAGCTGACTCTAGCTGACTGCAACCTGTGGTGGTGATGAGATGGAATAAAGAAACCTCTTGCATTATCCTACCTCATCTCTTCGGTAACAAGATGCTTGTCAATCTTAGTAAAGATGCCAAAGAGGCAATGCTCCATGGGAGGGGCAAACACAAGTTTGATAACCTTGGACATGAATAAGAAGTAGGCAAATGAGAGTGACAGGAAAAACAGTCACTGGTAAGCAATGGTCGGACTCATAGCCATCAATATGCTTTGTAACGGATGTATGACATTACAACGCATGCTTTTACATCGCATGCCTTTACAACGCGGTATTTACAACGAATACCTTTACAACGCATAGTGCTTTGGGGCGCTGGATAGTGAATAGTTTAATTTACTATTCCAACTCCAGTCCCCGTGGATAGTAGGGAATGTGTTGGATAGTAAATTAAATCTATTCCCTATCCTAGAGCGCCCCCCAGCGCAATGCGTTGTACTGGTTTGCGTTGTAAAAGTTGCGTCGTAAAGGCACTGCGTGGTAAAAGTTGCGTTGTAAAGGATGTTTCCCCTTTTTAACACCCAGGTCATGCACTATCTTGTAGGCTTGACCTACAAATAAATAACTGTAAATAGGGCAGGTGGTGTATTTTTCTTTTTCCAATGGCCCTACTCCGCTGGCCAATCGGATTAAGCTTTACGTCAATGGAGGCAACAGGTTTTGTGTTGATAGAAAGCTTACTTCCCTTGCATCTCTATATGAGGTGAAAATGTATCAGACTTACATAGAAAATTGCTGCACATTTAAAATGTGTGTTAATTTACATTAATGCAAAGGTTTTGGGATACTGTAAGCAGCAAATGATTTCACATGTGTGAATACAAGTAGGTATAAAACGTGTCCTCACCTCTTTAAAGTTGCAATGGAGTCTGTACCCCTGAAGCTAAAAGTATGAAAAAACACAGCTTACTAGGCAATGCCCTTCCCCTCATCCGAGAGTGGTAGAAGTCATCACTAATGTTCTTTTGGCCTGAGGAGCCATACAAACCCAGGAGAAATACTGGGAAGTTTTATGTGTTACAGCACAACCACATATTCCTACAGTTAAATAACAAACTTTAAGGTTATAGTCATATTAAGTTCATAAGACACAATTTTACTAAGCAAACTACTCCACAAATGGTAAAAAGCGGGATCAAAATAAATATAGATCCCATAAAAACCTAGTCTATATCTTGAATTCCCAGCATGGGCCAGTGCACTAGTTGTAAATAACATTAGAACAACATTTTAGAACATATAAGGACTGCTGATTTTCAAAATAGCTGCTAGTTTCAGAGTTACAATCCTTTCCAATATTGAGTTAGAAGAACAAAAAAGACACCCATATATGATACCCGGTTACTAACCTATGTCCTTTTTACATTTCTAACCACTGAAAAGATGGCTAAGAAGCAGTGAAATAACAACAAAAAATAATTATTGTGAGCTGGTACACATTTTTGAGCAGGCACAATTTCCATTGACTTCCAGACATACATGTGAGATATCCCAATCATAGATGGGTTCAGGGGTATCACCAACCAATGATAGCTTCTAAACATTATATTGGAGTTGATGATACATGAAAAAGTGAGAGGATTAGTATTGTAATTTTCATGCAGCAGGAAACCTAATTTCCGGCTTATGTTCTATTGGAAAGACTTGGAGAGGCTTATGAATTAAGCACTATCCAGTAACTGGACCAGTCAAGAGAAAATATCTGGCCCTTTTATCATAAAAAAATACCGGCGATATTAAAGTTCGAACTTTGCCAACTGACTAATTAATACCGATATTGCTGCTAAGGCTACAGTGTCGAGCATCTCTCGTTTATTAATGACTAGCTTACCAGTCGCGCGTTGCTGCAATCTCCGAAGAAAGGAATTTCAAGGAAACTCGTTATGATAACATTCAATTTACATTGTGTCATTTTTATTGAAACTTATTCATTTTAATATGGAAAACATTTCAAAGTGTCGCTTTAATTCTATTTATTTATTCGAGTGCTTGTGGATACACGATTTTTTATTTTTCCGTCTTGTGCGTACATCAGTATTCGAAAGATTATGAAGACCCTGGGGGGCCGATGTTTTAAAAAAATGTATGCTATAAACCTTTGCGGGAGTGTACTCAACAACTTCTCAAAGTTTCATGGCAATCGGATGAATGGTGTTTTAATTCTATTTATTTATTCTAGTGCTTGTGGATACACGATTTGTTGTTTATCCGTCTGGTGCATACATCAGTATTCGAAAGATTATGAGGGCCCTGGGGGGGGCCGATATTTTAAAAAAATGTATGCCATAAACCTTCGCGGGAGTGTACTCAACAGCTTCCTAAAGTTTCATGGCGATCAGATGAATGGTGTAGTAATGCATAAAGATCAAACAAACTGACAGACAGACATACATTCCTTTTTATATATGTAGATTTCAGGTCTTAAGAAAATTAGCTCCATATCAGCCCCACGCAAAGGACTCTTTAAATGCCACTTATTCCATGGAACGTATGGGAAACACATGAGCAGCAGTACCATATCGCAATCACGACCTAGACATTCTTCCTTGCAAATACAGAACAAACACATTTGCAACATTACCCGGCAATATTCATCAAAATGAAATGCTGATCTGCAAATTAGGAAAAGAAACATTGCACAAATATTTAGGAACTGAAATACACATATGCTACCAATTTTATGGTTTGCTTCAATGTGAAGGGAAAAAAACACACCAAGCTGAAAATGCTGCAAAGTTTCAAACTCCACTTTGCTGCAGTGTCCTTTTTACCCTCATATAACATTATAATTCAGTCAAATGAACTGTTGAAATCAGGCTGTCGAGCCAGCAATATTACTGCAAACTGTTCTCTAATGTGACCTAATTGCTTCCTTCTTGTGAATGCTTTTGAGTCGTACGCCTGCTGCTTGCCTGGGAGATTGTTAGCCCTCGTTCTTGTGCAGCATACGTTGTGGCCTGAAATGCCCTTCTTGGATCACTATGATTAAAATAACTTGAAGCATAGGAAGACAAGGGGGTGTTGTGCATGATCACACAGTAGGATCAAGTGGAGAAACTGAGGTTCGAAAAGGGAACCTTGTTGCTGAGTTTGCATCTTAGCCATTATAACGCATAAACTTCTTTTTTTATATATATAAACCTTACAGTCATTTCATTTTCTTATGTGAAACAGGAAGGAGGAAGACATTGTTCATGACATTATGGTAAAGCCGTCATGTCTGAAGATTTTATTTTTTCTTACCTAGCCTTTCGAGGTGCACTGTCTCTTATACAACGAAGTTTATGTTTGTAAATGTTTTTATAAGGTTTCTTGTTTGTGGGTGTAATTGCTGTCTGACTTGATTGCACGTATGCCCCAATGTAACAGGCAAATGTCCTTGCTTGTGCACTCAAATAATTATCCGATATTGATAGAAATATTTAAAGGAAGCCTTTGAAGCGCTATGAAATATAACTTTTTGTAGCAACATAGTTGTCAAATGTCTTTAAAATATACCCTTTTCTGTTTTTAAAAAGCATCTGGTTTTGGGGAGGGGAAGAACCATAATTATCTGGTGTGACTTGATGTTGCACTCAGTCAAAATAAGGTGGGCCTTAGTTGTCTGATATAAATAAAGGATGCTTATAATTTTGAACAGTTCTTTTTAGAAAATCAGCAAACTAAAGATACTTGAGAAACTAAGAATACCGACATGTATAACAGCCCAGCTGCAGAAGCTGCGGCTATGTCTGAGAGCACTGTCTGTGTAGCTGTGGCTGTGGAGGTAGGTGTAGAAAGAGGGGCGTAAGGTACAACTGCAGCAGTGTTCCCTGAACAGCACAGCATGATTGCATCACTTCCATGTTAGGTATCAGGAGTGTATTCTGGTACCTGGCTCTGCTTTAAAAGCACCTTCATCCGGGAGGGATTTATTGTGGTAGAGGTGGAGGGAAGCATTTTAAAGTGTTGTCTCCTCCCAAGTGGCTTCATGGACAACCCCACCTTCTTCCACTGCTATGTAGAATGATTTTTTGTGTAAATGCATGATGACAAAGGAATTTAGTGTGTGGGTAAATCAGAACTTCCGAAGTTGCCGGCATAAGTAGGTCTTCCAGTGTGCTGATACACAGGAGTTCCACGCTAATAAGCGATTCACCAGGCAAAATACTCGAGGAGTCCTAATTTATACGCTCAGTGAGTCTTCTGAAAAATGTATTTACTAATATTGATACATAGACAAGTATAGGTGGCTGGGAGTAACACTAATGAACTCATATATCAAAACCCCAGTCAATGTGTAGATTAGGTTTTTATGGAAGAAAACCCGCTAGATCATTCATATGACTAAATTAGACTTGAAATATGACCTTCAGCTACCTTAGATAATCACTTCTAGTAGGTGGCACCATATATTTAAAAAAACTCACCAAAAAGTACGTCTGGTAAATTCAACAAAAAAGAAGTGTGTATCAGAACGTGTGAATGTGACACTGCTTCCTAGCAAGGTTTGGTTTTGGTCCTCGATTTCGACAACGGGTGGCACTGCTATACACCGCGCTACTGGGGCAAGTTAGAGTAAACAAACACACATCACGTACATTTGCCTTGCATAGAGGGACCAGGCAGGGTTGTCCCGTGTCCCCCCTACTATTTGCGTTGTCCCTCGAGCCACTAGCACATTGGATAAGGCGTGATGTCTCGATACATGGATTGCGCTGGAGTGAGGATACGGAAGATAACATTTCATTATATGCTGACGATATCCTGATCTATTTGGCATCCCCACGGGCCTCAATTAATAGCCTGCTTAACGTCATTACCATTTTTGGGAAATATGCGGGATTCTATCAATTGGTCAAAATCGATACTTTACGTGTTGTATGGCCCCCCACCTAAACTACTGCGTGGATGTGCAATTGAAGTTGCCACTGACGGTTTCACGTACTAAGGAATCTATATTACGACCGCCCAAAAACATTTTATGACCATAATCTTCTAGGCCCCCTCCATTGGCTACAAGACGATGTCAAACACTGGAGATTGCTGCCCTTGTCCCTCCTGGGAAGGGCATCCCTATTTAAAATGCTTGCACTCCCTAGATTCTTATACGTGCTCCAAAACTGTCCATTCCCAATTGGCAAAACCTACTTTACTGCCATCGAAGGAGAGATCGGCAATTGATTAATAGATGGAGGGGTGCATTGCCCTCCAGAAACTGACAAAGGGGTGGTACGATGGAGGAATTGCCCTTCTGGAGTTGCGCATATATTATTGGGCCACACAACTAGTGCCTACCAATCAATGGATTCATGGCTCCCCATCGAATCTGGCCTTTCATCTAGAACGCTATCAAACTGCACGGGAGGGCTATTTAGGCGCCCTCTGTAGTAAGACTCAAAGGGGCCGCTACCTGGGGCCCATGTCTCAAACTGTAACTATTTGGCACCTGACCAACAAGCGCCTGGGATGGGAGAATAAACTTACAAAAGCCACACCACTTTGGTCCTCTCAATGACTGGGTCTGCTTTGTCATCATGCAGGATTCGATAAATGGGACACTGTTGGTATTACTAATATAGGGGACCTAATACACAGGGGCAAACTTCTCACCTTCAAGGAGCTGCAAACCAAACACGCCCTTGCACCGGGCGAAGTATTTCGATATTTACAGATCTGCCATGCAATTCTCACCAACATTCCAGACCTATCCTCCTTACCAGACTCTTCCCCTCTAGAGGACGCTTACTTTCAGAACCGTTACCTACAAAGGCTGTCTCCTGCACATATCGGAAGCTTTGTAATAACCTACCTGACTCCTTTCAAACTCTTCGGGATCAATGGCAGACAGACATGGGGCCACTAGATGATGACGATTAGCAGATCTCCTTAACTGAAAATCCTACATAGAACCTATTACTCTGGTGTACTCCAGGCCAAGATAGGCAGCCGGGTGGATGCACTGTGCCTCAGACGATGTGGTCAAGATAGTACCTTCTATGATATCTTATGGGACTGTCCTGAGATATGCCCCTATGGAATAACGCAACCAACAAAATGAAGGACACACTGGGCAAAGAGCTCAGATTGTCACCAAGGCTGGGAATATTGAATGTATGGGAAGCCACCGATTTGACGGAAACTGAGCAACAATGGGTGGCATTGCGATACCTGTTAGTAAAAAGGGCTATAGCAATGCTATAGGGATCTAATAAACGACCTTCCACGATAGGATGGGTGGCGGAAATGGATAGATGCATGATATGAGAGAAGGAGGTTTACAAGCTACGAGGTTGCCCCAAGAAATGGGACAAGAAATGGGGGGGGGGGGGGGAATGCCTTTAGAGGGGAGATTTGCACGTCACCAACTGAAGACATGTCGATGCGAAGAAGAACAGAAAGATAATCTCCTAGCCGCCTAATTTCTGTAATACATGACTATTGAAGTATTGTAATTCACCATATTTGATTTGTACTGTGATATCGCAATGATGACCTTGTGCTTTTGTTTTAATAAAATTAAAAAAAATAAAAAGAATGTGACACTACTACTGGAAAAATAAATACTTTTTTAGGACACGAACCCTCACTCACCATAAGATGACATACGTCATCATTGGGCCCCCTCCTCACACCCAGACCATAAGGTCCATGGCGTGGGCTACGACCCTCCAGGCGGAGAGGAGCTGAGGTGTTTTTGAAGAGTAGTTGGTATTAGGGTGCATAATGGACAGCGTGCCAAAAAAACACACAGTGATGGTTAAAACTACCCCCAGGGTACCAAATAAACGTTATTCTGTGGCCCACTTGGGATAGAATTAAAAAGAGGACCAATGTTATGAGAAAATATATTAACCCTTTTTAATGGTTAAAAGGTTGACATGTTTCTGCCTTCAATGGTCCCAAAAGTGGGATCCTTGGCATTCATCAGGACCAATGTATAGTGACTGTCTATATGTGAGTAGTAAATTCTCAAATCCAAATCAAAAATCATACTGGCCAATCAGGATAGCCTGGTGTGTGGTGGCCCATTTAAATTCATGGTCCACCGATATTTTAAATAGGTCATAACTGGTGTCCACCTTCCTGATAGTGGGTACATCCAAAACGCATAACTCCGTGTGGCGGTGCGTAGACAGTGGATGTACCGCCAAAAGTATATTTTAACACAGGCAGTAGGACTCAATCATTAAAATATTTCTGTAGAGTACCCCCTGTCCAATTTGTATCCCACTCTTCCACATAGTTCCTTAAAATACACCAGTCTACTATGTTACCCACATACCCACACTTCACCATATGGCTTATAAAAAGATTTGGGAAAGAGCCCCCATTGAGGGTGCCCATCGGGCATTGCAGTGCCAGTCCGGCATGGAGCAAAAGCCTAATGATGAAGCATGACACCTATCTAGATGTGTGAGGGCATTTGTTCCAACAGAGTAATGCTCCCTGCAGACTCTGTGGAACTTCATTGACCGAAGCAGAAAAATCCGTACTTACTAGGAACTGAATACCCCTGTGATTTTGAGTAGCTAAACAGAGCATGTATGCTAGACCTTTGTGCACTCCGACTCCCTCTCTCTAGATATATATAGCTGAAAGTCAATGCCAGTAATTTTGCTAAAGTAAAAGAAACTACTTTGTAAACTCTAGATTGTCTAGAACACCGCAGTCAGACTGATCCTAGACATCCCCCGTCACAACCACATCATCCAACACCTCTGCGATCGCCACTGGATCCATATTGAAAGAAGAATAACCTTTAAGCTCTGCAATCATGCATGCAAGGCCCTCCACAACATTGGACTAGCATACCTGAACAACCGCCTCTCCTTCCATGCACCCAAGAGACACTTTTGATCAGCTGACCTTTCTCTGGCCACCATTCCACGAATCTACAAGACCAGAACGGGAGGAGAGTCATCCTCCTACCTTGCAGACAAGGCCTAGAACGACCTTCCCCTCCACCTCCGGCAAATACCTACACTGCTCCAGTCCAGAAAGGGCCTCAAGACCTTCGGATTACCCCAGCACTCAAAGGATCCACCCCTCCTCCCCCTAGTGCCTTGAGACTGTTGTGGGTGAGTAGCTGCACTTTACCAACACTGATTGATTGAGAATGTGGATTAACACAATATTGTCGTGTGCATGTCTCAATTGTTGTCTAAGGTTGAAACCAAGTGCTCTTTCTGTGTCTGGATTCTGTGATTTTTCCTTGGAAAAGTACATTTAGTTGGGTGCCAGCAAGCGAAAGGGACACGGTTACACCAACCCATTGCAGGTGCTGCTCTCAGCATGGAATGTGAGCAATACAAAGATAGCCAAATGCTTTGTTCTGCTAGAAGGGCACAATTTCATGGGCTGAAAGATCATGGGAAGAGAACCCACACCTGTGATGTGCTACTGTGTCAATTTTTAAGAACACTCCACAAGATACGGTGTTGTGGTGAAGAGTGACTTATTTCCCCATCTGGAGTACCCACTATTCTTGAGTTCCTGTCAGATCATGTGAAGGAGTGAAAGTGAACTATCCATAAGAGCAAAAGGGGGTGGGAGTGCACAGGAAGAAGATAAAGGTGAAAGCTGAGTATTGTTCTACCAAGTATGAAGAATTGTAGAGGTGGCAGTAGGACACATGCCTGCCACTAGAGTGGGACACAGGACCATTAATATCATAAAATATTTTGGCAAAGTGATTTAATGCTTAGTACTATATCTTAAAGACTATCTTCTATTCATAAAAATGTTCCCAGAGGAATTGTTTCCACACTATTCAATGATTTGATGGCCACAAAGTAATCCTGTTGTATACCATTTAATAATAAATAATGAAATCAAACACAGGCGTATTGATGTAGAAATGAGTATATTATACTTTATCTCAGTCAATATTTCATCATATATATTGTACACACATTTAGTACAAACCACAATATATGCATCACAATATAAATCAATACAGTACAAGCAGTATCCCCCTAGCAGAAAGCAAGGAGAACTAATCACTTTTGTGGGACACAGGGAGAACTACCCACTGTCATGGGAGCTCTCACTGCTAAAATGGAAAAACCTGGAAAGACCATCAGCATTGCTGTTGTCAGACCCAGGGCAATGTTCCACCATAAAGTACTACCTCTATAGGGAGATAGACCACCTCAACAGTTTTGGATTTCATGTCAAGACCAGAGGCTAGCCTTATGCATATGTCTTTTCTTGCCACTCCATACCGCACTTCAAAGCAAATTTTAATCACACTTAAAATTCTAGAACTGAATCACACTACAGTCTTTACATGTCTGAACCCAGCAGCCATCTTCTTATCTTTTGTTGGCACCGCCTTGCCAGAAAAGTATCTTTGTGTTATTGGAGTGTTTAAGATTAGGCCTTTTATGTACATATGTTATTTTTAATCACAAACTGTGGAAATGTACTATATAATTGAGTAGGTTTAAACGTTTTAAAAGTTTATTTGTATTTTCACATTTATTTATTATTCCCAATTTATGGGACAGTTAGGCATTGTAATTTTTGATTAAGTATTTAATTTTATGTTTACACATTAGAAATGTAGACATTTTTCATAGCTTGGAAACAATATTACACATGCTTACCTGTTTTTGTATGTTTTCAGAAGTGCACCATTTTATGGCGCGAGAGGGTAGCGGTGAACGGCCTCAGCGTGAGGCATCTTATGTTAGATCTTGAGCTGAGGGAGGGCGTTCTAAAGGCATCTGGTGAGTGCACTGTGGCTGGCTGGCCTCAGTGGGTCTTGTTTCTGTCTGGTGACCTTGCAAGTCACCAGACTTGTAGTTAATTGTTTGGAGATGGTCTGGTGAAGGGTGTGGGAAAGTGTGTTTCCACTTTCACCAGCCCTAGATAACTCACAGTCCTCACTGAGGAGAGTTTTCCGCCCCCGATAGAATCAGTGATCCCTTTGGGCATTGGTCAGCATCGTTATCCCAAATAGAGCCAGTGCCGAGGCAGGCACCGCAATCGGGATTATGATATCCCTTTCCGACAGCCTTTTCATGTCAGAAAGACCGCCATGAAGAGACTGTCAGAAACGGATTGTGGGGGCCCCCAAACGGGGCCCCCGTCCATCATGGGCCACTGTACAATGGCCCAAGGGCACAGGTAGTGCCCCCATGCACTTCCATGCACTGTGTGCCATGCACCACGTGGTGCATGGATATGCAGGAAGTACTCCTTTTTCACTCTGGCTTGTGCTGTGGCCTTTTTCCTGGGCCGCAGCATAAACTGATGTGTAAAGGAGCACTTTGCGACCGCCAACCCAGTGGTTGCATCGTAATTGGGCGGTCGGACTGCCGCCTCCTTGGTGGCCTGTCTCCTGACTGCCGTGATAGCAGGCGGCGGTCCGACCGCCTGCTATCTTAAATTAGGACCTGAGTTCTTAACAACTGTGATCTTCTAGAGCAGGGGTGCCCAGTCTTCCACAGGTCAATTGCGAGCTATCTGAGTAGCTCTCACATAATTGTTTGTCAGATGCTTTGAGAAAACGTAGCTGCAGTTTGGTAAGGCATTGTGTGTTCCATTCTGTGATGCCTGAAAATCTCACAATGCAGGGAACCATCTTCTGACATTGTTTTGTCTTTCTCTTTTGACTTTCCTTCACTCTTTCTTCTTTTCTTCTTCCTTTCTATAATTTTGCTCTGCTGCCTTTCTTCCCATCTTGATTCATTTTTATGTAGAATTTGCTTTCTTTTTCCTTCCTCTTCTTCATTCCTTCTTTCTTTTCTATTTAAGAGATTATTCTGTATTTATTTGTCTTTTTATTCATATTAGTCAAATAAATTCTTTTACAGAAAATGTGAGAACATTTGGTTAGAATAAGTATACAAAATATCAACGTGTTCCATAAAGCATTTGTCGCTATCCTAATTTAAAGGACCTAACCTATTCCAGCAAGAACCCATAAAGAGTTCCTTTTGGAAACGAGCAAGTAAAATGTTTAGCGCAAAAAGGCTGATAGCTGTGAAAAGGTCGAACTCCACATAAAGGGGCCGAGTAGGAGGGACCGTCCGCATGGGCAGCGGCGGTCCCTCCATGGCAATTAGGATGTGACCGCCACCCTGGCGGTCACATCCTGTATATTGCTTGAAGCAGCACCCGCCGCAATGTAAAAAACAAAAGCTGTGCATTTGCATGCACAAAGCGGCAGGCACCGCGCGGTGCCTGCCGCTTCGTGCACGCAAAGGCAGGGGGGGTACCATAGGTACCCCCCATGTGCACCCCCCACGCAACCTTCACCCAGGGGGCCCGCAACGGGCCCCCAAAGTGATTGTCCGTATGCTTTTCCACGGCGGAAAAGCCGCCGCGGAAAAGCATTACTTTCCCTACATCCTTATATGGCTGCCGGTGTCTGATACATCGCCAGCCATGTTAGTGCTTTTCCGCCGTGGTCGCCTTCCGACCGCGGCGGAAAAGCGGCGGACACATTGTGAGACCCACCAGCCATCCTGATTTGGCGGTGGGTCTTTCAGGCCTCCTCGGCGGATTTCCCGCATACTCCGGGCCGGCGGTGGCTTCCGCCGGCCCGGAGTATGCGGAAAATCCGCCATCATAATGACCCCCAAAGAGTAGTTCTGGAAACTCAGCTGAGTTCCCTAACAGCTTCAGTAGCAATCGTTAAAACAGGTAAAGGAATTAATCACAGCAATATCTATGATTGGCATAAGATAGAAAGTCTCCTCACAAATTGTAAGGAAAACAAAGAAATCACAGTTAGCAGTAGCTTATGGCAATTTATGTTAGCACAGCAAAGTGTTGAGGGACAATGCAGGGTAGGTGTGCATAGAATGCCTAACTCTCTAGCTAGGAAAACATACTATATAGAAAGCACAAAACATGTTGCACAAACAGGTGGTTATGTAATCTATATTGAAAATCAGGAAGAATCTTTCGATGGTCTGTAGCCTTCTCCCTCGATTCCCACGTTAAACGTCCATGTCAACATGTAGTTATTTGAATGTGACCACAGAATATTACAAAAAGATACATCTAGAATTGTTCTCATGCTAACCTTTGTAAGCCTATTCTGTTAGCTGTTCAGGGTTCCATTGTATACCAGTGGTCTGCACCATGAAATTAAAAATTGATATGTTACATGTACTGGTTAGATCATGCAATTTAAACCTACAACAAGTATTTCTTTCATGAATATACGTGTTTATTATAAGCATAAGGCAGAGGAAACAATCTAAATATAATGAAGTCATATTGTGTGAGGAAAGAAATAAATACATTTTGCAGCAGACAGTACATCTTCATGAAAATGTCACGTTCTACAGTTCAGTTATATTATTAAATCATCATTTTACAAAAAGGGCATTTATTTTCTTAAGGGAATCGGAAAGAATCAAGAAAATATTGCGACCTAGCATTGAAAGAACGATAGAAATAGAAGCCTTCAGCAAAAATAAACAGCATTTTCACTTTTTGAATGTTTAATAAAAGCACATTTCCTAATCACTTTTTTTTAATGCTTTTTCCATGTTACTGTTAAAGAACACAATTATATGATTATTATTATACAGTTAAATTTCTGTAAAAATGTTCATCTTCCATCTTCCTCACATTCCAGTTCTTCTGTTTCAGGCAAAGAATGGTGTATATTACTTTGTATGTCATAAGCAGATTCTCTGTAGTTTTTCCCCTTAAATTAAACATCTGCTTTCTCAAAAGCATTGGCACAATTCTATGGCAATATTTATCATCACCTCACCGGTTACAATTATAAAACACAACATACAGCCAGCAGTGGTTCTTGGTGCTGAAAGCGGTACAGATGTTGATGCTATGACATGCTGCATCCAGTTCTCTGTGGTAATGACTGAAAAGTCAGGTCTTTATACTTTTACTAAGGTCATGTAGACCTGGAATGGAACCGTGCTCCAGTGTGTGAAGCAATGGCCCAAAATAAACAAACAACCTTCTTCACCCTGCAGAAATGGGGTACCTGGAAGGATATCTGATTAAACAAAAAAAGTGTACGAAAAGGGAGCTGTGTCTTAAAAATACACTCACCAAAATATTGCCCCTTGCTGCAGGTTGTCTGATGGACAAAACTTAAGAACTTTAAAATGATTATTGGCCTGTTTGCAGGTAACCAATGAAGAAAAAGTATGCAGAAGCAAATTAGCTCTACAGGTCCTTCTCTTCTGCAGAATAGGGATAATCTTGTGGGTCCCTTATTGAGCCCAAGACATTCTCATAATAGAGACATATAATGACCTTTAGATGCCATTTTTTTCATCAGTTGTCCAAGTGGGTATTATTGAAGTTGGTTGGGGCTGCACTCTTGTTTTTCTGTTATCACACAAGCGGTGAATAATATGTCATTATTCACTATTAGTGTATTAAAAAATGAAGTACAATTAGCTTGAAAGTGACTTTCTCTTGCAAATGAGGTACGCAAAAAAATGCTTTTAAATGTATGTTCTGTGCGTGCTTTCAGGTGAGAGTGTCTTTATGTGAGAGCAAGTGTTTTTTTGTGTAAATATGTATCAATGTATAAGTGTTGTCCTGGAATATAGCGGGTCTCGCAGCTAAACTAGATCTCCCGGAGTGGTGTGCTTTTGTAGACCTCCATGGGATCTGCCTCTTCCAGGAGACTTGGGCTGTCAACCTTGTTCATAGAATGGGGTATGTTTCATTCCACGAGCCAGCCATCAAGGTCCCAAAAGGTAGACCTTCGGGGGGGCTTGTGTATTTGGGTAGGAATACACCTTGGACTCACGGTGAAAAGAGTTGATACCAACTGTCGTGACTTAACTTGTAGCCTACTGACCCATAAAAAAATCCAAAATTGTCACTTATCAACATCTACTCTCGGCCAGTACGGTATGCTGGAACTTCCCAAACTTTGGATTCTTTGACATCCCTTTTGAATTAATTTTCGTGTGATGCTATTTTTATGATCGGTGGAGATTTTAACTGCCACTATGAACCTCTTAATGGTGTCCCACCGATTACTACCGAAGAAGATGATATCTGGTTTGTTCCACCCCCAAACATATACTCAGCAAAGGGATGGTCCCCGCTTGTACTACAAATGATCTCTCTCACCTATTTGTACTCTGTAAGGGCTTGTAATGGGTGCTTCCAGGGTGATAACCCAGGGCAAACAACTTACAGGGGACTGGGCCACGCTTCGGTAATTGATTATTTTTTAGTCAGTATAGAATTGTGGCAGAAAGTCCTAGATTCTAGTGTTGCTCAGCGCACGGAAAGTGATCACAATCCTCTGATTATTCAGATGGACTTCTGTATGTATGGCGCAGAACAAGGCCCTGAAAGCTTCCCAAGAAGGGATATTAGAATAGTAGAAGGAGGGAGGCGCATTCGATGGACTACCATCAAACAATCTAGAGAAAATATGGCAAAACTGTACAAGAGTATAATCCCATTTCTAGAAAGGGCAAGTAGTGTCCAAGAAACTTCTCCTGAAAGAGGTGCTGGAGAGGATTTGGGCAGAATCCACCAGGAACTGGTTGTAATATTGGCAAATTATTTTCATAATTCAAGGCCCATTAAGCCCAAAATTTTTAGTGATGGAAACCCCTGGTTTAACAGGGGCTGCAGGGAAGCAAATCATACTCTGCTTGTGGCTCTTAAACAAGGCAACAGGATATGCGTTGCTAAAGCAAGGCTTGCGTATAAAAAAATTATTTTTAATGCAAAATCGGAGTGGGAAGCAGAACGTTGGCAGGCTATTGAGTCTGCCCTCGCTGCGAAGGATTTGAGGACCTTCTGGAATTTAGTACACACTGGGAAACCAGAGGTTAAGACTACAATTGATTTAAATATTTCTGAGGAAGCATGGCTCTCTTATTTTAAAGAATTGTATTCAAACTCACTAATTGAGGCAAGTGGACCCCCAGTAAGCCTCTTAACCCCAGACCCCACGTGGTGCATACCACCTTGCACAACAGTAGAGGTTCAAATGGCTTTAACTAAGCTTCAACTGAAAAAAGCGCCTGGTTTAGACAGGATTCCCGGCGATCTCTATAGAGATGAACCGGTGGTGTGGGTACCCTACCTTTCATCATTATTTAATGCAATTCTCCAGGGGTTACCAGTGCCCTGCACGTGGATGGGGCCAGAGATTATCCCCATCCATAAAAAGGGATCACCGCTGGAACCAGCAAATTACAGGCCCATAAGCCTTATTGATGTGTCTCAGAAAATCTATGCAAGGGTCCTATTACAACGACTACAGGACTGGATTAGTGATAATAATATGCTGACCTCACTACAAGCGTGATTCAGGGCCAGAACTTCAACAATAGACCAACTATTCAGGCTCCAGGTACTCCACTGGAAGCATGTTGTTTTGGAAGGGGGTAGCCTATACCTAACCTTCGTGGACCTGAAATCAATATTTAACATGGTGGACCGAAACCAGCTATGGAGCATATTGCTGGCCATGGGGGCTCCACCATATCTATGCTATCATTTTAAACGACTCCACGAAGGGACGTTCGCAAGAGTAAGATATGGCAAGAATGGTCAACTGATGGCCCCGTTTCCAGTTGTGAATCGGGTTAGGCAGGGTTTTGTGCTTGCCCCAACCCTCTTTTCCCTCTTCCTCAATGGGCTGATAGAAGATCTCCTTGCCATTAAGGATATAGACTCCCCAAAACTGGCCTCTCAAAGATTTCCCGCACTTATGTTTGCGGACGACACCCTGCTGCTCTCAAAGTCAGCTATGGGTATGCAGCGGGTGTTAAACCAGTTTACCCAGTTTTGCAAAAAAAGGAACCTAGTGGTTAACATCAATAAGACTAAGTATATGGTCTCTAATGCCAGCACTATCAATTGCCCCCACCCGATGATGGAGGGCAGATCCCTGGAAAGGGTACCCTTTTTTGATTATTTGGGTTTATCTCTGAATGATAAAATGGGGTGGGCCCCCCAAAAAGCTAAGGCCAATTTAAAACTAACACAGGCCATGTGGTGAATTTTAAAAGTCCCAAAAAATTGTGTTTTAAAAATTGTAAGCCCTCCGCTTGAAATATATAAAGTACAGGCAAGGTCGGCTTCCCTATACGGGGCGGAATTATGGGGACACACATCATCAAATGACCTAACAATCACTGAAAATAACTTTATTAGGCAAATTATGACTCTGCCAAGAAACACACCATTAGTGCCGCTGAGGATGGACCTAAATATTTGTCCAATTGCGGATGCCATCGCTTCTCGCCGTCTCCTCTACTGGCGCAGGTTGTGGAGTAGTACCCCTGAGCTGGTTAGCTATAGGGAAGAATTAAAGGTGGTAATGGCATCTTTAGGGGCAGGCAGCATTCCTTGGTTATCATTTGTAAGGCACTCTCTTACTCTGATTGGCATGGAGAATCTTTGGACTAATCCAGAGGTATCTTGTCCAGCCATTGCTAAGAAAATTCTGGCAAATACAATAAAAGAGCATAACCAGAGCATAACCTAATGAAAGTCTTTCGCTCTGTAAATACTTCTAGCCTAACGTATGGTTTCTTGGAATTTAAGTCACAATATAAATTTGAACAGGTAATAGATACTATTCAACCTACATTAGCGAAGAAGTTGTACCTCCAATTTAGATATGGAACCTTACCTTTACATGCAATCACAGATAGGTGGGCGGGAGGTTCTACTCGCCCTTGCCCTGGATGCCTTAGGGAGGAGGAAACTGTCCTTCATGTCATCCTCTTCTGTGCGGCATATAAAAGAATTAGACAGAAATGGATTATCCAACTCTGCAATAATCTGGACATCAGGAATTATATCGTCTTTTTTAGGATCTTAAAGACAGATACCGACCAGGTATATGTTGCCACTTTAGCAAAGTTCCTGTTCTCTATGTGGACAATTCGTCGGAATTTCCTTAATAAAGTCTAGAGTTCTATCACCCGTAATAGGGCTAAGCCGCGGAGCTACAATTTATCTTTTTCATGAGGGGGTGATTTTGTGCCATGCTTATTCGATGTGTAGTTTAGAGGGAAGTTTTATTGTTTTAAACTGTTATATTTAACTTAAATCTTTTATCCTATTTTTTAAATTTCTTACCCATGACGATGAATTTTAATGATGATGAAACTGTACTGATAACAAAAATAATGTACATTATTCTCTTATATTGTAATAATTTGAAATTGTAAATTTCGTAAATGAATGTGCTTTTATGGTTATATCAAACCGCAATAAAGTTACTAAACTGAACTGAATGTATAAGTGTGTGTGAGTAAAAGTGAAGGTCAAAGCCCGTGAGATGTCTTTTCTTGTACCCTTGACATTTAGGTGAATTGGTCTATGAACAACTCTTTCCTCGAAAACAAGTTCTCGAAAACAAGGTGGCCAGATTTAAGTATAAGAATAATGTCTCTCTGGAAATGTTTCCAGCCCAAATGCCCGCACATAAATTCAGCTGTTATGAGTATTTGTCCTCGGAATGCAGAATAACACAAAGACACAGATTTACTGGGTACAAATGTGCATGCGGCTTGCAGTCCAAGCCTCTTTTAATATGACAGCCACCCTTTCCAGTCAGGAATATCAGTTCCAGTGTTCCCGCTCCGGTGAAATCCAGGGATACCGTTCCGGCCAATTTATAATCAGGCCTCTAGTCTTGCACAGAACAGACTAATGCTACTTGTGACACATCACATGTATTGCTCATAAGTGCTGTTCCTCTTTTGAACTTAAATGCCCCGGAGGTAAATCATTTACTAAAACTGCATAATAGCTTACAATTTCTTGGATTATTGTGAACGTGCAGCTCAGCTTTTCTTTAGAATTGGCAAGCACACAAGTGTCATTCACACAAGATAGAAAATACCCTCGTTTTATGAGAGCTTTTGCCTGGATGTTAAAGGTGCATGCTGCAGTTTTCAATATTTGGAGCATACATATCCATACAACAAGTTTCAGAATTAGGTTTCTGAATGTCAGTGTCTGTAAAATGGCTGTGATTTCAAACACCATGTACATGTCCAGAATCTGAGGCCAATGGCAACTCTCTATAGAAACAGGACAAAATATAAAGGACCCCCACATGCTGAGAGAAAACTCACAGTATCAAGGAAATGTTTTCTTTTAAAAATGTTTTTTTTTTTAAACAAGCTCCTACTTTGGGAATTTGTTTTTTAAAAATAAGAACTGTTGCTGAGCAATGCCACTGAACATGATGCCCAGACAGCAAACCTTTAGTACCTACAGAGGAGCTGCTATGCCACTGGCTCTGGAGAAGGCACAGAGATCTCCACCAAGCAGATGAAGATCACTAAATATGGTGGGCTGTGGTCAACAACTGCAGCAAAATACATCCCTCCACTTCCCTGACTTAATGGAGTCTATCCCACCAAGAGCTGAATAAGCTCCCTTGTTAGATCTGGCTGTGAGATGTCAGAGATAAATGCTAAGGGCCAGCCTGTGTGTCCCGCAAGGTGGCGCAAGGCAACGCAAGGGCTTAAGTGAGATTTACTAAGCCATGCAAAGCCACTTTGCATCGCTTAGTAAATCCAGAGTAACGGGTTGTAAATAAAGATGTATCCTTGTAAGTTATATGATGTAGGTTTATTTAAGGAGACCACTTAGTTGCAGGTTACAGGTTTAATGTAATGCCCCACCAGGAGCAACATCAATGCTACTCAGCCCACTCTCACCAACCAGCCACTAATCCTCATTCTGTGACCTCACATGCACACTGGCTGAGCAGCAGGGAACTGGGAACTATGGAGAGGATGCATAGCAACCATGACAAGTCACAACATAACGCAAGCTAATTCTGCTTAGCTTGCGTTACTCTGTGTTGGGATGGCGTATCTTGGGCATTGGCATTCTCATACATCCACCCATGGATTTTGGGGCATTCCCAGACTTACAAAGATGTGTAACCCTGGGAATGGGTCAAAATGGTACGACTTCCCAAAAGAGACGTAATGAGGAGAAATAACCTTATTTCTCCTCATTATTGCCTCTTTCTAGATGTATTGCATTCTGCAGCACATGTAGAAAGAGGAAAATTCCTCAAAAGATTGTTTTTGTGCAGGAAGGTGTTCCTTGCCATACAAAGACAATGGCATTATGACCTTAACCTTGACTGGTTGGCTTTTGGTGCAGAGTGGACCCTGTCCTTGTACCTAATCATAGCTCTTGATTGTTCAATTCACTAAATTACCATTTTCAATTACATGATGATCTATTAGATAGTAAACAGATTTTGTTTTGTTTTGTTATACGTACAATGTTTTGATAGTGACTCTGATGTCTTTCTCCTCACTCTCCCTCTCACCTGAATAATTGTACCGAATCACCCTGCCTCAAGTGGCTGCTGTTCTTGGTTTTCAACCATTCCCTGCAAGCAATTGTGAACATGGCATGTCATTTGGACATGATCTACTTAAGTAGGGATCTCTCAGTACAGAGGGTAGACCTCTGCTAGGGGGCGGAGACAAAGGCAAAAGGCTTCTGGTGATCGGGCAGTCTGGTGGGCACTTGCAAAGGTCTAAATAACTCCATATGTCACCAGGTAGATGACTTGGAACATCTAGTCGGCTGAGTGACCATCTACTTTAATTCCAGTTATGGACCAATATAGAGAGATTGGAGTTGCTACCTCATCCCTCTGTTTATGCTGTCTTTAAGTGGAAGGAGATGCGAAATAATTTAAGTTTCAACATATAATTGCATTCAGATGAAATCTGGAGGAAAGAAGAAAGAACATGTAATAACTCTTTCATCTGCACAGAAGAGCCTCAGTATTATTTGGCCAGACAGCACTCGAGATGTTCTAGGGAATATACCCTTCATGAGAAATGAAAAAGCACAATTTACTCTCAGAATGGGCATTTGTGAAGGGATAATCTTCAAAATGTGTTGGCATTCGCATGCTCGTGTGGCCAGTCTCCCACCCGTGAAACATTTCTAAATTTACTTCTATCATGAAGGAGTAAGATCATTTTGTCGGTCAGAATGACATTTGAACAGTTCTTAATTTAAGGGAGTTCAAGAGAAGAGGTTCTGCTACAGGGAACACATTTTTTCAAAAACGAAATAGAAGGAAACAGCTAACAGATCAGTCAGTCAGTCAGCCAATGATCTTAATTCGGTATTTAAAAAATACCATAAAAGTACATAAAATAGTTCACACATTAAAAATACATTTCAATGGTCCGATACGCATACAGTTTTTTTTCCATATAATCTCACTCTCCCATCGAAGTCCTCAACCTTACAGCAATCTTAATAAAATTTGTTATACAAAATGGCGTGTGGGGGTCATTGGCCTTTTGTAAAAACAACAAAGCAAGCTTAGCACATTTAAACTTTGACTGTTTTAAAATACCCCGTAAAAATTTACGCCTTGGAACAGAATAAAATGAACATAACAATACAAAATGAAGGGTATCCTGCGGAGACCTGTTGTCGCAGCCGCAGGTACCCTTCTGCTCAACCGTATGTGTAAAACCTGCAGGATTTGCCAGGATATGGTTTAAAAGATTGAGCCTAAAACGAGTCATATAAAAATTTTCTTGGCCGTTATAAAGTAGTCCTAAGTAGGGTCCCATCCCCCCTTCTGTTTTAAGTGCTCTGTAGGCCCGGACTGTTACTTTGGGTTCTTCTCTGGACGCCCTATCAGCAACCGCCTGCTCCCTAAATATATTTTTCACTCTCACTTTGACATGGGCGGTGATTTCTTCTGAGTTGTCAAAGAGATTCAGGCAGCCCATATCCTCCAGCGTAGTCTTTACATATCTGAGCCAAGGGATATTCATTCCATTATCTCTTTTCAGGCAATCCAAGATAATTTGCCTGCTAAGCGCTGCCTCATCATTAATCCAAATCTTCACCCAGGCTAAAAGTGGCCTCACCTTTATCAAATCTGCAATAAACTCGACACCTAGTTCCTCGTGTACAATGAGGGCCGATGTGCTTTGCGGGGTTTTTAACACCTTTCTAAGGTATTTATTTCCTTCCACTTGTATCTTTTCAGTCTTTACAAACCCCCACACTTCAGCCCCATAGGTCACTTTGGAACAACAAATAGATCTATAGAGGTTCATCACTTGTTCGGGCGACCAACGTCCCAGCCTCCGCCCGTAATTCATTATTGCCCCTGTGGCAGCCACAAGTTTAGAGCAGTGTTTGGCAACTAACAGGTTAAAGTTTAGTAGCCTGTCAAACAGTAGGCCCAGATAAGTAAAGGACTGAACCCTGCCTATTTTATGGGGACCTATCCTATATACATAATTCGTACAGGCTTTAGCCCCTGCTGCCATTACATAGGATTTCTCCAGGTTTGCATGTAAATCAAGTGATGACATAAAACTGATAAACAAATCAATCAACTTCTGCAGGGCCTTTGGGGTGCGGGCTAACAGCACCGCGTCGTCCACGTACAACAAGACGGGGACAGGGCGAGAACCTATCTGGGGCGAGTCCGCTCCTAGTTTGCATAATTCCATATCCAGATTGTTGATGTATAAGGAAAATAAAAAAGGGGCTAAAATGCAGCCTTACCTGACCCCGCTGTTACCCGGGAAGGGGAGTGAACAACCACCTTCTGCACTAAAGCGCACTTTAGCAGATGTATTCCAGTGCAAAGCTTTTAGTATATTTACCAGATCCGGTTCCACCCCTAATTTTGTCATCAGGGCCCACAATTTTCCTCTATTGACATGGTCGAAGGCAGCAGATAAATCCATGAACCCTAAGTATACTGCCTCTTTTCTTGCAATTGTATACTTGGCCACCAAAAGGTAAAGATTCAAGCATTGATCCGTCGTGGACCTTCCCTCCCTAAACCCATATTTTGTTTCAGTAATGATGTTATGCGTGTCAGCCCAGAACTTGAGACGATTCAGCAATACACGCCCCAATACCTTTGCCGTTACGTCAATTAAAGATATCGGCCGTTAACATTGAGGGTCATCCCTGTTCCCTTTTTTAAATATGGGGACTATTTACTGCTGTTGACAAGATCGTGGGAGGCCCGTCTCAACTGCTGCATTCAGAACCCTTGTTAGTATAGGTCCCCATAATTCCACCTTGCTTAAATATAGATCAGGTGGTATTCCATCTGGCCCTGGGGCTTTATTTTTGGATAGAGTCTGTATTGCTCCTGTGATTTCTTTCAGTGTAAAGTCCGGCTTGGCCGCCCACTGGGTACCCATCTCAGTAGCCTCATTTTGGGCTCCTGTGTGATTATATAACTCTTTAAAATGATTATACCATTGTTCCGGGAGTATTATGTTACATATGTCGGGGGCGCTTGCCTCCTGAAAACAAGGTTTATTAATAAGTTTCCAGAATGCCGTGAGGTCTCTATTCTCAGCCGCCTCCCTTAAATCCCCCCAGACTTGCGACTGGAGTGACTGTTTCCTAGTGTGTAGTACCTTCTTATAGTTGCTCCTACATTGAGCAATATATAGCTTATCCCTAGGGAGAGCTTTCAGACTGTCTTTCAAGTTCTTATGAGCCTGAGAGCATGCTCTATCAAACCATCTTGGGGTACAAACTGGGCTTACCTTTTTGGTGTTCTTTAGGAAACCCTCAACCAGATGTGCTATTTCCTCAAATGCGTTTACCACTGCTGCACCTTCTCGGGAAAGATCCAGACACACATTAAAGGCATCTCCTCCTTTATCCATTAGTGATTTATAGAACCTTGCTCCATCTATTTTAGTCCACCGCAGGCGCCGCCCCTGGTCCGTAGCTCTTTCCATGGTCCCCATAACCTGGGGGACCCTTTTGTTGGAGGGGTAGGTTAGCTCCAGCACTAAGGGATTATGATCACTATGTATATTCCACTCAATGTCCGCTCCCTTCACCCAGGAACTAGCCGATCTAGAGATCACAATAAAGTCGATAAAGGAGCGGCAGCCTCTCCCTTTAAAGGAGGGGGCTATCTCCACCCCTTCCTCAGCTATCACTAGGTCAGTGGTGTGTATCAGATTTTGGCCTTTCATCAACTTGCCCAATTCCCTCCCTTCTGTAGAGTGCACAAAATGTGGCCCATTCTCCAACGTACAACAGGACCAGTCTCTGGTAATGGGTCTGAGAGATGGACAAATGTGACAATTAAAGTCACCAGCAATTATCCTAAATGGGGCCGCTGCCCTTTTCCCCTGAACTGGCTCAATATTGAGAAAGTTATCCAGTTCTTTTATTGTGGTTCCCTTCCCGTTGGTCCCCACTGCATTGTATAGATTAATAATCATAAGATTAAACCCTTTCATCTGAAGCCCCAGGGCCTGTAAATTATGTGATGGCCAGTTCAAATTTGTCCACATGCCTTCAATCTGCAAATCCACATAGGTGATCAGACCTCCCTGGCTCTTCCTGACGAGGACTTCTGGGCAGGAGTAGTAAAACACTTATAGCCCGGTAGTAAAAAATGATTATAATCAGTCACCCAGGTTTCTTGTAGGCATATTATCTGGAATCTCATAATGTAGTCTTTAGTTTAGTTTATTTTTATTATGTTTTGGAACTCCAAAGAGGTCCACATAAAAAGATACACAATACAAAGTACTCGTTCAAATGCAAAAGACATGTACAGAATTTACCAAAATACAAGATAATCAGCACAACATAGATGGAAGACCATCTAATAAATATCTAAAAAGCTTTTAAAAAAGTTAAAAATACTGAAACAAAACATTTCATTGGGGGGATTATATAAAGCGTGAAGAAAGGAGTTGGCAGTAAGAATACTTAATTTCAAGCATATTTGTCTCAGCCACTTACGCCAAGATGATTTTTTTTTTTTTTTTTAAACCTTTATTGCGCAGTATCATAAAACAAATACGGGCCTACAACCATCCGGCCGGCCTAGACATATTCATGGGCATTGTAGCAAGTTATATCTCGACTCAGTAGCACAGAGTACAAAAGAACAAACAACCTAATTTACATCGAATAAACAGGTGCTACCGAGAAAACAGGAGAATTTAAGGTTCATTTTCAAGATTTATATAATTCAATTTATAAGAAAGCATACGAACCGAGAAGGATCAGAGCACATATAGTTCACCGAAGACATGGATGGGCAACGTGTATCAGAAGCATTCCGAACAAGCAGTGAGAAATAGTCAAAATGGCGGCATAAGAACAGAACAAAAGAATAAACAGGCACAAAAAACACGTAGCACGCCAAGCGCTACCCATCTAATCCCAACCGATCCCACTGACCCAGAAAAAAGCAAGAAAGAAAAGGATAAGAACATAAAGAGAAATAAGGCCCATAGAAACAAAAACGGACAAAATAAAACCCTCCCCCCACCCCCCACCCTACACACATGCAGAGGCTATGGCCTACCCCCCCCCCCTAACAGTGTGTCTGTCGCCCCAAAAAGAAAAAGTAAAGAAAGAAGAAAAAGAGGAATAATATCGAAGCGGAGGAGGGCCAAACGTATATACTTAGAATAATCAACATATGCAATCACGGCCGCCATCCCCGGACCCCCAGACCGACATAGAATCAACATGTAGCTACCCCGCGTGTACAGTATAGTCCCAGCGATACGAGCGTCAGCAATCAAAAAGGAGAAAACTTCTTCAACCTTGCCCCTTACGGTCCGATGTGTCGACAAGGTCCAGCTGGACAGTGGCCATCATGAATAGAGCGAGCAGACGGGATGACCACGGCAGAATAGGAGACCGTCCACCAAAGTCTGTACAACTCGAAACCAAGTGTGCCACGTTATCACAAAAGGAGACAACACATAGCAACAATCCACCGAGAGAGGCCGGACAAAGCAGTGATAGCAGTCCCAGGAGAAGGTAGTGAGACACGCCAACAGACCACAGAGAAGCTGCCGGACACAACGTCCGGAGATGATCCCCCAACCAACGCAGAAGTCCACGAACATCGGGGCTCTCCCCAACAACAATAGTCAAGTCCGCGACAGAATCAGGATCTTGTAGCTTCAGTGCCTCCGTGTACATCTGGATAGGCAATCCACGGCAGTCAGTTACAGGATGTGGCACAGTGCTCCGCACTCGAGAGCAAACGTGGCCAGTCGAGGGCATAGTGGACAAAAGGGCGTCCAATCGGTCCCCCAGCTCTCGTGCATTATCTCGTAAGACAGCTCGCAATTCACCCAGCGCCCCAAAAATATCGCCAATCCGCAATGGTTCCCCAGAAAAAGGGGATTCAGCAGCTCCCTGCACGCCAGGCACACAGACATGGAGGAGGCCTCGAGACCGGCCGCCGACCTCCCCTGCGGACAGCCGATCATCTCGCCGCCACTCCGCACAGTAGAGCCGAGCCGGGGGCACAGGGGCAGCACACTCCATTCCGACACCCACACAAGTCCAGTTAGTGACGGGGCTCGCTCGTATACTCAGGAGCAGCCCGGGGTCGTCAATTGCAAGTGTCAGGCGATAGATACAAAATGGCACCCATCAAAGCGCTGGGCATCGAGAAGGCTGGAAAAATCTCTTACGAGCTGGGGAAAGGATACTGTGTATCACTCACAGCCGCCGTGACCTCGGAGCGTGAAGCGTTGCGGAGCAGACGGGACATCTGCGGCGAGAAGCACAGAGCAACAGCCACTACCCACCGGGCGGCTCCGACTCAGTTGCAATGGCCGCTGGTGATGCAATCAGGGTCAGCCGTCTCCGAGGAAGAGAGACCCGGTCGCCGCCATTGTACGCCAAGGAGGGAGCAAGGGTGCTGCTTCGCTTCCCCCGCTGGGAACACACCGGGAAGCACAGCGTTGAGAGCAGAGTCACCTCCCGGATCCGAAAATTCGGGTAAGGAGCAGGATAGCTTGCAGGATGAGCGGCGACACGGGAGGAAAGCGAGAGGGTCGGCGGAGCCGAGGGTTCAGGCGGCCATCATGGTTACGGGCTAGGCTCCTCCTCTACGCCAAGATGATTGAAGTGCAGGACATATAAAGAGAACGTGTATACAAACTTGAGTTAACAAGTTACAAAAAGTACAAATTGCCGAACAACCATACCACCTAGCCATAAGATTATTTAAGGGCAGCAGATCCTGCCTCAGAAGAAGCCAAAACTGCCGTATGCCGTGGGATAAGTTCCAGGCGACATAGGGTTGCATATGTTTTAATACGCAAGTATCAGTAAGAGGAGTGACTCCCTTCTTTGCGAGAATGGACTCCCTGTCCAACCTAAAACTGAGATCCCATGAGGCCTGTTTCAAAAGAGATTTTAACTGGCCGGCAGACAGGGAAAAAAGCGTACTCTCCTCCAATTGTAGAAGGGCTACAGCCCTTCTAAAATTCTTTACAGTTAAGGAGTACTCCCTTAAGGAGCCCAGCAATTCATTCTTCATCAAGTGTCTCAAAGTCCCCACTTCGCCTCTAGCCAGACAGGCTACCCATCGCACTAACCCTGCCCAGCCCTGCACCCAACTACTACGGATGCCGAATTCAAGTCTCAGGGCTGCCACTGAACAGGCGGTGTTAATAGAGGCTAAAGACCGTAAGATTTTTCCTTCTGCAACGTGTAAAAAACCCCATTGTTCCAGATCGACTATTTCAATTCCGTACAAGAGGGATGACGGGATTTTCGCCCGGAAGACCTCTAGCAAGTAAGAGAAATGTCTTCTCCCAGTGGCAGGGTATAATGCACTCAAGCTTCTACCCTGAGACAGGGCCTTCCGGGTGTTATTATCAATGTGGGCCTTGTCACTTAGGTTATTGGATATTATTTTCCCCAGGAAGACATAAGACTATACCACCTCCAGCTTATGACCTCCTACTGACCAACCAAAGTTCTCAAATTTTGATTTTTTCCTCCCTGAAATACACATGATTTTACTTTTTTCTGCGTTTATCTTCAAGTAGTGGGATTCTGCGAAATGGTGCAGAGCGTGCAGACGATTGTTTAACCCTTTGGGCGTTAAGTCCAATATAAGGATATCGTCCGCATATAGCAAACAAGAAATTGGAGTTCCCCCCAATAATGGGGCTATACCATCACAAGAAGATAAAGACAGAGGGAGATCTGAAATGTACAGGGAAAAAAGCAGAGGGGCCAGAAGACAGCCCTGCTTTAGTCCGTTAATAGAAGGAATGGGATGAGACAACCCCCTTTCCCCTCCTTGAAGGACTTGGCACCATGTGTCTGAATGGAGAGCCTGAACCAAATCTAATAGGAGAGGAGGCATGCCTAGGACTGATAACTTTCTCCACAGCGAGGGCCGATCCACTTTGTCAAACGCTGTGGAGAAATCAATAAAAGCCTCAAAGATTCTTCCCCCACGAACTCTTACATATTTATCAGAGATTATCTGAAGAGCGGAAAGGTTGTCCAGGGTGCCATGTTCCTTACGAAAGCCTGTCTGTTCTAAGGGTAATATGTGACTCCTATCAACCCAATCATTAATCAAGGCTAAGAGACATTTAGAGAAGACTTTACCAATTGCGTCGAGCAGGGCGATTTGGCGGTAATTCTTGGGTGCATTCCTATCGCCCTTCTTAAACAATGGCACCAATATGCTCCCTTTCCAAGACAAGGAGACAGTTTTATTCATGAAGCAGAACCTAAATATGAGAAAAAGAATTTTACTCCAGACGACTGAGTCCTGTTTCAAGACTGATACCGGGAGTTCATCAGGCCCCATTGCGCCGGAGGGGCGCAGTTCCTTTATAGCCAGTTCAATAGTTTTTTCAGATGGGAAGTCTATTGGAAAATTACTATCTGCATAGGATCCCCTATACTCGGCCACCGGTCCACTACTAGCATATAAATTAGCGATGTAATTGACCCAAACTTGTTCAGAAATGGGAATTGGTCGGGGACTGACTCTTGTTCCACAGCCCTCCCCGATTAGAGACCAAAATAATCTTGCGTGACCGTTAACTACGGCCTCTCGCAAATTGATCCAAAGAGAATCCTCTTTTTCTTTTTTTATTTGAATCTTGGCCCTACGTCTCCTTCTTTTTAAGAGGACTATTTTGCGATATCTTTCGGGGGATCTGTACAAATATTGTTCCCTCACCAGTTTATTTATTTCCTTATTTAGGAGGATCACCGATCTGGGGAGTATAGTTTTCTTTGTGGTTTGATTGGATTTTCTTGCGGCTAAAGTAACCTCCTTCATAAAATCCTCAAAATGAATTAATTCGGCCCCCTGCCAGTTATGAAGATCTTTTACTGTTTTATCCAAGATGTGCTCCAGGCCCTTCATGGCTTTTGAGTTCCAAAAGCATCTTCCTGTTTTATTACTGAAGTTGACCGAGTCACCATTAAGGGACCAAGGGTCAGCATTTGGAGGGTATATGGAAAGAGTTATAGTGATCACCTTATGGTCGCTGAATAGAGTCTGAGAGACCGCCAGATCTCTCAGGAGGTAAAAGAAGCAATACTCAATGATTACGTAATCCAAGATCGACTCACTTTTGTTGGAGTTGTGTGTAAAGTTGGCCGGTATATCGGAAGGAAGCCTTCCATTTGCTATGATACCCTCTGTTTCGGACAGTTCTTCCAGGAGCAGTTTCCCTCTCTTATTTGTTCTAATTTTAACTGGAAATAGAGCTTGTGGTATCTGGAAGGATTCCTCTTTAAACTTGTTTCTAAATATGTCCAGACTTGAATTCGAAACTTTGCAGTTAAGATCTCCCAATAAAATTACATGGGGAGTAGGAACTGTATCCTTGATTTGTTTAATAAAAACCAAGACTTGTTTTAGTACTGTATTAAAACAATCATCGGGGGGATATAAGCATTTATTATTACCAGGGGGTTCTTCTTAGCCACATTGTCGAGACTAAACAGTGTCACTGCCTGGAAAAGGTTGCTAGGATCTAAGTGGTGGGATTAATTCCACTTTATCCGATTAGAGAGAAGCCACGCAATCCCCCCTTTTGCGTGCCCTCTCTTAGAGGGGGAAGCCCCTCCTTCCAGGACAAAGTAATCCCTCCCCACAATCATTTTGTCCACACACCATGTCTCTTGAATGCAGATCACACTAGCATTCAGAGAATAAAGATACTGCAACTTTTCGGGACTGTTGTTAATTCCAGCAGCGTTCCATGAGAGAATTTTTAGGCTGCAGCTAAAGATGAGAAAATAGTTTAGGGTTGTCTGTTGATTTACTTGAAAGAGCACCAGGCAACCAATTCCATTGCTGACTGTCCTCTACTTTATTACTGTTTATGGGTAGAGAGGGAGGAGTTACATGTGTCACTAGCCGTTTAGTTTTGGATATGCAGATCTTTAAGTCCTCAAAAATAGTAGGAGGCTTGTCTCGAACCCAGAGACCTCCTTTCTGAGGAGCTGTCTCTACAGTTTGGGAAACGAGGTATTACGTCAACCCCACGACTCTGAAAGCTCTCAGCCTGCTTCAGAATAAGGTTCACAATAAGTTTGGAATAGAACTTTACCCTAGTGCACGACCCAGCCTCAACTCTCAAAATTGAGACCAAATCAATGTCATTGGATTGGATTAATTTCAAACTCTCCATCTCTTTGAAGCGTTTAAGAAGCCAGGATCTATTCAGTATTAGGTCAGGGTCAAAGAGAGGGAGGAAGTCTAACGTGAGCGTGTCTATGCTTTCCTCTACGAATTTTACCGAGGATTTTTTAGGGCATACTGCACCTTCCACCGTGGCATAAAAAGAGGGAGTCATTGGATTGAGGGCCGATGCTACCTTGGGAGCAGGATTTATCATCTCCACTATTGGAAAGAGATTCGTAGACCTTCCCAAACCAATATTAGGACTTCCTACATTGGGATTCGTACAACTGGGGATGATGTCATTGTGCTCTAAAGGGGGAGCAAGAGCATCGTCTATTTGCGTATTTGAACCCTGCCTCAGATTTCCATCATCGATTCTAGCAGTGACGGGCAGAGAATTATTTTCATCGCTCTTAGTAGGCGAGTCTTGAGAATCACCGAAAATTATTTGTCTCTGCCTCTTTTTTCTATATCTGCGGATAGGTTTCCTCTTTTTTCATCTACTCCTTTTTGGCTTTTCCATTTTTACTTTTTCCTCCTTCTCCTTAGTCTCTAGGGCAAAAATAGGGAATAGCTCTTTATCAGGTTTTAGATCAACTACTTCACCAGCTTCCTCTACAACTTCAAGATCAGAGACCACAATACAATTATATGCAGAAGATTTAGGTGCCGGTGGAAGCTCGTTTCTAACGGAGACAGCCGTGGCATTCTGGACTGAATTATGGAAGGGGTCCAAGGGCTTAGTTCTTGGAGAGATATCACTACGGAATTTGGGCCCTAGCAAACCAACATGCGAATCATCTAAACAGGGTACCTTTTCCAAAGATTTATTTAATAGGGCATTCAGTATCTGGGTAACTGTTTCCAAGACACAGTCAGAACTTCCCACAAATTTACCTAATAACAATAGTATAGAGGACAGCAGATGTTCTAAAGCGATCAAGGACTCGAAAAGGGGTTTATCAAGTCTATCTGGACAAAGGTGGGGAATTGGATGAATCCCTGATATGTTCAGCTCGGGGCTCTTTGAGATGTTGGACTGCAAGGACATATCTTGGGATTTAATGGAAGGGGTACTACTATAGAATTGAAGGCCTGAGGGAGTAGGGACGAACAGAATCTTAGTGGTCTCAAATAGTTTCAAGGATCCTTCTGCTAAATACCGCCCACAAAGCTCAAGATCAATATCTAGTAGTTGGGAATCCCCATTACCTACTTCCCTTGGGTGGGAACCACCTGCTAGTTCATCTATCAAGTTAATCCCAGACTTTGGAGAAATATTATGCTGCTGCACACACTCTGCTTTAAAAGCAGGCGACTTAGCGCTAAGGGAAGCAGAAAATTGTGTTGGAATAATTCCCTCACAAACCTGTGAGTTCTCTGCTAAATTATTTTCCAAAATCGGACCCTTCAATGCCGGCCCGGGCGTCCCGACTGGGGAACAGACTACACCAATATCCTTGTTTACAGTAAATCGCTCCGAGCCAGCCCCTGTTGTTGTATTCTTATCTTTAGACTTTTCCCATAAGTGGAATAGCTGGCACTGGCCCTTTAGTTGCAGGTTTTGGACATCCTTGTTTCGAAGTGGGTTAGATTTAGTCTTAGCACAAGAACTTCCCACCAAGAGTCTCCCTGAACGAAGCTTTTTAGCTGTCATATTTAATTTTGTAACAGAGAGAGACCAAATGCAATACTTAACATAGGCAAATAAATAAATAAGATGACAATAAAAAAGTTAGGGCAAGAAAACCTATATGGAGCTGAAATTATCTATAAAAGAGTCAATGTTTATGCCGAGAATGCCGAGAATGAGTAAACAAACACTGTAATTGAAAAAAACAATAAAAAAAATTAAAAAAATTAAAATGAGTGGGCCCAGCCCGGCCTGCTTCAGCCTCTGAGGGCCTTAGCCCCGAGCTCTGTCCCATGCGCGGTCCCGCGATGCGGGAAACGCCATGATGCTTTTAGCGCCTCCAGGCGCGAGAGACGGCGATGATGGGCAGGGAGGAGCCCCCGGGAGTTGTGGGACTTGTAGTCCCCCACTCTGCGGCCACCTGATGGAACTGGTGGCGGCGGGGGGGAACAACAGCCCAGGACTTGGCGCGCGAAGTAGCAGACGAAAGTCTTAGTTGTCTGAAAGCGAGAGACCAGGTCCCAGCGCGCTCACTGCTTTCAGCGCAATACTGCAGAATTGACGGACTTTGCAGTGGCAGGGAGGCTCCAGAGGAATAGGGAAGACAAGCAGCACCTAGAATGTGCAACCACTCTGTCATTCATGGCCTGACCTGTGTCTCCTGTGTCTCCTGTAGTGGTGGCTGTTCACTTCCACTCCCACTACCGCTTCCGCAGTCCCCTACTGCTGCATGATACCATACACAGCTCCCTCCAACGCAGGAGGGCAGGGAAGCAGGGGAGCAGGGAACCAAGGGAGCAGAATGCAGCAAGGTGGGAAGATGGGTAGAATCCCCGCCGCTTTGCTCCGATGGTCGCAGCTCGGGCAGCCCTCTCACGGCCCCCCTCGCAGCTCCTCCCGGCACAGCTGCTCCTTGCTCCTCGCGGCTCCGGGAATTGCAGCCCGCGGCTCGTGGCACTCGACTCGCTCCTCTTGCCGCCGCCGCTGACGGACTGTGTCCTCACGAGGGAGGGAGGAAAAGAGGAGACCGGGGGTGAACACCGCAGTCCCCCGGCTCGCGGTACCTCAGTGGCACCTCAACGGCGGTGCAGCACGCTGCACGTTCCTCCCTCGCATCTCTCCCCTCGAACCTCTCTCCTCGGACTCGTCTCCAACTTGCTCAACAGCGCCACCACAACACCTGTGCACAGGATAACGTATGAATGTGAGAGGTGGCCTTTAGTAGTGTATAATGTAGTCCCTCCAGCCCCTGTTATTAAATTTCACCGCCAGTCTCGCTATATTCCATGACAGGAGCTTTAACCCCGACTTGGTGGGTGGCCTACGCGCCGCTTGTGTTAGGATACTATTTTCTAGCGTATTCCCTTCCTCGGCTCCCTTGCCTACTGGTGTTTGAGACTGGGCAGGTATACCAGTGCTACCCTGTCCCTTTATTTGGTGGTCTAGATGAGGCCCTTCTTGTGACACCTCTCTAGAGTCGCCTACCCGGTCACCGGGGTGGTCTAATAGAGCGTTAGCTGGGCTATACTGGGGACTCTCTTGAACAGAGCTATTCCTCCCTAGTCAGTCTAGTTCTTCCAAAGACATCAATGGGTCAAATCTATTCGTCAGATATACAGCTCCTTGATTCCTGACCTGGGCGTGAGGCATAAAATGTCATGGTCCCACCCTGTTCCACTCACTTCTACTTTGCGCTTCCGTATTATAATCTACACTAGGCGAGCCCCTGGGATAAAATGTAGGGGCCTGACTCTGATGTTAGTATTTTGTGTGCATGGTCTCCAATATAAAATCTGGTCCACAATACGGGGATTCCTAAAATTCACCACCACTGAGTCCCCACTAATGTCTTTACGCCTATTCCCTACCCAACTCACCCTACGTACCAACAGGATCTCCCCCTGCTCTTCTCTTCACGGGGTCTAAACTTGTTGAGCCAGAACATGATTTTGTTTTTAAGCTCTCTATAGTATCCCTAGTCGAAGGTCTTTCTACCTGAAGCCACGACGGGTCATCTGGGATGATCTGCCTATGGACTATGGCCTGATGCTTAATCTTAGACCCCCCCCCCTATTTTCCTCCCTTACAGAAGTGGTATTCTCCTTTACAACCTGGGTTATGGGAGGCCCCTGTGGCCCCACCAGTTTATTCGGGGGTGTTGTCACTGTTGCTTGTCCTATTGCAGGGGTGCTATCTGTCCTCAATGTTAAGTTTGCGGGCGTGATTTCTCCTCCTGGTATGCTATCTGGCGTAGGGTGAGTGCTTCCGGCTCCCAACCCCTTTGCTTTCACCAAGGACACCACCTTATGCAACCTGCTAATGATTATTTTCATTTGCGTGTTAATGACACTTTCTAGATGAGCCTGAAGGTCTGCAGTTATTTGAGTCGCCCACCTGGGGGGGACTGGGTTGTTGATATGCTCACTCTACCAGGCTTCTGGCTCCCTATTATAACTGAGGTATCCTTCTTTTGCTTTTTCCTGGGCCTTAACCTCTTCCTTTTCTCGCCCCCATGTGCCAATACCTCCCCTACATGGACCACCTGTGCTGCTGGGTCCCCCCCCCTGTCCACAAGGTATGTCCGTGGGGTCTGGCTCTGGTGAGGTGAGAATTGCTCTTCTAAATCACCATCTGCCTGTGGGACTGTTAAATCAATTTCCGGAGTTAATGAGAGACACCTCTCTGTTCGCTCTATTTCCTCAGATACTTCCACAATCACTTTACGCAGCATTTTATCTATTGCTGTGGGTTTTTTGGGTGTCATAGGGTGAGCAATAGGGTCATATCTACTCATGAGGAGTGTCCAATCAAATCAAGTAAAATAAATCCTGTGCACACGCTACTTGAATAAGTGGTCCTGGGGTCAGGACTCAGTAGATAGATGCCAAACGCACTTTAGATTAAAAAAAGTCAAACACAATGGTTGTGAATATGAAGAAGATTTATAGATCAATTGTTGGTCAGTGCAAATAATAGTAGCCAGCCGACACGTGTTTCGTCACACCGCGAAGGAGATGTGACTCATCAGGGCTGATAAAACTTTGCGGAATACAGTATCCGGGGTGGCAGAACAAAGTCGCTTGTCAACCACGAATGTCTATTGAGACGGATTACTCAATACGTGCCCTGCTCGTGGAGGTGAAGCACAGGGAAACTGGACGGGTGCTTTCCAGAATCAGCAGGGACCTTAAATGAACGGGAGAGGCGTACTGGTCCTGTACGGGCGGGAATCGATGTGGCTCCGAGTAGTGGAGTCTACGTGTCTGGGTATGGGCCTTCCTACACCAGTGCAGGTGTTGTTTGCCTCTTGGGTTTGTTTTCCCCTGACCTGTCTTGCACCGCGCAACCTTTTAAATTAACAGAAATACTCAGCGATCACACAGCCTTGAGCGCCACGTCTTCCTGTCCTCTTAAATCCAAACCCATTTCCCCACTTGATCCAATCAAATCAAGGACTATAATAAATCTCCTCGAGTGCTCCAAGGATCCTTAGTGAATGCCCATCACTTCAGAAAAGGTCTCCAAAGGTATGAGCAGTCATGCACGAAAGTTGTCCGACTTTTAAAGCCCTAGATTTGTGTATCAGACCATATGCAAGGTAGTTCATACTAGTTCGATTTGTGGGCATAATGACATTTGTTGTGAATACATTTATTTGTTTCTATAACCAACAACGCTCAGTTATTTCCTTAGTGTTCCTATTTTAAAACTTACAATATAATGTTTTACTTCAGTGACAAATGCAATGACTTGCTGCAACGATGCGCTAAAATTAGCTTTCACTAGTTACCGGACAAGAACAGAATTATACATGAATTTACACGGTAGCCTTAGCTGTTTACACAATGATCATTGTATCCACCCCCGCGAGGTTTCATGTGCTATGAACAAGGCTTCCATTAATCTACTTTTATCCAATTAGAGCTACACTGACTGGATTAAAAGCTGCATATAAATTAACCAGATCTGCTTTTGTAATTAATGGGCTCATCACGTTGTGTTATTGAATAATAGCTGCTTGCATTCAGGTGCGAGCTTGCAGTAAATCTTTCCTTAAGTTAATACTGATGTCACAAATAAGAAAGAAGCAATCAAACAAAGAAAAAATAAAACGGAAGAAAGGTAGGAAGAAAGAAATAAGGAACATATGAGCAAGAGATACAAGATAAAGAAAGGAAGAATGGAAGGCAAAAAGCAACAACAAAAAGGAAGATAAAATGCATATGAAAGGGAAAGAGGAAAGAAGCAAAGAAGGAAGAATTGAAGAAAAAATGGAAGAAAGGGCAAAAGGAAGAGGGAAAGAAATGCAAAGTTCTAAAATAAGACAAAGAAAAGGAACGGAAAAAGAAGGACAAGAAAATTAAAGTAAAAAGGAAGAGAGACAAAAATGAAAAAGAGAAGACAGGTACAAAAATGGAAGTAAAAATAGAAAAAGTACAAATAAATAAAGAAAAGAAGGAAGAAAAAGAAAGAAAAGAAAAAAGAAATGACCAAAGAAATGAATGAGACATGAAAGTAGAGGAAGAATAAGATTTCAAAAATAGAAATACGGGAGAGAAGAAGGGAGGAAGAACAGAATAACAAAAGAATAAAAGTGAAAAGAAAGGAAGAAAACAAGAAAGGAAGTAGATGATCGTCAGACAGACAATGTTATTTAAGGGCAAATTAGTGACAGCGCAGAAAGGGTGTAGTAGAGGGAGGGGTAAAAGCAGGCACGGTTCGTCCATTGGGGCGTGGGGGCGTAGCCCCCCCTGCCCGACGCCGCCCGCAGCTCCCTCATGACATCATGTCAATGAATCAACATGACGTCAGACCGCCGGGCGGGCGGCATGTTGATTCATTGAGATCGTACAGGCGGCAACACAAGTACGCATGCGTGGGGACGGAGGGTGAATTTTTACCCGTGCCCACGCATGCGCACTTGTGTTTTTGCGGCGTTGCGCATGACCATCAGGAGCCCTAATGGGCGTGCTGCGGGCGAGAGGGTACCTGTGCCCCTGGCGCCAGGATTGGCCAGGGGCACTGTGAGCCTGTGACGTGTGGGGAGCAGAGCCCAGAGGTGGCGCGGACCGGGACCGGCAGCAATGTAAGAGTGTGTGTTTTTCTTTTCTTTTAAAGTGTTTGGTGCGAGCGTGCGTGTATGCATGAATGTTTGGTGGAGAGTGTTGTGAATGGATGTGTTTGTGTGTATGCGTGTGTGAATACATTTCTTTGAGTGTTGTGTATGTGGGGGAGGTCGCCGCCGGCCTGAGTGTCCTGGGGCCCGCACATGCAAATCAGTTTGCGCTTCACCACTGTAAAATGTCACCAGCCGCCCCTGGGTAAAAGAAAGGTGCATCTAAGGACGAACACAGAGAAAGATCAAAACGAATAGTGAACTACGGCACGTGTAAGCGCACGTATTTTTATTAAAAAGTACCATGTTAGCAATGTAAGATAGCCAAGATGGACTATTATTTGTTATAAAGAACTACAGTTGATATAAACTCACTCGTAACTTTATAAGGATGAGAGAAACCGTTAAAAAGAGCCAGAACATGTCTTCTAAAACTGTAATTAGTGCATTTATTTTCTAAACTGCTTCGTTTCCCCTTACAGTAACTTTTAATATGCATTTTGCTACACAGGCAATGTCTTTTTATTAAAAATGTCATCTACGTTTTCCGAAATGTTGTGTGAATGTTGTCCAAATATCAATTCCATTGTGTTAACAATTCAGACTGCTGTATTCCCCATGGTCTCGCTACTGCCAGTACTTTCTCTGTTTAGTAATGCTTTCTGCTGATACTTGATCCACGTTATCCTCTACCTCCTGCGTCCACAACTCCACAGGGTCCATTATTAGCTGTGCGCCGGCCAGATTTTCTTAGTCTGTTTACTCAAACATGTGTTTCACCTGAAGTAAACTAAAACCAGTTACTATTGTGTATATTCTGAGTAAAGACATTTCACACTACTACAGAACGTTTAAGAAACAACATAGGGAATATCAAAACACAGCACGTGATGACTTTAGGCCAATCCCTGCATTCAGTGGCCAAACCACCATAGCAGCTTATTGGTGTTATCTGTGATGCATTTATGTATTTTGTGACACAATACAACGTCCATAGTCACCTCTTTTGTAGTTTTAGGGTTAATGTGATGTAATTCCATCTGCAAAATTATTTACTACATTTGTAATTACTTCTGTCACTTTAAAGGGTGAGGTAACAAGCCCTACATTTTCTGTGAGTTATTGTTGGAATGGGAGTTATGGATTGGAGTGAAAATATGACTGGTAAGTTTTAGTGTTTTTGTTACTATAACCTCCCTTTAACTGTGTTTTTTATAGTGACTTTCTAAAGTCTAAGTATACGTTAAGTTGTTCTAACCAAAGACAAGATAACCAAAACTTCCCCTTAACCATTGCTTTTTCAGTATATATATCTTTCCTCAACTCTCCTGCTCCTCACGTAACAACAAAATGCCATAGGCCAGAATACGGTGCAAAATCAAAATGTTTTTATTCACAATCCACAGTGAATGGCAGGCCACCACTGACCTACAAGTTTCGGCTATAGTAAAATGAGCCTTGTTCAAGACTTGGTCTGCTAGAGCTGAAACACGTAGGTCGGTGGTGGCTTGCCATCCACTGTTGATTGTGCATTAAAAACATTTTTATTCTCCACTGGATTTGGGCTTACAGCGTTTTCTTCTTCCATATGGAGTTGGAGAGTAAAGACATTGTTTCGGGGTGTATGTTCCCACACGCCGAGGCTGCCCTATGAGGGTAATACCCCATGAACAGAGCAAAGCTGTGCAAAGAATATTACCTACAGACAGTTGCCAGTATGCAGATATAGTTAGGCCCTAGTTTCCATAGGAAAAGCATTTTTTGTTTTGCTAATAACCCTTGCGCCATTTGACAAATCCTCCCCAAATTTACAAAACTAGTTTGCTGCTCACTTCAACTACTATCTGGAAAGTTTCAGTGTGATCCGTCAAGCAGACCCGAGAAAAAGGGATTGTCTCAAAACAAATTTTCCCCAACCACTGTCCTATAGGGATTTTAAACACAATTACCGCCCAAACCGCTGAATAGAATCACACCAAATTTGGCAGAAAGACACATTTTGGTCAAGAAAGAGGGCTTTCTGTAATTTGGTGTAAATCTGTTTAGTTGTTTCGGAGTTATTAAAGTAAAAAGATTTATTTTTATTTAGGGTCCCGGATCCCACAACAGAAATGGCGGGCTTGGCTGGCTGCAACCTGAGAGAAAGGCTGCTTCTGCCATTTTGTCATGTGCTGTTCCTGGGGGGAAAATAACGTAGAAATAGGATATAAGGGGTCAGGATAGAGGTATGGTGACCCCAAGGGACTGAGGGAAGGGTCTGTGCATGCGTGAACATCCGCAGATCCACTGCAGAGCTAAGTGTGGCCCCGTGTGAATCCGTGACGGATTCGTGGATCCAGGCTCCAATAGAAATAAAACACACTCACACACTCTCTCAAACCCCACACAACCACTCACACATCCATACACCCACTCAGCCACCCTCTCACACACCCATACAGTCACTAATACATCCACTCAGAGACCCAGAGAAGTCGGAGGAAACCACTCTGTAGTTAGCAGAGATCATGACTCCTCAGACCTTTGGCCCTTAATAACTTTGCAGCTGGTTGACAAATCTGAGCGGAACTTAGCAGAATGACTCCTCTTTGTACATTGGCAGTTGATGGAAAGTCTTTCGTAGAAATTCATCAAGGGGGTAAAAAGATAAAAGAGGGGTTTACAATACAAATTTTGACCCCAATGCAATTGACGTTGACTTTTTGCGGCAGGCGTAGTACAAAAAAGGCAATGCGGATTTGCACAAAAATTGATAGGAATGTGGCATATGGTATGCAGATGATACTTTTTTATGTGGAAACCAAATAGGTTTCGTTCTTGGTAAGTTATAAGGCAAATAGACTTAGTGATCTCCGTTTTTTTCTTATTTAGCACAGTACTACTAAAAGTAGCAAGGAAGCCCAAAAAATAAACCAGACTGCATATGTAAAATTTCAGAATTTCTACTTGAAGAACTAAAAAGCACAATTATGGTCACATGCTTATGCAAACCAGTAAACAAATATATAACAAATACATTACATAAAAGAAAGAAGTCACATTCAATTTGAATGCCACTCTGTCGTCATAGTTAGGATTCCCAGCGAAAGGAATTCTTCGGATTTTTGCTCCCTAATAAATTTACACCCATTTTACAAATCACCTCAAAACATTCCAGTCCTATAACATTTTCTACATTTGGTGATAATGAAAATTATGTTGGTGAATCATTGGGGGGGGGATGAAAAGATAAAAGGGGGGGTCACAAAACATGTTTTTCCATCAATACATTTTCCGAAGACTATTGTATTTGACGCAGTGTGAAAACGGCTGAATGGATTTGCATGAAATTTGACAGGACTATATATTAGGTTGTGCAGATGATCCTCTTTGGTTACTCCAGGTAAGTAGGGTCAGTATTTCTGTAAGGTATAAGTCATTTAAACTTAGGGGGTGAATATGAGTTTGGCAATCTATAGGACCGCTAAGCCCGCAGTGGCATGGTGGCTACTGTCGCACCAGCAGTCTGATCGTCCTATTCTGAGTTTGCAGCCGGACCGCTGCTGGGCTGCTGCAACTGCTGGGGAGCCAGTGTTCTCTGGCGGTGTTGCAGTGGTGTGAGGCGGTAATATGCTGGCAATGCTGTTGCGGCACCACCAAGCATATTATGAGTTTTCTCATGGCCAGCCTTTTAATGGCGGTGAGCCTGCAATGAAGAGGCTGGCTTTGAGGGTACTGCAATATGGCAGTGTAAGGCAGAAATAACCTGGCTGGTGCCTCAGGCCATGGGGATGAAATGAAATGAAATTTTTACTTGTAAAGCGCACTTATACCCCAACTGGGGTGTCCTGGCGCTGTAACGCATACCGCTGTGGAACCCTTCCTGGCTTTTCCCTGTGAAATGTCCACTCCTGGGCACCCCCAAGGTGAAGCCAGGCATCCCAGCGCTGTTGGGGCCGTTTTAGAGATTAAGCAAGCTATTGCCCAGAGTTGCAGAGTGGGACCCATGATTAGAATAGGCACCGAGGCGAGAATTATCGGGTCCGAGGAAATTGAGCCCAAGACCCGCCGAGGCGGGAATTGAACCCTGGTCCCGGGCCTGACCTCTGCATCAGGGTCTGCCGCTCTAACCATTGAGCCACACTTCTGGGGGGGACATGTTGTGCCGCCCTGTGTGCATTCACCCCCTTTCCTACACGGCATGGACTGCAGAGTCCATGCCATGCAATAACAGGCTTTGACATTCTCATTGCGGTGCCTTTTTCAAAGACACCACTGTGGGAATGCCGAAGGACTCCCCACCAGACAACGAGAAAACTCTTAATCTGGCAGGCGGCAGGCGGTGACCTTTGGCAGTGTGGAAGTGGGGAGGTGGTGTGCAGCCCTGCTCCCACACAGCCAAACTCAGAATTAGGCCCTTAGTGATATCTGTGGCTGTTGTACTTCAACGAAATTTTGCAAAACTACCACGGTACATAGCTATGACAAGTCAATATCTGATTGGATATTTACTGCCGTTACAAAATGTTAAGGCAGTCATGTTGTTTCAAGGCTACTTTGCCAGTGTTCTGGCTTAGAGACTTAGAAATAGGTAAGTATTATGTTTAGTATTTTTTCCTTACATATTACCACTTTAGAAAGTGGTAATAGATAGGGAAAAATAATGATAAGTTTCCTTGTATTTAAAAAAAAATATTATGAAGTACCGCGGTACTACCTAGAAAGTACTGCCGTACTTACAAAAGAATACAAGCAAAAAGCTAAAAAAATTGAGATAACACTGAATACACTATATTTCCCAAATATAGTGTAGTACAATGTATTTACAATTGCTAAACAATTTTATTCTGTAAAAAAAGTGCAAGGAGTACTGCTGAAATAGCTAAAAACTACCAAGTTAATACAGAGCAAATTTAAAGAAAGAAGAAGCATTTCCCCAAAAATACGGTACTCACTAGGTACTAGCACAGTACTCTATAAACTTATTTAAAAATATGCACAAAAAAAAATACATTTGCTTACCTATTACCACTTTAAGAAAGTGGTAATAGCTAGGAAACTACGATAAAACCTACTTCTTACCTATATCTACGGCTTTACACGTGACATGGCCAAAGTGTGATAAAAACAATATGGGTGGCTTATCATTTTCGTAAAAACAGCCATTACCCAAAATATGCCTAAGCCCCAGCTATATTATTGTATTGCTGTATAACCTTCCGTCAAGTATGGTGTCACCCGGGCAACGCATTATTTAAGTCAGATTTGTAAAGCAATGCAAGATCACCAAGCGTGGCCCTGTGTTGTTTGGTAAATCTGGAGAAACGCAAGGCAGTGCAACACTGTACACCATAATCTACATTGCTGCTAAATTTCACCTTCATCAGTATGCCAGTCCACTTTTTGCCACTACACTATGCACCACTCCATTTTATGGTATTCCAGTATACACCACGCCAGTGTACACCACTCCACTCAACGTCACTCCAATGTGCACCAGTATGCTGTTCCACTTAATGCCACTCCACAACTCATAACTACACTCCATGCCACTTCATGCACTCCCTCTTCACTGTTACAATGCACACAGCTCCACGGTAGGCCCCTACACTCTATGCTCTTACACTGTACGTACCTCCACTCTACACAGCTCCAGTCTACACCACTCCACTAAATGCCACTAGACTGGACGCTAGTCCACTATATGCTATTCAACTCTATGTCATTCCACTGTACAGCCACTCAACTCTATGCCATTCCACTGTATGGCACTCCACTCTCCAACACTCCTCTGGATGCTATTCCACTGTATGCCACACCACTATACGCTACTCCACTCCACAACACTCCAGTATATGGCACCCCACTCTATGCAACTACATTCTATGCTGTTCCACCAAACAGCACTCCAATGTACAACACTCTACTGCATACTATTACCCTCTACCCCACTCCACTGTGCGCCAATCCAGTCTACACGCCTTCACTGTATGCCACTCCATTGTACACTACTCCACTATATACTATTAAATTCTATGCTACTCCACTGTACAACATTCCACTCTATGCCATTCCACTCTGTGCCACTCAGGGCGATCGTCAATGTGGTCAAAGCTGACTTGTCTGACTTAAGAGAGAAATGATCAGAGGACATTAGGCTGGATTTCACTGAATGAGACTGTGCCTTAATACGGCAATGTATCCCGAATGTGTTAAGGAATACAAGGCTCAAGACAGAGCAATTTAAGTTTCTTCACAAAATGTACTTAACCCCTGAAAAGTTATCCAACATGGACACAATTATCTTGGTGGTCTTGCTCAGTAATTGCGCACTACTGGGGAGATATAGCACTGATTCTGAAAACTCTCTGAACAGAATGGGGATCTTAACGTTGGAATGCTGCTGTTTTTAGGCCGTAAGCCATGGCCCAAAAGAAGAAAACTAGGAAGCAAGTTACTTGATTTGGCACTAATTATTGCCAAAGTTGCATTGGGCAGAACTGGAAATAGGTGAGAACGTTGTCAATTAAACAGTAGATTAGTGGAGTGCAATATTGGGTGGACCAAGAATGCGACCTCCTAGGCCTTGAGAAATGTAAGGGCCATAGTACTGTGGACTCCAAAATGTTGAGAGGAAATATTGCAGTTCTTCAAAAATGAATCAAGTGATGATAGGTCTCCTTGACTGTTCTCCTCTTAACCAACCAGAGGGCAAGGGGCTAGAGCAGAGTATTAAGTAGCAGCAAACGGTTCAGCTGGAGCAACACAATGTCTAGGGGGAACAGCAGAGGGCTCAAAACGAAGTAGCATAATGCCTACTGGAAGCATAATGCCTACTAGAGAAAAGCAGGGCAGAATCCACCGTAGTGTTCTGGAGGGGGAGCAGAGCAGCATACGGTGTAATCAGTGGAAGGTCCAAGTTGGAACAGCATAGGATCCTATTGAACAGTACCATGGTCAGTGAATTTAATGCAGAGCCCTGGGGAAATAAAGCCCATCCCTTACCACCTTTTAGTGTATGAGGTCTGTTTCTACTTGCTGCTCCCCTCGCCCCCTGGTAGGCCATGAGGGCAGCCTGAAAGTGTGTTAACCTGCTCTCATCCAGGGTGCACAAGATAATTCCTGTTCTGTTGTTCCCAGTACTTATGAGTGGTGAATGTCTGTTTATCTGCTACAAAATCACTATGACGACGAGGAAAATTGGGAAGGAGGCATGAGGGAGGTAGGTGATTTTCTAGCAGGGTGTGGGGATTGAAGATACTGAGGGTAGAATAAAGTAGGGGTCAGAATGAGAGATGGGGCAGAAAAAGACATAGGCACTGGGGCATGGTGACTAGGTAAGCCACATCAAGCTCCAGCCATACTTGCCAGACTTGCACTGTGTTGCTGTCCTAATATACAAAAAGTCAAAGCATATATCATAGATACGCGCACATGATGTCAGTACCTTGACAGTCATACTGCTGCGTCCTAGGTCTTCAAAATGTTTGATTGGTTTAATATAGATCTTAAACGTATGTGATGCATCGTAAATAGTAAATGGAGATAAATGATGCCCAGGTGTTTGGTAAAATGGCAGGCAATGTTTTAGCACTAAAAGTGAAATGATGGTCTGTTGATAATAGGTCTGTCTTACTTTATTGTATGTTTGTTCTAATGACTGTATGTTGCTGTGAGATGTGCGTGTATGGGTAAAAATACAGGCAATACACACGTACCACCAGAGTAAAAACAGAACATAAAAAAAGAGGTGCAGATTCCCACAGGGACATGCAACGATGAATGGCTAGGTGCATATTAATAAATGAGTCAATAGCTGTGTGAATGCAAACAAAGATGGAAGGCTAATACTGTGCGTGGATATACAGATACAAAACATGGTAGAGTAATAAATGTATTCTTTACTATGAGTGATTATCTGGATTGATAAATGTGCTGGAGTAATTAGATCGATGAGTGAATTGATGTTGCACATACATCAAGAGCTCTTTGAGAGGTAATGTTCTCTGTCTGCAGACATATTTACGTGTGTTGGAAAACAAACAGCAATGTGTGAGATTTAGCCACAAAATATTTGGACCTCTAGAACTGTGTGTACAGGTCTAATCCAGCCCTGGGCACATAGGTTAATTGAAAAGGTAGGTCTTCAACTTCTTTCAGAATTAAAAAAGAGAGGAGGCTATGATGTGAAGTGGTAAGACGCACCATGCTTAAAGACCGATCTAAGAGAATACCTGCCCTCCTGTTTGTGTTCTGTGTATGTGTGGAATGGGAGTGAGTCAAAGTCCTACACACTGTAGGTGCCTCAGTGGCTGGTGGAAGGAGATGCAGTTGTTCAGGTAGGTGGGGCCTAAGTTTTGTATGGCCTTGAGCGTGTGTGTGTGAGGTGTTTGAAATGAGTACGTTCATGTATCGGGAGCCGGTGGAGCTCCCTGAGGTGTAATGTGGTGTGAGTCGTGCTTGGGAGGTTGAGGATGAGTCTCTAGCTGTTACGCTCTTTCGGTTTGTAGTCTTCTGGTGAGGTGCTTGTTGATACCAGCGTACAGGGTGTTTCTTTAGCCTAGTTTGCTGGTAACAAGGGTGTGGGTGATGATTTTTCTTGTGCTACTTAGGAGCCATTTGAGGATCTTCCGCAGCATCTTCAAAGTGTGGCAGCAGGATGTGGTTACTCTTGTTGACTTGTGTCATCATGCCCCGTTTGCTGCCAATGATGATTTTAAGGTTCCTGTGGTGGGTTCAAAATTGGCTAGCCACCTAGTAGAGTCCCATGCCAAGGGCGTATTGCTGAAAATCACTACTTCTGTCTTGTTAGTGCTGAGTTTGAGACTGTTGGCTTTTCACCCAGTTAGTGACTTCAGTCATGCAGGTGGTGTACTTGTTTTTTGTAGTATGTGTTGCATTTCATTTTCATAGGAGAGTATGTTGATGTTGTGCGCGCAGATGATGTTGACAATACATGAGGTTACGTGAGTTGACCGGAAGAAGTAATATTTCTGTAAAGAAAGATTATCTGGAAAATGCAGGTTAATACAGAAAACAGGGGAACACAATTAGCTCATATTTACCCTAATCAGCATTTGAGTCTTTCCCAACCTAACATATCCCAGGTATACGTCAGAGCAATTTTTTTAATAACAACAAACTATAGATGATCACATTCCCTACTATTCCTGTGTTCTGCTTTGGAAGTAAGTATACCTTAAACCTTTTTTTTAAAAATTTAATTTAATTTAATTTTTTTATTTAGCCATAGTATAACTCATTACATCACAAATAAATATGCAAATAATTACAGTTAACACAAACCAACATAGATGTAAAAAAAGCACAGCGGACAAAAACATAAAATGCACAAATAATAAAAAATAAGCATAGGATTGCATTTGTTCAGATAAACACAAGCATTAATCCCAATGAATACATGACCACACTCTTTTAAATGTTAGCCCAGAACGTGGGCCTCTAGCTTTGGCAAGTACCATCTCCATTTCGTATATGTCTCTCAGCAAGACCCAAAAGTCCTTAATACTAGGACTGTTGGTTTCAATCCAGGCTCGGGCGATACACAAACGAGCACAGATAATTATAATTGAGACCATTAGCCTAGTATGACAGCCCTGTTCTTTTATTGTCCCCAAAACTATATCCCTTTCAGTCATGATTATATCAAAACCGACTAACGAAGAGAAAACATAGTTAATACCAGACCAAAAGGTGACAGCCTTGGACATCTGATAAACATGTGTCTTAAATCAGCAGCGTACTCCTGACATTTCGTACAGTATGACTTAGGCGAAGGTGGCTGATTCACTGCCCATTTAGAAATAATTTCTGGAGTATAATATAGCATAAATAAGAGCCGATGCTGTTGCAATTTCAAACTCACAGATGCCACAGCTACGTCTATCGTCCCCAATGATTCCTGTATATCTTCTTTAATTATAGTTGTATAGAACATCCGACTTAACTTCAGCACAATTTGCAACCCATCGTCACTTACAATGCCAAGCAATGCCTGATATATCTTACCTATTTCCCCTCGTCCTGTGATCTGCAGAAATGCAGACAGAGCCTCAGACTAAAGGGCATCTGTAATAAACAAAGACCCCGAATAAGATAGTCTCTAGTTTGGAGATACTTGAAAAATTTATTGTTCTGGATTCCAAATTCTTCTTTTAAGGCAAAAAACGTCCGAAATCCTTGGCCGTCGTACAACTGCCCAATCTGCATTAGCCCCTTACTTTGCCATACTTTTACAACAACGTCGTGAAATATCTCTGGTAGTATGGCATTACCCCACAGCCTAGTAAGCATGTGTAGTTTAGGAATAGAATATGCCCTAGCAACATCCTGCCAAATCCTAACAATATCCCTGACCACCTTAAAATGAGCCATCTTATAGTTGTTAGGGTCGACTGTTTTATATAGCAGAAACCCCGTATCAGGGCCACTGGCTACCTGATACGAAAACCAAGTTACCCCAAAATCAGGTCCTTGAATTAAACTTTGAATTCGACCCGCAAATGGAGCCCAAACATATATTGTAAAGTCTGGTAATTTAAAACCACCTTGCTGATATGACAGCTTAATGTACCGTAGCGCTCTCCATCCACGCCGATAGCTCCAAATGAAACTTCCTACTGCGCTATCAAGACGTTTATAAAATGCCATTGGGACCCTCAACGGAATTGCCCGAAATAAATACATCATTTTTGGGAGAAAGATCATTTTAATGACATCACAAATACCGATCATTCTAAGGGGTAGGCGATGCCAGCTACGCAGATTAGTGACCACTCTCTTGAGCAGCGGTTCATAATTAAGTTTAATCACTTCCTCTACACGGCTGCTAATACATACTTCTAAGTACGTTGCTGTCTGTGTAATGCCCAAAGCAACTGGAGCCGAATCATAATTATTAATTCAAAATTGTCTTTGTTTTATTTAAGTTTAGTTTATAGCCTGAAAAACGCCCAAACCATTGGGCTTCAAATGTAATCTTGTTAATCGCGTCTTCAGGCTTAGAAGTGTAGACCGCTATGTCATCTGCATATGCGGTTAGTTTCAGACTAAACCCATTAAATGATACCGGAGAAATACTAGCTTTTTGCAACAGATATTGAATAAAAGGCTCAAGGTATAGGGCAAACAATAACGGGGATAGAGGACAACCTTTACGCGTCCCCCTTTGAACCGAAAAATAAGATGACGTGAAACCATTGAGCTTAACATAGGCTGTGGGATTAATATAACGTTTCTGTCCGCTGAGATAAACTTCTGGCCTAGACCAAATGCTGTCATTGTTGACCATAGACACCCCCAGACCACACGATCAAAAGCATTCTTGACATCTAACATCAGCATTCCAACACGGGATTTAAACTGCCCAGCAACATCAAAAATAGCAATAGCTGGGTTGATATGGGCGGCCGTATCTCTCCCAGGGACAAAGCCATGCTGCTACTCTGAAACTAAAACATGTATGACAGGAGCTAGCCGAGATGCAAACATTTTCGAAAAGATTTTAGCGTCTGAATTAATCAACGATATTGGCCTATATGAAGTCCTTTCTTCTACAGATTTCCCCTTTTTTGGAAATACAATTATATTAGTGATATTCCAAGAGTACATGGCACTTTCCCCACCCATAATTGCATGCCATACCTCCAAAAAGATCGGTACTAGAATGTCCTTAGAAATCTTATAAAATTCCAAAGGAATTGTATCCTCACCTACTGCTTTAACAGTAGGCAATATACTCATTGCTTCCTCAATTTCAACATCTCTTTGCAGTGGCTCAGAGAGAAATGGATTCAGACTAGACACGTCACTTTCCTGAATATATTCCATTGCCATTTTCTGGTTAAAACAGGTAGAGTCGCCATATAAGCTAGCATAATATTGTTTAAATTGTTCTACTGTATCTTCGGTCTAGTATAATCGGATCCATCTATCCCCTTGTTTAACTCAATATTAGACCTAGCTCTTGAATCGGCTATCTGATTGGCCAGTAACTGTCCAACCGTTTCCCCCTACTCATACTGTTTAGACTTGAACTTGTGATAAATGTTGGCAACTTTGCCCCTCATATTTCTTCTAAGTTTGGCTCTTGTTTTGTTAACCAACTGATATACCTGCTGTTCGCCAGGGTCTTTTGTAGCAATAGCCGTAGCATGTTTTTGTTCCAAATCTAAATAAAGCCTATGTTCCTGTTCCCGTTGGCATAACCCCAGCCGATTCTGCTTTATAATATATTGCAATGTAACCCCCTAACGAAAGCCTTCATGCAGTCCCAAACTATCGCTATGGTGCCATGCCTAAATTTGTCTCAACATATTCCCCCAATATTCCTTGCATATGTCCACATATTCTGGATTACCCAAAAGGTGCCTAGGGAATGTAAATCCCCACCCTGCACCTTTGATCCCAGGTTGAGCCTGAGTTGTTAAGATCACTTGATTGTGATCAGATGTTATTTTGGGGCATATCTCAATGTATGCATTTTCAAGAGCCCTACAGTTTATAAAAATCATACCTCTCCTAGTATATGTTATATGCGGATGGGAATAAAATGTATACCCCGGCACCATGGGGTTTAAGTGTGTCCAGGCATCTTTCAACTGATTAATACGTAGGAGGTGCATAATAGCAGCCTAGTCCTGCCCATTCTACCACGGGATAAAGTATTAGTTGAATCTAATTTTTTATCTAAGATACAATTAAAGTTCCCCATAACAATCAGATCCCCAGCCCAATCCAGAATTTTAGAACAAAAATACACAAAAATATCAGGGCAATCACCATTAGGTCCGTAAACTGCACATACTGTAAACTTACGCCCATGAACCAAAATCTGTGATAGCGCCCACCTCCCTTTCGAGTCAGCCTTTCTTTGTAGCACCGTAACATAACATTTTCTTGATTTTAAAATAGCAATCCCTCGGATAGAAGTTGATTGCGAGGTACACACAATTGTGTCATATCCCAACTGCTTGACATATTTTCTGTCCTTAAAAGCAAGATGTGTTTCAGACTACCCCAATACATGTGGCTTAAACACCCGGAGCTCCTCTGCTACCAAGCGGTGTTTGCCTGCATTATTAAGCCCAGACACATTCCAACACATACATTTTAAATCCGACCTTTAGCAGTATTACAAAACAAAACAAGCTGCAAATCCCTTTTTTACACTTCCCTCTCCACTTGTGCTCAACCTTGTGCCCTACCTTGTGCTCAACCAATACTACCTTACATATATTGTGTCTATTTATACCTCACCCACCCTGCCCCCTACCCACCCCCTGTACCTACAGAAAGGAATAGCCCCCTTTTCTGCTGTCCCAAGTTGTCAGCATAGGGAGAGCGTCCCCTCCCCACAACCCCCACAAGATCCGTAAGCTACCACCCCCCACCCGCCCATCACCTGTACCCTCCCAAAGGAAAAAGAAAAAAGAAAATATTTTCATGACATCTAATAACAATAAGTAAAATCACTTAAGATGACAAACTCTACTATTTATAGAATAAGCTTCCCTGCACCAAACCGGGCATAAATATTCCCTCTCTATGAGCATAACACAGATAGTGAAAAGAAAAACATTCTTTTTTTTCCTATTCAGTCCTCTTTTGACCACGGCTTGCCATTCTGATAGAGTTTGGTGAGCTTCATTCTCCTCTGAAAAGAAATGTAGTCAGCCATCCTTTAAAATTTGTAACCACGCTGGCTCTTGTAAGAAATTTTTTGAACACACTGCCTTAAACGGGTCCATCAGTTGGCGCAGCCGCCATAGTTTGTTTACATAAATCTAATCTCACAAAAATTGACATCGTATCCACCTTCACAGGAGCAGATGGACGCACCTTTAGGTATATTGCTTGTCGCACCAATAAATTACCCAAAAAAACTAGGATCGGCCTCGCAAAATTGTACCTGTTTTGATTCGCCTGAGAAATGAACAGTGGTAGCCTATGAGCTCGCTGAACGAAAGTGTTCATGTCCCAGTCAGCCAAATCAGGAAAAGCTCTTCGAAAAAGACTCGCAATAAATGCCCGAGGGTCAGGTCCTACACTCCCTTCCGGATTTCCAAAAACCCTTAATTTTGTCGCCGTTGGCGGTTTTCCAAGTCTTCTAACTTTGCATGTATGTTCCTCATTTGAGAGTCTTGTGACTTAGCAATATTTACTGTGAATTAATTGACCTCCTCAACTGCTGCGACTCGCCCCTGCAGCTCTGTGACCTCAGTAGAGAGCTGAGCAACCTTAGATGTGACGTCTCGCAGTGTTTGCTTTATTTCTTGACTATCCACTTGAGCCTGTTGGTAATACTCTTGAGCTTCCGCTCGCTGGACTGTCAAGCTTGCATTATTTTGGCTAATGTTGGTTCCTCGCTCTCAACCGGTCGTTGACTACTGACAGTAATTTCTTTTTCTAAGATTCCGTATGGCAAAAATGACAAGCTCGTAGCCATTGGTGTAGGTATCGAATGACAAGGGGACTGGTTCTCCACCGCTTGCACCGAGTGAACCAACTGAGCTGATTGATCTGTTAATTTCGCCGACGACACTGGCAAGCCTGATAGACTATTATTCAGACCACTACGTGTCCCATCCTGACCATTAAAGTCATTGTGCCGGATCACTACTGCCACTACAGCTGCCGCCAGTGATAGTTCATCTGTGTTAGGTGCAGCTACTTCTCCATCCGCAACTGCAGCTCCAAGCGTAAAACCAGTATTTCCAGAATTAGACAACCTTGATACGATTGCCTTTACATCGCCATTTGTAGCTAACCATTTGTGTAGGGGACTGACTCCAGGGGCCACCTTTGTAGTGTTAATAGCTGCCTCCTTCAGTCATCCCATCGTGTTAGCTACTTGGGTCTTAACTCCACCACCTCGGCCTTTACCTCCTTTGCCAGTCCTTATAGCCTTTGGCCCCTTTGATCTTGCTCCTTTTACCACTGGCGGGGAAGCCTTCGTGCTGCCAAGGGCACCTGTGTCATTGATACGACTTCTTAAGGTATAGTTTGCCTTGTTTGACTGTTTAGCTGGTTCCATTGCAGAATTAGTGTGACCTAGCCCTAAATCTTGATCAGCACTCAATAGTTCTTCATCCAAAAGAGAACTGCCACTTGCAACAAAAATAGAGTCTGTACCCGAAGAGCTGCAACTTGAATGCTCTAACAGCTCAGTTACTCCAATGTAAGCATTACTAACATTACTCTCTTTATCTTTCTGCAATTTTTCAGGTGTTTTAACAAACCTTGCCTTATTCTCAGAAACGTCAAGAATTTCTGGGTTTACCTCACCTCCATTACTCTCCAACAATACTATGATCAACGCTTTAATCTTAGCCTGTTAATCGCCAAGTATACCCAAGCAAAGCCTGGTAGACTATACCTGGCATTCATGGATTTGTCCGCAGCTTTTGACTGCGTGGCACATGAACACCTATGGAGGATAATGGAGGAAATGGGCGTAGATGGGGCGATCATAATATTTGTAAGGCAGCTTTATTCATCAGCTATGGCCTGAGTCAGATACGGGAGAGAAGGAGAGTGCACCAGGGCATTTCCAATTAACAGAGGAGTCCGCCAGGGATGCGTATTCGCCCCATTTCTTTTTTCTATTTACACCAACGGGGTAGAAGCGCCCTTGACGGATTCTACACTATTCCAAAAATGAACAACGTTTGCACCCCAATCCTCCTGGATGCTCACGATGCAGTACTAATTGCCCGTACGGGCCTGGCCCTCCAAAAGTTATTAAACATCTGCATAACCTATATGCAAAAACTAGGGCTGAAAACTAATGAGTCAAAATCCTTGATTGTAATCCCTGGAAGAAAGAATAGGAAGGTCTCGACTTTTTATATTTCTAGGAAAAAAATAGATCCCACCAATACCTTTTCTTACCTAGGTGTAACATTCGATAGGCAGTTATCATGGTCCCGTATGCTTACCACTATGGGGTTATCATTTGAGAGAAGTATCATCGCACTCCATTCCTTTATTAAAAAACTGGGGGCAAAGCCTATTGATATGGTAAGAAAGGTTTACGCAGCAAAATCAGTGTCGGTAGCAACGTACGGAGCAGGTATATGGGGTCATACTAATCCATCTCCCCTCCAAGTGATAGAGGACACCTTCTGGAAAAAGCTAATGGGCCTTCCCGTAAGCTGTTCCAACTTTAATATCCACACAGAATTGGCGGTCCTATATCTGTCTGATACAATCTCTGCGGAACCAATATGTTATCCATGAAAAATGTACATAGAATTTCATGGATTTCATATTTCAAATCCATCTTCTCTGCTTTAGGTTTGGAGCACCTATTTACTACCCCCAGGAATTGCATGAGCATCTCAAGGCGGGAGGTAAAAGCCCGTTTTCTTAAACAAAGAGCAGATGCCAGATTACAAACAAACTGTACAAAGGTATTGATCAAACTGTATCTCGAAGGTCCGAAGCCCCAGGAATGGATAAAGGGCCAGATGTAGGTAACTTCAATTTACCGATTCGTAAATACTGAAATTTACAGATTCGGTATTTATGAATCGGTAAATTTGAAGGTGGGAGATGTAGGTAAATTTTTAATTTGATTTACTGAATCGGTAACATTCGGTATTTACCGATTCGGTAAATACCGAATCGGTATTTCCCATTGATTCCTATGGGCTGTGAAGCCCATAGGAATCAATGGGAAATACCGATTCGGTATTTACCGAATCGGTAAATACCGAATCCTGCAAGGGTGCAGGGGGTGTCACTTTGACACCCTCTAGCACCCCAAATACAGGCTTGTGTGACATGTGGCACACATAAATGCCCTAAGGGCATGTCTGTGTGTCACATGACACAGGTGTGCATGCACAGATGTGCATGCATACCTGAATTCGGTATTTTACCACCCAATAGGATTGGGTGGTAAAATACAGACTCTTAAGGGCCTGTGGCACTCTTTGGAGTGTCACCTACATATGGATTTACCGAATCGGTAAAATTACCGATTCGGTATTTCACAGAATCAGTAAATTTACCGATTCTGTAAAATAATGGCCCCTACATCCCAATCACCAAATACCGGTCGGTAATGGCCGAATTCGTCCGTTACCGACCGGTATTTGGTGACCTACATCTGGCTCTAAGTCATACCTATTCACTGTGTCAAACGTGCGTCATAGATTCTTTCTATTTAGATTTGACCGAATCTTATACCGTGCATGTTGGCACACCCTGCAGGTATTTTCCTATAAATTACTTTCCCTTCTGTCCCTGTGACAGTTCTTCTGCATAATCGAATTTAAGTATTTTTTTTCTTCTGCAAATTTTATAGGGACCCCCATAAAAGATTTATTCTCCCCCTGATGTGCAAATTTCGTTTCAAACAATGTTGTGTAGCAATGTTCTTTTTACAATCCCTGCCTAACCCCTTGGTTTGCTTATGGCGTCTTTTTTAACTCAATCGTGGAAGATCAGGTGGCAGCACAACACCACTGAATGAATTTTTAAATAGTTCCTAATTATTATTGCTTTCACTTTGTTACTTTTACTTCCATACTGATATGTATAGCATTCTCTTTTTGTACTGATTGATTGATGATTTTTAAATTGTATTTATCTGTATTTTGTTGTTTTTAAATTGTATTCATCTGCACTTCTATGATCTTATATTATAAGAATCGAATAAAGTAATTGACTGACTGAATACTATGCTTGAAAGCTCCACCATTGCAGATCCTGAATTAGTAGTTTCTGAGTCACAGGACCGTAATAAGTCTGTTGCCTTACCGGATTGCAGAAGCTTCAGTATCGGCTTTCCCAGCTTTGGGTGCATATTAGGCTCATCATCACCGCTAGAAATACCTTTAAATATCGCTCCATCCTCTAGCAGCTCCACATCTGCACTGCCACATGTTCTCTCGTCCTGGTCCCCCACAGCCACGCCAGCCGAATCAGCCTCTGCTTACAGCTCCGCACCGCTTCACCCCTTAGCAGTACGCGGTGGGCAATCTTTTTGACTGTAGCAACTTCTGGGGATGCAGACTCATGACTGCTGCCTGGGCCGCCTGTGATTATTCCAGAACCAGGTGAGGGAGGTTGGAGCAGTTCCAGCGAGAACCACCATGCCGCTCGAATGGCATAAACCAAAATTTTAATTTGTGTGGCCTCTGCTCGTTTCCTTGGGAGTGAGTTGTTTTGGATATTTTTCATGGCAGCAAGCACCGTGATTCAGAGGCCCCCACTTCGCAAGCTGGCCGCGGACAAGGCTGGCAGCTGCTGCTGCAGAACTGTTGTAACTCCGAGGTATCGGAACGTCCGTGGCTCACCCCCCGCACCAGGACACAGCAAGGCGGCGAAACGTAGGGTGGGATGCATTGCACTCCTACCTCCGCCATATTTGCCTCCAAGTTGTCGGTGAGGTTGGAGTGGTGTTTGGGGACCAGAGGAGGCACCTGGGAATATAATTAACAGGACATTGGCAGTTTTCTATCATCACAGCAAGTCCGACTTACCGCGTTTCCACACGGAACTGAAAATCTCCCTCGCAGCACCTACCTGGACAAAGTGAAGAACTCTGGGACCTGTGGTTCCAATGAACTACGGGTTGGTGAGCCAATACGAGGTTTGAGGGGGCGGAGCGGGCTTCCATCAAATAGGAAGTGCTGGACTATATATTTAGTGACGATGGAAATGCCTCCTGACACTAAGGCATCCAAAGAAGGCCATGATAGGCCGAAATGCATCATGCTGTGATTTTCAATAAACGTGTTCTCCATCTGAATCCCCCGTGTGGCCTCTGCTTGTTTCCTTGGGAGTGAGTTGTTTTGGATATATATAATATGTGTTACTGTGATCAAGGGCACCCGCCCGAAACGAGTCAGTTTTCTCTCTCTGTTAAGCGTTGCTTAATAAATAATCTTTGCCTGATACGGGATTCGTGGAGTTGTCTGTTTTCCTGGGGACCCGGGACGGCAGTGTGGCTTCTTCTTGTTCCTGAGATATATATATATATATATATATATATATATATGAAAAAACCATAGGTTTCACACCAGTTATAGTTAGGTGGAAATTTTACTCGCATAAAACCATTGAAATTCCCACGTTATAGTTAGTTGGACTCACTATAACTTGCGCGTGCACTGCACTGCTGATGACGTCACATATTACATCACTCATGACATGGTCAGTGACATCACTCATGACATCACTGATGACATCTCAAATGACATCACTGATGACAACATCCTTGTGACAAAGTGGCAGACCTCCTATCAGCATAAAATAACCTTTGACATACACATTCAAAAATAGAAACTAACATTTTCTTAAAAAAGGAGAAACCAATACCAATTACAACACTTATTAGGTAATTCCAACATCTACATACACATCCACTCATTCACCAACAGTTCTATATAGTCACTCATGCATGTACTCACTCATCATATGTACTCATACACCTATACATCCTGTTACACACTAATACTCATCCATATAGTTACTCACACACAAATTCACACATGCAAATAAACTATCAAAAAACCATTTACTTGATTATACTGCTATATGCACACCACTACACATACTTCTACAGAAACGGAAACATATTTACTCTCTTAAACAATCAATTATAAAAACACATACTCACTAATCCACCCATACACACAATCATCTACCCATACAGTCTTGCACACATGCTGTCTTCAAAATACATACAAATAGTGAGTCACTCATTCATGCATCTGTGCTCTAAGAAATATCCCCCACCGAACCATACAGACACTGATACTGATACTCAAAAAACAACTAATAACCCATATACACATTCATGTAGCTACTCACCAACCCATGCAGCCACTTATACACAAAGTGAGACACAGATACAGATATTTAAATATGTAAACATTACTCGCTAATATATGTATTCACTAAGATACATTTAATAGGTCAGTTAACCAATCAATTTTACACAAAAAAACATCCATTTAGACATTTATTTACCCATTTATTCTTCCATCAACCTTTAGATATACATATATAAAAAATATTTGTTTTTCAGAAAGATACACATTCACTGGATGATGTCATCAGTGATGTCATTTGAGATGTCATCAGTGATGTCATGAGTGATGTCACTGACCATGTCATAAGTGATGTAATATGTGACGTCATCAGCAGTGCATTGCACGCGCAAGTTATAGTGAGTCCAACTAACTATAACGTGGGAATTTCAATGCTTTTATGCGAGTAAAATTTCCACCTAACTATAACTGGTGTGAAACCTATGTTTTTTTCAGTGAATATATATATATATATATATTATTTTTTTTTGCAACACCGGTCCTTCACCGCCGTCGCTCCAACTCGTCCCGGGTGCTCTCAACCAGCGTTGGTGAGACGCTTATACACAGTCGCACAATCCACCAGTTTTCGGTCGATGAAGGGCAAGCACACGGATATCCGATTACAAAAGTGTTTATTTCCAAACCCCCTTCACCCTTGACAGACGCGTTTCGCTTTGAGCTTCGTCAGTGTCAGTTTGTGCCTTACAGAAATCGCCATTTTAAACCCCACCTAGCATTGCAAATGTACAACAAAATAGATGATGGTCCGCTCTAGTAAGCATGGTGGCCATTTTGAAGTGTCTTATTTTACATCTTTTACAATGTTTAAAAAGGCGAATATAAAGTGCTTTAGTGCAAATTAAAAACAGTGACAGCAACAAACCTATCATTATTCATGTGCAAGCTCCATTATTTGAAATTCATCACGTATTTGCATTGTCCCATCATTTCACCATTTGGTTATTCAGTTCTTAAATCATTATTTATCCTATCACGGGGTGTATCCCCTTATTAATTCTTATGAGGCCACATTTTCTCCATGTCTGATTGTGGGACTCCTTATTATGCCCTGAATGGGCTTTATTTTTAGCTTATGCATGTGAGAAATCTATCATAAACATTGTACAGTGTCACAATTTTCAGGAGTTGTTATAGTACAGTCAAAATAATTGTTGTTGTTCGTTTTACAGTTCTGAAGGAAAGGAGAGCTACTCTTCGCTATCTACAGGTGTACCCACATCTCCTCATCATTATTCAGACCCCACGGTGTCATGGTTTTGAGGTCAATGATGTATCTTGATTCTGCGATGCGGAGTATCTTTTCCCTGTCCCCACCATGTTCTAACCGACTAATTTGGTCTATGCAGTAAAAACTGAGAAGATTCCTATCGCTGCTGTGGAATTTCGCAAAATGACGGGTTACCGGATAGGCTTTGTCCTTATTCGCGATAGCCCTCATGTGCTCTAAAATCCTCAGTTTGGTGGGGTTTATGGTGCTACCTATGTATCGCTTCTTACAAGGGCACTCTAAGCAATAGATGGTGTATTCTGAGTTGCAATTGAGGTGTTTGGTGATTTTTCTATTCTGTTTCTCATCTCCTGTCCTTCCTGGATATTCTTTTACTTTTTTGCTGTACTTGCAGGCTTTACAACGCAAGCATGGATAGAACCCCTGTATACTGTTGGTGACCGGGGTTTTCGTCTGTGGTGAGAAATGGCTGTGAATTAAATGATCCGAAAGGGACTGGCATCGACGATATGTAATCATAGGTCTATCTGATAGATGTCTCCTTAAGATGTTATCTGTATGTAAGATGTGCCAGTTCTTCTTAAATGTGTGGACTAAATCACCTGATTTGTTGTTGAATGTGGTGATCATTCTTACCTGATCACCTTCTGGCTACGCCTCCTACACCACTAGGAGATCCCTCCTATTAATTGCTGATGCCTTCACAGCTGCCTGTTGTAGAATGCCTTTCGAATAGCCCCTAGCTAGGAACCTATTCCTTGCATCTTGTTTGGCATTCTCGAAATCATTCTCTGCTGTGCAATTTCTTTTGAGGCGCAAATATTCACCATATGGTACGTTTTGAATTAGACTCCTAGGGTGGTGGCTTTCCGCGTGTAACACGGCATTGCCCGCCGTAGGTTTCCTATATAGTCGGGTCTGGAGACTGTTATTCTCTACAAATACCTCTAGGTCTAAATAACATACACTTTTTTCACTAATGTTGCTGGTGAATCGCAGATTCAGGTCATTATTGTTCAGGGAAGCGATGTATTCCTCCGCCGAGGTCCTATCGCCACGCCAAACAATAAAAAGATCATCAATGTATCTAGTCCACATTAAAATCCTTTCACTCCACGCCTCATTGGTCCCTCCCCAGGCCTCGTGCCTCTCCCACCAGCCCACGAACAGGTTCGCGTAGCTGGGGGAGAAGCACGAGCCCATAGAAGTACCCCGTATCTGTTTATACAGTTGGCCAGAAAAAAGGAAACAATTGTTATACAGACAAAATCTGATCATGGATAGTATCATGCCACTATGTGTCTGGAATTTGGCATGTTTCCTATCTAGGAACCACTTCGTTGCTGTTAGTCCGTTTTCATGATCTATACATGTGTATAAATTGACAACGTCCAATGTTATTAGTAGCATGTTTGGTTCCCAAGAGATACTGTCCATGATGCGAAGGAAATCTTGCGTGTCCCTCACATAAGAGGGCAAGTCCTTCACAATGGGCGCAAGGTATGAGTCAATGAAGCGTGAGGTGTTTTCCAACATACTCCCGATTGCCGAAACAATCGGTCTTCCTGGTGGTCTTCGGGCATTTTTGTGGACTTTAGGTAAATGGTAAAAGGTGGGAAGTATCGGAAATTCACAGTGGAGAAAATTGAATTCATCTGTACTTAACATACCATCTTCTTTCCATCCATTTAATAGGGTTTGATATTCTATGGTACTTTTCAAATATTGATCTTTCTTTACAGTGATGTAGCACTCAATGTCTTTCAGTTGTCTTAGTGCTTCTTGTTCATAATTCTCCTTACTAAAGATGACGATATTCCCATCTTTGTCCGAGGGCTTTATCTCTATTGTTTTATCATTTTCCAGGGCTTTTATTGCCTCCCATTCCCTTCTCGTGATGTTAGAAGTTCTCATGTCCATTTTTTCTTTTGCCATTTTGTCCAGGTCTATCATTACAGCTTCATTGAAAACATCAATAGCATCATGGGATGCATTCGGTAATTTTTTGGATTTGTTTTTCATATTGCTCGGGTCCCTTGTTTGTATAACAGATACATGATTGTCACTCTCCAAGTCCAATTCCTGATTCTGGATCTCTTGAGTGGGTGTCAACAAGAAATTTGCAAGAGTATCCTCTGTTGTTATCTCTGTAGAATCCACAAACTGACACTGACGAAGCTCAAAGCGAAACGCGTCTGTCAAGGGTGAAGGGGGTTTGGAAATAAACACTTTTGTAATCGGATATCCGTGTGCTTGCCGTTCATCGACCGAAAACTGGTGGATTGTGCGACTATATATATATGTGATCAAGCCACTTTTGTGGTGAAACGCGTTATGGCTGACTAGCGAGAAATAAACGCTACTTCTTGCACTTACTTTGGGTTCGTGTCTGCTTTTCGTGGTATGCTGGAGGACTACACGCGGCATCCGATTCTTTCAAGCAGCGCTTGGGATATATATATATATATATATATATATATATATATATATATATATATATATATATAACATTTCTATGGCAAAATGAAACCCCTCATTTTGTTCCTTTTCAAATTAAATGTATTAAGTGTTACCACTTTATTCCAATCAAGATGACTTCAGGTGTGCCATACTTTTGGCATAAGTAAGACTGTTAGCGTTCTAGTTGTTCTTTAGAACACTCTGGGACATTCTGTCATTGGGCTATAGTTGGGCTACATCTGGCTGATATTTGGGCTACATTTGGGCCCTTTTGTCTCTGGTGGCCATCTTGGGAGACTGCATATCAGAATTTTTTTAATGAAATATAAGAGGATTTGAGAAGTCACTCAAAATGTGCCCTAATTTTTCTTTCTTCAGCACTAATCATAACTTCTATGGCAAAATGAACCCCCTCATTTTGTTCCTTTGCAATTTAAATGTTTTAAGTGTTAACACTTTATTCCAATCAAGATGACTTCAGGTGTGCCATACTTTTGTCATAAGTAAGACTGTTAGCGCTCTAGTTGTTCTTTAGAACACTCTGGGACATTCTGTCATTGGGCTATAGTTGGGCTACATCTGGCTGATATTTGGGCTACATTTGTTTTTTTTTGTCTCTGGTGGCCATCTTTGGGCTACATTGGGCTACATTGGGCTACATTGGGCTACATCTGGGCTCTAACATATATATAGACCAATGTAGCCCAATATATATTTTTTCAAAGTTAATTTTCGTAAAAACCACTGGAGCATATATCTTGAGACATAGCAAAGGCACATCGGGGTACCAGTCCCTACAATTTTGCCAAGTTTGGTGGAAATCCATTCAGCCGTTCGGGCTAAAAGTGAGTCCAACCGCCCTATGGAAATTAACATGGGGAAAACACGTTTTAGGACCCCCCTTTTATCTCGGCCCCTGCTTGAGGGATCCCCCCGAAACTTTCAGGGAAGGAGCGGAGCGCAGCGAGGCAAAGTTCAGGAAAATTACAGGCAGATCCCTCATTCGGCGCTAAAGTTATTCCCAATAGAATGTTGCGGATTTCCTATGGAAAACGATCTTGACTATAACTACCTACTGGCGACCGCCAGTAGGTAATATATATATTCCAACAGGTTCCCCAGAGATGAGGCCGCACTCTTGAGCAGGTAAGTGTCACCACTTTTATTTAGAACAGGCTGATTCTCACCCCGTAATGGTGCCCCCCTGGGTCTGCTGCGTTTCGAGGTTTCGATCCTCTTCCTCTGAGACCAAGAACACGAGCAGTCCGTTATTACGTGCATCTGCAATGTTCCAGCTCGTTTATTTTAATTGCTAATTGGCCTCTGGTGTGCCGTTTTCACAGTGCATTCTGGACATTGCAATTTTAATTATGCATATTACCTCCCTCCTGTGGGTCCGGTGCTCGTGCAAAGTAAAGGGGCCAATCCTCAGCTCACCAATAAGCCCCTGAGTGAGACTCAGTCTGTTTAATTTGAAAATCCTGCTTCACAGATCGCAAAGGAATTTTTCCCTGCGCAGACCAGTCTAGTTTGATGGCGGTGCGTTGCCTCCACGGCCTGGCAGAGCTGGGATTACTTATTCCAACCGGTTCCCCAGAGATGAGGCCGCACTCTTGAGCAGGTAAGTGTCACCACTTTTATTTAGAAACAGGCTGATTCACACCCCGTATATCTATCTATCTATCTATCTATCTATCTATCTATCTATCTATCTATCTATCTATCTATCTATCTATCTATATATATATATATATATATATATATATATATATATATTTATGTTTGCCCCTGGAGTTATAGCTAGGAACATTTTTTTGGGTTGCTTATAATGTAGGTGCTGTTTGACTAATTGTCACAAAATTTTCCAAACGAAAGTCTCATCCATCTCAGCCTGTCCTGGAAAGATTCTGGAGATCTGTACAACAGGGTGCCTAGAAACAGTGAGAGGGATGAGAGACGTAGCCGAATGGATGACGACCAGCCGCCTGAAACTGAACTCAGACAAGACGGAGGTCCTCATCCTGGGCTCCACGCCCTCCGCCTGGGACGACTCCTGGTGGCCCCCCGCCCTGGGCACCGCACCCAAACCGACGGACCACGCACGCAACCTGGGCTTCATACTGGACTCCTCCCTCTCCATGACCAGACAAGTCAACGCCGTCTCCTCGTCATGCTTCAACATCCTGCGCATGCTACGTAAGATCTTCCGGTGGATCCCCACCGAGACGAGGAAGACGGTCACCCAGGCCCTCGTCACCAGCCGACTGGACTACGGCAACGCCCTCTACGCCGGAACCACCGCCAAACTCCAGAAGAGACTCCAGCGGATCCAGAACGCCTCGGCGAGACTCATCCTCGACATCCCCCGTCGCAGCCACATCTCCGGACACCTGAGAGATCTGCACTGGCTCCCGGTCAACAAGAGAATCACCTTCCGGCTCCTCACCCACGCGCACAAAGCCCTACACGACCAAGGCCCGAGCTACCTCAACAACCGGATCAACTTCTACACTCCCAAGCGCCTCCTCAGATCAACCAACCACGCCCTCGCCGCCGTCCCCCGCATCCGAAGAGCGACAACAGGAGGAAGATCCTTCTCCTACCTGGCCGCCAAGACCTGGAACTCACTTCCGACCAATCTGCGCCTGACCCAAGACCACCTCTCCTTCAGGAAGAAGCTCAAGACTTGGCTGTTCGAGCAGTAGCGGCACCCCCCCCCCCTCCCAGCGCCTTGAGACCCTACGGGTGAGTAGTGCGCTCTACAAATGACCTGATTGATTGATTGATTGATTGAGGGATCCCAAAATGTGCTTTCCCTTACATTTTTTCCATAGGAAAATGAACAGCAACACCGCAAAAAATACTAATTATTTCACACCAAATTTGGCAGAAAGCTAGATTTTGGTCTTAAAAAGAGAGCTTTTTGTGATTTGGAATAAATCCATTCAGTAGTTATTGAGAAAATAAAGCTCATGACCATTGTATATTTCATGCCAAGGAGGACTCACAGAGCCAACAGATCTTAAGATAAAATCTAATTTGTTGCTATCACATCAACAATGATGTATCGGCAGACATTTAAGGGCTCTGGAACTGAGTCCCCTGTCCTGGAAATAGGTATAAAAAAATGTAAAGGCCCAGGATAGGGATTCCCTGCCACATTAGGCCTGGTGTTGAGTCCCAGAGGGCCAACTTGACCCCCTGGGGCTGAAAATGCCATTTTGTTGAAGATAATTTACAGGACATTTTTGGAGGATCTGCAAATCCACTATAAATTTGTGTTTTTGAAACCTGGGTAGGTCAGGGCCTGATGGAGCGCCGTGATTTATTTTCATAGAGGAGGCGCCAAGCAGACAGGGAAATACTGAATTTTTCCTAACTGGTGCTCCCGCCTGGTGGAAGCAATGCTGGCTCCAGCAGCATGCTGGGGGTTGCTGGCAGGGGAACTGGCAGGGCTGCAGAGGCTTTGTGGCTACCCTTGTAGCCTCCAACATCAAAATGCTGCCAGGTGCCCCAATAAATTAAAAAACAATGGATTGCTGGCTCCTGCATGGCCCATGGGGCAACTTGGAGGGAGTCAGCTGGCCCTGTGGCACATACAATGGCTCTGAACAAAAATGAAGTATGTGGGTCTCCTGGGTGGGCATGGGGCCACAAAATAAAACAAAAATAATAATAACAAATGAATATATATCAAGGGCTTTCGAGCCTGAAACGCGTCATCTGTCGATTGCTGATATGGATATTTATGGTTGAATAAAGAACATCTTGCCTGAGAAAAAAGAGGTTCGCTTCTCCTTCTTCGCCGCCGAGGCTTTGGTGGAAGTGGTCGGAGTGTTTGTTCGATTGATGTATATATAGGCTTTTTGTTTTGTCTGGCCGAGTGAACCGATAACATGCAAATCTGAAAATTAAATAAGCAATCTTGTTGAAACGGAATCCTTTGGCGTGTGCGACCCTTCTTTTCCTGGTCTCCGGGAGCAAACTTCAATCAAACAATCTTGCAAACAAAAGGGTCCTTCCGGGATCCTGCTCCCATAGTCAGGTGGCGCGTTTTCGGCGAACCCATAAGACGAAAAGATTAATTATAAATCCACAGTGTTCTCAAAAGCATCACGCGCACTCGGTAGTAAAGATGCTCAGGTTTCTTTATTCTCAGACAGCGTTACGCGTTTCGACACCAAATGTGTCTTGTTCACACGTTACCCAACACAACATTATGCTTGTTTAAGTAAACACAGACAATGGAGAGGTATAATAGACAGTGAAAAAGTACACATGTTCTGGCTTGTTCTGATTTAGGTTAGTGGATCCGCCATTTTGGAATGGTGCAATACTCAATACATTTACACGTTGATATACATTTCTAAGTGTTTAAATTACACCATACTTACTAGTACACCACAGGAAAAACTGTTAATATCATAGTATTTCATTTTTAGGAGTACAACGGGCTCGAAAAAGCTACATAAGACAACGAGAGGCCAAGAATGAACATTTGTCAATTCATGATTCTAGTGTCTGCTATTCAAGTTGTCTCTAGCTTAGCGTGGAAGCAACTTCATTTCAAGGTCTAGTACCTGCTCTCTTAGCAATTGCTATCACGCTATGATGTCTAACAGGTATTATCCCCATTTGTTGCGGTCTAGTGCCTGTGGAGCTCATGTTACAATCAATTATAAAGCCTAGTCCTAGTATTCACTCATATTGGCACCATTATCAAACAAGCACAGATATAACACTGCCACGTTCACACATATGTGTTATTATGCACAAGCATAAGGCCCTCAAGAGAGAATACCCGTTAAGGTCCCCAAAAAAATGTCCAACATATGGCAGTGAAAAGTGAATTCCTTATCTTAATCAAGTGAAGTGATTTCATCATTTGCCGAAGAAAAGGGTAGGGAAGATGTGCAGTGCATTGAAAAAAGTGACGTCTCCCTTCCTTTTCTCCTGTAAAAAACAATTAAAATATGCATTAAAATAATACAAAGATAGTATAAGCATTCATCTTATGTTCAGTTCAGTACAGTTAACATCTATCAACCGGTTAGAGTTATTCTTCATATAAATGAGTTGCAAGTTCCTCATCTAGATTATGACCCCCCGGGAATCTGCTCTCTAACTCCATGATCCATTTGGATTCTCTTTTTCTGAGTGCTAGAACCCAATTACCTCCTCTTTTGCCTACATTGACTTGTTCGGCTGCAAAATATCTTAGCAGATTTCTTGCAATTTCTTACATGCAACACAAGTTTTGTTATTTATGTACTCGAATGTCCGTGTAACATGAAATACGTGGGCAGTACAACTTGTATGGCCAAAAAGCGTATACAAGAACATCTGAGAGCAATAACTAATGTGGATGTACGTTACCCTGTTGCTAGACATTTCCAGGAGTTCCATCAATCTAATACCTCTCTGCTAAGATAGTTTGCAGTCGAACAAGTCAATGTAGGTAAAAGAGGAGGTAATTGGGTTCTAGCACTCAGAAAAAGAGAATCCAAATGGATCATGGAGTTAGAGAGCAGATTCCCGGGGGGTCATAATCTAGATGAGGAACTTCCAACTCATTTATATGAAGAATAACTCTAACCTGTTGATAGATGTTAACTGTACTGAACCGCACATAAGATGAATGCTTATACTATCTTTGTATTATTTTAGTGCATATTTTAATTGTTTTTTCCAGGAGAAAAGGAAGGGAGACATCACTTTTTTCAATGCACTGCACATCTTCCCTACCATTTTCTTCGGTGAATGATGAAATCACTTCACTTGATTAAGATAAGGAATTCACTTTTCACTGTTATATGTTGGACATATTTTTGGGGACCTTAACGGGTATTCTCTCTTGAGGGCCTTATGCTTGTGCATAATAACACATATGTGTGAACGTGGCAGTGTTATATCTGTGCTTGTTGGATAATGGTGCCAATATGAGTGAATACTAGGACTAGGCTTTATAATTGATTGTAACATGAGCTCCACAGGCACTAGACCGCAACAAATGGGGATAACACCTGTTAGACATCATAGCTTGATAGCAATTGCTAAGAGAGCAGGCACTAGACCTTGAAATGAAGTCGCTTCCACGCTAAGCTAGAGACAACTTGAATAGCAGACACTAGAATCACGATTTGACAAATGTTCATTCTTGGCCTCTCGTTGTCTTATGTAGCTTTTTCGAGCCCGTTGTACTCCTAAAAATGAAATACTATGATATTAACAGTTTTTCCTGTGGTGTACTCATAAGTATGGTGTAATTTAAACACTTAGAAATGTATATCAACGTGTAAATTTATTGAGTATTGCACCATTCCAAAATGGCGGATCCACTAACCTAAATCAGAACAAGCCAGAACATGTGTACTTTTTCACTGTCTATTATACCTTTCCATTGTCTGTGTTTACTTAAACAAGCATAATGTTGTGTTGGGTAACATGTGAACAAGACACATTTGGTGTCGAAACGCGTAACGTTGTCTGAGAATAAAGAAAGCTGAGCATCTTTACTACCGAGTGCGCGTGATGCTTTTGAGCACACTGTGGATTTATAATATATATATTACCTACTGGCGGTCGCCAGTAGGTATATATAGTTAGGATTTTTTCTCTATGGGTTTTTTGAAAATTCTATGTCTAATAACTTTGGCGTTTGTGGACGGAATTGGCTGAAATTTTCAGGAAAATGGCACATTTTGTTTCTGAGCAGCCCCTGGAAATTTGGGGGGGGTTCGTCAAGGGGGGGCCGAGAAAAAAGGGGGGTCCCAAAACGTGTTTTTAACATTGAGTTTTCCATAGGGCGGTTGGCCTCACTTTTAGGCCGAACGGCTGAATGGATTTCCACGAAACTTGGCAAAATTGTAGGGACTGGTAGCCCGATGTGCCTTTGCTAGGTCTCAATATATGTGCTTCAGTGGATTTTGAGAAATTAACGTTCAAAAAAAGATATATATCTGTAACAGCGGACCAGGCAGCGCTCCGGTTCGCGGACTTTACGCGTTACGGAGCTTTGTGAAGCGAAGCTGATTGGTTCTCCGGCGTCTGTAAACATTCCAAACAGTCCGTAGCGGCCGCCATCTTGTCTCTCGGTAGGATCGAGAGACAAGAGGAGGCCAAAGCGAAGGGGCAAATGACCATAAGGGGGCATAGTAGATCCTCCCTGACCCTCTAGGATTGATGTGGAGGTTTTAAAAGGGCCCCGCGGGGCAAAAAAAAAAATAATAATAATAATCGAACGGCTGAATGGATTTGCACGAAACTTGGCAAAATTGTAGGGACTGGTAGCCCGATGTGCCTTTGCTAGGTCTCAATATATGTGCTTCAGTGGATTTTGAGAAATTAACGTTCAAAAAAAGATATATATCTGTAACAGCGCTCCGCTTCGCGTACTTTTCGCGTTACGGAGCTTTGCGAAGCTGATTGGTTCTCCGGCGTCTGTAAACATTGCAAACAGTCCGTAGCGGCCGCCATCTTGTCTCTCGGTAGGATCGAGAGACAAGAGGAGGCCAAAGCGAAGGGGCAAATGACCATAAGGGGGCATAGTAGATCCTCCTTGACCTCTTAGGTTTGATGTGGAGGTTTTAAAAGGGCCCCGCGGGGCAAAAAAAAAATAATAATAATAATCGAACGGATGAATGGATTTGCACGAAACTTGGCAAAATTGTAGGGACTGGTAGCTTGATGTGCCTTTGCTAGGTCTCAATATATGTGCTTCAGTGGATTTTGAGAAATTAACGTTCAAAAAAAGATATATATCTGTAACAGCGCTCCGCTTCGCGGAGATAAAATTATCTCTGTATTACCTAGCTGTTGCTAACACCAGTTAGCGACCGCTAGTAGGAGATAGCGACCATCTTGGGCCCCACTTTGCATGTGAGTGATATTTATCACTAATGACATGCAAAGTGGGCATGCCAAGATGTTAGCGACTGGAAACAGTCGCTAACATCGCTATCTCCTATTACCAACTTTTGGAAATATTCGCGATAAGCGCGAATATCTCCAAAAGCTACCACCTGCCCTGAGCAGTTCTTAGCCATGTTATCCAATGGGAGGTGGATAACATGGCTAAGAGCATTAGCTCGGTAATGCATGAATATCGCTGAGTTTTCAGCGATATTAATGCATTGCGGTCGTTTTTATCGTATTTGCGATAAACCTTGATAATAGCAAGGTTTATCTGCGATAATTTCTGACGATGCTTAGCGGTAAAAAATTCGTTGCTAAGCATCGTTAGGGATAAATATCGCTTAACTTTGGTAATATGCCCCAACGTCTGTTAACGTTCGATTCGAAGGAAAACAGGAAGTGTTGAAAAACATTGTCTGCGCCATCTTGCCTTTTTTCAAATGCCACACTTTTGTCGTGCACGGCAGTCATTTTAGATGCCTTGACCAGACCCACTCTCTGCACGCTGTCGATCCTTAGCATGGCTCCCCACCCTCGCAAGCATCTCCCCCAGGCAGTGGTCACCCCCGCTCTCTGTCTTATGCATGGGTAATAAACCTCCCCCCATCTGCGCTGCTCTTCCCTGAGAATCACACCCTGTGCCCGCCCGACACCTCCCTTTCGCCCTATTCACTACCGCACCCTCTGACACTTCTTTTCCTCTGTGTCCGATTGTCCAGGCCGGTCCTAGGCTATCAGCTAGCCCTGCAGATGTAGTTTATGGCCCCAGCTGTAAAGAATCACCCCTCTTCAAAGGAGTTATAGTAGATCAAGGCCCACACTCGATGAGATCCGTCACAGCAGACGCGTTCCTATTATCTGAAAACCATCCTGTATTGTGATTGGGGAGGGGACCGAGCCTGAAGCGGAAGATTCCAGGGATGACTCTTTGTACATCAAAGTTTTTATAATTATGTGTCACATTAAAAATATATAGCACTCCAACAAAGTAGTAAGATTATAAAACTTTAATAACTTATAAATATATACAACAAAACAAAAACAGTAATAACATATAAACATTTTTAGGGAAAAACAACGAAGTAGCGGTCGGCTGTGCGAATAGTCCCAACGCAGCACAACGTCCAGATTTCTGGACGGCACCCAGGTGATGTTGCCTGGGTGCCGCACTGATTTCGGCATCCGGCGTGGGGCGTCGCGGGGGGTGGGTCATCAGTAGCAAACTGTTGTGCGAATAGTTCCAAGGCAGCAGAACGATGGCACCAAGGTGATGTCCAGTAAGTTGCCGCACTGGTTTTGGTATCCTACAATGCTGCTCCGAATAATGGCGTGGGGCGCCCCGGGGGGGGGGGGGGGAGGCGGCGGGAACGGGCCTCTCCAGGTGGAGTCTCGTCTGTTGTAGTGGGGCGCCCCTTTACCGTTTCAGTTGCCATTCCGTCCGCTTTTGGTCCACTGTGTCAAAAGCCGCAATTCAGCTGAGTTGCGCCCACTCTTGCGGTGCAGCGATAGGCGGCTGTCACAGGACTCTCAAAATGGCGGCAGGCTGTTTCCTTTTTGGGCCTGGTCCACTGAAATGGCCCTGGGACACCATGGAAATCGGACGCTTGTCTGCTAGGTCTTGGACCCCATTCTCGAAAGCGTCCCCTCCGCCTTGAGGATTCATCAAAAGTTTTGGGGGCCCCCGACTCCTGCAGGCTTCTGGTGGGGAGCAGCTGCCATGATTGCTCGCGGAATGACCACGACGGAGCCACGAGATGGTGGTGCTTTCATGGTGACTCCAGCTTCAGTCTGAAACATCCAGAAACAAGGTGGGGCTTTCATCGTTTGAGAAAAAAAAAGTTTTCATCTAATGAAAAGTGTTATTTTTAGGTCATATGATCAAGCCTTCCATCATTAGGAAACCAAAAGTAAAATGAACCAATGAAAAGTTGTATAAACAAGTCACATGACCTGTTATGCGGCATAGGGTATAAAATGCGGAGAAAATACGTTGGCACGTGAGGCGGCGTCAGTAGCGGACCGATGTGCGAATAGGCCGAAGGCAACACAACGCGCCAAGATCCGGATGGCACCGAGGTGGTGTCCAGCAAGTTGCAGCACTGGTGTGGCCATCCTACAATGCTGAAAGTCGGCGTGGGGCGCCCCGTTGGCCTGTGAGTTCGCGTCAGTAGCGGACCGATGTGCGAATAGGCCGAAGGCAGCACAACGCGCCAAGATCCGGATGGCACCGAGGTTGTGTCTAGTAAGTTGCCGCACTGGTGTGGCCATCCTACAATGTTGAAAGTCGGCGTGGGGCGCCCCGTTGGCCTGTGAGATGGCGTCAGTAGCGGACCGATGTGCGAATGGGGCCAAAGGCAGCGCAACAATATTTTCTGAATAGAAGACACCACAAGGCGCTGAGATGCCAAGATCCGGATGGCACCGAGGTGGTGTCTAGTAAGGTGCACTGGTGTGGCCATCCTACAATGGTAAAAGTCGGCGTGGGGCGCCCTGTTGGCCTGTGAGATGGTGTCAGTAGCGGACCGATGTGCGAATGGGGCCAAAGGCAGCGCAACAATATTTTCTGACTAGAAGACACCACAAGGCGCTGAGATGCCAAGATCCGGATGGCACCGAGGTGATGTCTAGCAAGTTGCTGTACTGGTGTGGCCATCCTAAAATGCTGAAACTCGGCGTGGGGCGCCCCATTAGCCTGTGAGATGGCATCAGTAGCGGACCGATGTGCGAATGGGGCCAAAGGCAGCGCAACAATGTTTTCTGAATAGAAGACACCACAAGGCGCTGAGATTCGGTTACCACCGAGGTGATGTCTAGAAAGTTGCCGCACTGGTGTGGCCATCCTACAATACTGCTCCGAATAACGGCGTGGGGTGCCCGAAGGGGGGGGGGGAGGCGGCGTGAACGGGCCTTCCTAGGTGGAGGCTCGTCTGCTGTAGTGGGGCGCCCCTTTACCGTTTCAGTTGCCATTCAGCTGAGTTTCGGCTGCTCTTGATGCTACAGCGACAGGCGGCTGCAACAGGACTCTCAAAATGGCGGCCTGTTCTTTGGATTTGGGCCTGGTCCACTAAAATGGCCCTGGGACACCTTAGAACTCGGACGCTCGATTTTTTTTTCCTTTCCTGTACATGCAAAAAAAGGTAAATGCCCGGTACGTTACACGCTTCATCTGCCACGATGTACTCTCCAGAGGAACCGAAAAAAAATATAGTTATGGTAACTATACCATGCATCGTCATATGGAGAGGTGGCACCAATTAATTATAGTGCCGCATAAAAGAGAGATTTGGAGGAGAACCCCCGACCTGCCAGTACATTCATCAAAGAAGTGGCACTGACAGCATCAGAGGCAAGGGAAACGGTCCCAAATATTTAGAAGAACTTTGGAAAGATTAAAATGACATATTTAGATTGTGGCAAATTAATTTCATGTGGACAGATGAGTGTTACTCTAATAAATACAGCATATGAACATCATCATAGTCGATGGTTGCTAGAGACATTTTGACTATATCCTGGACCTGCCCGTCCTCGCTCAAAATGGCACCGGAATAAATGGGACTCGTAACTCCTTGTTGTGTACTGGTTGCAGAACCTTGAAATCACGAGATACGTATGCAGTTTTGAAGCATATGGCGGGCGGGGACGAGAATTGATTGAATATTTCGACATCCCTATTGATATTAAGTTCTGATGTGTTATTGATTACTGTACTATTGAAAGTTCGAATTAACGTCACCCATGGTACTTGCCCGCAAATGTATATCTAGATAATTTTATTGTAACTGGCCCTGTCGTATTTTAATTATAAAATGTACGTCCACCAATTCCGCAACTGTTAGACACCTTAGTTCTTGCAACCTAATGGCCCGCCCGTTACGTTCCTCTACAGTGTAAATGTCTACTCATCATATACGATTACAGTTTGCTCCGTGGCCGGCCCACGTGGTTATAGGCTCGTATTTGTATAATGAAATTTTCACAATAAAGGTTTTTAAAAGAAAACATGGTAGTAGTATATACATTGGTAACGTTTTTAATAATAGTCACTGTTTTAGAATCATTAAAAGGCAAGTGAAATAAAGCAGACCAATTACATGAAGGGTAAAAGGTATAATACGCAGGAACGCAGTAAAGATAAATGGTCAAGGGCTGTTGTGTTTTCTACTCCTGCAACATAAAGTGATCGATAAGAATCTCATATTCAGGCGTACCGGCGACTAAGAGAGCAGGTCGACCCTCTTTTGCTCAACGGCTCCGTCATGGGACGAAGAAACGCTCTTTTTCTCGAAAAAAGAATATATTTTACTTGCAGGACAGTTGTAAATTTTCCGGGAAAGTACATTAGCCTGGAACATTATAACATATATTTAAGAAAAAATAATGTTCGGAAGTAATAAAAAGCGTAATTTTTAGGTCCTATGACCAAGCCTTTCATCATTAGAATAAGAAAAGTAAAATGAACCAATGAAAAGTTTTATTAACAAGTCACATGACTTGTTATGCTTACGTTACGCGCTGCGCGTCGCGCCCCGGATGACTTCCGGATGCGCTAACGCGGCGCGTCATATGACGCATTACGCGACAACGCAGGTCCAGAATATAGTCAAAATGTCTCCACCAACCAGCGGTCGGAACACAACCCCTTTCAGCAGGCTAAATAGTTCTGTTAAATGACAACAGAAGGGACAGGCAACAAGAACCATCAGTCAAAGAGGGGAGGGCTAGTTCTTCTCTACCGGGTTACATTGGGGCGCTACCGGAACTGATCGAATTGGTAGTCTACAGTGTTTCTGGATGTTTCAGACTGAAGCTGGGGTTAGCATGAGAGCACCACCATTTCGTAGCTCCGTCGTGGCCATTCCGCAACCAATCATGGCAGCCGCTCTTTATCGTTATTTTGGGCGGGGTGGGTGGCGGAGCCGAGCTGTTTTGCAGCCATCATTGTGTGGAGTTCAGTTCATCTCACTAGTTTCGTATTTATCATGAGGGGTTGTTCCTAATGTTTCTATTTTAGCGAGGTCAAAAAGAGATCCCATTAGTGGCCTACTGATTTTGCTCGATTCCTTTTGTTTTTTTACACGATTTTTCGTTATCTGCAAAGACTAAACAGAGTATTGCGACTCTGTGTTTGTTTGTAAATAGAGAATGAACCAAAGAGAACCAATTCTAAAACAGTAAATGCTTGGATAACAATCAATCAAATGGAGAGAGAAGCAGGCACGACGTATTACAACGGGGGCAAAGGCCTGCGTTAACTACCTTTCACTATCTGCAAAGAGAGAGTACTCCTAATAGAAATGAGGGGGGGGGCAGCATTCAAAGCAGATCAGTGTGCATAAACACGAAAATGTTTTTACTTACCACGTACTTGACATTCAACAGCTTATGATATTTGCTATTAAAAAACCATTGAAATTCACTGAAAAAACCATAGTTTATAGACCATATATAGTTAGGAATTAGCATTTACAAAACCTTGAAAATTCACTGAAAAAACCATAGGTTATAGACCATATATAGTTAGGAATTAGCATTTACAAAACCTTGAAAATTCACTGAAAAAACCATAGGGTATAGACCATATATCGTTAGGAATTAGCATTTACAAAACCTTATTTTACTCACACAAAACCATTGAAATTCCATATATAGTTAGTTGCACTAACTATATATCGCGCACCCGCAATCCACTGCTGATGATGTCACATATTACATCATTCATGACATGGTCAGTGACATCACTGATGACATCACTGATGACATCTCAAATGACATCACTGATGACATCACTGATGACATCTCATTTGACATCAATGACCACATCACTGATGATATCATTCATGTGACAATACAATGCATCTCCTCACATTTTAATATAACCTTTGTTTCACCCAGTGTTAAATACAGAGTATAATTTTTGAAACCATTGACACACCAATACTAGTTACTACATACGCACTCACTGATTCCTACGTCTACACACACCTTCACTCATTCACCCATACAATCATTCATACATACAATCACTCATCTTTACAACACTATCATATGCACTCATACACCTATACAGACACTCACAGTCTGCCACTCATCCATGGAGTTACTCACTCACCTAGTCAGTCATGTAAAGAATCAATGACACTTCCATTTTCTTGTCTATACAGTTAAACATAGAGCACCTTACATTTTCACACATATAGTAACACATACTTACCTTCTTATACAATCATTGATACAAGTACACATTGATCTGCACAGAGTCACACACCTCCCAGCCAGCCACACACACACTCAGTCTCCCATACAAATACTTGGGCAATCAATCAATAACCCATATAGTTACTCATACAGCTACTGATCAACACATGCAGCAGTTTACAGAACAACAGACATAATGATGCACAAATTAAGACAGTTTAGTCACTAACCCATGCACTCAGTGAGACACATTTAATCACTCACTCATACAGTTAGTCATGCACCTACTAAATCCTTCGTCCAGACACTTACACATCCACTCAATCTTCAATATGTAAGACATATTTAAACTTTACAGAAACAAAAAATCACTGGATGTTGTTATCAGTCATGTCATCAGTGATGTCATTTGAGATGTCATCAGTGATGTCATCAGTGATGTCACTGACCATGTCATGAATGATGTAATATGTGACATGATCCGCAGTGGATTGCGGGTGCGCGATATATAGTTAGTGCAACTAACTATATATGGAATTTCAATGGTTTTGTGTGAGTAAAATAAGGTTTTGTAAATGCTAATTCCTAACGATATATGGTCTATAACCTATGGTTTTTTCAGTGAATTTTCAAGGTTTTGTAAATGCTAATTCCTAACGATATATGGTCTATAACCTATGGTTTTTTCAGTGAATTTTCAAGGTTTTGTAAATGCTAATTCCTAACTATATATGGTCTATAACCTATGGTTTTTTCAGTGAATATATATATATATATATTCACTGAAAAAACCATAGGTTATAGACCATATATAGTTAGGAATTAGCATTTACAAAACCTTGAAAATTCACTGAAAAAACCATAGGTTATAGACCATATATCGTTAGGAATTAGCATTTACAAAACCTTATTTTACTCACACAAAACCATTGAAATTCCATATATAGTTAGTTGCACTAACTATATATCGCGCACCCGCAATCCACTGCTGATCATGTCACATATTACATCATTCATGACATGGTCAGTGACATCACTGATGACATCACTGATGACATCTCAAATGACATCACTGATGACATCACTGATGACAACATCCAGTGACTGTATGTTTCTGTAAAGTTAAAATATGTCTTACATATTGAAGAATGAGTGGATGTATAAGTGTCTGGATGAAGGATTTAGTAGGTGCGTGACTGACTGTATGAGTGAGTGATTAAATGTGTCTCACTGAATGCATGGGTTAGTGACTAAACTGTCTTAATTTGTGCATCATTATGTCTGTTGTTCTGTAAACTGCTGCATGTGTTGATCATTAGCTATACGAGAGGCTATATGTGTTATTAATTGGTTGCCCAAGTATTTCTATGGGAGATTGAGTTTGTGTGGGGGTGGCTGGAAGGTGTGTGACTCTATGCATAGATGTGTGAGCAGTTTATTCACTAGGTGTATGAGTTCAAGAGTGCATGTGGAAACAGCTACATGGGCAGTTGACTGTGTGCATGAGTGTATTGATGAGTGAATGGATATCTCAATGCTACATGTCATAGTAAGTACATATGTAAAACACAGTACATGTGAGAGTTGGCATATATAAATAACTGTGCATGAGAGCCACTGAATGAGTGAGTGGTTGTATCGATCATTGTTTGTATCAGGGATTGTATAAGAGAGTAAATATGTGTTAGTATATGTTTCAATAAGTAAGGTGTGTTTAACTGTATAGTTGAAGAAATGGAGGTGAGATTGTTTCTTTGCATGACTGACTGGGTGTGTGAGTAACTCCATGGATGAGTGGCAGTGTGTGAGTGTCTGTATACACTGAGTGTATCTAAGGTTATATTAGAGTCTGAAGAGGTTTATCGTATTAGCACAAGAATGATGTCAAATGAGATGTCATCAGTGATGTCATCAGTGATGTCATTTGAGATGTCATCAGTGATGTCATCAGTGATGTCACTGACCATGTCATGAATGATGTAATATGTGACATGATCAGCAGTGGATTGCGGGTGCGCGATATATAGTTAGTGCAACTAACTATATATGGAATTTCAATGGTTTTGTGTGAGTAAAATAAGGTTTTTTAAATGCTAATTCCTAACTATATATGGTCTATAACCTATGGTTTTTTCAGTGAATTTTCAAGGTTTTGTAAATGCTAATTCCTAACTATATATGGTCTATAACCTATGGTTTTTTCAGTGAATTTCAATGGTTTTTTAATAGCAAATATCATAAGCTGTCGAATGTCAAGTACGTGGTAAGTGAAAACATTTTCGTGTTTATGCACACTGATCTGCTTTGAATGGTGCCCCCCCCCCCTCATTTCTATTAGGAGTACTCTCTCTTTGCAGATAGTGAAAGGTAGTTAACGCAGGCCTTTGCCACCGTTGTAATCCGTCGTGCCTGCTTCTCTCTCCATTTGATTGATTGTTATCCAAGTATTTACTGTTTTAGAATTAGTTCTCTTTGGTTCATTCTCTATTTACAAACAAACACAGAGTCGCAATACTCTGTTTAGTCTTTCCAGATAACGAAAAATCGTGTAAAAAAAAAGAAAAGGAATCGAGCAAAATCAGTAGGCCACTAATGGGATCTCTTTTTGACCTCGCTAAAATAGAAACATTAGGAACAACCCCTCATGACAAATACAAAACTAGTGAGATGAACTGAACTCCACACAATGATGGCTGCAAAACAGCTCGGCTCCGCCACCCACCCCGCCCAAAATAACGATAAAGAACGGCTGCCATGATTGGTTGCGGAATGACCACGACGGAGCTACGAAATGGTGCTGCTCTCATGCTAACCCCAGCTTCAGTCTGAAACATCCAGAAACACTGTAGACTACCAATTCGATCAGTTCCGGTAGCGCCCCAATGTAACCCGGTAGAGAAGAACTAGCCCTCCCCTCTTTGACTGATGGTTCTTGTTGCCTGTCCCTTCTGTTGTCATTTAACAGAACTATTTAGCCTGCTGAAAGGGGTTGTGTTCCGACCGCTGGTTGGTGGAGACATTTTGACTATATTCTGTACCTGCGTTGTCGCGTAATGCGTCATATGACGCGCCGCGTTAGCGCATCCGGAAGTCATCCGGGGCGCGCAGCGCGTAACGTAAGCATAACAAGTCATGTGACTTGTTAATAAAACTTTTCATTGGTTCATTTTACTTTTCTTATTGTAATGATGAAAGGCTTGGTCATATGACCTAAAAATTACGCTTTTCATTACTTCCGAACATTATTTTTTCTTAAATATATGTTATAATGTTCCAGGCTAATGTACTTTCCCGGAAATTTTACAACTGTCCTGCAAGTAAAATATATTCTTTTTTCGAGAAAAAGAGCGTTTCTTCGTCCCATGAGGGAGCCGTTGATCAAAAGAGGGTCGACCTGCTGTCTTAGTCGCCGATACGCCTGAATATGAGATTCTTATCGATCACTTTATGTTGCAGGAATAGAAAACACAACAGCCCTTGACCATTTATCTTTACTGCGTTCCTTTGTATTATACCTTTTACCCTTCATGTAATTGGTCTGCTTTATTTCACTTGCCTTTTAATGATTCTAAAACAGTCACTATTATTAAAAACTTTACCAATGTATATACTACTACCATGTTTTCTTTTAAAAACCTTTATTGTGAAAATTTCATTATACAAATACGAGCCTATAACCACGTGGGCCTGCCACAGAGCAAACTGTAATCGTATATGATGAATAGACATTTACACTGTAGAGGAACGTAACGGGCGGGCCATTAGGTTGCAAGAACTAAGGTGTCTAACAGTTACGGAATCGGTGGACGTACATTTTATAATTAAAATACGACAGGGCCAGTTACAATAAAATTATCTAGATATACATTTGCGGGCAAGTACCATGGGTGACGTTAATTCGAACTTTCAACAGTACAGTAATCAATAACACATCAGAACTTAATATCAATAGGGATGTCGAAATAGTCAATCAATTCTCGTCCCCGCCCGCCATGTGCTTCAAAACTGCATACGTATCTCGTGATTTCAAGGTTCTGCAACCAGTACACAACAAGGAGTTACGAGTCCCATTTATTCCGGCGCCATTTTGGGCGAGGACGGGCAGGTCCAGGATATAGTCAAAATGTCTCTACCAACCATCGACTATGATGATGTTCATATGCTGTATTTATTAGAGTAACACTCATCTGTCCACATGAAATTAATTTGCCACAATCTAAACATGTCATTTTAATCTTTCCAAAGTTCTTCTAAATATTTGGGACCGTTTCCCTTGCCTCTGAAGCTCTCAGTGCCACTTCTTTGATGAATGTACTAGCAGGTCAGGGGTTCTCCTCCAAATCTCTCTTTTATGCAGCACTATAATTAATTGGTGCCACCTCTCCATATGACGATGCATGGTATAGTTACCACAACTATATTTTTTTTCGGTTCCTCTGGAGAGTTCATCGTGGCAGATGAAGCGTGTAACGTACCGGGCATTTACCTTTTTTTGCATGTACAGGAAAGGAAAAAAAAATCGAGCGTCCGAGTTCTAAGGTGTCCCAGGGCCATTTTAGTGGACCAGGCCCAAATCCAAAGAACAGGCCGCCATTTTGAGAGTCCTCTTGCAGCCGCCTGTCGCTGTAGCATCAAGAGCAGCCGAAACTCAGCTGAATGGCAACTGAAACGGTAAAGGGGCGCCCCACTACAGCAGACGAGCCTCCACCTAGGAAGGCCCATTCACGCCGGCTCCCCCCCCCTTCGGGCACCCCACGCCGTTATTCGGAGCAGTATTGTAGGATGGCCACACCAGTGCGGCAACTTGCTAGACATCACCTCGGTGGTAACCGAATCTCAACGCCTTGTGGTGTCTTCTATTCAAAAAACATTGTTATGCTGCCTTCGACCTATTCGCCGCAAGTGCGCACACAACTCAACTGCATAGCTTGCTAGACACCACCTCGGTGCCATCCGGATCTTGGAATGTCAGCACCTTTTGGTGTCTTCTCTTCAGAAAATATTGTTGCGCTGCCTTTGGCCCCATTCGCACATCAGTCCGCTACTGACGCCATCTCACAGGCTAATGGGGCGCCCCACGCCGACTTTCAGCATTGTAGAATGACCACACCAGTACAGCAACTTGCTAGACATCACCTCGGTGCCATCCGGATCTCGGCGCCCCACTGCAGATGAAGTGCCTCTCAACTATGAAACCACCACGGTGACATCCGGATCTTGGCGCGTTGTGCTGCCTTCGGCCTATTCGCACATCGGTCCGCTACTGACGCCATCTCACAGGCTAATGGGGCGACCCACGCCGAGTTTCAGCATTGTAGGATGACCACACCAGTACAGCAACTTGCTAGACATCACCTCGGTGCCATCCGAATCTTGGCATCTCAACGCCTAGTGGTATCTTCCATACAAAAAATATTGTTACGCTGCCTTTGGCCCCATTCGCACATCAGTCCGCAACTTAGACATCACCTCGGTGCCATCCGGATCTTGGCATCTCAGCGCCTTGTGGTGTCAGTCAGAAAATATTGTTGCGCTGCCTTTGGCCCCATTCGCACATCGGTCCGCTACTGACGCCATCTCACAGGCCAACGGGGCGCCCCACGCCGACTTTCAACATTGTAGGATGGCCACAGAAGTGCGACAACTTACTAGACACCACCTCGGTGCCATCCGGATCTTGGCGCGTTGTGCTGCCTTCGGCCTATTCGCACATCGGTCCGCTACTGACGCCATCTCACAGGCCAACGGGGCGCCCCACGCCGACTTTCAGCATTGTTGGATGGCCACACCAGTGCGGCAACTTACTAGACACCACCTCGGTGCCATCCGGATCTTGGCGCGTTGTGCTGCCTTCGGCCTATTCGCACATCGGTCCGCTACTGACGCAAACTCACAGGCCAACGGGGCGCCCCACGCCGACTTTCAGCATTGTAGGATGGCCACACCAGTGCTGCAACTTGCTGGACACCACCTCGGTGCCATCCGGATCTTGGCGCGTTGTATTGCCTTCGGCCTATTCGCACATCGGTCCGCTACTGACGCCGCCTCACGTGCCAACGTATTTTCTCCGCATTTTATACCCTATGCCGCATAACAGGTCATGTGACTTGTTTATAAAACTTTTCATTGGTTCATTTTACTTTTGGTTTCCTAATGATGGAAGGCTTGATCATATGACCTAAAAACAACACTTTTCATTGGATGAAAACTTTTTTTTTTTCCCAAACGATGAAAGCCCCACCTAGTTTCTGGATGTTTCAGACTAAACTGGCGTCAGCATGAGAGCACCACCATCTCGTAGCTCCGTCGTGGTCATTCCGCGAGCAATCATGGCAGCCGCTCCCCACCAGAAGCCTGCAGGAGTCGGGGCCCCCAAAACTTTTGATGAATTCTCAAGGCGGAGGGGACGCTTTCGAGAATGGGGTCCAAGACCTAGCAGACAAGCGTCCGATTTCCAAGGTGTCCCAGGGCCATTTCAGTGGACCAGGCCCAAAAAGGAAAGAGCCTGCCGCCATTTTGAGAGTCCTGTGACAGCCGCCTATCGCTGCACCGCAAGAGTGGGCGCAACTCAGCTGAATTGCGGCTTTTGACACAGTGGACCAAAAACGGACGGAATGGCAACTGAAACGGTAAAGGGGTGCCCCACTACAGCAGATGACACTCCACCTGGAGTGGCCCGTTCACGCCGCCTCCCCCGGGGCGCCCCACGCCGTTATTCGGAGCAGCATTGTAGGATACCAAAACCAGTGCGGCAACTTACTGGACATCACCTTGGTGCCATCGTTCTGCTGCCTTGGAACTATTCGCACAACAGTTTGCTACTGATGACCCACCCCCCACGACGCCCCACGCTGTTATTTGCTGGGTGGCAACTTACTAGACATCACTTTCCTGTCATCTAGATTTCGGCGCGTTCTGCTGCCTTGGAACTATTCGCACAACAGTTTGCTACTGATGACCCACCCCCTGCGACGCCCCACGCCGGAAATCTGGACGTTGTGCTGCGTTGGGACTATTCGCACAGCCGACCGCTACTTCGTTGTTTTTCCCTAAAAATGTTTATATGTTATTACTATTTTTGTTTTCTTGTATATATTTATAAATTATTAAAGTTTTATAATCTTACTACTTTGTCGGAGTGCTATATATTTTTAATGTGACACATAATTGTAAAAACTTTGATGTACAAAGAGTCATCCCTGGAATCTTCCGCTTCACGCTCGGTCCCCTCCCCAATCACAATACAGGATGGTTTTCAGATAATAGCAAAGCTTCTGCTGTGACGGATCTCATCGAGTGTGGGCCTTGATCTACTATAACTCCTTTGAAGAGGGGTGATTCTTTACAGCTGTGGCCATAAACTACATCTGCAGGGCTAGCTGATAGCCTAGGACCGGCCTGGACAATCGGACACAGAGGAAAAGGAGTGTCAGAGGGTGCGGTAGTGAATAGGGCGAAAGGGAGGTGTCGGGCGGGCACAGGGTGTGATTCTCAGGGAAGAGCAGCGCAGATGGGGGGAGGTTTTATTACCCATGCATAAGACAGAGAGCGGGGGTGACCACTGCCTGGGTGAGATGCTTGCGAGGGTGGGGAGCCATGCTAAGGATCGACAGCGTGCACAGAGTGGGTCTGGTCAAGGCATCTAAAATGGCTGCCGTGCACGACAAAAGTGTGGCATTTGAAAAAAGACAAGATGGCGCAGACAATGTTTTTCAACACTTCCTGATTTCCTTCGAATCGAACGTTACCAAAGTTAAGCGATATTTATCCCTAACGATGCATTGCAAAGATTTTTTTACCGTCAGAAATTATCGCAGATAAACCTTGCTATTATCAAGGTTTATCGCAAATACGATAAAAAACGACCGCAATGCATTAATATCGCTGAAAACTCAGCGATATTCATGCATTACCGAGCTAATGCTCTTAGCCATGTTATCCACCTCCCATTGGATAACATGGCTAAGAACTGCTCAGGGCAGCTGTTACTTTTTGGAGATATTCGCGCTTATCTCGAATATTTCCAAAAGTTGATAATAGGAGATAGCGATGTTAGCGACTGTTTCCAGTCGCTAACATCTTGGCATGCCCACTTTGCATGTCATTAGTGATGAATATCACTCACATGCAAAGTGGGGCCCAAGATGGTCGCTATCTCCTACTAGCCGTCGCTAACTGGTGTTAGCAACAGCTAGGTAATACAGATATAATTTTATCTCCGCGAAGCGGAGCGCTGTTACAGATATATATCTTGTTGAACGTTAATTTCTCAAAATGCACTGAAGCACATATATTGAGACCTAGCAAAGGCACATCGGGCTACCAGTCCCTAATATTTTACCAAGTTTCGTGCAAATCCATTCAGCCGTTCGATTATTATTATTATTTTTTTTTTTTGCCCCGCGGGGCCCTTTTAAAACCTCCACATCAAACCTAGGGGGTCAGCGAGGATCTACTAGGCCCCCTTATGGTCATTTGCCCCTTCGCTTTGGCCTCCTCTTGTCTCTCGATCCTACCGAGAGACAAGATGGCGGCCGCTACGTACTGTTTGGAATGTTTACAGACACCGGAGAGCCAATCAGCTTCGCTTCGCAAAGCTCCGTAACGCGAAAAGTACGCGAAGCGGTGCGCTGTTACAGATATATATCTTTTTTTGATCGTTAATTTCTCAAAATCCACTGAAGCACATATATTGAGACCTAGCAAAGGCACATCGGGCTACCAGTCCCTACAATTTTGCCAAGTTTCGTGCAAATCCATTCAGCCGTTCGATTATTATTATAATTTTTTTTTTTTGCCCCGCGGGGCCCTTTTAAAACCTCCACATCAAACCTAGGGGGTCAGCGAGGATCTACTATTCCCCCTTATGGTCATTTGCCCCTTCGCTTTGGCCTCCTCTTGTCTCTCGATCCTACCGAGAGACAAGATCGCGGCCGCTACGGACTGTTTGGAATGTTGACAGACGCCGGAGAACCAATCAGCTTCGCTTCACAAAGCTCCGTTGCGCGAAAAGTACGCGTCCTGGAGCGCTGCCCGGTCCGCTGTTACAGATATATATCTTTTTTTAAACGTTAATTTCTCAAAATCCACTGTAGCACATATATTGAGACCTACAAAAGGCACATCGGGCTACCAGTCCCTACAATTTTGCCAAGTTTCGTGCAAATCCATTCAGCCGTTCGGGCTAAAAGTGAGGCCAACCGCCCTATGGAAAACTCAATGTTAAAAACACGTTTTGGGACCCCCCTTTTTTCTCGACCCCCCCTGGACAAACCCCCCCCCAATTTTCAGGGGCTGCTCAGAAACAAAATGTGCCATTTTCCTGAAAATTTCAGCCAATTCCGTCCACAAACGCCAAAGTTATTAGACATAGAAAAAATCCTAACTATATATACCTACTGGCGACCGCCAGTAGGTAATATATATATATATATATATACACAATAGGCAAACTCCTGCTACTTCCCACATGGCGAAAAAGGAGAGACGGACTTCTGAATGCAGGCAAGATCTTTTATTAACACAGTTCCATCAGCATGAAAGGATGACGCGTTTCGGGCTCGAGAGCCCTTGTTCACATGAAGACTGTGTAAATGCCAGTTATTTTTTAACGTTGCTACAATCCTGCCCTGATCACTCACATGCTCCAATCACCTGATAACAGAGCTAAACATAACACTTCATTCCGTGCATTGTTTCCAATTGCAAATACTTGGTAAATGTAAGTTCTTTAGAGTTAAAAATCCATGATTGATAAAATCGATCTTTCAAAAAATATCACTGTTTAGGTACTTTGTATGAATTGAAAGTTAGGAACATTAGATTCAAAAATTGTTACAATCCAACATCTTTTGCTTTCTAATAAAATGACGCCTAAATTGTGTAGCCGCCACGCAAACACTTATTTGGCTAATTTCCGCAATGTAAAAGCACAAGAGTCATATATCAATACCAGGTTAAATCCTCAAATGTAAAAAAAATTCTTATTTTGACTTTCAATGCAAATTCATGATTAATTAATTTAACCAATTAGAAAGGAGATGGTAAGGTTGGGCTATTCGGGATGTGCAAAACAATGCACAGCAGCAAAATCAAAGTATAGATGTGCAAAATTGCGCCAATATATCCCCTAATTGGGAATAAAGTGCAAATAGTACATTAAAGTATGTGCCATTAAATATAGATAAAACATCAGAAAAAACAAATTTTCATATTTGTTAACCCCATCCATGCGGCTCATTTTCCCGCTGTGCGCTAAAGAATTCATAACCCCGCGGTTCATGACGAGCTCAGCTCGTCATCAGCGTACAAGAGGTGTACTTCATGACGAGCTGAGCTCGTCATGAGCGTCCAAGGGGTTAAAATACTATTCATGTCATACATACTAGTTACAAAGTGCATTTGTGATTTAAAATCAGGCATTGATTTGCAAGATCAAACATACGAGGTAATATGTGAACCGCCTTATCATGATCCTTTCATGTCATCGCACCCAGCAAATCTTATTTAAACAACTTCACAGATTAACCAAGATAGCGCTGGTCCTCATTAGAATTCCTATATTTAGATGTCCTAAAATTGCCACAAAAAGGTACACCCAATATAATGATAATGATGACAACTTGCAGTACTACCTACGATATGGTGTGTCTGTACCCATTTACTGAGACTTGGCCTGTCAAAGTTTAGAGAAGTTGTACATATCTTCTGCGTTGTTCAGTCCATTGGGGCTTTTGCTGTCAAATTCTAGTATTAATTTAGTTTCTAATTGTCTAAGCAAAAGCTCTTTATTACCTCCTCTGCGTTGTTTGGCTACATATGCCACCACGAAGTATCGTAGGCAATTTACATATTATTGTGTGCTCTTTTGAAGTGGCGTGCCACAGGATATGTAGGATCGCTGTGTAAAATAGCTCTAAGATGTTGCAGAATCCTCACGTGCACCTGTAGTTTTGTACTGCCGATGTAATTTAGGCCACAGGTGCACGTGAGAACATATACAGCTAATGCGGTCCTGCAATTAAAACTATGGTAGTTTCACTGGTGCTAAACGGCGTTTGATAGTGTGTTGTATTGACGCCGAATTTGCATGCTGTACATGATGAGCATTTCCGAAACCCAGGCATTGGTTTCAACCAGGTGGAATTCTGTTTGATTTCTGGACTTTTCTTGTCTAGTATTGAACCCATATTTCTTGCTCTACTAAATGTGATGGTGGGAGTAGAAGGTAAATGTGAGCGAAGTACCGGGTCAGTGAGCACTCTACCCCAGTTTTTCTTTACTATAGATCTGATTTGTCGTTCTTCATCACTGAATGTGCTAATGAGTCTGGGCCCTTGATTTTCTGTTTGTTTTTCACCCTGAGCTACTTGTCCCCCAGACTCCACATTACTCTTAGTGATGTCAGGTAGCAGGCTATCCCTTGGTCTCAATCTAGCTTTAGTCATGGCAGCCTGTAGAATTTTGTCTGAGTACCCACGTGCTTTGAGTCTTGCCATTGATTCAATAGCACATTTATCAAAATCTGTATCAAAACTGCAAATTCTTTTTAGCCATAAAATGTCCCCATAGGGGCTACTGGCGATAAGATGTTTCTAATGTGAACTTGAGGCGTGTAGTGTCATATTACCAGCGGTAGACTTTCTAAATAAAGTTGTTTCAATTTTGTTGTCACTAATATACAATTTGACATCTAAAAATTCCATGCTGTTGTTATCTATATGTGCTGTAAAGTGGAGGTTTAGTTGGTTATTGTTAATATTATTAACAAAGTCTAACGCTTCTAGCTGACTGCCCTTCCACAAAATAAAGATGCCATCAATGTATCTAAAGAAACATTCTATGTTGTTGGTAAAGCACACACTGTGATTATTTTTGAGGACCTGTTCCTCCCACCAACCAACGGGCAAGCATGCATAGCTGGGGGAGAAACAGGCCCCCATCGCCACGCCCCTGATTTGTTTGAACAGGTCCTTCCCAAATAGAAAAAAAATGGTCAATGAGGCTAATTATTGCTTTGTTGTGCTGGTAAAATTCGCTGGGTCTCTGATCTAAAAAATACTTGACTGCCGCTACGCCCGCCTTGTGATCTATGCTAGTGTATAGCGATTCTATGTCAAACACTATCATCAACACACCTATCCGACCAAGACAAATGTTTGATTTTTTTAGAAAATCACTAGTGTCTTTAATATAGCTCGGCAGGTTTTTCACCAGATCTTGTAAAAAGAAACCTATATATTGCCCAACCTGTTCAGCAACTCTTCTCATGGCCGAAATAATAGGTCTTCCAGGTACTGGTACAACAGCTTTATGTATTTTAGGTATTAAATACATAACAGGTAGGACTGGCCATTCATTGTACATGAATTTAAATTTGTCTTGTGAAATTAGTCCTTCTCTGCGCCATTGCGAACGCTGTTTTTTCAATAACTCAGCGGCTTTTGAATATTCTTTGTGAGTATTTGTTTCATAACAATTGGTGTCATTGAGTTGTCTTTTGGCTTCTTTAATATAGTCATATTTTGGCCAGATGACTAAATTCCCACCCTTGTCCGATTTCTTGATGATGATCTCGTTGTTGGTTCCTAGTTTCTTCATTAGACTGATGTATTCCCGTTTTTTGTGTTGCATTTGTTTCCTCTTCTTTGTTTTTTTGCTGTTATTCACTTGCAAGTAAAAATTTTTGATGTCTTCCATGACACAGTCATGAAAGACATCAACCGCCTCCCTTGTCATCATAGGAATGAAGCTTGACTTGGCTTTGAAAGGGCTGATCCCAGCCCCCTTCTGTGTTAAGTTCATTCTCTGTAGCCTGATTTGAGTGGCGGCATTAATATCATGGTATGTAGTTTGAACTTCAGTTGCATTTTAATCGTGCATTGTCAGTAAAGTTGGTACATCAGCAGCTGCTAAAGCAAAGGTTTGTTCATTGAGGTCATAGTTCTCGCCGGTTGTTTTGTCTTTTTCTCTTTTTAAGGCAAAGAAGTTTTTTAGTTTTAATTTCCTGATAAAGCGAAAAATGTAAATTCTGGTTGTTGCGTAGTTGAAAGACTGACCTGGACGATAGTTTAGGCCTAAATATAATAATCGTTTCTCCGCTTTTGTTAAAACAACTGAAGACAGATTTACTATGGTTTTATCAATGTCTATCTCCTCCATTGCCAAGTTGTTTTCTTCTTTTGCTTTTGTGATTTGTCTGCATCTTTTTCTTCTGTCCCTTCCGCATTGGTTTTTCTTATATCTTTTTGCCTGATCTCTTGTCTCGCCCTCAGGGTCTGGAGCCTTTCCTCTACTAAAAAATCCAACTCCTGTTCAAGATTTAATTTTCTGGGAATTGCTTGTCTATTTTCGCTTTCTATACTTGAATCACTCAATAGAAATTGAGTCAATACTGGAAATGTCCTCGCTGAAAGCGCTTGCTGTGCTCGATGCTTGTGCTTGCCCACTTTTACCACTTTCTTTAACCGCATATTTTTTGAGTTTTGCGGTGTTGTACTTTCGAGAAAATGTAAAGATTTGGCCATTGTTGTATCTTTTTCATTGCGTGCAAACGTATGCGCTTTTCTGCTTTTAATTCTGTCTTTGTGTTTTCGCAGCCTTTCATTCATAGTCTCTCTTGAATTTTTAATAAATTCAAGCTCGGCTGATTTACTTAGCTCTTCTTCAATTTTCTCTATTTCTTTAAGAATTTCCAGACGATCTATAGCCGCGTACTTAATCGGAATATGTACCAAGTTGGTTTATCAAAACTTGGCGCCAATAAAATGCGCAATCCCCTTGGAACACGACCCACCTCTGCATATTTAGACAAGGATTTATGCTCCCTCCACTTGGTAATTTCGAGCTTCATATTTTTTTCTAGGTTTTTCATTAGTGTTTTTTCATTGTGCTGTGTTAGTTGGGTGCTACTGGAAGCACTAAAAGTATTACAATTGTTCGCAGGCCGGTTTCCAAACACCTCGTCGGCTGCTGCTTCTCTTTGCCGAACAGTCTCATCGGACATGCTGAAAGATTTAATCGTCATGGGTTTGTAGTTACACGTGACCATCACGGCTATGCGGTGTATGAGCCTGATATCTCCCCACCTCTGCCTTAATGCCATCTTACTCACCAATGTAGAGACAATCTTCCATGAGTCCTCTGACCCGGTCGTAGACTGCTCCGTGATAGATGACAATGCTGCGGCTGCAGTTGGGGGCGGCCGCCGAGGTTCCACTACGGATTCCAAACGAGAAAGGTTTGAGGGCGGCTGCCGCTTCCGGGTGAGAGGGTCCGTCGACGGAAGCAAACCAACTTCCGTGAAGACATTCACAATAAGCAAACTCCTGCTACTTCCCACACGGCGAAGAAGGAGAGACGGACCTCTGAATGCAGGCAAGATCTTTTATTAACCCAGTTTCTTCAGCATGAAAGGATGACGCGTTTCGGGCTCGAGACCCCTTGTTCACATGAAGACTGTGTAAATGACAGTTATTTTTGAACGTTGCTACAATTCCGCCCTGATCACATGTGCTCCAATCACCTGATAACAGAGCTAAACATCAGACTATATAACACTTCATTCCGTGCATTGTTTCCAATTGCAAATACGTGTTGAATGTAAGTTGTTTAGAGTTAAAAATCCATGTTTGTTAAAATCGGTCTTTCATATATATATATATATATACACGGGTACTAGAGCATATGAGGGCTATCACAAATGAGGACAAGAACTACCCTATTGCAAAACACTTTAAGGATGTTCATGAGAAGAAACTAAGTTTACTGAAATTTTGTGCCCTAGACAGGACTCCGCCATCAGAACGTGGTGGTGATAGATTGAGACAATTAAGACGACTTGAGTCAAAGTTCATAATTAAATATGACACTGTACATCCTTTGGGGTTGAATAAGGATGAGGAGCTATCTGTCCATCTAGCTTGAATGATTTCATAAAACTTCAAACTCAGTAACTGAATCATGTAGAGATGTTTTGAACCTGTCTATGTACTTGTTTTTTTAAAACAAATTGTGTGTATTTTAAAGTGATTACATATTTTATGTTTGTAGGAGACTCACATGTCGCCACGTTATAAGGATGGGAAACCACTGGCTGCTGAATTAATTGGACTGATTCAAGAGAATGTACCCAACTTTACCTCATATCTTTTGGAATTTAAAATCATTAGATTGCCCACTTGGGCGGGACTATGTGCGAACTAATTTACAGTGACTATGCATTTTCATTTGATTTAAACAGCCCACTAGGGCTTGATTGAAATGTGAGACATAAATCACATTTAGAGTGTGATAGCCCACTGGGGCGTTATGAATTAACAATATTCTGATGCACTGTCATCCAGAAGGATTTATCATGTTCACACTCAGTTCATTAACATTGCTATACGAAATGTTATGTCGCTTCAATTTTAAGTTCACACTTTAAATATTTGAGTTGTTCTTAAATCACTGTGGTAACTGGGTTACATACTTGTCTGTTTAAACAAACATATTCAAATATGGCCGCCGCAATGTGGATTAACAAACTTCTGTGAGGACGAGTAGTCCTACCTTTATGTTATGTTATTGTGCTGTTTACTTTAAAACGCGTGAAAGAAAAAAACACTGTTACCCGTGACCAAGGTGCGGCTGCACCGAAACGCGTCGGGTGTTGTTTGGCATTCCGTGTGATTAATAAACTTCACGCTTAATGGACTTGGGCTCGAGCTGACTTCTTTCCTAACCAACAGAGCAGCAGTGAAATTAATAGGGGGTTGCCTCCCCGCTCGAGCTCGCCGCCGCAAGCAGGCTGGGGGACTGGCGAACTTTGTTGATGGAAATACATATATATATATATATATATATATATATATACATATATATATATATATATACACACACATATATATACACATATATATGTGTGTGTGTTTGTTACAGAGTGGCAGTCGTAGATGAAATTTGGCGGGATTGAAGATTATCGTGTGCAGATGATCCTTTGTGTATTTCCAACAAAAAATGGTAAGTATTTATAGAGTTAGTAGCATTTTAAACTGTTTTTAACATATTTTTTGGTCATAATATGCACATCATGCAATACAATTGAAGAAGGACACTAGTACAGGACGTTCGATGCAGTGAATATCAGTCAATAACAGGAATACATGGTTCAATATGGAATAAAACCAGTATCAAACAAACTAAACCAGATAGCAGATCACAATAACAGTGTGAATATTGAAGTGTCTGCATCTGTTATATCTTAGAGTCCATCCATAGGGTGCGTACCATAGTACCAAGCTTATAAACATAAACAGCATTCAGCATACTCCATTTTATAACTCCCGAGCCCCCCCCCTCCCCTCTTGAGAAATAGGAACATCTGTCAGCCGACCCATCAAGCATTGCAGAATAATAGTAATGCCTCCCTGGATTTGTCAGACCCTACTGAGATCACCAAGTGGGGTTCAGGGGTCCCCAAACTCCAATAATCATTACTCACCCCAGCGAACATCTTGCTTGTCCTGTAACCCTTATAACATATTCTCCCAATATTCAGCAATAGGAGCCCTATGAAGGCCCCTGCCCTCTTCCATCTGCAACGCAACTGCCTCAGCCTTACCCCATTTGAGTGTCGCTGCACACCAATGCTGTATTGTCAGATGTGTGGTTGCTTTCCAGTGCATCACTATGGCAAGACGAGCGATGAGCATCGCCAAGTTGATGAATTGGCTGGTCACTTTTTGGCTCTTTTTGTGCCTATATAACCCCAGTAATGCACCTTCCAAGATGTGAAGGTCTGTACGATCTGTCAGTGTGGTTAGTATATTTGTAGCTTCAGACCACAGTGCAATGGCTACAGGGCACCAGCAGCATTTTAAACTTAGTGATATCTCTTGGTGCGTAGTCTCAAGGTAGTTTTGAGTTAGTATTGTGGTACATAACAATGACAAGTAATTATCTATCTGATTGGATAATGACTGTCTTCACAAAAATTGCAGGCAGCCACGGCCACTTTGCCGGGGTTCTTGTTAAGGGGCATAAATATACGTAAGTATTAGATTTCATATGTTTTCCCTACCTATTACCACTTAATGTAAGTAGTAATGGGTAGGGGAATTTCAATATGTTTGAATATTTTTTAAATATATATTTTGGTGTACAGAGGAACTAACTAGGTACTAGTTAAGTAGTACAACTGTACCTTAAAAAATAAGTAAAACATTGAAAGAACACTGTGATATCTAATATTTCACAAGTATAGTGTACTACAGTGTCTTTACATTTTTTTTTACATGTTTAGTTATGTAAAGAAAAGTCTACACATTACCGTGGTAATACCTACAAATTACTGCGTTACTTATATAAATTACAAAAAAGGTAAATTTGGTGAAAAAAGACTGTATTTGCTATGTACAACCGCGGTACTTCATAAACTGGTTCGATAATTATAAAGAACATTACAAACAAATTCCACACCCATTTCCACTTTAAGAAAATAGTAATATGGGGGAACAATACTCAAACCTACTACTTACCTATGTTTACAGCCATAAGCCACAACAATCCAAAAGTCTACTAAAAGGATTATGACTGCCTTTTAAATTTGTAAAGGCTTATTATCGCTATGTACCACAGTATATGGCTAACATATCGCGGTATACTGTGGCACAATATATCCCAAGAGCACAAATTTGGGATTATATTGGCCATTACGCATACTGTTGCAATGGCAATGCAATACTTATGTAGGATTTGCCAAACTTTGCAAAGCCACCATGCGTCACCCTGCTGTGCTTGGTACATGTAGAAAAACGCACTGCAGCACAAATTGCTGCCTTGCATTACTCTGCACCCCATAATCTACTGTCCTCCAAACTTTCAACTGCATCTGCACCCCACTAAACTGTATGGCACTACACTATACACCCCTCAACTCTATGCTATTTCACTGTATGCCACTTCAGTCTACACCACTCCACTGTTCACAGCTCCACCATAAGCGACTCCACTATACTCTATTCCACTCTAGCCCACTCCACTTTACGCTATTCCACTATATGCCACTCCATTCTATGCTATTTCACTGTATGATACTCCAATGCACGCTACTCCCCTGTACGCCATTCCATTCTACCCTATTCCGTTGGATGAGACTCCACTCTGCGACATTCCGCTATATGCTATTCCACTCTACCACACTCTACTGTATGCCACTGCAGTTTTTGCGACTCCACATTATGCACTACAATGGATCTCAATCCAGTCTATGCCACTCCACTGTATGCAACTCAACTCTATGCGATTCCATTGTACACTACTCCACTGTACGCCATGGCACTCTATGCTACTCCACTATATTGCACTTCACTATACAGCACAATACTGCACACCACTCAAAATGTACACCAGATTACAGTACAACACTCCATTCTATCGTATTCCAATGGATACCATTCCTTAGTATGTCACTCCGCTATATGGTATTTCAGTTTATCACACTGCACTGTACGCCACTCTGGTCTATGCTACTCCACTGCACACCACTCCACTGTATGCTACTCCAATGTACGCTAATCCACTGAACGCCACTTCACTGTACTCCCATACTTTGTATGCTATTTCAGTATATGGTACTCCCCTTTATGGCAATCCACTCTTCTAAACTCTACTGTACACTATTGGACTGCATGGTTTTCCACTGGATACTATTCCTATATATGCTACTCCACTGTACAGTACTCTACTTCACACCACTGAAGTGTATGCCACTGCACTTTACATGGCTCCACTGCAAAACTCTCTGCCTCACTCTCTGGAAATGCACTCTATAAAACTATACTGCACTTTATAGCACTCTACAAGACTCTACTTCTTTCTATCCTTGCACACTCCACTTTCTAACTCTACAGTCCAATCTATGCCCATATACTCCATTAAAAACACTTCATTCCACCAAACAACACTTTTCAATACTCTACATTACTGCACTCCACAGTACTGTACAAGACCCACCTCAAATGTATGAGTTTGCTAGACTACACAATGCACTGTTGTTAGAACCGGGCATCTCTAGTTGGCAGAGGTGCGTACCTTTGACCAAATAGGGACCTATGCTTCTAGTCAGGGTAAGGGGCTACTCTTCTAAAATAAGCCCTGCTCACCCCCTTGGTAGCTTGGCACAAGCAGACAGGCTTATCTCAGAGGCAGTGTGTAAAGCTTTTATGACACATACAGTATTACAGTGAAAACACTACAAATGGACATCACACCAGTTTAGAAAAATAAGTAATCTTTACTAGTCTTAACACAAGACCAAACAACAAAAATCCACAATACTGTAATCCAAAAAAAGTCTTTAAAATTGTAGAAATAGCTTAGTTCCCTTTAGATGCAAATGCAACACTTTACTCTCACAGTACCTAGGATGCGTAACGCAAAACAAACAAAAGGGTCGCAGGGAAGGTGATGCGTCGGTTCCCTACACTCAGGGGAGTGGATGCGTCGGTTCCTTACTGCTGCGCAGGGGAGTTAATACTCGCTCCCTTTATGTGTGGGGAGGTGATACGTCAGATTCTTACTGTGATCCGTTGATGCCGCTCTGGTGTGATGTGACAAAATGGCGTCTTGGTACGCTGCGACAACGTGGATGCAATGCGTGCACGCCCGATGGCCGTGCGGCGACTCGATGACTTTCTGAGCTGCAACAGGCCCTGCGATATGCTTCTCTGGTGATGCGATGGTGACCTGGTGACACGCATCTCCGGTGATGCGACACGCTTCGGCGATGCGATGGTGACAGTGGCAGGGGCTGCACGCTTACTCGGTGATGCAAAGACAACAGCTGTGGCGGCGATACGCTTCTTGTTGTTGAGTCGCGCTTCCAGATCCCAGCAACAGGCAGTCTCTCAGAAGGCCCAGCACAACAGCAGGCACTTCAATTCCCAGCAAGGGAATTCAGGGGGGAGCTGGGGTGAAGTCTTGTATCCCTGAGATGTCAGGCAGGATGAAAGCACAGTTCAAGCCCTTGGAGATTCTTCTTCAAGATGATGAAAGCACATTCAGTCCTTTTTCTCCTCTCTTTGGCAATGAAGCAACCACTGCAGTCCAACACCCAAACACACAGCACAGGGGTAGTCTCCTACTTCAGCTTCTCTGGTTCTTCTCCTCAGCAAAACCTCGTCTTGATTGCCAGAAGTGATCTAAAGTTCTGGGGTCAGGGTCCCCCTTTCTATACACCAAAATCCTTTGTCTCTGAAGGCAGAGAGTGTCTGTACCTAGTCCAAACCAGTTCTGGGTGCATTCTGCCAGTGCACACCTTCTTCCTTTGTCAGTGTGGGCCAGGGTCCTCAGACATACCACAGGAGGTGGAGCCAGCATTGTGGAAGGCAGGAAGAACCCTATTCAGGTCCATGTGCTACTCCTCTCACCACTCCTCATGCAGGTAGGTCTATTCAGCCTTGTGCTGACTCACCCTGTCTCCTGGAGCCGCCCCAGCCACTGTCACTCACAAACCAGAGAAGGAATGCACAACCTAGCAGAGGCAAGTTTGGATGGGTAGGCAAGAAAATACCTACTTTTTAAAAGTGTTATTTTCAAACACAGAATGTTAAAACCAACTTCACTATAAGATGTATTTTATCATTCTGAGTTCAGGCATACTAAACTCGAATTTCTACCTAGTTCCCTGAGGCAGTTAGGATTATAAGATATTATAATCAAACTGCCCATTCTGGCCTATGGGAACAGGCAGCCTTGCAATAGTGAAAAACGAAATTGGCTGTAATTCACTATCAGGACATGCCACACACATCAGGGCATGTCCTACCTTTTACATACGATGCACACTGCCCATGGGGGTACCTTGGGCCTACCTTAGGGGTGACTAACATGTTGAAAAGGGAAGGTTTAGGGACTGGCAAGTGTGTGCACTTGCCAAGTCAACATGGCAGCCCCAGGCTGCACACAGGCTCTGCAATGGCAGGTCTGAGCCATAGGTTACAAGTTGCTCCGGTGAGTGGCACAATCAGTGCTGCAAACCCACCAGCAGCATTTGATTTACAGGCTCTGGGCACACGCGGTGCACTGTACTAGGGTCTGACAGTCAACCAAATAAGCTAATTATGGAGTCACTAATCCATTACAATACTTTACAATAGGGAGCACTTGCACTGTGGCACTGAATAGCAGTGGCACAGTGCCCAAAGCATCTAGACCAGCAAAACATATAGCTAAACACAGGAGGCAACAGCAAAAAATGGAAGGGAGACCCACGCTAATGGTGCCAGGTCTAACAACTGTCTTATACTTTACTCCACACTACATTTACACAACTCAACTCTACTACACTGTATGAGACTTTACCTAGTTCTACACCACTGTCCAATAATTCACTCTATGCAGCTCAACTGTACAACACACTACTGTACTTCGTACAATCCCCCTCTGCAACACTCTACCTCACTGTTTCTGTTTCCCACTCTACCCCAATACATTCTACTATACTACACTCAATTCCACTATACAATACCTCACTCAGCTCTACTCACCTGCGACACTCTCTTTCATATTACTGTAGAACACTCCAATTAAGAACTCACTATATAACACTCAATACTACCATTTGAAATACATTTTCATTCAAAACTTAAAAACATGTACATTCCATGAAAAAACAAAGGTTACAGATAAGTTATATTATCTATTCTTTCCATACAAACCATACTTAAACTACACAAACATTAAAAATTCTAACTTTATAGTTATAGCTTAAGTTTAGAATGTACACACCACCTTTAAATTACTATATGTGGCACACCTGGGTACACAGTGTTACTTATAACTTTCATTTTTACTTAATAGACCACCTTCAAATTACTATAAGCCACGCATGTCTGTACACAGTGTTCTTACCGCACCATATTACATTGACTATAACGCACAACTCTACCATGTACTGTGTTTGGAAAAATTATCTCAATTGAGATTTCATAAGTTTTTTGAAAGCTATGGTTTGATTTGGTTTAAGTGCTGTCACATGCAAGGGTATAACCAGTGCATTAAGAAGGAGTTGAGATGTGGAATTACAATAGTAAATCTCTGCTTATCTATATACATACCTTCAAGAAATGTTGGCTACAGTAGATTTGTAGCATAATGTTTTTTTTGCTTGATACTCTGACATAAAGCTGAGCAGATGTTTTGGGAAGGTAGAGCTTCAGAATTCTCAAAAGGGAATTTGTAACCTCGTTGTTTCTTCGGTAAGCATGAATTTAGAAGAATGACTAGAGGTACCATTATTTTTGTGGGGGGGGGCTAAGTGAAACACAGTTTACTTGTTCCCAAGCACATATTTGTTTTCGCGTGGCTGTTGCTCAGTATAGACTTGATGACCGACCGATTGAGATATTTTTCCTAAGGTGAGGCAGGATTGCCGAGCTACAGGCATTTGGGATAAATTTACTGTTCTGCTCTGATGATTTTTTTTGTCGTTTAAACCATGGGGTGTTGTAACTCAAGCAGAAAACAAACAGTGCTTAACACTAATGTAACACATGTACAAGTATGAATACCTGGGGCCTGGAACAAAAGGAACCAATTAGGGTGAAATGAGGGAAAGAAAGAACAAACACATTCATCACAGGATAGATTTAAGCAAGACATCCCGTCATGATGTTACGCTCACTCAAATTTCACCGAGATGAAATACATATAGTCCCATCTGCAACCCTGCTTGTTTGGCAGAATTGACTGCCAACATTAGAGAAAGATATTTTTTTATAAAGGGTGAGTAGAGGTCTGCCTTTTGCAAATATCATTTTTTGTTTTTTCTTGAAATATGTTAAATTGTTTACTGAAACTAAAAACTGAACATCAGATTTGAAACCATAAATCTTGTCTCCCGATCAGATCAACTTAAGGGTATATACAGATAGACAGAGGCAGAGACCCTCTCTAGAACTGCCATTTACATATGAATAGGGGAAACATAATTACAAATTACGGGTGTAAATATGAAATAATCACCAGTAAATAAATTACAGTAAGAATTGGCAATGCCAGTAGGTCAGACTCTTATTTCGAGAGAGTGTTTAGAAATAGTTGAGCAACCTGAAGGAGTTGTCCCAACTGTCCTAGAAAGAAAATCCCATACTGAAGTAAGATCTTGCGCCTGAACAACAAGAACACTGGTTCTTCTGTTCACATAATGCGTTAGAAGAATGTAGTTGCATCCTCAAGGAAGAGAGTCGGTAATCTGTCTTTCCAGGGTGGTCACTCGAAATTTGACACCTTTTTATGAAGCACATTTTTTCTGTTTTTATTTTTATCCGGGCGCACTTTTATTGGCTTTCAGTGCCAAAGTGCATGAGCTTTGTCCTTAAAACCTTCTTGTAAAATTGATTTCCACTAATCTGGTTATTTACCTTTCCATTAAGGTCATTGTAAGTTGGCAGAGAAAATGTACCTATGGTGTGGAAGCTAATTATCATATGTGGGATGCAGTATGCATTTAAACCACTCGTATGTATGACATAGGTGTAATGCTCCTAACTGGACTGCAGTTTGAAAACACATGGCAGGAAAAGGTGCCATTGCAATGTAATAAAAATACTTTTATAAACGAGCTAAATCACCACTTTCGTGTGCATTTTAAGGTCACAGGGATGGATGCTTCATATATAAAAGTGGGGCACACTAAATATAAAGGAAAGTACCCCCAAATAGTAAACACTTACAAAAGATGTTTACCAATGTGTATGTACAGCTATTTTTCAATGAACAGGCCCAGTACGAATAACAATCACTTTATCACATCTTGACCTAGGAAAACTATAGGCTTGCCAAACAAAGTTATTTTTCACTTAGTTTTACGAATCATAGAGGTGAAAGTAGATTTCTGATTACTTCAGTAGCGAAGTAACATTAGAAAAGTAAGCTTTATGCTGCCTTACAGTCAACTGGCGTATAACTGGTTTGCCTCACAACCCTGCTCAGTAGACTGAATACACGCCCACTCTGCTTGCTAACAACCCTCTTCCCGGAAGAGAGTGGCTAGGCCCTGTCAGCAATAAGGTTGGTGTAGTGTTAATAATGGCCACTTAACCTGACTTAGCCACTTGAGACGGGGGGAAGAGTAGTTGGCAACACAAACGGCTCATTGCACAGCTCTTCTTTTAAATAAAGTCCCCAAATTCGTCCATCTACGCTGCTAGGCGTAGGAAAGTACGTTTTATTACTGACAAAGGGGCAGAACCCTCATTTCTATAGAGTGACTAGAAGAAGGGACTACACTCCTGTAGATGGAAATGGGCTAGGGCCATGTTGAATTATGGACTCCGGAAAGGTTTGCAATAAACTGACAAAGGAAGTGCTTAAAAGGAGGTGGAAATTCTACAAGAAGGTTGCTCGGATTGGGCATCAGGAATCCTCTGCTGTCTAGTGCACAGAATGAGACTAGTGCCTCACCACCACTTCCTCCAAATATTTATTCGACAGAGAAGACAACACCTAAAGAAAGAAGACGCTGTCTGCAAACTGAAAAAAATGAAGATCCAAGCACAACTGACTCTTGCTGTACCCACATTGACTCCAGACTCCATGAGAGACTACAAGATTACTGTGGACTGGACCCTTCTGTAGTTCTGTCTGGAGAGAAACCTGGTGTCTTGAAGCCGGCCCTGAGAACCTGAGGGCTTCAGGAGTGAGGTTTAGAGCTTTTTGACACACAGCAGCAAATTGCAGTGAAGGTGTCCAGCATCATGCAGTCTTGCTTGACTACAACTTCCAGCCTTGCCACACTGTAAGATTATGAGACCCAAAAAAGTGACTAAGTCCAAAGGCAAGACCAACTCCAGTGGTGAGCAGGCAAATCTACCTCAGAGGTAAGGTGATGTATGCAGATAAAAATCATACTTTATCCTGCTCTGAGCACCAAAACTGATTGTTTTAATAGAAGCTCAAAAAGAATATACCTGATATCGGGGGACCCTTGCTAGCTTCACCTGGCTTTTCCCTGCAGGAGGATTTTGAGCTCTTGACAAATGTCCACGTTAAATGCAAAAAAACTTTGACCAGTGTGGCACACTTGGCTTAATAGACCTCTGCTCCATCACAGTCAGTCTGAAATAATGCCAAAGTCCCACTGAACTGCAAACTGTGACTGACAATTGATGCTATTCTTGGCAAGTTTTGCCCTAATACTTTACAAAAAATGAATTTATCTGAATCTACTTATCTGATTTTGGTACCATAAGTGTACTTGTGCTTGCTACATGTTCCTGCTGCACGCTCTAAGAAAGCCTACTGGAACATCTGGTTTGTTCCAACCAAAAGTTAGGGCCAGATGTACCCTGTTTTTTGCAGTCACAAACGGGAATAAGCCTGTTTGTGACAGCAAAATAGGTCTCAAAAAAAGGGGGGGAGGCGAGAGGACACTATTAACCACTCAAGATGGTGGAAGGTCCAGTAGCAGCTTAGTGTCCGTACTGAGTACTAGAGAAGCAAATCAAAAAATGGGGTTGCTGCACTGTTCCATAAGGAAAAGGAGGGAGGGAAATAGTTAGCTGGCGTGACCAAGAAGGGGAATTAAATGATACCCTGGGGCATCCATTATGTTGGATGTATTTGCCTCACACACCCCGAGGAGTGTCATGCTTCATCATCGGCGGTTGCTCCTCGTCGGGGAGGCGGTGCAATCCCCGACGGGCACACCTCAGAGAGGGGCTCTTTGGCGGAGATCTTTTTCCAACTGCCTTTTGGTGAAGTGGGGGTATGTGGGCAGGGTAGTGTATTCCTATGATAAGGCGGCTAAAATGTAACAAGGGGTACCGGAATGGACTTTATTCTGGGGGTCCCCTGGCTACAGTTAAAAGGTGAAGCTAGTTGCCTAGGTGTCAGCCTATTATGTTGTGTGACCCCTAGTAGAAACTAGCTGTGCATGTGGTCAACATGTTTCTCGCTAATGGTATATTAACCGCGATTCTTCAGGACCAAAGTGAAGACAACAACATGCTAGTATCATACGTGTTGTATTGTTACCTTTAGTGGATCCTCCTATGCCTATAGAAAGGATAAGGAAACAGTAATTAAACAAAAAAGTAGGTCACAATATTGCCAGGAAGAAAATCTACTAACATGCTGGTGGTATTGAACGTTATTTTACACATCCACCGCATGCCAAGTGTATTGAGCGTGCAAAGTCAAAGTGAAGTGCACACACAATAACTAGAACTGTGAAAAGGACCGTGGATAGTGAGGGTGATAGTTTAAAACAACAATGTAAAAATACAGTGTTAAGGATGCAGTGTTAAAAAATGCAGCAGTCTTAATATCAATGCCTGCCTGTAGAATGTCAGGTATTAGGCAGGTCTCATGTGTAACACCACTTGGTAACTTAGTAGGCATAGTAGCACTCTCCTGGAGTTGTTGTTTTAAACTATCACCCTCACTATCCACGGTCCTTTTCACAGTTCTAGTTATTGTGTGTGCACTTCACTTTGACTTTGCACGCTCAATACACTTGGCATGCGGTGGATGTGTAAAATAACGTTCAATACCACCAGCATGTTAGTAGATTTTCTTCCTGGCAATATTGTGACCTACTTTTTTGTTTAATTACTGTTTCCTTATCCTTTCTATAGGCATAGGAGGATCCACTAAAGGTAACAATACAACACGTATGATACTAGCATGTTGTTGTCTTCACTTTGGTCCTGAAGAATCGCGGTTAATATACCGTTAGCGAGAAACATGTTGACCACATGCACAGCTAGTTTCTACTAGGGGTCACACAACATAATAGGCTGACACCTAGGCAACTAGCTTCACCTTTTAACTGTAGCCAGGGGACCCCCAGAATAAAGTCCATTCCGGTACCCCTTGTTACATTTTAGCCGCCTTATCATAGGAATACACTACCCTGCCCACATACCCCCACTTCACCAAAAGGCAGTTGGAAAAAGATCTCCGCCAAAGAGCCCCTCTCTGAGGTGTGCCCGTCGGGGATTGCACCGCCTCCCCGACGAGGAGCAACCGCCGATGATGAAGCATGACACTCCTCGGGGTGTGTGAGGCAAATACATCCAACATAATGGATGCCCCAGGGTATCATTTAATTCCCCTTCTTGGTCACGCCAGCTAACTATTTCCCTCCCTCCTTTTCCTTATGGAACAGTGCAGCAACCCCATTTTTTGATTAGCAAAATAGGTCTGCCCTATGTACAAACCCTATCTTGCTAGTTGGTAACCTATTGCCAGCTCACAAAATAGGGTTTGCCACTCGCTATTAGGAAGAGGAGTGCCAAGGGCATCCCTTCATAATAGCGACTCATACTTCAACGTACGATTTTGGCCGCAAAACCCTTGCAGTTTACCACCCATTTCAAAAAGGTGGTACGCCACTCTCAAACGGGAAAGGGACCCAGGGACCACTGCCTACTCTTTAACAATGACACAGAAACGTTTCATTTCTCTTTTTAAAATGCATTCCGTTTTCCTTTAAAGAAAACTGGGCTGCATTTAAAACAAAAACTGCCTGATTGAAATAGCAGTCACAGACATGGTGGTCTGTTAACCCCATCAGGCCACCATCTCTGGGAGTGCTAGCGATTCCTAATGGGTCGCAAATTGCGACCTTCCTCATGAATAATAATGAGGCAGGCAATTTGCGACCCCATTAGGAATTGCAAACACTGTCTGAGACACTGTTGTAAATTATGTTTTGCGAGTCGCAAAACAATGCAATTTGCGAGTAGCAAAATGGGAGGGTTGGACATCTGGCCCTTGGGGCCTTTTTCTTTTAATGCCAGGGTGAACAAATGGACAATTGATAACTCAGTCAGATCCTCTGGTGCTTGGTACAAAATATCACAAAATATCAGAGACCAACCTTTGAGATTTACTCTCAGCTACTATGCCCTACCTGGAAGACAGTATGGAGATGGACGTTACCCCCTCTAATAATTATTGCCTCCAGATAATCAATCAAATTGCACCTATAAAGTGGCCCTCCTAAAAGATTAAAATCTTCCTTGTGGTTCTCTCCTAACCTTCAAGCTGCCAACCTTCATTGTAAACAGCTGTAAAGGAAACGGTGAAAACTGTATGATAATGAAGCAACGAAAACATATGAAGATGCCTCAAAAGATTTTCATAAACTTATTTGCAAAGTTCATTTCCAAGATTTTGCTGCTGAAATATACACAGTAACTAACTCTCCTTTGTACATATTTTAATTGTTCATTCCTTTCTCTCTAATGCCAAGCAACGTATATCCCCTCTCAATCTCTTCGTGACTACCTATCAGACTTATGTTAACTTTTACGACTCAAGCAGGGGACAGGTAGACTTGAAGGTCAATAGTTAAAGGCACTTAAGAGAATTACTTTTGAGGTTTGGCACTGGAAGTTATGATTTGCAGGTCAGGCTCACCTCGCGATCCATGTCTTGCAGTAATTATTCCAGCTGTCAACATCCTTCAAATCAATCTTTAGAGATTGGTATTATTCCATTAGGTTGGAAGAGAGCCCAAGTACTTCCACTCTTAAAGAAACTCAATGCTAATCCTTTTATTTCAAGCAATTTCTGATCAAATTCTTTCTTACGGTACTTTCCAAAATGCTTCAAAATGATTAATAAACAGTTGACACAATTCCTAGAAGAGAATGAGCTACTCCACAACACTCAAACAGGACGGAAACTACCTTACTTGAAGTACTGGAATTTAAAAAGGTCAACTCAGATCAGGACATTGCGTTGGTTGTAGTCTTCTTGGACATACCTACAACATTTCACACCATGTCCCACACAATACATCTGGAGCGCTTGGAAGAGGCAGGTATTTGTGGTCTGGCCAGATAATGGTTATAGTCCTTTTTGTTTCACTGGCAGTATCTCTTTTACTTCTAGGTGTCTGAGATATGCTGTCCAGCAGAGGTCGTCTCTCAGAGGGGTGTGTGTGTTAGTTAGTTTGTTTTACCTGCTGGCAGTTGCCAGTAGGTAGGACCTAGTTTCCATAGGTAAAGCATTTTTGACTTGGCTATATCTTTGGTGCTGTTTGACAAATCTTCATAAAAAAAGCGTGCCAGTGATTCTAGTTGAAAATGGAAAGTTTTGGGGTGATCCATCAATTGGAGGCTGAGAAAGTGGGGGGAGGGGAAAAAGTGTGTTTCCCATTTTAATTCCCATAGGGATTTTGAGCACGACTTCAGCCTGAACCGCTGGATGGAATTACACCATATTTGACAGAAAGGTAGCTCTTAGTCCAGAAAGCACACTTCGTATTATTTGGTGTAAATCTGTTAACAAGTTTTGGAGGTATTAAAGGAAATTGAAACTGGTTTATCCAGGGTTGCAATGCTTCCACAAATATTGACGATCTTGTGCTGGTATCTGATTGGATGGCAACATTTTAACCAGGGAGTGTTGGCAGCAATCTTGGGACTGTGCCTCAGCTGAGTCCCAAAAAACTCCATAAAAATAAAGAAAAGGGGACAGGGTAAGAATACCCTGACCCCCTACTCCCTAGCTCTGGTGCTGGGTTCCACCAGAGACCCCACGAGGCCAAAAAGCATTTTTTTTAAATGAAGCATCGTGAATATTCTAAATTTGCAGCAATTTCTTTTGTTTTAAAGCATGCGTTTGAAGTTCTGCCTTTGGGTGGGCCAGGTCACAGGGGCCTAATTATATGCTAAAATTCAAGGAGGGGCGCACAGGGTCCCCCTCCAATGGCTTTTTTTTAGCCCCGGGACCACCACCTTCCTGGGGCTTAATATTAAATATGGGAGGTGGATGGAACGGTCCCTCCTCCTTTGGGCTCCTCGAGCTCTGGGGACCACTACCTCCTTGGAGCTTTTCTAATATTAGTGGAGGGGGCCACATGGAAGCCCCTCCTGTGGTTTTAATATGTCCTAGGGATCACCACCTCCCCAGGGCTACATCATCAATTATGTGGTGGGAAACTCGGACCTTCCGGCCTTGAGGTCCACCACTTCCCCAGGACCAAATACATATTTAAATCAGGGAGAGGGGTTGCACAGCCCCACTCCCGGGCCATATACGGCCCTAGGGACCACCACCGCCCCATGGCCAGCCCGTGCATGTTAAAGAAGGGGGTCATGCATTCCCCCCTCTGGAGCCATTAATGGCCCTAGGGACCATCACCTCCCAGGGTCGGCTCCTACTATCTACTGAAGTGCCCACCCTCAAGAGATAGCTGTTTACTTCTACTTGGTGGGTGCTTGGCAGCTTGTGCCAAGTGAAAGAAAACACTACCTCTGCTCCCAGCAAGTGGGAGCCGTCAAACACTTCCTAGGAGTGGTGTTTTCAACTGTTTCCATGCCGGCTGTCATGTGGCAGGGAAACATGAAATAATTGCTCCCGCACACAGGGAGTTGCATATTTAGTAGCTCCCTGTGTCCACTAGCAATGCCTGCACCCCCAGGAGGTGGAGAGCTGGCTGGGACCGCGGGGTATTAAGGAACCCCGCAGTTCCAATCAAGGGAAACTGGGTGCCTTGGGTGGGACCAGGGCATTCAGGTAGACTTGGCTGGGCTCTGGGGGATGGGGCCTCTGGGGCCTAAATTCTCCCACTTACCACAAAAGGAAAAACAGAGGGCATAAAAATGAGCAGAAAAGGCAACACAGAGTAGAAGACTGCAAAGCAAAGGGCAGGAAAAAAAGAGCACAATAGGTAAAACGGAGGGCAGAAAAACGAGCAGAAAGCATTACAGAACAGAAGAGGGCAAAACAGAGGGCAGAAAAACAAGCAGAAGAGCCAAACAGAGCAGAAGAGGGCAGAAAAACAAGCTGAATAAGGCAAAACAGAAAACAGAAAAACAAGCAGAGAAGGCAAAACAGAGGGCAGACAAATGAGTAGAAAATGCAAAATGGGGCAGAAAAATTATCAGAAAGGGCAAAACAGAACAGGAGAGGGCAAAACAGAGGGCAGAAAAGGCAAAAACAGAGCAGAAAACAAGCACTAAAGGCAAAACAGAGCAAGAAACGAGCAGAGGAGGCAGAAACAGAGGGCAGCAGGTAGACAGGCTGCAGAGGATAGTAGACTGTAGGCAAGCTGGGCAGGAGAACTTTCACAGGCGGTCTATGGCTCTCCCTTTAAATTACAACGGGTATACAAATGTGCAAAATCAACTGAAGCTGTGCCCGTTTGGCCCTGCCCCGCCTACCTTAGTAGAATACAATTGTCTTCCCACCTTTTTCCAAGATGATGGCTTGCTAGCACTTTTCCCGCAATTTTGGTGATGCATTCTTAATGCTGAGGAATATGAGGGCATCTTCATCGAGCAAAGAAGTGCTTATTTCAAGTAGTTAGGGGGAAATAACCTTGTTTGGTGGATAGTTACCTCTTTGTATACTTCTCATTGTCGCTATAGGGAGATTCATGTTATCACACATTTTTTGATAAAGACACATGAGGAACAATCACATTGTCATAATGCACACAAGGTGACTGGTGACATTTCTAATGCTCCAATATGCAGTTTTAGTGTAGAATACGCACTGTACATTTACCCAAGTAGGTAGGACTTAGTAATTAACCAGTAAAAAGTACTGCACATGTGTTTTGTGTAAATCTGTGGACTTGTTTTGGATAAAGAGGAAGGTGCGGTTCCATTGTGGCCTATTCTCCGACACAGCCACTGACACACCCATGTAGACACTTAGACACCCATTCATATATGCAGGCACTCACATACCCACTAACAGACCCAGTCAGACACTGATACACCCACTTAAAGACCCAGTCAGACACCCACACACTCACAGACATGCTCAGACACTCTCACATGCACTCATAGACCTACTCAGACACTTATGCGCCTACTCACAGATGCACTCAGATACTCTCACACTCTCACAGCCACTCACAAACCTACTCAGGCACTCATGCACCTACTCACTGAACTACTCAGACATTTTCATGGCTACTCACAGACCCATTTAGACACTCATACACCCACTCAGACACATATATTCACCCACTCACAGACCCACTCAGACACTCATGCACCCACTCAAACTCTCTCACCCCCACTCAGAGACCAGCTCAGAGACTCATGCACAGACTCACAGATGCACTTAGAGACTCCCACAACCACTCACAGAACCACTCAGAGACACACACACTCATGAAGGCACTCGCAAACCCACTCACACACTCACTGAGACACTCAGACACCCATGTACTTACTCACAGACCCACTTAGATACTCAAGCATCCAATCACACACCCAGTGAGACACATATTCACCACTCCCAAACCCAGACACCCACTCACACACCCATTGAGACACTCACTCACACACCCACTGAGACACTCATGCACTCACACAGCCACTCTCACAGGTTACAGGTAGGAAATAAAATGAAACAAAACCCTAGAAATTCACACAAAAAAGGTTTTGATGACGTTATAGTTAAAAAATAGCATTAAAATCTGTCAAAATTCACTAATAAAACCAAAGGTTGCAGGGACATTATTGTAAGCAAATAACAATAAAAACAACCTTAGAATTTCACTGACAAAATCAAAGGTTACAAGAATTTCATTGTTAGGCAATAGAATTAAGAAAACCTTAGAAATTCACTGGCAATACCAAAGGTTACAGGGATGTTATAGTTAGGCTCAGATTTCACTCATAAAGAAACAGTGAAATTTAGCAGTTATGTTTACCTGAGCTAACTATAAATTTAGCCCCTGCAATGCACTGCTTATGACTTCACATACTACATCATTCATGACAAGGTCAGTGATATAACTCATGACATCTCAAATGACATCACTGATGATGTTCTTTAGTGATTGTGAGTGTTTTCTAAAGGTTTTTTAGTGTTAAACATATATACCAGAGTATACTTTGTGTACTACTAGTTAGTGATACTATTTCTAACATTTATTATGTGAGTGGCTGTGTGACTGTGTGTATCAGTGTGTGAGTGGGTATCTGCGTAGCTGTATGGGTGTGTGAGGAGCTGTATGCATGTATAAGTGGGTGTGTAAGTTGCTGTGTGGGTGAACGTCTGGTGGCTTAGTGGACTAATGCGTCCACTGTAGGGACCTATGTTTGACCTCATTGTCACAGGTTCAAATCCTGGTGGGGCCACTCAGCCTTTCATCATTCTGAGGTCAATAAAAACAGTACCATTGAGTTGGGTAACAATAAGCATCAGTTATTCATCGCCAAGATACCCTTAATGGCAGTGTGCTTTAAAATACACATGTTATTGTTACATTATGTGAGTGAGTGGCTGTACTACTGAGTGAGTACCCCAACCAGTAGGTGCATTTACAGAGTGGTAGAGAAAGGGGATGGGGCCTCCGGAGACTTCCCGGTCCAGTGTTTTACTTTTCTTTTGATCTTTTATTAGGGAAAGTGCACCACGTGGTCCCCCTTCCAGGAATTATTTTGACCAGGGGACCCCATCCTCAGGCCTTTTTGGAATGGGGAGGGGGCCATGCAGCTCGTACCCGGGGCCCAGCTTTTAATTTTTTTTAAACCTGCTCAAATAGGAGAGGGGGCTGGACAGCCCCCCACACCAGGCCAATATCGGCCCATGGGGACCCCCCGGGGGTCCTATTCGCAATAAGGAAGGGAGCCTTATGGCCCCAGTCCATGAGCCAATATCAGCCTTGGGGACATCATACTCCGGGCCTGGTCTGTCTCAAATGGTGGAGGGAAGCTGTGCGACCCCCCCCTCCCAGAGCCGATTTTGACCCCGGGGATTCCATCACCCAGGTCCTGGCCATGTCTGCTGGGTGCTCCCAGAGCACCCAGTCTTTACTGGGACCACAGGGTAGCCTGAAGGCCCCCATGGTCTCTGCCGGCTCCCTGCCTCCTGTGGGAGCCGGCATTGCTTTCACTCACAGGGAGCTGCTGTAAAGGCAGCTCCCTATGTCTGGAAACTGCACGAAAATGGGCAACCCAATCTACCCTTGAGGGCTTGGGCAAAATGAAACAATAGGGTAAATATGGCTTCAAGGGATTTAGTAGGTATCTAGTTGAATCATTTAAACAATTGGATTTCAGGCAACACAAATGATTGCCTTTTCTAATTAATAGCTTTCAATCACTAATGTCGCTATATAATTTCTTCATGTAACAATCACAAGAAAAATCATCAATTATCATGCAGAACAACAATATCATAAATGAAAAAAGATTAAGCACAAATTAAGGCAGAAACTGGTGTATATAGAAATATTATTCACTTTTTATGGTATCAAATCATGAAAGGGTACCAAAAAATACAAACAAATGTGACAATACAGATTTAAACGCCTTCGCTGTAACAATTGTCAACACTTTTCTTCTCAATAAAAGTTAAAACAAATGGTAGAAGAAAAAGCGTAGGTCGACGTTTCAGTCTCTACTTTCTCATAGGCGAGACTATCTTCAGGACTGAACAGTATTTAAATGTTGACCCTATTATAATGAAGAGCAAAGAATAATTACTGTTTTACTCTACCACATATTCATTATAAAAACAAAATAGCAATATATCACCCGTAAAGCAATTATACACAATTGCATGACTATGTAAACTCGTGACTTTTGTTCAAGGAACTCTAATTATAATCCCTTGCAACCATTTCTTGATTGTTGTCCATACCTAATAACAAGTATTGTTATTTATTGTCTTCTGTATCTCCTTAGAGCCACACGTAGATTGGTTCAACAAATAGCTAATCAACAAGCCTTGATGTAATGCAATCAGCGATAGGTATATCTAAATTGAGTAGATCTTAAGACTTTGCCTAGAATTTTCTCAAGCTGTAATAGTTTATAAAGAAAAAGGATCCAGCTTAAATTAACTGAATATTATGTCTGATGTATGTTCCAGTAAAATAAAAAACATTGTTACCTTATTTTAACCACACAACTAGATTCCTACTAGATCCCATGAAGGCATATTTACCCTATTGTTGCCTGTGTCTGGAAGCAATTCTGCTCCACTACGAGCAAGTGAGTGCATTTTTAATGGTCTCGCTTGCTGGAAGCAGACTGCTTGCTGTGGGTTGTTATTCAGCTTGACATATTTTTTTATATATGTGTCAGATACTTTCCATAATTCTTTCCTGTGTGATGCCCATGCACAGTTAATGTTTATAGAATTAACTGTTGAGCATGTAAGTTGCAAACTTTTAACCACTTGTTACAGCTGCATATCCTTAATTCATTTGCTATTTATGCCTATGGCACGAGGTTCATTATATCTACAGCAAAGAGAAATTATTTCTCAAACATAATTGGGCTGTATTGAATACAAAAAGATAAGAGTCTATACATTACTGTGCCATCATCAACAGTATGTAATAATTAAAAGCAAATGCCAAAAATCACACACATTCCTGTATGTATCAGCCCCCAAGCTGTCCTACAAATCGAGGGCAAGTGCACTTTCTTTCTCCCCCAGTTTCTACAAGGTGTTGTCCGTTTTCCTACAAGGAACCATTTGTTTTTATTATACTTTCAGGACACTTGCATAGTGCAAGCACATTCAAATGTTTATAGCTTCATATTATTCAATCACATTACTTGCTATATGTTCCTCTCAGAAGTCTTAAACTATTATAGGCATGAATTAAATTCTTCATCGCCCTTGTGGGCTTTTGCTGTCAAGTTGAAGAATGTATCTTGTTTCCAGCGCGCGGAGTGCCCTTACTCTATCACCCACTCTTTTGCTAGATGGGATCGTGTCTATAACAAAATAGGTGATTTGGGTGGGATCTTTGCAATGCGTTATTTCGCAGTGAGGGGCTACCGGATATGCTCTATCCACAATGGATATAGCAATCATGTGCTGAAGAATCCTCTTGTGCACCTGCAGCGTTGTGCTTCCCATGTACTGAAGACCACACGTGCACGTCAGCACATACATTGCTATATCAGTTTTGAAATTATAGGCACTTCGAATTTTGAATTCCCTACTGCTGAAGGGGAAGGAATAATGGGTTGTGTTTTCTCCAATGCTGCAGGCTCTACACTTACTGCATCTTTTGAACCCAGTCAGTGCTATTAGCCAGCCTTGATCCCTGTCACTCTCTGGACTCGATTTAACCACAGCGTCTCCTAATGAAGGCGGTCTGCGGAACGTCCGAGGGTGATACTTTGGAAGATATTGCCCTAAAACTGTGTCAGATTTCAAGATGTGCCAGTTTTTGTTCAGCAACTCTCTAAGGGCCAGATGTAGGTAGCCAATTACCGGTCGGTAACGGCCGAAATTACCGAATTTCGGCCTTTACCGACCAGAATTGGGTTTTTGAGATGTAGGAGTCAAAAATTGACCAATTCGGTAAATACGAGTCAGTAATTTACCGATTCAGAATATACCGAATCATTATTTACCGAATTCTTATTTACAGAATCGGTAAATAAGAAATAGTAAAAAATGCGTTTTGAGATGTAGGAAACCTGAAAAATACAGAATTTCATGAAATTCGGTATTTAAGAGTCGGTATTTACCATGGAGTGAAAGCAGGTGATAACCAGGTGCAGGCTATAAAAAAGCCCCCAAAATGCAACACTGTGACCAGAATGGCGGCATTCTATGTTATTGCAAGGCAGCTACGGCTACAGGCAGCAGGAGAGATGGTTTGGATGAGGGAGGAGCAAGTCTACAGGCAGAGGATTACGCTCTTCTAACTCACTGAGGCAGAGATATTGCAAAGGTACAGATTACACCCCCAAACCATCCTGGAGTTGATCAGGGACCTGCACCCACTACTGGAGCACACAACACCAAGGGCGCACGCCATCCCAACCCATGTGCAGGTGCTCTGTAGCATACACCTGCTTGCATCTGGGAGTTACCAGAGTGTGATTGCTGCGGTAGGTGGAGTGTCCCAGAGCTGCCTGTCCCGTTTCTTCTGTAAGTTCCTGAACGCCATGATGCAGAGAATGCATCATTACATCAGCTTCCCTGACACACATGCTGAACTGCTCAAGACCAAAACTGAGTTCTATTAACTGGCACAGTTCCCTCACGTCATAGGCTGTATAGATGGCACCCACATCCCAATCTGCCCACCTGCAGCCACAGAATGCATCTACAGGAACCGAAAGTCAACCCACTCAATCAATGTGCAGGTGATATGCAACGCTGGCAACATGATAACAGACATTGTGGCCAAAATTTCCGGGGAGCACCCACGACTCGTACATATTCTAGAACAGTGGTATCTACACACGCCTTGCTGCAGGAGAATTTGGTGTAGGATACCTGCTAGGTAAATAACTGTGACACACCCTGATAGATAATGCACATGAATGTATTTTGAGTATGTAACTCATGGCACTCTCTTTTCCACCTAGGCGATTGTGCTTATGCTGTGCGGTCCTTTCTTCTTACCCCCTACCTGAATCCATCTACCAGGAGTGAGAGACGTTACAATGTGGCCCACAGAGCAACACGCAACATTGTTGAACGAACATTTGGACTTTTAAAAAGCAGGTTCCGCTGCCTCCACAAGAGTGGAGGTGCACGGCAGTACACTCCTATCATCTGCTGTAAAATCATTGCGACCTGTGCCATGCTGCACAACCTGGCCACTAAGAAAGGCACAGAAGTGGAAATAACACATCATGAGGACATTGATGATGGAACTGAACAGCCAGAGCCCTATGCAGCAGGAGCAGCGCCAGCTATTGATGGGAGACTGAGACGGGCAGAGATCACATGCAGCTATTTTTAAGTAAGTAAGGAGACACAGCCAGGGGTTGAATGTGAATGACGTAGTTTAATGGGCACTACGGTAAATGTCAAATGACACATCATTGTAGTCCAAATTGTGCCAAGCCTAACTAGGCGGCCACGGGTTACCTCACCCTAACATGTCCTCTGTAGTGTTTACTGCATTACTGTCTGCGCCCATGCACAACACTAAGGGATACCTGAGGTTGGGATTGAACATTGGCTGTTGAGCCAGGGCCTGTAGTTTGGCGTCTGCTCCTCCTCCTCCTCCTAATATCCTGTACAGGGGTGCTGGTGCTGCTCCTGCTGGTGGTGTCATCAGTGTCCACTACACCTACATCTCCAGCGATGGCTGACTGGTTTGTCAGCAGCACTTCCATCGCAGTTGTAACTCTCCCCATCCCCCTGGTAAGATCTGTGCAGCAGTGCACCAGCCCCTCCTGCATTGCAACAGAACGGCGACATAGCAGTGAAGTTGCTGTAGCAAGACGGTTCATGGCCTTTAACTGATGCTGCATGCACTGCCTCTCCCTGCGCCTCTGTGTGCGGTCATCATACAGTTCTTCACAAAGTGTCTTCATGCACTGGGACAAGTCCCTGATCCCATCTACCATGTCCCTCATGCTCTCCGCCATGGAGGTGATGCCACGGTTCATGTTGTCCATGTTACTGTTCAGGTGGCGCATTTGTCTTTGTACTGCAGTAATTGCTTTTGCCTGCCTGCAGGCGCTGCTCTTTGACCATCGTGCCCTCCAGCCCGCAGAAGAGCCCGTCACCATGGCCACTTGTGCTTCCCTCCCGGACCCTACGGCGTCTTGCACCTCTGTGCACAGCTACAGGAGTGGACGGACGTCCAGCAACGTTTGCCTCCACTGGCTCAGTTTGGGTGTCACCCTCCCTATCCTCATCAGAGGAGGTCGCAAGAATTTGTAGCGGGGAACATCAGGCCTCCTGGGCCTGAAAACTTCCGACACCTCTGAAGCTGCTGATGGAGGCTGTGTTTGTGGGTCCTGCTGTGGAGAGTCATAGAGCAGAGGCGATGATGGATGTGGTATGGTGTCTGCCTCTGGTGTGACAGCTCCATGTGTTCTGGGTGCAGGAGGTGTTACACTGCTGGGTCCTGCACTCCTAACTCCTCTCCCTTTGGGATGTCCTCCTCTCCCTCTCCTGCACAGTCCTGCGCGATGACTCTCCTGTGAACAGATATGGACATTGGCTTAGTGGTGCTGCAACCCTGTATTTCAATATTCAATTACAATCCAGTCACACAATTTCATGGTCCTCAACTGCCTCTAAATGTAGTGTGTGGCATGCCTGGCATTCTTTCATGATGACTGTACTGATGTATGTTGCAATGACTACCTCTCCCATGATTCATTGCTGGTGTATCCCAAAGCCTGTACTGGAGTGTGTAACACACAGCCACATTGGGGAAGGGAGACAGGCAAGGGGGAGGAATTATGGACATGTCTCTTTACCTTGTTTTGTTGCAGCTCGGGCTGAGCTGTCAGCAATGGCATCACCAATCCCAAATATACTCTCTGGCTCCAGGGTGGACTCCACTAGCTGTTCCAGGTCCATAAGGGCAGGTGCCCTGCTCCTTCTTCCCCCTGTGACATTGGACTCTTTTCTCTGTGATGCCAGCTTCTTCTTAGTGATGATCCTCAGATCATACCATCTTTTCTTGAGGTCATCTACTTCTCTTGTAGTCACCCCTATGGTGTTAACCTTAGCCTGGATACCCAGCCAGGTGTTCCTCTTCACAGCCTCTGCTACCTGCAGAGACTGTTTGCCAAACAGCTGGGTGTGGTGTTTTACCACTTCCTCCACTAGCACCTGCAGTTCACCTGTGCTGAACTTCATTTTCTTTTCCGGTCAGCACCTTCCCTCTGGGAGTCTTGTGAATCCATCCTGCACTTATGCTAGGCTCAGCTCAGTACAGCCAGTCAGTGTCTCACAGCTCTCCTGGATGTTCAGTTAGTCTGCACCTGCATGGGTGTGGCCACTTCCTGGTTGTGGGGTGGGGTGGATGCACAGGATTTGTTGGTTCCTCTGTTGCTTGGTTGAGGGGTGGGGTGGAGGCACGTGATTGGTTGTTTGCTCAATTACTTGTTTTTTGTATCTCCGATTCGTATTTACCGATTTGGTATTTACTGAATCGGTAAATACCGATTCGGTAATTCCCATTCATTCCTATGGGCCTGGATGCCCATAGGAATGAATGGGAATTACCGATCCGATTTTTTTTATTTGCTGTATCTCGCTATCTTAATCGTGACCTCATTGTAACCTTTCTCACTGAATCTTTCACTCATTTTCCTTTGGCACTTAGCTAACTCCTTTGGTGTACTACAGTTCCTGTTGGCTCTAAGCATCTCACCATAGGGGATGCTGTTCTAGGTATGGGTAGGGTGGAAACTGGAGTAGTGCAGCGTCGTGTTACCAGCCGTTGATTTTCTAAATAGCCTTATTTCCAGTTTTCCTGCGTCTACAAATAACTAAACATCTAGGAATGGTACGTGCTGTGTACTAATCAGATGAGTGAACCTTAGATTTAATAATGTTCCTGTCCCATTTCGATGCAAATTTCTTGCGGAGCACCTGCTCCTCCAACCAGCCTATGTGTAGACACGCATAACTGGTGGCAAAGCATGTGCCCATCGCCATTCCTCTCTTCTGATGATATAGTTTCCCATCAAACAGGAAGTAGTTATATATAATATGTATATGTATATATACAAAAAAGGTGCCAAAGCCATCTCCGGAATTCATTAATGTTTTATTTAGAAGTGACAGCATGCATATGCCTTCATAATCCTTACACATTTCAGCTCTATAGAAAGCCTTGTTCACAAGTGATGCAGGTTGCTTGTTCAAGTAACCACATGACTTTAAATGCAGATTACTTTACGCCACAGTAGTCAAGTAAAAAACAACTCCCAGCTTGCACTGGATAGAATGTTTTTCTTCATAAGCCATTTGTTATGTAATTACGTCCAGGAAATAATGCCAACACAAAGCTAAAATTGTTGAAAGTGCAAGCATGCTGGAAAATTAAAGTGACTGTGTTCATTTAAATAGTAAATGTCCATTTTCATAGCGCACATTGCCACCTTCAAGGCTACTCCTTTGAACATAAAAGAATTCAAGAAAAAGAAGAGCGCAGCCCCTGCTGTTCCTTCTTCCACTTACTCACCTTCAGTGCCATAATCTTTAGGAAAATCCTGTCGTGACACACGGGCAAGCTGGGTCGTGCCCTCAAGTCTGTGAAGACAGCACCATGCCATCTCCCCATTAAGGGAGCCATGGACCTATGCAAGGCGGCTAGAGCAGGCGAAGATAGAGCACCTGTAATTATATCCAAGAAACAAAAGGCGCCAACGCCATCTCATGAATTCACTAATGACTTATTTAGTACTGATAGCGTGCATATGCCTTCATAATCTTTATGAGTTTCGGCTCTTGGGCGAGCTTTGTTCACAGGTGAGGCAGGTTGCTTGTCCAAGTAACTACATGACTTTCAATGCAGATTGCTTTACGCCACAGCAGTCAAGTAAATTACAACTCCCAGCATGCACTGGATGGAATGATCTTCCTAATAAGGCATTTGCGGTGTAATTAAGCCCAGGATTGATGCCATCACACCATCGCAAAGCTAAGGTTGTTCAAATTGCAAGCATGCTGAAAAATTAAGGTGACTGTGTCCATTTAAATAGTAAAAGTCCTTTTTCATAGCGCACATCGCCACCTTCAAGGCTACTCCTTTGAACATAGAGGAATTTGAGAAAAAGTCAAGCACATCCCATGCTGTCCCTTTTTCCACTTACTCACCTTCAGTGCCATATTCTTTGGGGAAATCTTGTTGTGACACACAGGCACGTTTGGCTGTGCTCCCAAGAAAGTGAAAATAGCACCAAATTATCTCTCCATTAAGGGAGCCACAGACAAATGCAGGGCGGCTTCATCAGGTGAGGATGTAGCCCCCGTAATTACATCCAAAAAACAAAAGGCACCAAAGCCATCTCAGAAATTCCTTAATGCTTTATTCAGTAGTGTCTACGTGCATATGCCTTCATAATCCTTTCATGTTTCAGCTCTATGGCAGCCTTGTTCACAGGTTTTGCGAGAATTCAACAAACGATGCATGAACAAACATAGTGAATAGACTCACATGATTTATTAAATATTATATATTTGGCCTTGTAAATTGCCAATTGAAATTACACACTTGTCTTGTAAAGTATATTTGTATATCTTTACCTTGTCTAGACTCAGTAACATTAGTCTTTCTTTCAAAGATCGGAGTATTAAATAATGTCCCACAAGTCTATTTACTATGTTTATTCATGTGTGAGCTTTGTGTTTAAGGTGATAGGGCACTACCACGACTTATATATTGGTTTCAAGGAAGACTGGTTAGGTTGAAACACATCAGCCGAATAAAGACGTATCTTGGAAAACTTCTCTGGAATTCTGGCATTACTTACACTGCGGGTCGGGTGCTTTTCTCATAAATATGGGGTCCTGTGCCCCATTGCCTTGCACTAACCTCGTGAGGTGGAAGAGGCCAGACGACTTGTGGTTTATAATCAAATGAAGATAATCCCGACATCATGTATTACAGTGGGCTACTTAGGAATACTTGGGTTTATATGACTTAATTAATGGAACCATATAGGCTACTGGATAAGTTGACGTTTTTTTATGTGCGTTAATCATGTCTGCAGACAGTGCAAAAGCGTTGCTTAGCCTTGAAAATGGTTGCTTATAGAAATGATGATTGTTTAATTTGGCACTTGCCATTGATACTTATATGCGACTAATAATGCCCATTGAAACAAATGAAATGATTCTCCTTTTATGAGATTAAAATTTGTATAAGCACTTGCACTTCATGAATGTCGATCCCTAATTGTGTTTTGTTTCAAATTAATCTAACGTGTATCCATTATATTAGTTAATTTTGGTTAAGTTGCAAGGATGCCCCTTATATTTGATTCAAAAAGTTTCAAACATATCATTTATGTGTTTGTTGACTGAATTTATATGTCATAGGATGGTGCCAAAAAATGAAACAGAGAAATCTTATTTAAACCTTTGTTAGTTTCCATGAACTTTTTGCTTGGTCACATGATATAAACACTAAAAGTAATGGCGCTCATTTATCGTGAACAAGGTTGAATGTGACAACCGAAACGCATTGACATGCGCTTATCCCATAATAAAATGATTTGGGAACCACGTTAGAGTGCCATGCTTTTTTCCATATATTGGAAAGGCAAGACTTTTTTATATATACGAGGAGCCGGCAGACACCTCTTCGTAGGGGCACCACGGGCATTTTGGCAGCACACCAGAATACATTAAACGGAGGACAAATATATATATATATATATATGTGTATATATATATATATATATATATATATAAATAACTTTACTGAGAGTTTTTCTCCACAACATACATTAAACATACAATAAAAAATCTTGTACTGTTTCTTTGTGTGTTTTCTTTATTCATTCGATTAATTAATTACTACAGCGTAACATGTGTTCTGCGCTCTCTGGCGCTTCTTCAGGGCTGTTAAACATATAAATCATCAATCAGTATATTCAATGCTTAAATTCAAAACAACTTAATACTGAAAAATAATACACCATTTCCTTTTAAAAAGCTATAATTCTTATATAAATCTTACATCACTTTTAACGTATACATACTTTTGCTTAGTATTCAATCATAAGAAATTTGATCAATTACACCTTCATCACAGTCAAATCAGATTATATCACGTGAACACATAAAGCATTGTTATTAGTCGTCACCCAGGTGAATCATAGTCTAAGTCTCATGGTTTTATTTTAGGGATTCCTACACTGAGATCTATATCCATAAGTAATAATATTTCAAACTGTGAGCACCCTATCTAAAAACATATGAATGAAAGCTGAGCGATGTATCTTTCAGCTAAGTTATTATCATTTCTTGTTGAATCCTACAGGATAGAATATTTCTTTAGTCTGTTGTGTTATATAACCAGAAATTACATCTATTCAGTGATTCCTAATAGGTATCCATACTTTCTACATCAATTTGCTGACCATTCAGCCCTTATTATAAAGTTCTTATTCCCGCTCCTCCAATTCACCTTCCACTCCTTCCATAAAGTGTTGTATAGTAGTTGCCTAAAAAATAAATGTGGAGTGCAACATCAGTTATCCTTATTTTCTTTATTATAACTCTTTTAATTTTCTATTTAAGTTTTTTTTTCAAATTCTCACCTGTAGGTAGTCTTTACAATCACTTCTGTATGCACATCTAATCTGAACAGAAAGATTAGAAATCAATCCCCCTGAAAAAGGATACTGCAAATAAAACGGGTTACAGTCCAAATTCTCATTGTACATTATACAATAGTGTTTAGGTGGGTATCACACTTTACTTACTCTATATTTATGTGTATCTTTACCTTCTCATCGTTAAATAAATTGAAGTGTTATATAATTTCCAAAGGCTTTACATGATATATATATATAATTATATGTTATACTGTCGTGTTCACATCCCAAACTTAGGGAAAACAACCTAACAACTGGCATAGGTTGCAATTAATAAAAGAGGCAATCTTGCATCTCCTACTATATTTACTGTGCATAAATGTATTTGCTCTGTCTGTTTCTGTGACTCAAAAGTAGGAGCCTTTCTATACACTATAATAGGTTTGGAAGGCAAAATCCTGCTTATATCTGTGTTGAGTGTGAGAACATCCCAGTATTTTCATAGAGTATTAATAACTCTTTTGTTACCTACACTATATGTTGTGATGTATCTCACTGTCTCTTTATGGATGCTGCCTTCACCTTATCCTTTAACAGTTCTTCTCTTGCTATTTTATTGACTCTTCTTCTGTCCTGGTTAATGATTTCTACATCATAACCTCGTCTACCAAATCTCTGGGAAATATCTTCCGCTATCCTTTCATATTCTCTTGGTTCTCTGAAGTTCTGCTTAGCAATTTGTTTTCTCAAATGTCCTGACTCTGCATGCAAAATGGATTTCACAGCTGCAGTTTTTCTATATAATCTGGATTCAAGCTTACTCTCGCTAATGTACAATTCTAAATCCAAAAAGCAAATGAGCTGTTTACTCTATTCTAAAGTATTTGTGATTTTGTACTGATTATTATTAAGGTAGTAATTAAATGATTTGAGTGCCTCTTCATTACCTTTCCAAATCAAAATATTGATGTCTATGTAACGACCCCAATATATCAAATTCTCCTCAAGAAAGTCCTTCATTTACCTGGCATGTTCACTCTCATATTGGCCCATAAACAGATTAGCATATGAGGGAGATAGCTTCGATCTCACAGTTGTCCCTCTTATCTGTTGAAACCGATCCCTTCTGTATAGAAAGTAATTGGTATTGAGAACTAGTTCCACCAATTCTAAGATCTAGTATATAAGAAATATTTGACTGCTTCCAATCCTTTTTAGGTTTTGCCTTAGCAATGCGTACGAAGTACGCATGTGCTAGCAAAACCTCTTGAGTTCTATGTCGGGTGATGACCCGCCTCTGTCTATCATTGGCTAGCTCCATAAATGGAGGCTAGCCATTGGGAGACAGAGGCTGTCAATCGCGCTTTCTCTTGAAAACGCGATTCGGGGGCGTTTCGCGGTGTTTTTTTAAGCCCCGCCCCTTTGTCCCGGGCCGTGCTGCGATTGGCTGCCGGCCCGGGCCACTCCTGTGACGTCATTCCCGGGCCGCGCTGTGATTGGCTGCCGGCCCTGGATTTGTTGATGTAGCGGAGCTCCGTACTGGTGGCAGGCAGCAGGTGCTCGGAGCAGGTGTACTGGTGGCAAGCAGCACATGCTCGGACAAACACTGGTTCCCTGACAGGCAAGGTACCAACCCCTCTTACGCGAAGACCAATGGCCATGCGGGAGGAATTAATGGGCGTGGTCGTGTTTCTGCAAACTCTGGGAGCCCCATCACCGTGCTGGCAGCAGCCGGCTGTTCTCCACACATATGGCCTGTCCTTGCAGCATCATCCAGGCCGGTGTTTGCCACGAGCCTGACGCCCTGCTCCAGCCCAGCCTCGGTGCTGATTTACTGCGAGGGTAGGCCTCTGCGTCAGGCCTCAGTGTGCCGCAGCTGCACCGGCCTGACGGAGCGCGTGATGAGAAGTGCCCTTCTCATCAGAGGACTCATTAGGCCATTTCACGGTCTGGGGTCAGCGGGGAGGAGAGGATGACGGCCCGGGAGGGACTCCACGCTCTGTCCTGGACCGTGAAGAACGCACACAAGGCCACGAGGGAGCGGACCTCACTCGGTGTTTAATAACCCGTCGCAACCCGCATTCACCTTGCCTATTGCGGGGAAGCTTTAAAATGAAGACCTCAGTACCGAGAATGCATCGATGACGTCAGCGGTGTTTGTGTGTCTGTATATGCATTCATGTATTTCTAAATAGACATGCATGTAGGTTTATGCAGGGGGGTACGGTACATACGTGTGTACGTATATAGGTGTTCTACAGTCGCATTTCTATAGTGCTTTAAGTACATCTTGCTAATGCCCAAAAGCACTTTTAAAGCGGGTGACCACGTAGGACCTACACATCGATACATTTTCCAAGTCATAAGAAACCTTTCCTTCCAAACTCTGATAATATGGCGGGTATTGGAGGTGAGCGTTGTAGGTGAAGGGAAATCCTTTAAAGAGAGTAATTTTTTCTCTGGATTTCCCTTCTCTTTTTGAAACTCCGGAGCAGCAACACTGTTCTGGTGTCACCAGAGCTTTATGTGGAAGCTTTTTAAATATCATATACAAGCCATAGTTGCTGCTTATTTATCTTGTGCAGCTAACAACCAATGACAAAGCCAATAGTTCTGACTTGTAGTTATGATGTTACTTGTTTTTATTTGCGAGGGGGAGTACCAGCAGTTGTCAAGAACGACGAAATACTTTTCATTGGAGAGTACCGGCTCTTGTACTTCTGTTTCCATTTCAAGCTCTGCATGTACTTCCCTTATCATTGCAATCCGGTCCTACGGGGTTACTTTCATTTTACAAAAGCATCACTAGAGGTACCAGAATGCAAAGCGCTGACAGCTGAAAAACCAGAACTGGCAATATATCGCGCACCTGCAGGGGACCAGTTTAAATACCCATTAATGACAGTCTGTAGGGGCTAATAACACTCCACGGCTTAAAAAACTGAAACTGTGCTTCACCAAAACTACAAATCTGAAGTAGTAAATCCGTGGTACATAAAACTTACAGTGCCAGAACACGGGTCTCTTGTTGGTAAAAGCGCCAGAAATGCCCTTTAATGAATTGACGGAAGTGTTATAAGCCCGGGTCTTCGAGGCCGCGCGCCTTAGCACACCTGCGGGCCCTGAGTGCCGACCTGTGATCACCTGCGTGCCGTGTGCTCTGGCGCCGTTTCCTGCACTCGCCTGACATTGTGAGGTCTGACCGCTCGCCCCGCACCATGGCTGTCTTCGGGGCCTGCCTGTGCGGGCGAGGCGGCCTGCGTGGGTGCCTGTGCCTCCCGCGGAAGGTGTTCCTGGATCACCCTGCCCAGGTAGGAGAGCCCCTCTGTTCAGCTGCACCCCCTCCTGGGGCGGGGGGAGGGGGGTTTACTATTGTGCCGCTGCAAGAACATGATGTTCAAATGGGTCGGTACTCACGGGTACTGAGTACAGGCACATTTTCTTTCTTTTAGTGAGTACCGGAACTTCTCCAGGCCTGAGGAGAGTACCCGTACTCACCTGGGCCTGTCCGGTTTTGGGCACAACGGTCACATGAGCGTGAACCTGCGGCCAGCGACACCGCAGGGTGGCGGACACAAATGGAATTCCATGTAAAGGGAGCTGCTCCTATGGCAGTGGCGGCTGGTGACATTTGAAAGTGGCGAGGCGTAGCGCGCGCGTGATACCCTTTTGAGAAAGAACCTACAAGGTACCCTATATTACATTCATGAATGTAACAAGACGTACATCCAGGCTTTCTTCTGTAGACATTTTACTCTTTAAAAATGTCTTAAACTTGCTCTCTAGACTCGAGCGTTTACATATGTATAAATTATTATTGTGAAGCCACTTTGTCTAATTACAATGTGCACTGCATTTTTGCAGACAATTTTGTCATTTTAGCTACAAGGAGGATTTTTTTCATCTCAACCTCCGTGTCATTGCCCCAAAAGAATTTGGTCATAAAACTGGCTGTCATGGCCCAGGGTGAATAACGTGCACGTAACGTTTGTTCATAGTATTTAAACCCTGTATTTAGCAAGAGCACGGTTTTAGCTTCACCGGCCCTGCCAGCAGCACAGCGGTATGTCTCCCATTTGGCTGCAGCGAGACCTCCCTGCATGTCATGATTTTAATTTTTAGGGAAGTGATTTATTCCATGTCGTGTCACTCGCGCAATTACCAGCCTCTTCTTTTTCAAGCGCAATGGTTAAAATCTGTAGACTTCCCCCTTGTAACATTAAGGACGGTCTCGCAGTGTGTGTTTGTAAAGTATGGCAAGAGTTTTTTTTAACAAACTTCAACCAAGATGTTTCCATACGTCTGGTTAACCTGTAGTAGTTGGCTATTTAAAAGCGTAATTGTTTGTTTGCCTGCCTTTTTTCCATAACAGTGCGGTTTGATCTGTCACGTAGACTGATGTTATCTTTAACCATTTACTCGTCCCTAAGCCTCATATTATTTCTGGCCTACCAAGATAAGCGCTCATACTGCTAAGTTGCAGTCACGGCTCGCTCACAGTGGGGGCCAGGGGGTGGGGATAAATAAAATAAAAAACTTACCTTGTCTTCGCTTGACCGGGTCCGCACCATCTCTGCTCTGGGGTCCCGTTGGCGCCTAGACTGATGGCTGCCAACTTGCCGAGACACAGTAGTAGCCAATCCTGATGCTGCTCTCTTTAGAGGAGAGCTGCTCTCTAAAGAGAGTAGCATCAGGATTGGGCTGAGCCTTGAAAAAACGTCGTTCTTTTTTTCAGCACTGGGGTACGTTGCATTAGGCAGGCAAACCCTTAATCTGTGTTTTTTTTTAAAACCACATAGTTTGCTAGTTGGAGAAGCCCTGCCGGGCAAACACCACATGCGCAGTGAGTGCGCACTGTGCCGGCACAGAGTCAGTCCAGCGCCACCCAGTGTCAGACAGTGCATACTGTCCATGTCCATGACACACACCACGGCCGCAGGGCAATAATTATCGGGCAATTTATTCGAGCGGCGCGTTAATTTATAAAACTTTTACTAACGCGCCGCTCGAATAAATTGCCTGATAATTATAGGTGGGGCAACGCCCAAACGCCCTAATGGTAAAACCGCCACTGTCCTATGGCCTTCCCTTCCTTTTTTGCCAGTTTCGGATTGGTAACGGGGCAGGTACCGAGTTCCAACTGTGGGCTACTTTTTGGAGCGGGGAGGGGGGCAGATTTGGGTGGTGTTACTGTTCGGATGCTGCCAGCGCCCCGTGGGTGTCCGAGTGGCCTTTCTGGAGGCAGATGGGCGCTCATTACCTCATTTTTAGCAACAGGCAGAGGTGTCACTTTATTTATCTCGTCCATTAGTATATGCATACCTAGTGGGGCAGGGGGTCTGGGTGTGTGTGTGGCTCTGGGTGTGTGTGTGGCTCTGGGTGTGTGTGTGGCTCTGGGTGTGTGTGTGGCTCTGGGTGTGTGTGTGGCTCTGGGTGTGTGTGTGGCTCTGGGTGTGTGTGGCTCTGGGTGTGTGTGTGGCTCTGGGTGTGTGTGTGGCTCTGGGTGTGTGTGTGGCTCTGGGTGTGTGTGTGGCTCTGGGTGTGTGTGTGGCTCTGGGTGTGTGTGTGGCTCTGGGTGTGTGTGGCTCTGGGTGTGTGTGTGGCTCTGGGTGTGTGTGGCTCTGGGTGTGTGTGGCTCTGGGTGTGTGTGGCTCTGGGTGTGTGTGGCTCTGGGTGTGTGTGGGTGTGGGTGTGGGTGTGTGGCTGTGGGTGTGGGTGTGTGGCTGTGGGTGTGTGTGTGGCTCTGGGTGTGTGTGTGTGGCTGTGGGTGTGGCTGTGGGTGTGTGTGTGGCTCTGGGTGTGTTGGTGTGTGTGTGTGGCTCTGGGTGTGTGGGCATGGCTCTGGGTGTGTGTGTGGCTCTGGGTGTGTGTGTGGCTCTGGGTGTGTGGGTGTGGCTCTAGGTGTGTGTGTGTGTGGCTCTGGGTGTGTGGCTCTGGGTGTGTGGGTGTGTGTGTGTGGCTGGCTCTGGGTGTGTGTGTGTGATAGTAATTGCTGTCTGATGAGCTCGTCCAGTAGGGTACAATATGTCTTGCATTTGCGAGAGATTAAGCTGTTGGCAATGTAAATGACAATGCCATTTATTTATCTGTTTTCAAAACCAACACATAAATAAAAATGTTGTCATTTACAATGCCAATAGCTCTAACTTTTGCAAAGGCGAAACCGTTGCATTGTAAATGCTTGTTTTATGTTGAATACTGGTATATAGAATATTCACGTCCATAGTAACCATATCCCAGTCTATACCCCTAACTGAGAAAATCCTTTGCATTCTTTATGTATGAGGGGAGCATTTTAACAAATGGAGCCAGATACATATCTAAGTATTCTCCCAATGCCTGAAATTATTAGGCGACCTGGTCGAATCCTGCCCCTCTTATGTATTTTGGGTAAGAAATACACAATGGAATTCTAGCATTCTAAAGCTATATGTAGTTAAACTCATTAATTTTTCAGTAGTTGTTTGTCCATAAAGAATCTCAATTTCTTTTTAATGAAGTCCTTTGCTTTTTCCCATTTTGACATCATCACTTTCTCATAATCTGAATGATCTCTTAGTTGATGTAGAGCTTCAATGTGGTAAACCAATGATTTAATATTACCATATTACAACCCTTGTCAGCTTGCCTTATAAAGATGGATTTATCACCTTATAAATCATTCAGTGCTTTGCATTCATCTTTATTCAGTTTATACATATGTTTACCTGGAACAGATTTATCAAAATCATGCATAACTAGAATGAATTTCAACTTTGGTTTTGAATTACTAGTTAATTATACAATGATCAGTTTTTATGTGCAGTTCTTTCGCTAAATCTTCTATATTACATTCTGTGTAATTGTCCAAAATCATTAAGAAAACAATATTCAATAATTTGTTAATGGATACATGACTGGGATCTTCCCTAATATGCACGGTCTCATTATTCTTGGGTTTATTCAAAAAATGTTTTTTAAATTTTAGCGTTCTCAAAAATCGATTTACATCAATCTTTGCACTCAAATCATCCAATTTGTTCATAGGAGCAAAACTAAGGCCTCTATTGAGGTAAATTTTTCCTTATGTGTAAGAATTCTATGTAAAAGATTGATCACTACGTTTTCTACTTCCTCAGTCTGTCTCCTTCTGTAGTTGTGAGCTGGTCCTTACTCATTCTTTGTTTCTGCCTCCTGCGGAGAGATCTAGTACCCCCTCTTTTGTTCCCTCTTCCTCTCTTCTGTTCTGCTTCTGTTCTCCCCCCCCTTTATGAATTTGTAATCTGCGTATTCCTCTTAAGTCCTTTAAAAAAGGTGATTTCTCTCCTGAGATTTGCTCTGATGTACTGGGTCTATCAATATCAGATTCCCTACTGCTCAGCCCCGGGCTTAATGTTTCACTCAGGTGTCTCCAATATTCCTATTATTCTCAACTTTTCTAACTATGCCATCAAACCTCCTAGCATATTTATACCCCCCCTCATATGCAATCTCTTTCATCTCTTGAGAATTTAATTCTCTTTTTTTCTTGTAGCTCGACTTGATATTTGTCCATTATATTACCCAATATTTCAAAATTCTTAATGGTATTCTCTGGTCAATTTAAATCTTAAATGTCATTTGAAATGTCATCTGTGATGTCATGAGTGATGTCACTGACCATGTCATGAGTGATGTAATATGTGAGGTCATAAGCAGTACATTGCAGGGGCGCAAGATATAGTTAGCTCAGCTAACTATAACTGGTGAATTCCTCTGGTTTTGTACAAGTGAAACCTTAGCCTAACTATGACGCCTCTGTAACTTCAGTTTTTTTTACGTGAATTTGTAAGGTTTTTTTTTATCCAATTTCAAAATTATAAAGTCCCTGTAACCTTTGTTTTTTCAGTGAATTTCTAAGGCTTTTAAAATGATAATATCTAATGATAATGTCCCTGTAACCTTTGTTTTTTCAGTGAAATTTGTATGTTTTTTTTAATTAGTAGTCACGTTTGCAGAGTAGTGGCAAAAGGGGGATGCGCCTCTGACCAGCTCTCAGGAATCCCGCTGTGTAGAACTTGCAGGAGGTACCCCAAGGTCCTGTGGGACCTTGGGGGCCAGGAAGCCGTCTGTCTCCTTCTGTAGTTGTGAGCTGGTCCTTACTCATTCTTTGTTTCTGCCTCCTGCGGAGAGATCTAGTACCCCCTCTTTTGTTCCCTCTTCCTCTCTTCGGTTCTGCTCCTGTTCTCTCCCCCCTTTTTGAATTTGTAATCTGCGTATTCCTCTTAATTCCCTTAAAAAAGATGATTTCTCTCCTGAGATTTGTTCTGATGTACTGGGTGTATCAATATCAGATTCCCTACTGCTCAGCCTCGGGCTTGATGCTTCACTCAGATGTCACCAATATTCCTATTACTCTCACCTTTTCTAACTGTGCCATCAAACCTCCTAGCATATGTATACACCCTCCTGGCCTCCTGGCCCCCAAGGGCCCACAGGAGTAAAAGAGGACTTCATCCCCCAACCAGTAGAGGTGCACCACAAGCCGCATTTGGAGGCTCGTGGAGAAAGGGGGCATGTTCTCTGAAGACCTCTTGCCAATCTTGCTTTGTGGGACCTATTGGAGATAACAGGAGGGGTAGTTCGCCCCCAAGGATGTCCTTGGGGGCCAACTACAGCTCCTATTACCCCCAATAAGTCCCACACAGCAGAATTGCTGAGACCTGAAAGAAGGCCACGCCCCTTTCTCCACCACTCTTCAAATGCCCCATAGTGCACTACTAGTAAGGGGATGAAGTCGCCTTGGCTATTGAGGGTCCTTGGGGGCCAATTACCCCTCCTGTTACCTCCAGTAAGACCTACACAGGTAGATTGCTGTGAGGTCATCAGAGGCCACGCCCTCTTTCTCCACCACTCTGCAAACGCACCCCCAGGTGCACTATTAGTTAGAGGAAGAAGTCCACTTTAGTCCTGAGGCCCTAAGGAGGCAAGGGGACCTCATCTCCTCACCAGCAGTGCAGTGAGTGGCATGTTTGCAGAGTGGTGGAGAAAGGGGGCTTGGCCTCCGACCACTTTGCAAAGTGGTGAAGAAAGGGGTTGAGGCCTCCAACCACCTCTCAGCAATCCCACTCTGTGGGTCTTACTAGCGGTAACAGGAGGTCTTTTTAACTTTAAAAATTATGTAATGTTTTATATCTTCCCCAAAAAATATGTGTATAAATATATATATTCATAAAGGCATTACACCGATACCAGGGCGGCCAATTATTTCTGCCCAAAATAGCCTGTTGGAACCCCTCTCCAAATATGTTGATTTCTATTTACATGAATACATGGAGGCCCTTCCTAGTTACCTAAAAGACACTGGTGACTTCTTGATGAAACTGAAAGAAGTTGCTTGGGATCCTAACTATCTTTTTGTAGTCATGGACATTACATCATTGTACACCTCTATTAATCATGTTGATGGTTTGAATGCTATTGAATATTTTTTATCTAATAGAGACATCAAGTTCTATGAACATAGTAAAATGCTCATCAGCATGATTGATCTATGCCTTAAGAATAATTTTTTCCTTTTCAACAATGAAGTTTACCAGCAATTGCGTGGTGTAGCCATGGGTGCGTGCTTCTCCCCCAGCTATGCGTGTTTACACGTGGGCTGGTGGGAGAAGCACGTCCTGGGTGGTATCCGCAGTCTGGAGGAGGATGAAATTGGCATTGTTAAGATGTGGCGCTTCATCGATGACGTTTTCATAATTTGGCAAGGGTGCAGTTCATCAGCAAAAGAATTTGTTAGTAATATCAATAACAATTCTTTAAACCTAGAGTTTAGTGCCAATGTTAGCGATGTGAGTGTCAACTTCTTAGATGTGGAGGTCTACATTAAGAATAATGAGATCATGACTAGGATGTACAGAAAATCCACAGCTGGCAACTCAATTCTACATGCCCAGAGTAACCATCCACATCATCTCATTAAGAGCATCCCATTTGGGGAGTTTTTAAGAATTAAACGGATATGCAATAATGAGATTGATCTCATGAACTGTCTGAATGGATCTTACCAAAGATTTTTACAAAGAGGCTATGAAGTCACTAACCTCACTAACTCTCTCAAAAGGGCTTTATCAACTCAAACAGCTGTAATGGTAGAACAACCTGCTTCAGACATTCTAGAAGAGGGAGTTGCTACAGTTGAAAAATCTTCCATTCGCCTAATCACCACTTTTAATAACCAACATAAAAAGATGAGGCAAATTATTAAATCTAATTGGCCCATCTTAAAAACAGATATTGTGGTGGGCCCTCTGGTGGGAGACTTTCCCAACATTACTTTTCGACGAGCACCCTCTATGAGGGATGCTCTAGTTAAAACTAGTCCTGAAACCATCACTAAACCTAATTGGTACTCCAGCAAAACAGGCTTTCGGAAGTGTAGTTCATGCCGGGCATGTAAATTCGGTGTGAACACCAGCGAGTTTGTTGAGGGTCTTACGGATGCAGTAATTCCTATAAAGAATGTGTATACTTGCAAAACAGACCATGCGGTCTATGTTTTAAGATGCACGTGCGAGTTATACTATGTTGGTAGCACTAAGTTGCAAGTATTCAATCGAATTTTACAGCATCTTCGTGCTATTGTGAATTCTGACCCTAATTACCCAGTGGCACGTCATTTTAAGCTGGTACACAACAACAATCTGAATGACCTGCAATATTTTGTTATTGATGCAGTCCCCGTGAATAAAAGGGGTGGAGATAGAGAGAAGAGACTTAGACAATTAGAAAGTCAATACATTTTGAGGTTAAACAGAAAGATCCCTAATGGCCTGAATATGGGAGAAGATCTTAACAATTTTCTGTAAATATTTTATTCTATCATATGCATAACCTTTTTATAATGGATTTTACACCTTTTTGTACTATGGTTTTAATCTATGAATTTACACTGTTTACTCTGATCATCATACTATTTTAGTATTGATGTTTGGCTTTTACATATTCAGCTGTATTAACATGAAATTTATAGGTATGTCCTATTGTCTGCTACAAGATATGAATTCTATAAGATGTGATTGCCCCTGTTCCCCCTCCCTTAATCAATCATTTCTATGCACTGCCGACTTTTGCACTTAATTGGCACTTTGCACTTTATCACGATTTTTTATTCTGCTCCAGGTTTTTATCTGGATATACAATGTTTGTTCCCAACCATTTGGGATTACGCACCCTGCACTTTTCTTCGTTGCACTTCAAAACTTTTTGTGGTTATTATAACTATATTACTGGTTTACAATATGCCCCACTGACATTGGCTCTCATCATTCAGCTATAATACATAAATAAGATATTATGATTATCCATTGGGCACTTGCCCTTTATGCCTATTAACAGAATTTATTCTTATTTTTAAGACTGTTAAAATTGTACAGTGAGTTGAGTGTTTTTGCATTTAGCATTTATTTGCACTGTATAGTGCATGTGGATGAAGTATTTTCTTCACTGAATGATATTACCTTTATGTCTATTTATTTGTGGGAGGAGTCTCGTTTTTTCACCAGTATTTAACCACCTATGTCTCTGGGTCTTGTCATGTGATCAAGTCCGGGTTTCCCGGACGAAACGCGTCATGCCTCCATCCCCATTGATGGAATAAAGCACTATATTTCTTTGTGAAACCTTGGTTTGTGGTCTGTACCTGGCTGTGTCCGTTGCTGTTCGGCGCTTCAGGATTGTGGATTTCTAAATATATATATATATTTTTTTTTTTAGAAAACTGCACTACCTTACCGGTAGCGTACCAAGCTCTATCACCACGCGAATCAAATCCACCATATTGCTAAACTCGTAAATGATGCGCATTTCGTATCCGACGAGTTCGTGGCACCGCGTCCCGCATCCCACGTAACATCATATACGCATGAAGTTGCCTCAGCGGCTACTTTGGTATCCGACGGGTACGCAGCACCAAGCCACGTGTTACATCATGTACGTATGGGGTCGCGCCCACTGCTTGTTGCGTATGTGACGAGTACATGCTGCCAGGCCCTGTGTTACATCACACACGTATAGTGTCGCACCAGGTATGCCATTCCCTCGTTTTTTTGTCTCAAAAGTATATCTAAATAACTTTAAACAGTATATGTGAGCAAACGATGATCTAAAATATTTTAAACATTTATATATTTCTAACTGTAATAAACTTATATTATGATAAATATATTTTGTCAAAATCGCGTTGGGTGTGGCCTCCTTGCACGCTCTGTGCGCGATTGCCACGTGACCTTTAAAAAAACCAATTGATTGCTTTATAACATTTCCGATTGTAACAGTTGGAGGACCCCACCCATTTTAGTCATTCTCTCTACAGTGTTTGATGAGAGACATCTCTTCTGCTTAGAGAGCTTTTTTGAAAAGTTTTTTCCTGTATACACATATCTTATACTACACACAACATGCAACGATCATCTTGATCAATATTCATGGTCTGTACATTACCCTTCCACGTGTGATGGCCATGCATCTCAAACGTTACATCAAAAACAAAAAATGTGTTACACGATGCCCCTGGTGTGTGTGTGTGCGCACATTATTGTGCTCCCTTTTGGCCTGGGTATTGGTGGCTCTAAGAAGTATCAGAAGCCACGGGCAGAGTGCACATCCTAGATCACATGTGACAAACAGTAAACAGCAATGTGTAAATTTCTTATGCTGTACGCTCTGTTGTCAGGCTTTACCATTATAGTAGTGTGTCATATGTGAAACTTACATATTGACATGCATTGCTTGACTGTAATGAGTGCTATCACTATGTATCACGTAGCCTCACTGCTGATCCTCCCTCCATCCAAGCACATTCACATGTGTACGCTTCGCAATACCAATTTATTTATTTATTTATTTTTTGCATTTGTATGGCGCGCAGCTACCCAAAAAGGGTTTCCCGGCGCCTTTGGCATAAGGATGAACAAAGGTATATGATGAGCATTGTTTTAGCACAGTTGTTTCTGGAAAAGCCAAGGTTTTATATTTTTCCGGAACATGGCATAGTTTTCCTCTTTCCGGATATGTAAGGGAAGTGTGTTCCATAGAATAGGACCTCTGACAGAGATCGATCTTCCACCCATTCTTTGCAGTCTAAACCTGGAAACAGCAAAATTTGCTGCAGTTTGGGAGCGCAGGTTTCTTGCTGGTAGGTAGGGAGTGGCTAATGCTTGCAGATAGGTTGGTGCCATTTTATATTTGATCTTAAACATATAGCTCAGGGTTTTGAAGCTGATACGGTGTTCTACCCTGAGCCAATGTAGATCATTCAGATATTTTGACACTCTTGCGGTTTTTGGTATTCTACATAGGAGTCTTGCGGCTGAATTTTGGATCAGTTGAAGTCGCTTGATGACTGCTTGATTTGAACTCAGGTAGAGGATGTTGCCGTAGTCAATACACGATGTAATTAATGTGTTGACTACGGTCTTTTGTGTGGCGGGGGGCAGCATCCATATAATTTCTTTCAGCCATTTTATTATGGTGAAGCATAGGCCTGCGACTTTGTTTGCCTGCTGTTTCATAGACAGAGCATTATCTATGATGACTCCTAAGTTTCTTACCTGGGTTGCTGGAGTGGGGAGATTACCCAGCTCGGGGGGCCAATGAGAGGACTTCCAGAGTTCTTTATTTTTTCCTAGCAGGAGGATTTCGGTTTTGTCACCGTTTAATTTCAACTGGTTGATGGTCATCCAGTTGGAGATTTTCTGGAGCCCAGTTTTGAGAAGAGAAGGAACTGAGGGATTTGACTCTGATAATGAAAAAGATGATTTGGGAGTCATCTGCGTAGGTCATTAGGGTTAGCCCTACGCAGTCCGCTAGGTCAGCCAATGGCCTGAGATACAGATTAAAAAACAGCGGGCTCAGAATGGAGCCCTGTGGTACTCCATGTGGGGCGTGGAAAGTGTCTGAGCAGGCAAGGCTAGATTTGATCTGGAAGGTCCTATCGGTTAGGAAGGACTTAATCCACTTCAGAGCATTTCTGCGGATACCGTTTCTCTCTAGTGTGGCCAGGAGAATATTGTGAGAGATGGTATCGAACGCCGCCCTCAAATCTAATAGAATGAGTGCAACCGTTTATCCCTCATCCAAGAGTTTCCTAATGTTTTCCGTAACACCCAACAGAGCGGTCTCAGTCGAGTATCCTGCTCTGAAACCTGATTGTGTGAGGTGAAGGAGGTCGTTTTCCTCGGTGAAGAGGGTGAGAGCAGAATGAATGTGTCTTTCCATGAGTTTGGAGAAGGCTGGGAGCAGAGATATTGGCCGATAGTTTGTCAGAACAGCGGGGTCAGCTGAGGGTTTCTTCAGAATTGGGTTTACCATTGCGTGTTTCCAACATGACGGGACTGTGGAGAGTTTGAGAGATGAATTTAGCGTGTCTGCTACAATGGTCAAGGAGGTGGTGTCCAGCGGTTTTAGGATACTAACGGGTAGTGGATCATTAGGGGAACCTGATGAAATGGATTTCAAGGAGGATTTTAGGGAGTCCACGGTTATAGGGGGCCATGTCTCTAAGGTGTTCAATTTGTCCGGTAACACGGGGACATCATCCTGTGGGCAATTTCCATTGGAGATGGAGCTGATGTTAAGGATGATTTTTTCTATTTTTTCATTAAAAATGGAGGCAAGGTCCTGACATTGTTTTTTATTTAAAGGACGAGTCGTAGCAATTGTTTGAGCACCAGCAAGGTCCTTTACTGTATTGAATAGGATTTTAGCTTTATTGGAAGCATTGTTTATGGTGTTGGCCACATATAGGGCACGGGCCTTTATGCAGGAAGAGTGGTACGCATTTCTGGCCTTGTTGTATATTATCTTTTTTTCTTGATTGTAATCTTTGCGCCATTGCCTTTCTAAGGTTTTACATTTTGACTTTTCGGATTTAAGAAGTTCATTGAACCAGGGGGCTGGGGGGCGATGGGTGTTTCTTTTTGCCTGTGTTTGAGGAAGGCATATATTGGCTGCGTTTCCTAGCCATAGGTTCGGGGCTTTGGCTAGACTTTCCATGTCCTGGCCATAAGTAGGTGTACTATTTGTTAAGGTTTGATTCAGTTTTTCTATATCAAGGAGTTTCCAATTTCTCATGGAGTTTGCTGGCCATGCTGTATTTTTTTGGGGGGGGTTTGTTCGATTTAGGCAGAAGCTAAGGAGATGGTGGTCTGACCAACATATGGGGCTAGTATGAATCCATTTTAATTCTAGGATATTGGTGAAGATGGGGTCTAATAAGTGTCCTGCCTTATGCGTAGGACCTGAGTTGAGTAGTGACAGGTTGAGGGCAGCTAGGTCGTCAATTAGGTTACAGCACGCCACATTTGTTGAGTCCTCAAGATGTAAATTTAAGTCCTAGAGGAGTGTGAAGTTTTTGTAGTCTAAGAGAAATGGGGTGACATGGTTTGCTAGGTTAGCTGTCCATGTGTTGGCATTTCCAGGAGGTCTGTAAATCAGGAGGCCCGAGAAAGTGAAGTTGGGGTTTAGGGTGATTCTGAAAGAAGCGGCTTCACAGTCGGGAATATTTACTGGATGCATAATACAGGTAAAATCTTTGCGAAAGATAATTGCAATACCTCCACCTATTTAGCCCTGTCTATCTCTTCTTACGACGGCGTAGTTAGATGGGAGGGCAGTTGCTACATCCGGGCCGGAGCTTTCATGTAGCCATGTTTCCGTTAGGAACAGGGCACTGGGTGCTTCGTCTAGTAGAAAGGTGAGGATGTCGAGTTTATGTTGTGGCAGAGATCTGCAGTTTACGCTAGCAAAAGAGTATTTGCAAGAGGTGTGCTTTGAGCGTTGGGATGGTATCTGTGTACAGATCTCGGGATCAGGATGTGGTTGGATATTAGTGATGGAAACATTGCAATTTGTACAGTGTGTGCGACCAGATGGCGAAAGCACAATGCAATTACGATGTACTGCAGGGCGTAAGGCTCTTAATTGATCGGAGCTCAAACCTGAGGTAGGGCGGGCTGTCGGAGAATAGATTCCTGCCCCATGCCCCGTACTGTCCCGGACGGGCCCAGACGGGCAGGTCTTAGGCTTGTCTTTGGCGCGGCATTGGCGCGGTTGCTGCGCGTATTCGCTGCGCGTCATGGGGCGTGACTGGTTTATGTAGAGGACGGGCTAGTCTTCAGCTCCGTCTCTACACGTCCGTTTGCCCAATCAGTGCCTGCCCCAGCCTGGAAGCCGGAAGAAGGTACCGCCCTGCACCCTCCACACAAACAAGCCTAGCGCTTGCGGTGGACCGGGGCTACAGGGGTCACAAAGTGTTTTTAAAAGGATGGTCTTACCGAGGTAGTTTCACAATATTAACATCACACAGTGCAATTTTTTAAAATCAAATCGACGCGGTGAGTTTAAAAGGTTGGTGATTATTCGCGCTCTAACATGCGTTCGTTTTTCAGCTCTGCTCGGCTCGCATTCAGTGTTTCTGGAAGTAAAGGCGGCGTGATTTGCAATCAATCACGCAGCTCAGCTTTGGCATAACCTTCATTCGTCAAATGTCAACAGGAGGAATGCAAAATATTAAAGGGCTTATGTAGAGGACGGGCTAGTCTTCAGCTCCGCCTCTACACGTCCGTTTGCCCAATCAGTGCCTGCCCCAGCCTGGAAGCCGGAAGAAGGTACCACCCTGCACCCTCCACACAAACAAGCCTAGCGCTTGCGGTGGACCGGGGCTACAGGGGTCACAAAGTGTTTTTAAAAGGATGGTCTTACAGAGGTAATTTCACAATATTAACATCACACAGTGCAATTTTTTAAAATCAAATCGACGCGGTGAGTTTAAAAGGTTGGTGATTATTCGCGCTCTAACATGCGTTTGTTTTTCAGCGCTGCTCGGCTCGCATTTAGTGTTTCTGGAAGCAAAGGCGGCATGATTTGCAATCAATCACGCAGCTCAGCTTTGGCATAACCTTCGTTCGTCAAATGTCAACAGCCAGGGTGCTGACCCATGGGCGGCCTATTCCTCTCATGTTCGAGGGGGGCCCTAAGGGGAGGTACTGTTAGTTGGGGAGTGTAGGGGGATCCATTGGCGCGGGGGGCTTTGGGCGCTCTGTTTTGGGCCTGAGGCTGTTCATGTCGCGACAGGTACTTCACTGTTCCATGAGGTATAGGGGTGGGGGAGGGGGGATAGGCGGGGGTTTGGTAGTTGGGGATGTTGTATTGGTGAACGGGGAGGGGGGGTGCGGGGTAGTTGGGTAGAGATGCACGTGATCTTTGCTGTTGTGATTTCTGTAATGCAAGGTGCTTGGGCTGGGTCCGAGGGTTTCCAGTTGCTCTCCCACCGAGACTATGGGTGATTCCCCGGTGAAGGCGCCTGTTAGTGGCTCCATGAAAATACTTAGTTGGAATGTCAGGGGGATGCTGGACAAAATTAAACGAGGAGCGGTACTGCGCTGGGGTAAGAGAGACTCGGCGGATGTCATGTTGTTGCAGGAAACGCATATGTTAGGAACGAAAGTTCTGAGTTTACAACGATTTGGCTATACCCAGGTGTTCCATGCAGGCTTTACCAGGGGGTCGAGAGGGGTAGCTGTCCTTATTCACCGACGACTGTCTTATACTCATGAACGCCATTGGCTTGATCCCCAGGGTCGGTTTGTGTTTGTCAAGGGCATGATTGGTGTGGAACCTGTGGTGTTCGGCAGTGTGTATGCTCCCCCTCCCCTGCAATGGTCTCTGGCGGAGCGCCTGTTTGAATTGTGGGCCGACGTCCCGGAATGCCTGGCTGTGATAGGGGGTGACTGGAACGACGTGGTGGATGTGGGTCTGGACAGGCAGAGAATGCGGGTGGCCGCAGTGGCACCTACCCCTACGCGTCTGAAAGCGATGATTGATGGGTTGGGCTGGGTAGATGCATGGCGACATTTGCATGCCAGGTCGCGTGAATACACGTATGTGTCAGCAGTACATGGCTCCTTCTCCCGATTGGACTGTGTGTTTGTACCCGGGGCCTTCCTCGATAGGGTGAAGCAGGCCGTGATTCAACCTCGGGGTCTGTCGGACCACTCCCCGGTTGCAGTACGGATTGCACTGCGTAAACCGCATCAGCCGTTCCGTTGGCGGATGTCTTCGTGGCATCTCCAACGGGCAGATTATACGACACACATGCGCGGAGCGATTGCCCAGTATTGGAGGGAGAATTCGACGGAGGGCATGGATAGTGTGACGGTCTGGGAAGCCATGAAGCCCACGCTGCGGGGGGTAGACATCGCCTGGTGTGCTGCCGCCCGTCGGAAGCGTCAGGAGGCCACTGTAGCAGCCGCGGCTAAGGTGAGAGCTTTGGAGGGGCAGTGTAAAGGAGGTACAGGCGATGTGGCGCTCAGGCTACTCCTACAGGCACAGCAATCATATGCTTCGATCCTACTGGACGAGGCTCGCCAAGCCTGGCTGGCCATGCGGAGTAGGGTGTACCAATGGGGCGACAAATCATGCACTATGCTCCACCGGTTGTGTCAGCAAACTCTGCAGCTGATCTCTCTGCCGGGCCTGACGGACGGGGAGGGGATTGCCATAACGGATCCTGCTGCGCTTGCGGCGAGTTTTGCCGACTACTATAAGGTACAATACGCTGCACGGGATTGTCTCCCACCGGAGGCAATTGACAAATTCATAGCTGACCTTCCCCCCCGGGTGGTATCAGATGAAGCCAGGGCAGCTCTAGACCTTCCCCTGTCGGCGGAGGAACTGGGCGACGCGCTGGGACAACTTAACACGGGTAAGGCGCCCGGACCAAGTGGCTTTCCCAGTGAATTTTACAAAAAATTTCATTTGCAGCTGGGGCCGCACTATCGGCAGGCTTTGGAGGCAGCTCGGGAGTGTGGTTGCTTGCCGGTGGACTGGCGTCAGGCTGAGATTGTGGTGTTCCAGAAACCGGGCAGGCCCCCTGACAGACACGAGTCGTATCGCCCGATATCTCTCATTAATTTCGAAGCCAAATTGTTGGCTAAGGCGTTGGCGAATCGTCTTCTCCCATACGTGGCAGATCTGGTCCACCCGGATCAGGCGGGCTTTATGCCGGGCAGAGCGACAAGGCACAACATCAGACGGGCGCAGGTAGCGGTGGGTGCGATGGGGGCGACTGAGGAGCGGGCGGCGCTCCTACTGGCGGACATCGACAGAGCGTTTGATTCTGTCAGCTGGACTTACCTCTTTGCTCTCTTACCGCGCCTCAACTTGGGTCCAGTTTTTGTCTCATATGTCAAACTGTTGTACACTGACATCACGGCCTCGGTACGTGTCTCGGGAGCCATCTCGGAGAGATTCCCGGTTGCTAGGGGGACCCGGCAAGGGTGCCCCCTGTCCCCGTATCTCTTTGCGCTAGTCATGGAGCCGCTGGCTGCCTGGGTGCGCATAGACACGCAGCTTCGGGGCTTTGTATGGAGTGCGAGCCTCACAGATAGGATCGCACTGTATGCAGATGACGTCCTTTTCTTTCTGACGGACCTTGATCGTTCGGGCCCGCGTATTTTGGAGATATTACGCATTTTCGGTGACGTCTCGGGACTCTACCTCAACCCGCGCAAATCGACTCTCTGGGTGCTGGGGGGCCGGCGCGAGGTGTCTCCTTGGGCAGCGGATCTGCAGGTGGCGATTGGTGGCCTGAAATATCTAGGAGTCTTCCTGTCGGAATCTGCCGCTATTGCGTGGGAGCGTAACATACAACCGGTATGGGACAGGGTTCAATCCGACGTCAAAACGTGGTCACGCATGCCTCTTAATATCTATGGCAGATCTGCTATTTTTAAGATGGTTGCCCTCCCTAGACTGCTCTACCAGCTGCAAAATCATCCGTACAGAGTGGACCCGCAGTGGTTCCGGCGTGTAAATTCCTTGCTAGGCCGGTTTTTATGGGCTGGGGGTGCTTCTAGGGTAGCACTGCGGACCTGCTTTTTGTCCACGTACTGTGGTGGTCTCGCGACGTCCGATATCTTGTCGTACTACCAAGCCTCTCACTTGTTGGTCTTAAATGAGTGGTGGTACGGTGGCCGTGACGATCCAGCGTATGCCCTAGAACATTTTCTGATGGGTGATGCCACGCTCCATACACTCTTGTATTCGGCAGGGCGGCGGAAGACACTGCCACATGTGACTCAAGTGGTCTTCCTGATTTGGAGGCAGGCACTGCGTCGCATGGGCTGGTGGGGACAACTGACGGCCGAAACTCCGCTGTGGAACAACGGACGGCTCCCTGCGCTGGCCTCATTGCAGGGGTTTGGAGGCTGGGACTCCATAGGGATCTCGTCGCTCGGTCATGTACTTACCGGGACTACCCTTAAATCCTTTGAAGCGCTCGGCGCTGAGTTTGACATGCCCAAGACCCAGTTCTTTAAATATCTACAGCTTCGTCATGCTCTGGCGCCGAGTCTGGTGGAGCTGGACCAGCTTCCGGACTTTAGCCCCGTGGAAGCTGAGCTTTTCATGGGAGACCTAGGGGATAAAAAAGTCTCAAAAATCTACCAAACACTGATCACTCACTGCTCCTCTTCCCTGGTGTCGTTGAAGGCCTCTTGGGAGGTGGATGTTGGTCCGTTGGATGAGGATGACTGGCGGGAGGCGCTGGAATCCCCCCGAGGCACGGCTATAGCAGTGAGGTTGCGATTCATACAATATAAATACTTGCATCGGGCTTATTACACCAGAGAGAGACTGTGGAGGGCGGGCCTTATTGCTTCCCCAGACTGCCTGCGCTGCGGGGCCGAGAGAGGCACGTTGGTGCATACTGTGTGGTCGTGTGTGAGCCTGGTCCGGTTCTGGGGTGGGGTGTGGGACTGCCTATCGGAGGTGCTGGAATGGGATCTACCTCGTACACCTAGGTTGGGTCTTCTTCATGTCCTAGATCAAGTGGGTGGTAACATTTATAAGCGCCATCTCCTTCTATTAGGCCTTGTTGTAGCCAAGAGGGATCTGGCGAGGGCCTGGAAGAGTGACCGCGCCCCCCCACTTTGCGCATGGAAGGCGGGCTTGGACTTCCTCATGGGGCTGGAATTGCCGGTGTTTGAGGCCAGGGGCTGCCCTCGGAAACATTACAAGATCTGGAAGCGGTGGGCGGACTATAGAGACCTGACATTGGAACCTCCCGCTGAAACAGAAGATGGTCTATCCACTGATTGAGATCTCAGGGCCTGGATAGCTCCAAGACACTTAGTCGTGTTTTCTTATATATACTGCAGCTGATTGTGATCACGTGCATCGGGTTAGGGCGGGATAAGGGGTGGGTAGTGGGAAATGTTACAGTTGTGGGGGGGGATAATGGGGCGGGTAGGGGCTAGACAGAAGTTTGAGCTATACGTATATTCTACTGTATTTTGCCCGCTGATGTGTTCTCCTGTTCTTGGAGGACTGTACACTTGATCTGCTTGAACTTCTAATAAATACTGTTATGAAAAAAAAAAATGTCAACAGCCAACACTTGCAAATAATACCGCACACCATTGACATGCGTGTCTGCGCATATCCACAACCTTGACAACGACATGTGATGTACGCCATTCAATCTTTTCGAACAGCAACTCATTAGCGATAGTTGCCGCCCTCCCGACACATGGTACATGTAAATTGCGAATTCTGCAACGTCAAAACTACAAAAGAAACACACATATGTACACTTCCTGGCCAGGCAGGAACTGAACAACGCCCAGGTCCCCAGAATAATTATTCAAACCCCTACGCTGGGCTGGCATACGCAAGCCCAGCACACTTTGCGTACGTAAAAATAGGATAACGACGACGCCACATGTTGCACTTCTTCCATACTGCCTCTGGTGATATGACCGCATCCACCTCGCATAAGAACGATGGCACAATCCTTTTCAGGCAACGTGGTGAGAATCTGGAACTCCCTTCCGCCACAGCTCCGGACCACCACCTCCTTCCAGGCCTTCAAAACTAACCTCAAAGTTCTCCTCCTTCAAAGACACTTCCAAATGTAATCCATGCCCTCTCTATTATCTGAAGGAAGCCCTTCCATTATAGAAAAATCTACTGTACATGACCATGGTAGTGTCTTCCCAGTGTGTTCTTGTGGTTTGAGAGTCTACCATTTATTGGGGTATTATCTTTCTACCTGTGTTTGGTACTCTTGTGTAACATGCACCCATCACTTTCTCGTGTAACACACTGTTTCCTACCTCTTACATTTTTTTTTTTTCCCCGATACCTGCACAAGTGCCACCATGGCCTACGTAACCTTTGTTCGTGTGCTTGAGGGCCCTCCATATATTGCAGTATTATACCTCTGTTTACTTTGTACGCTTTTGTAACCTGCACACGTCACTTTTTCCTCCTGTAATGCACCGTTTGCTACCTCTTGTATTTGGTTGGTTCACGATTGTCACTTTTGTAATGCACCGTTTGCTACCTCTTGTATTTTGTTGGCTCACGATTGTCATTTTTGCTTCATTTAATGTAACGTTTGCTTTTGTATTTTGTTCACTTGTAATGTATCAGTTCTGTTCCTATTGTGAAGCGCTCTGACACCTTCGGGTAAAGTCCAAGCTATATAAAAACGCACAAATAAATAAATAAATAAATATCACAATGCGCAATAAAAAAATGGGATCCATGACGTGTACACCATCCTGCAATGCATTTCAATTGTGAAACTTACAGCCCATCGTGTTTCCAAAGGGATCCATGAGGTGTACACCATCCTGCAATCAACACTCCATCTGAATTGTGAGCACTGCTGCCCGTAGTGTTTGCACACACAACAATGACAGCAGGTGAGCAGTGGGGCCTGGGTGCACAGGGGCTCCAATTGAGCGCGGTGTGGCGGGAGGGGTAGAGTGCATCAGCCTGGCTGCGCAGGTGCGAACAAGCGATGTTGCCGTGCGCAATGATGTGATCTCTGACCTGATTCAGTCTCATCTCTGTCTCATTTTAAGGACCTGCTGGACAGTACTGTAGGCCAGAGCCAGCGGGCAGCGCTGCCCTACAAGCATGTTCCTATGGCATACGATTTTGTATAACTTAATGTTTATAACAAGCTCAATGGCAATGAAAACATTGGAGGGAGGGTGGCAGAAGAAAGAGAGACGCACACTTGTACCATGAAGGATATTTCCTTATATTTAAGAATTGATAATGAAAAATACATATGAATAACTTGCGACATACAAATATTATACAAAGTGCAGTGTATCCCAAGTGAATAGTGAGCAAACCAAGAACGTGTATAACAAGGTGAACTATACAGGTTTCAGCTGTGAATATTTACAAAGAACAGGAAACTAGACTCTAAATCAATTATGTCAACAAATGATTAGCCAGCCGCTATAAAATTATAGAAACTGTGTTGGTCTGATTTGTTTCCTAGGGCGTCGACGGCGTTTCGACCATTAGAATAAAGGTCTCATCAGGACTGGGCAGTGAGGGACATCTATCAAAATACAAAAATAAAAATAATTTGTAAACTATTGGCAGTCGCCATGAATAGATACTATTCATGAATATTATCAGGGAGGTTTTTTACCTTGCACCAGGGTGTAAATAGCCCAAGCGTGTGAAAGTAAACTGAATTTACTTACAGTGAACCCGGCCGGGCACTGTCAGAAACAGGGAGAAACCAAGCGTCAATGCAGTATATCTGAAAATGACTGAGTCATCAAAAGCGGGGGTGCTTAAATATAAATGCAACTTACCACTGTAGGCACAGTTGGTAGCGTGTCTTTATTTTATTTAAGATATTCGCGGTCAATGCCGTTCCACCGCCAAGTTTCACAGGTGTGCTAAAATAAAGATGTGAAACTGTGTCAAGCGCTCTTATAGAGCGAAACAATTTCGCTATATTTCCTACTTGTTTACAGGCTTTTGCAAGGCTTTTCCTACCTTGGCGCTTCTGAATCGTGCTGCTCGATGGCTGGCTCCGATCAATCCTCTGGTAAGGGGAGTGTCACGGAAGGCAGCGCCATCGCCGCTATGACATGATGGACGGCATGTGTAAGCATAGAAAGGGGACTTACAAATCACGCGTCCTCGTAGTGTTGCATCCTACAGATGGCCACTATGCCCATATCTACGTGTTATATCTAGTTCTCTCAAAGCTACAAATTCAAATAATGGGCATTTTGCAAACAACAATAAAAATAAAGACAAATTGCATTATTTAAACAGTAAATTACACTGAAGCTTTACAATTTCGTGGGCACCCACCCTGAAGAAACCATAATGAATCTCGGACTGTTTACAGGCATTAGCACATATATACATTTTTAAAAGAACATTTTGCAAGAAAAACCTCTTTCTTTACATAAACAGTTAATGCACAATGTTGACAGTTGGTAAGTGCAACACAGCGCATGTTAGAGCCAATACAGCTGTCACAAAATTGAATGGTTACAGAATCTAGCATAGTTTCTATGTCATATTGGATACAAAGCCTCTCCATTCATCAGCAGTGTTAAGACCTTCATTTATGGAATTGATCTTGTCAATCCAATGGCACTCGCGACGCTGAAGTATTTGAGCAATATCGCCACCCCTTTCTGGTAGTGTTGCGATATCTACCACTTGCCACCTCATTTCATCCGCAGAATGGTTTAATTCTTTGAAATGGGCAACAAGAGGTGGAGTCAAAACAGATTTCCTTATGCGACTGCTGTGCTGTCCTATTCTGGCCTTTACCAGTTGTTGCGTTTGTCCAATATAGGGTAAGCCGCAGGGACACCAAATGCAATACACGACATTATGTGTGTTACAATTTGAAAAGAAATCAAGTTTATAGTCAAAATTGCCATGTTTAAAATTCAATGTCTTACATGTTAATGGGCAAATCACACAATTTCCACACGGGTGATGTCCCAAAATGGGAGGCAGGTTCCAATTAGATTCTAACGTACCACTTTTCTGGGCAGCTGTTTCAGTGGACGATCTAACTAAATGATATTTTAGGTTTTTTGCTCTCTTATACACTGGAACATCATTAGGAGCATTGACCCAGCGATCGAGGTACCCCTCTTTGCGTATAAGAGAGCAAAAAACCTAAAAGATCATTTAGTTAGATCTGATTTGCCCATTAACATGTAAGACATTGAATTTTAAACATGGCAATTTTGACTATAAACTTGATTTCTTTTCAAGATGAAATGAGGTGGCAAGTGGTAGATATCGCAACACTACCAGAAAGGGGTGGCGATATTGCTCAAATACTTCAGCGTCGCGAGTGCCATTGGATTGACAAGATCAATTCCATAAATGAAGGTCTTAACACTGCTGATGAATGGAGAGGCTTTGTATCCAATATGACATAGAAACTATGCTAGATTCTGTAACCATTCAATTTTGTGACAGCTGTATTGGCTCTAACATGCGCTGTGTTGCACTTACCAACTGTCAACATTGTGCATTAACTGTTTATGTAAAGAAAGAGGTTTTTCTTGCAAAATGTTCTTTTAAAAATGTATATATGTGCTAATGCCTGTAAACAGTCCGAGATTCATTATGGTTTCATCAGGGTGGGTGCCCACGAAATTGTAAAGCTTCAGTGTAATTTACTGTTTAAATAATGCAATTTGTCTTTATTTTTATTGTTGTTTGCAAAATGCCCATTATTTGAATTTGTAGCTTTGAGAGAACTAGATATAACACGTAGATATGGGCATAGTGGCCATCTGTAGGATGCAACACTACGAGGACGCGTGATTTGTAAGTCCCCTTTCTATGCTTACACATGCCGTCCATCATGTCATAACGGCGATGACGCTGCCTTCCGTGACACTCCCCTTACCAGAGGATTGATCGGAGCCAGCCATCGAGCAGCACGATTCAGAAGCGCCAAGGTAGGAAAAGCCTTGCAAAAGCCTGTAAACAAGTAGGAAATATAGCGAAATTGTTTCGCTCTATAAGAGCGCTTGACACAGTTTCACATCTTTATTTTAGCACACCTGTGAAACTTGGCGGTGGAACGGCATTGACCGCGAATATCTTAAATAAAATAAAGACACGCTACCAACTGTGCCTACAGTGGTAAGTTGCATTTATATTTAAGCACCCCCGCTTTTGATGACTCAGTCATTTTCAGATATACTGCATTGACGCTTGGTTTCTCCCTGTTTCTGACAGTGCCCGGCCGGGTTCACTGTAAGTAAATTCAGTTTACTTTCACACGCTTGGGCTATTTACACCCTGGTGCAAGGTAAAAAACCTCCCTGATAATATTCATGAATAGTATCTATTCATGGCGACTGCCAATAGTTTACAAATTATTTTTATTTTTGTATTTTGATAGATGTCCCTCACTGCCCAGTCCTGATGAGACCTTTATTCTAATGGTCGAAACGCCGTCGACGCCCTAGGAAACAAATCAGACCAACACAGTTTCTATAATTTTATAGCGGCTGGCTAATCATTTGTTGACATAATTGATTTAGAGTCTAGTTTCCTGTTCTTTGTAAATATTCACAGCTGAAACCTGTATAGTTCACCTTGTTATACACGTTCTTGGTTTGCTCACTATTCACTTGGGATACACTGCACTTTGTATAATATTTGTATGTCGCAAGTTATTCATATGTATTTTTCATTATCAATTCTTAAATATAAGGAAATATCCTTCATGGTACAAGTGTGCGTCTCTCTTTCTTCTGCCACCCTCCCTCCAATGTTTTCATTGCCATTGAGCTTGTTATAAACATTAAGTTATACAAAATCGTATGCCATAGGAACCACTGTTTTTCTATATAAACGTACTGCCCTGGTTCCGCTGTGAGTAGAGTTTCCCTTGTTTTTCTATTTCGCCCTACAAGCATGTGGCATTGTCTTTTAGGGCACTATAGTGAGCTCATTACTAAGTGTACATGCACACCACCTTACGCCACTGCATTACACGTGCACATTATGCTTCTACCATGCGCTCTGTTCCTTTGTATGTGAACCTATGTATAAGATTACAGTTGGTAGATCGTATTTCAAAAACGAAGGGTGCACTCAACTGCTGTTTTCTATTAAGCTTGAAATAAACCTTCATTTACCTCCAGACATTTCCAACATTACATTTTTTTCTCCCTTTTCAGTCACTGAATTGATGGACCCAAAATGGGCAGAGCGGGAGCTTACCCCGCGATGATGCCCTGGGCTTTCTGACACCTTCTATCGTGGTATCAAGACACTGTCCCCGACCGGATACCTGCTCTCCTACCCTACAAATGTACCCCAGACTCGGAGCTTGCACCAACACGTCGTTGGACACACCGATGGTGGCAGGTGAGCAGTGAAGCCTCGGTGCGCAGGACCTACAATTGAGCACAGTGCGGGGGAAGGGGCTGGGGTGCAGCACCCTGGGTGCACAGGTGCAGGCAAGCAATTTTCCCGTAGCTAATAATGTAATCTCTGGCCTCATTCATATATTTCATTTTAAGGACTTGCTGGACCACAGTCTTTCTCGCGGACCCCAGTGTCCTAGACAAACGGGTGATGGGAGGGTAAACCCTGAGGGCTGGGTACAGTAGGCTGACACTCTGTCTCCTCCTCCCTCTGTTCTTTTGACTCTCCCTCCCCTTGTCCCTTCCACCCACTCCCTCTCCCTTCCGATTCTCACTATCGTCCTTTCATTCGGACTACATTTCTTTACCTCTTCCACATGGCACACATACTTATGTTTCATTTTTGTCTTGCAGGTTTTGAACACTGCTTCCACAGGAGTCCAACCCACGTATTTTATTTTATACAGTTGTTTGTTCTAATAAACTTATGTTTCCATTAATTTGTGTTTTAATAAAGGTTATTTTTTTTCCAATAAATAACTGAGATTATAGGTCTTCTTTTTCTGACAACACTTGTCTATAGTTTACTGTGAAAATCGTCTGTTTATAGGAGATTATGAGGGAAAACATTTGTAATTTAGCGGTGCACCTACCAAATATAATCCAACTGACTATCAAACAAATGAAGCCTGGGTAATTTTGCAACGGCAAGGGTTCTATGAGTGTATCACTTTATAACACCATGAGTACTGCCCGTGTGATTACAGAACCAATAAGGCACTGCCTAGGACCACAGAGGCTTTAGGGACTGCCGTGGTCCACCCTGCATATTTAAGTAAAGCCCTGGAGGGTGGCAATCCCCGGACTTGAGTTGGCCTGGAACCCCCGAACAACTAGTAAACAATGCCCGGGAAGGTGACGGTCCCATAGGCTGCAAAATGTTTCTGTGCCTTCCTACCCCTAATTTGCATGTAATATTAAGATCCCCAGTCCTACAGAGACCCCGCAATATAATAACAGGATTGGCCACGGAACATTACTCAACAGGGGCCTCATTTAAATGGGTGAGACTCTGCTTTTTTTTTCTTCTCTCCCATTTTTACCATCCGATCCGCTCTATTAAAGCGATACGAGGTTTTCCTCCTCTCGCTTCAACTAGTCAAACAAGGATTTGCTATCACAGGGTGGAAGCCATGCACCGGCCCTCTAACAGCAAATACACATGTCCCGTGTATGCAGACCCCGGGACATTGTATGAGCTGCGCCTGGGAAGTCGCGCTCCCTGGGACCAGGATGCATTGGTTAGTATAAACGCATACTAACACTACTTACACACGTGTAGTACAGCAACCAGAGTGTAGTGAAGAGGCAGAGGAAGCACAAAATCTAAAAATATAAATCCTACCAGAGGTCGGATGACCTAGTTCAATGAGCAGACGACCCGGGGATGAGTAGAAACAGCTACACTAGGAAAACGGGTCTTCAGCACAAGGCAAGCAAATTTGAAATATTGGTGAGTGCTGCCTTCTTTTTACCTTCTCCCGCTCGTCGCCAAATTTATGTAGTGAAGAGGCAGACAGCTGTGGATCCGAAAAGTAGATTTATTACAGGAAAACAAGACACCTTAAACAGCCACCAACAGGAGCAGACAGCAAGTCAACCATCTTCTCCAGCACCTTGTACAAACTCCCCAAGGTTCCCCTCATGACAGACCTACATTCTAACATTACATACTTACATTCTAGTAGAATTACATACTAACATTCTACTATGACTTACATTGGAATACTACACAGAGCAGATGACTTTACAGCAATGAGCTCATGGTTTCATCCACAATTCTTGAGACCGGTAGGGGTGAGTAGTTCGCTTCCCACTCCCTGTATTGCATAAACGCAAACTAACACTACTTCCACAGGTATGCTACAGCGCCCAGAGCACATCACTTTACAGCAATGAGTTCACGATTTAGGCTCACAGTTTAATCCCCGAGTCTTCAGACTAGTAGGGGTGACTACTTCGCTTCCCACTCCCTATATACTACAAACGCATACTAACATTACTTACACAGTTATACTACAGCGGCTGGTATCCTACAGCACCCAGAGCCCATTACTATACAACAATCAGCTCAGTTTCATCCCCGACTCTTCACACCGGTAGGCGTGAGTACTTCGCTTCCCGCTTCAGGTATAGTATAAACGCACAATATCGATCAGTAGTTGGCTTCCACTCCCTGTATGGTATAAATGCCTACTAACACTACTTGCACATGTATGCTACAAAGACCATACCACCTCACTTTACAGCTATGAGCGCACGCTTTAGGCTCTCGGTTTCATACCCGAGTGTTGCACCATATCATATCAGCACCATGTCACTCTGAGCAACACTGCACTTTCAGACCGGTAAGAGTGACTACTTTGCTTCGCGCTCCCCCACAGAGATTACAGTGCTCCTATCCTCCTTTCCAACTTTTTTCGCCCTTTTTTCGCCTTACTCGCTTCAACAGAATCACAAAATAGCAGCCAACTACTTCGCTTCCTGCTTCCGGTATAGTATAAACGCACGATATCGGTCAGTAGTTCGCTTCCCACTCCCTGTATGGTACAAATGCCTACTAACACTACTTGCACACGTATACTACAGCGCCCAGAGCCCATCCCTTTACAGCAATCACCTCGGTTTCATCCCCAAGTCTTTACACCAGTAGGCGTGAGTACTTCGATTCCCACTTCCGATATAGTATAAACACACGATAGCGGTCAGTAGTTCACTTCCCACTCCCTGTATGGTATAAACGCCTACTAACACTACTTACACATGTATGCTACAAAGACCAGACCACATCGCTGTACAGCAATGAGGTTTAGGCTCTCGTTTCATACCCGAGTGTAGCACCACATCATATCAGCACCATGTCACTCTGAGCAACACCGCACTTTCAGACCGGTAAGAGTGACTACTTTGCTTCGCACTCCCCCACAGAGATTATAGCGCTCCTACCCTCCATTCTAACTTTTTTTGCCCTTTTTTCCCCTTACTCGCTTCAACGGAATCACAAAATGGCGGCCAACACTTCATAGTTGCAACCGCTCGCAGCGCACGCAGCCAATAAGCAGCAAGCTTGTGCTCGTAATTCCTAAGTCAATCAGATGGCAGAATTCCTAAATATCGATGTCTGTAAATTTCCATACTTCTCAAAAACTACTGAACGGATTTACACCAAATAAACAAAAGAGTGCGTTCTAGACCAAGACCCTTCTCCTTGCCAAATTTGGGGTAATTCCGTTCACCCGTTCGACTTGTAGCCTTGTCTAAAGTTTCCTATGGAAACTAACATGGAGAGAACACGTTTTGGCACCCCTCTTTTTTCTTGCCCCCCTTGACAAATCACCCCCAAACTTTCAGCATAGGAGCTGATATGAACAAAGAATTAGTTTTAAACATTTCATAAAGATTCATCAAACGACGCCAAAGTTATAAGCAAAACAAAAATGCTCTTCCTATGGAAACTAGGTCCTAACTATAACTAGCTACTTGCGACCGCCAGTAGGTAATATATATATATATATATATATATATATTGTTAGATCTGGGGGTCTCTAGTTGGCAATGGTATTCACCTTTGTCCAAATAGGGACCCTTACTTCTAAGTCAGGATAAGGTAATTACACTCCTTAATAACCCCTGCTCACCCCCTTGGTAGCTTGGCACGAGCAGACAGGCTTATCTCAGAGGCAGTGTGTTAAGCATTTGCGAATATACACAGTAATACATTGAAAACACTACAGATGGACACAACACAGGTTTTATAAAAATAAGTATTCTTTATATAGACTTAAACACAAGACCACAAACAACAAAAATCCACAATACTACACTTAAGATAACTTAAAAGATGATTAAAATTGGTTAGTTCAAGTTGTTGGTAAATGCGACAAAGTTCTGAACAAAGTACCTGGATGCATAACGCAAAGTAAACAAAAGGCTCACAAAAGGGGAGATGCGTTGGTTCCGTGATCCGGGGGAGATGATGCGTCGTGCCTCAATGCTTGCGCAGAGTAGGGGATGCGTCGTAATCCTTACCGTTGCGGAGGTGATGCGTAGATTCTCGGCCTGCGGGCCCATTTTGGTGCGCAAGATGGCGCCTTGATGTGATGCGATGATCCGGTTGCGATGCAAGAAGATGGCGCCTTCGATGTGGCGATGCAATGACGATGTGATGACGCCCTTGCAGCCTTGCGACGACTCTGTACTTTGGAGCCGCGACAGGTCCTGCGACACGCTTCTCTGGCAATGCGATGGCGACTCTCACGATGGCATCACGCTTCTCTGGTGATGCGTCCACAGGTAGCTTCGATGAACACACACTTCCAGGGAGATGCGGCGAAGGCTCGCTTCTCCGGCGATGCGACGATTTCAGCTGCGGGCGGCGATACGCTTTCTCTTGATGTGTCACGCTTCCAGCTCCCAGCGACACACAAATGCCTGGAGTCAGAATTCCCAGCAAGTAAACTCAGGGGGGGAGCTGAAGATGAAGTCTTTTGTCCCTGAGACTTCAGCAGGAGGCAAGTACAGTTCAAGCCCTTGGTGAATATTCTGTAGATGAAAGTCCTTACAAAGTTCATTCTCTTTTTCCTTGGCAATGAAGCAACCACTGCAGGCCAACCCAGCAAACAGCACACTAGCAGAAGGGCAGTACAACTCCTGAAGCTTCCTAGGTTCTTCTCCTTGGCAGAAAGGTTTCCTGTCCAGAAGTGATCTAATTTCTTGGGATTAGGGTCCCAATATTTATAGCCCAAAATCATTTGTTCTCTGAAGGCAGAGAGGCCTCTGCCTAGTCCAAACCAGTTCCTGAGCACTTTGTTTATATGACTCTCTTCTTTCCTTCACTGTGCTGGACAGAGACATCAGCCGCCCCACAGGAGGTGGAGCCAGCACAGGGGAAGGAAGATACAGCTCTGGAGCACTCTGTTGACATGATTCCTCCTCTCCTTTCACAGTGCAGGGCAGAGACATCAGACAAGCCACAGGGGGTGGAACCAGCATTATAGAGGGAAGGCCCAGCCCTAAGGCCCAGCCCTAAGTGGAGGAGTGTGGCTCACTGATTAGAGCGGCAGCCCCTGATGCAGAGGTCTGGCCCGGGACCAGGGTTCAATTCCCGACGCGGCAGGGTCCTGAGCCCAAAATGTCCACGGACTCGATAATTCTTGCCTCGGTGCCTATTCTAATCATGGGGTCCCACGCTGCAACTCTGGGCAATAGTTGCTTAATCTCCACTACGGCGGCCCACCCGCTGCGGGATGCCTGGCTTTCACCCTGGGGATACCCAGTAGGGGTTATCTCACAGGGAAAAAGCCAGGACGGGTTCCCAAGGCAAGCGCCTTGATGCCTTCGGGTGATACGTGCGCTATATAAGTTGCAATACATTTACATTTACATTTACATTTAGGTCCCAGGTGTGACTCCTCCCTCCAATCTACGTGCAGATCTCTCTATTCACCACCGGGCTGCCCCAGCCTGTCTCCTGGAATCCCCCAGCCCTGTCACTCACAAACCCAGACAAGGAATACACAACCTAGCAGAGGCAGGCCTGGGTAGTTAGGCAACAAAATACCTACTTTCTAAAAGTGGTATTTTCAAACACAGAATATTAAAACCAACTTTACTAAAAGATGTTTTTTATCATTCTGAGTTCAGGCATACTAAATTAGAATTTTTACCATGTTTCCTGAGTTAGTTAGGATTATAAAAATGTAATAATCTAACTGCCCATTCTAACCTATGGAGAACAGGTAACCTTCAATAGTGAAAAACGAAAATGGTTGTAATTCACTATTAGAACATGCTACACACATCAGAGCATGTCCTACCTTATACTTAGAATGCACCCTGCCCTTGGGCTTACCATAGGGGTGTCTAATATGAAGCAAAGGGAAGGTTTAGGGACTGGCAAGTGGGTGCACTTGGCCAAGTCGACATGTTAGTGCTAGACTGCAGATAGGCCTTGCAATGGCAGGCCTGAGACACACTTTACAAGCTGCTTCTCTGGGTGGCACAACCAGTGCTGCAGGCCCACCAGCAGCATTTGATTTACAAGCCCTGGGCACATATGGTGCACTGTACTAGGGGCTGACAGATAAATCAAATAACCCACTCATGGAATAACCAATTAGTACATAAATTTAACATAGGGAGCACTTGCACTGTGGCACTGATTAGCAGTGGCACAGTGCCCAAAGCATAAAACCAGCAAAAACATATCAAAACAGAGGAGGCAATCGGTCAAAAATAGAAGGGAGACTCACGCCAATTATGCCAGGTCATATATATATATATATATATATATATATATATATATCACATCACAGCACTCCTCACTCCTCAGCATGCACACTTGGATGGAAACCGACCATTTAGATTGTGCCCAAAAAGTAAGTTTATTCGCCTGCTCTGTCCTGACGCGTTTCGGCCTGGGAGTGAGCGTTGATCATATATATATATATACATCTGTGAGCAAGGGCATTTTGCCTGAAAGGCAGATGCAGCTGTGTAAATAAAATCTTACCAGTGCGTGATTTTGGGATTCGTGTTGTCTCTGTTCGCCTGCTGGTGCGAGGAAGTGCGGAGACGGTGTGTCTTTTCCCAATGTGGTGTTACTAATGATGTGAATCGAAGTAGCGGGGATGGAAAGGCTTTGGGTAGGATGTGCTCCTGCACCGAACGTTCCGGGCCCAGGTCTTTTGACAGGGAGGTCATCCATTAATTGCAAATTGTGAGCAATATTATGCAGACATGCCAACCCTCCCGATTCAGGCGTGAGACTACCGATTTGAAGGCTAGTCTCCCGCCTCCGGATTCCTGCAAGCAAAAACCCGATTCCTCGGGGTTTCAGCTGACAGGGCTTGGTATTGTGTAAAGTGCTAATCCTTCCAGCAATAGTCAGAGTGGCCATGCAGGGGCTCTATAAGGGGTGAAAAACCAACTAAGCGTCATTAACAAGGGAATGGTCTTTTAAAGATCTGTGAAGTACTTGGGGGGATGTGAGGGGGGAGGGTGCACAGGAAGCTGTTTCAGCCAGGCTGCGGGGCGGGGGGGGTGCATACACTGCCAGCAACCTGTCAGGCCAGTGCACAACAGTTGCATAGCCCTCTCTCTGCCTGCCATTGCGCTCCATGCTTCTGAAAGGTAAGGAAAAAAAAACGTGCATTTGCGTTTCAAATGTCCAATACTGCAGCAGCACACTTCCAAAACCCATACATGCCAGTAACCCGATTCAAGGCCCCCTTCTCCCGATTTATTTTTTTATCTCCCTCTTTGCTCTTCTGAAATGTTGGCATGTATGATTATGAGCAACCTGACTGCATTCCATCTGGATTAAATGAACATTTTTCTGCCACGGAAAATGAAGAAATACAATGGACAATCTGTGTATTTAAATAAGAACTATCTTTATAAAACATTGTTACTTACCTAATGTTTTCTGCTGCATTATGGGAGACATAGGCTGAACAAGTCACGTGAGTCACGACCACCCCTTAAAACAACATGCACGTAAGCACTTTGTGAACTGCCTCTTTCCCGTGATCAAGGCGCATGCCGAAACATATAGGGGCTACGGCAGGCATGGAGCTTTTTTCGCTGAATAAAAAAACTGCAGCTCCGGAATTGGGCCTCAGTTTTGTTTTTTTGTGAGTGGCGGGCCTCTCCTTGCCTGCGATTTTCTGAGGCTGCCCTGAAGGGTTGAAGACTCCTGGAACTGGGACTTGTGTTGGAATTCAAATGAGGGAGTACGACCCATGCACTGCTGCTTTTCCCAATGTGTTGTTACTAATGATGTGAAACAAAGCAGCGGTGGTGGAAGGGCTTTGGGTAAGATGTGCTCCTGCACCGAACGTTCCGGGCCCAGGTCTTTTGACAGGGAGGTCATCCATTAATTGTAAATTGTGAGCAATATTATGAGCAACGTGACAGCATTCCATCTGGATAAAATGACAATTTTTCTGCAGCTGAAAATGAAGAAATACAATGGACAATCTGTGCATTTAAATAAGAACTATCTTTATAAAACATCGTTACTTACCTAATTGTTGTGTCCTGCTGAAGGGGTGTGACAACCTTAAGGACCACAACTAGGGGCCTACACTGTGGGGCATCTAAGTCTAACTAGGCCTGACACGTGGCCCTAGAAATAACTGAGTCAGACTCTGGGAATAACTTGCTGGCTCTCCGTGCGCTCGTTCCAGAACTGCGTTCGTGCGTGCGGAGCCTCTCTTTATTATACCAGGTCACATGACTTAAACACTGCACGCCCCTTGCGCCAGGGGCGGATCATATCCCCAGAACATAACATTCCTCCTAAAACAAGAAAAACCCAAACAACTTCAGCAACAGTCTTGATGGACAGTCTATTATAATGTTCTTCATAGACTCCAAGTTCACTTTTTCACAAAGATACCACTACCAACGGGTAGGTCATGTTAATGAACATTGTACTTAATACTGATACATGAAACAGTCTTACGTGAGGTAATCGCGTAGTCGGCAGGAAGGCGTCGGGTTTCTTCTCAGCCTTTGATGCACGCCCCTCTGGCTTTGGCAGTCTGTTTCTGGGGCGGTGTTTGCCTCAGGCGCCCCCATGTCGGCCTCCTCCGGATATGAAGCTCCCTCCTGGGCCTCAGCGCCGCCCTCCGCCTCTTTGATCACCGCCCTCGAAGTGTTACTCTGTGTGACCTCGAGACTAGGCGCCGGCTCCTGGCCTGGCAAATCCTTGGCAGTTTCGGTTTCTGCAGGCAGAGTTGGGGGATCTGATGTTCTGGGTTCTCCATGGAAATGTTTAAAGTGTGACACGTTTCGGGTTACTGTCTCTCTTCCTCGGACCACAGTGATGCGGGTGCCTTTCACACTAATTACTCGCCACGGTCCTTTTTCATAGTTCAACCTGAACTTTCCACTGGTCACCCGGTTGCGAAGGAGTACCACATCCCCTCTGCTGAATTGTGTCACGGTGGCTCTTCTCTTCCGGCTAATCTTAGCAAAAGCAGTCTTTCGTTTGTGTGCAATTAGTTCTTCATTCACAGTGTCTGGTGCCCACTGGGGATGGTGAGGAATGGAGTCAGGTATGATTCGTCCCATAAGGAGATGCGCCGGGGCTATCCCCGTGGTCGAGTGCGGGGTTCGCCGGTAGCTGCGGAGAAATGTGAAGATCGCCATCTCCACAGACTGTCCTTTGTCATGGGCAATACGAATCACTTTGTTCAAAGTTCTCATGAAGCGTTCAGCTTCCCCGTTGGCTTGTGGCCAGTGCGGAGTGATGCGTCGATGTCGAGTGCCCAGGGATGACAGATAGGTGGCCAGATCCTGTCCTTGAAATGGGGGCCCATTGTCTGTGCGGAGCTCACGCATGGCCCCATGAGTAGCAACAATCTTCTCTATTTTCGGGATAACACTCTCGGCACTGGTACTGGCCACTATCTCCACTTCCGGGTACTTAGAGAAGTCATCAATCATCACCAACGTGCACCTGCCATCCGGGAGACTGCCAAAGTCCATGCTAACCCTCTCCCATGGCTGTAGTGGGCGAGGTTCCACTGCAATTGGAGCTTCACGAGGGGCCTCCCCAGTCACTTGACACGCAGCACATGTCCTCACCACATTCTCCACCATGTCGTCCATCAGGGGAAACCACACCTTCGTTCGCAATCGTGCCTTGGTTTTGACTATTCCTTGGTGACCTACATGTGCCAGCTGTATTACTTGGTCAGTTAGGGCCGATGGTATCACTATGCGATGCCCTCGCAGAAGGCATCCCGCTTCATCCTCATTGAGTTCTTCCCTGACGTGATACAGGCTTTCCATTATTTTCTGAGCCTCGGGGGTGAGCACCTTCCACCCATCCTTGGCCCGATGCCAGTTGGCCGTGTGGAGAAGTTCTTTGGCCCTCTGGAGACAGGCATCTTGTGTCGTGGCGTTCACAATGTCGCTGATGGAGAGGGGACGAGGACATGATCGCGCCACCACCCATTTGACATAGGCCTCCGTCTCTTCAGCCTCCTCCATCTCTTCTGGCGTAGCTGGTCTGGGATGTCGTGAGAGATAGTCCGCCGGGTTCCTTGCTCCTGGCTGATATTCAATATTGCAGTTGTACTCCTGTAACTGGAGCAGCCACTTTTCTATGCGAGGCGGCGGTTTGGATGAAGTTCCCGCAAACAGAGACAGTAGTGGTTTGTGGTCAGTCACTACCGTGAATGGCTTGCCATAGATGTACAGGTGAAAGTGTCGGCACCCCCAATGAATGGCGATTGCTTCTTTCTCGATTTGCGAGTACCGTTGTTCTGTATCCGTGAGGGATCTGCTCGCGAAGGCGACAGGTGTCCAGTCTATTTCATCCCTTTTCTTTTGCATGAGGACCGCTCCCAATCCGGCAGGCCCAGCGTCCACTGCAATGAGCGTGATGTTTCGTGGGTCAAAGAAAGCAAGCGTGGTATTGCTGGACAGAGAGTCTTTGATTTCTCGGAATGCCTTTTCCTGCTCCGGTCCCCAGTTCCATTGAGTGGAGTCCTTGGTGAGGTCCCGTAGGGGAAGCGTGAGATTGGCCAGATCTCTGATGAACCGGCCACAGTAGTTGACCATGCCCAGGAAGCTCCGGACTTCGATGACGGTCTGAGGGGATGGCGCATCTTTAATGTCTTTCACTTTATCAGGGTCTGGGTTGACACCATCGGCTGAGAAAATGTATCCAAAGAACCCTATTCGGCTCCGCAGGAACTCGCACTTTTCTCTGTGGAGCGTGAGTCCTGCCTCTCTGAGTCTTCGAAACACTTGAGTCAGCCTGTGATTGTGCTCAGGAATGGTGCGGGCATGTATCATTATGTCATCACTGACATTTATCACTCCAGGTATTCCAGCAATTAATTCTTGGATGACATTCTGAAACACCTCCGCTGCACTGGAAATCCCGAAGCTAAGCCGAGTGTACCTTCGAAGGCCAATATGGGTGGAGAAGGTGGTAATGTTACGCGACTCCATGTCCAACACCAACTGGTGATATCCTGATCGTAAGTTCAGCTTCGAAAACCAGCAGGCCCCTGCCATCTCTCCGATGAGGTCATCGATAGTGGGAGTGATGTGACGCTCCCGTTTTATGGCGGCATTGGGAAGGCGCATGTCCACGCAGATCCTGACCGCTCCGGGCTGTTTCGGTTTCCGGGTGACCACGATGGGCGAAACCCAGGGGGTGGGACCCGAGACCTTCTCGATGATGCCCGCAGCTTCCAATTTATGGAGTTCCTCTTCCACCAGCGGCCGGAGATGGAAAGCGATGCGACGGTGTCGCAGAGCCACCGGCTGCACCGTTGGATCAATATGTAGGTGAATCTCCCGACCCTTGAACCTTCCAATGCCCTCAAAGTGGTCCGGGTATTCCATGAGGAGGTGTTGGACTGACTCCTCATGAACTCCAAAGGCAAACGTCACCACGCCCAGGTCTTCAGCCGCCCTGCAGCTCAACAGCATGCCTTGGCCCTCTTCCGACACAAAGATGTTGGTTCTGATGGTCTTGTTCCCATGGCGGATGATTGCTCTGAATTTTCCTCGAATCTTAAGAGGGGTGTCTTGTCCATACGCAAAGACGGTGATGGGGGTGGGGCGCAGCGCCGGAGGCATGGCCATGGTTCTGTAGAGTGAGACACTCATGAGGTTTATGGATGCACCCGTGTCCACTACCGCTATTAGGTCTTGGTCCGCCACCTGTATAGCGCATTGAGGTAGCGGCCTGGTGCGGCGGGCGGCAGTGCCGATCATGTGTACCTTGTGCACCGACCGTTCTTCTTCTTCATCGTCATCCATGTCACTGGGACTCTGTTCCCCTTCCGTTATGGCCTGCACAACGGGGCGTGGTTTGCGGAACTTTTTCGATCGGCACACCTTTTCAAAATGATTTTGCCTGCCACATCCCGAACACCTCTTGCCTCGCGCTGGGCATTCTGCCATCTGGTGTCGCGGACCTCCACAATAGCCACATGACTGTCCCGACGCTCCACCCGGGGTGGGCGGTCTCTTGTGCCACTTGGTGGGCGTGTGGGCCTGGATCTTGTTAACCGGTTCCACTTTGACGGATGCTTGCAAGGCAGCTTCCATGTGCGCCGCCCTGTCCTTGGAAAGTTCCTTCGTGCTTCCGAGCGTTAAGATATCAGCCAGCGGCTTGCCAGACTCCTCCAGAATCTGTTCCCTCAGTTTGGCCGAGGCACAGCCCTGTATAATTTGCCCACGAATCTCTTCAGTGGTATCTTGAAAACCACACGTCACCGCCAGCCTTTTAAGTCGTGTATGATATGTGTCTAATGATTCCCCAGGCAGCTGACGCGCTTGTCGGAACACGAAACGTTCATAGTCTTGATTGGCCATAGGCTCAAAATGGGCATTGACGGCATTGATCAACGTGTGATGTGTTCTGGGGGTCGCCTCTGTGAGGGTCCGAGCGATGGAGTGAATGTCCTTTCCCCCTAGATGTAGCACCATGGCCCGTTTCTGTTCCTTGTGTGTTTTCGTAGCTTCGAAGAACACTAGGAGTCTGTCCACCCACTCCTTCCATTTGGGAGCGAGAGCTGAGGGCGCACCCTCCACCACAAACGGTTCAATGGGCGGAATCGTGGCCATCCTCTAGGACGTGCCGGAACAGGCACCCGGCGCGACCACCAGATGCGTGCAATGAAACAGGGCACCGCCCTGAGCGGCGGGCTGAGCGGACTGAAGCGCGCTTCACGCGCGGGCTGGGAGGCACAGTGCGGCGCTGGGTTCCAGAACTGCGTACGTGCGTGCGGAGCCTCTCTTTATTATACCAGGTCACATGACTTAAACACTGCACGCCCCTTGCGCCAGGGGCGGATCATATCCCCAGAACATAACACTAATGTTTGCTGCTGCATTATGGGAGACATAGCCTGAACAAGTCAAGTGAGTCAAGACCAGCCCTTAAAACAACATGCACATAAGCACTTTGTGAACTGCCTCTTTCCCGTGATCAAGGCGCATGCCAAAACATGTAGGGGCTACGGGAGGCATTGTGCTGTTTTCCCTGAATAAAAAGACTGCAGTTCCGGAATTGGGCCTCAGCTTGGTTTTTTTGTGAGTGGCGGGCCTCTCCGTGCCCGCGATTTTCTGAGGCTGCCCTGAAGGGTTGAAGACTCCTGGAACGGGGACTTGTGTTGGAATATATATATATATATATATATATATGTATATGGTTGAGGTTGGTTGAGGCGTAGAGGGGACGCGGGAGGATAACTTTGTTTTTAATACCCTGACTGCAGCAGTTCCACACAGCGCTTCTGCATAATCCTGATAGTTGCGGAGTACACCGTTGTCGGACGCGTCACCTACCGAGCATGCGGTGCAGTGCATGCTGGGATATGTGGTTCACCACACGAACTACAAATCTGCAGGTGATGCGGAGCGACTAATCAGGAGGACTATAAAAAATTGAGGCGACTGGAGGTACTTGTACGGACTGCTGGCAGAGAGGGGATGAGAGTCAGCATTTGATAAAGGCAGTTAGCCGAAACGCGTCATGCTTGTGCTCGCTTCCCTCCCACAGTACCCCCTTGGTCTCTTCGTTCTTTTCAACCATGAGAGGAACCTTTTTGGTTATATATATATATATATATATATATATATATATATATATATATATATATATATATATATATATATATATATATATATATATATATATATATATATATATACATATATAGAGATATAGATAGATAGATAGATAGATAGATAGATTGATAGATATATGAACCACAACATCCAGCTCCCAAAGAGGCATCCATGGAAGAAGGCACAGACTTGAGGCAGCCAGGATACAGCATCTGATTTATCTTAGAGCAAGTCACTCTCAATCTCAAAAGTAACAGAGAGACGCGTTTCGGCTTACTAGAAGCCTTTGTCAATCTAGTCGGTGCCATTGCATCAGTAGTTTTTATAGTCCATTCCTCTTAAAGCATAGATAAACATAGACAAAATACTCTTAAGCATGAAACCACAATGCAACTCTGCGAACTATATCAACAATAGCAGCGCATGAATAACATGTAAAAACATACAGTGATGTTATCAATTTACTAAGTGTCCATAATAAACCCCCATAACAAATCATTGTCTTGGTTAAATGCTTGTATGGGTTTAAAATGTATACGACATCCGATTTGGTTGGGAACAAATATATGCATGTGCTTGAAGCCACCAAGCTCTCATTGAAGCAAACATATAACTTATGATAAAAAAAAATCAAGCTGCTAGTTGTCCCCTCCATTTTCACATCCCAGCAACCTCTGACCCAACATTTACATTAACACCAGTGGAGGATTGATTAACATCTGGCCTCTGACCCTTGTTGCGGAAATAATGTTCAGTTTAGCCCAGTCTTTCAAAAACGCCATCCAAAAGCCTTTCTCAAGAAGTAAAGGGACAGGAAGAATCACAGCCGCTTCCCCGGGGCCCAACTGAGCACAACGTGTGACTAATAAACAGTTGTATCTATATATATATATATATGTTCCACTCGAACTGGATGCTGAATGTAACAAATCCACGAGCCCACTCGATAAGGTAAGGTTGATTTATTTCATAAAGACAAAAGTACGCGTTTCGACCACTGCCGTGGTCTTGATTATATATATATATATATATATATATATATATATATATATATATATATATATATATATATATATATATATATATATATATATATATATATATTTATTTACAGACATAATACCTTTAAAGAATCCCTTTAAAGAAACTGGTGGAATCCTCAGGACTTAAAATTGTGTGAAATACATATGACACAGCTCTGATTTCACCAGGTGGGTGATGATGTGTTTGTGAAAATGTCCTAAAGCAGTAGCACAATGGATGCATCATAGCTGTTTAAAACTAAACTTGGATAAGTCTGAAATACTATTCTTTGGCACAATCCATCTTTGCTGTTAAATAGTTTTGGCCACAGTAGCTAGGAGAATCTCCATCCCCATCCTCAATTATGAGGAATCTGGTGATTATATTCGATCAAGAGCTCTTTTTCAAACTCCAGATCCAAGCCATTCACTGCCTCCTGTATTGTTCTTTTGAGGTCGCTAAGGAAAATTCTTAAACAGCTCCCTCGTCATACTTATAAACCCATAGTACATTCACTGATCACTTTAAGACTAGTCTATGAGTATGCAATTGACTTAAGTTTACCAGCAGTTCCTAACCTTCAAATTGCAGGTGGTTCAGAATGTAGCTGTAAGGCGGATTCTTAAACTTTCCTAGATAGCAGCCCATCTCCCTGCACCTGAAGTTGTTCCACTAGGTTCCTGTGGACAAACGGATCAGATTTAAGGCCCTGACAATTACTTAAAGAGTAGTACATAGAGAGGCCACCCCTATTTAATGGATAGATGTATGGAGCATGTGCCCAAAAGATAATTTCGCTGTGCAGACCATGACCAGCTGACCATTGCCAATTGCTAGAATGAGCAAGCTCTCCTTCTCCTACTTAGATGTGAAACTCTGGAATGAGCTACCAGACGATTTAACAAAGCCCTCCAATTAAGAACACTTTAGAAAGGGTTTGAAAACGTTCAGCTTTTGGTAGAGACTGTAGCACCAAGACACTTCTTTTGAAGCAGTTGTGGGATCTACAAACAGCATTCAATCATTCATTGTGCAAGAGCGATTAGTAAATAGCACCATGTCTGTATGATAGGCTGAGGCATCCAAACAGCAGTATATCCTAAACAAAAAAAGCTATGAATCACCAATTAGAATGTCACCAAAGAACATACACTGTCTATTACAAGCTACATGTCATGTCCCAACTGCAGTCTAACAAAAGGACTAGTTGAAACCACATCTCCAAAGCCCCAACGGGAACACTAACGGGGCAATGTAACCATGCATGAAATACCATGGCCTTAATGGGAACCACATACAAGAAATGGCAATCTATAAAAACACACAAATGCCAGTGGCTGAATGGGTTGGCCCAAAGATCACCCTTCCTTAGACTTCTTATTATAATTTTTTAAAGAATTAATGGCATGATATTTTCCTGACAGCTAGCTCGGTCTTTACCCCGAACTAAAAAAATTGATTATCCAGAGGACTGAAGAAAAGTGGCCATGTGTGGGCGATGCAAATAATTGTCTCCACATACAAAGATAAAATTCCCAAAACGTTGTTCTGATTCACTGAACTTAACAATTTGTTTTTTTCTTGTACTCCCGCTCCAAACTGTTGTAATTCATGATTTTTTTGAGGGTAGTTGTGGATGTTGTATTATTATTTATGAAAAGAGAAAATCTTAGCCTGTTTAAAAATATACATTTGTAACTGCAGTCATAATACATTCTTTTTTCACTTTTTACGCAGCAAAGTGAAAACATTTTATGTCTGCTCTGCACCTTTAAAAGTGGACTTTAAAACAATTCAGAATGTGTTCCTCTGTTGAAAAAATAACAGAAGTTTCCACATTGTGCGGAAGGTGTGCATCAAGACTTCTGCCAACATGTTCCAGTTGTCATGGATACACATGAGAATTTTACATATATATGTACTTTACTCAAATATGTCAAGAAAACGTATGTGAATTAGCAAAAATATGTAAGTTGTGCGTTGACATTTACACGTTACTCCGAATTCTCTGAACTTGAGTGAAATTCTATTATTAAAACTTATGTTGTCCAAAAGGGGAACACAAGTCTGCGCCAACCAACAGGAGTAATTACAAACTGAATTGCAATCTCTTTCTAAAAATCACCCTCTTCAGTATTGCCGCTGTTGCAATTGAGCTGCAACGCGGATCCAGGATGCATCATAAATAGGCCAGTAAAGCCAAGCAAATGAGCTGATTTCTGATCACATCTTAACCCTCCGGCACACATGTAACATGCAAATGTACTCTCATTAAAGGGCTTTTAGTCAATAAGGTGTCCAGTTTTCAAAGAAATCCACACAACATTGTCAATGCCCACGAATATCAAAAAGCCTTTAAGTTTGTAATAGCAAAACTAATAAAAACATTGAATACATTGAAGAGGTTTGCCAAATACAAATGCTAATTCATTCCTACATTCACTTGTAGATAATAAATGTGTGCCTAGTTCCCAGTTATTGCAACACAGTTTTGGATCAAAACTGTGCCAGACCCAGGGAGATCTCTGGCAAATAGATGGTTATGCTCTAATGAACTGGGGATCAGAAAGAAGGTTTACAACGTGTTGCCTGGCCTCGGTGGAGGATAAAGGTGGAGAAGTGTCCTTACAATGGTGAGCAGAGGCCAGGCGTGCGTTATTAATAGCCAAGACCACTAGTTCATTCCAAGATTCGATAGCAGCTGAAATATAATAACCAACAATCAAATCTATATTACTTGAATTGAGTATTTAATTTACAGTGCCAAGCCCAAAGTTTCTGTGAAATCTCACTGCCAAAGCTGCCAAATGAGTTGCCTACTACCAAGTCTGTCTGGTTTTAATTCCACTTTTATGTTTCTTCCTTTCTCTCACTTTTGCAGGTTCTTTTTGATTCCTGTTTTCTCTCCTTGTCACTGTTTTTCTATATTTCACATCCTCTGTCTTTCACCATTTCTGCCTTTCACTCTCAAGCTTTGAATTTAAGTTTGATTAAAAATTAGTCATTGTACCCTAAAGTAAGTGCTTATACCTGCCACATCCTACCACCAGCACAAATGAAGCACTGGTAGAGTGACTAAGGGCCTTATTAAGAATTTGGCAGTGTGGGAGGAGGACCACACCGCTCCGACCGCCTAACCCATGTTTGAACCTCTCGCCAGATTAGGAGTTTACTCTTGTCTGCCAGGCTGTTTTTTTGCATTCCCAGGGCAGTGCCTATTAAATAGACACCACAATCGGAACGTCAAAATCAGTACCTGCGTGGCATGGGCTGCTGCAGTGCATGTCGTGTAGGTACTGGTGTGCATGCACACAAGGTGGCACATGTTGTACCCCCACTGTGTGCATCCACATGGTGTGAGGCGCTGGGTTTCCCTGTAGGGCCCCCTTTGTTTCCTCACCACCACATTTTTCATGGTGGTCACTCCGCCATAAAAAGTGTGACGGGGAGAAAACTCATAATATGCTTGGAGGGGCCGCAGCGGTACCACCAAGCATATTGTGGCCTCAAGACCATTGTGCCACAGCCAGGGATCTCTGATCCTGGCGGTTGCAGTGGTCCTAGGGCGGCCAGACAGCCCTGGTCATAATAGGGTGGTCAGAAGACCGGCACTGCCGCACCCCCACGAGTTTTACGGTCCGTGGACCACCAAACTCATAATAAGGTCCTAAAACAGTTGCCCTGGACTTGAAAATCCCAGTCTCATAAACTTAAATGATGGAGCTTTGTGAAAATATATGTATCCTGTGCCTCAGAGCGACAACATAATGGGTAATCAATATCAGGTGTTGATTCGGTTTTTAATTTCTGGGGAAAAGGGTTCTAGATTGCTGCATTTTATAATTAGATGCGCTGGTAACAGATGCAAAATCCTAGAGGAACGGTTAATCGCCATCTGCAAAGAAACCTAAGTGTGTAATCTTCCCCTATTCTTAAAGGAGCTTTATATTTCACACCCACTATTGATAATCTGTATTAACAAAGTCACACTCAGTTTCATCGTAGAGTCCTCAGCAGTGGTTGAAAGGCGCAACATAAGACAAGGAAAATTAATAGCTCAATGTAAGATACATTTCCTGATGAATGGTGTTTGTATGGATATAGATTTTGTTTTTGTGAACTTCAATTGGTATAGATCCAATATGTGTTGAGCATATATAGTTTACAATTTTTGTTTTTTTGAATGAGTCTTTTACAGAGAGATGGGTTATCTTTGCTGTCATACAGTTGAAAAGATTTTGGCATTCCTGTGAGCAAAAGCACTATGTGAGCACATCCATGTCCTCGTGTGCATTAAATAAACCAGAACCTAAAGCTGGTTAAATAAACATGGGTACTTTAAAAAGATTTAAAGCCCTCTTGAGGAGTGGGACGATACATTCTGACCCGGGCGGTAACTCTGTTACCACCACATATCAAAATTATGAGTTAAGTTATTAAAAAATAAAATGCATCATAGGCCATATTTATTGCCCCAGATCTGGAGTGATAATTATCGCATTAAAGAATAGCCAGCTCGTAATGAGATCCTTTGCATTTGACTTCGTAGAAGTTCTGAGAAGGGTAATGTGCAAGAATTCAGCAAGAGAAAGATTCATTTTATGCAGACCACTCAGGAATAAATTGAGACATCTGTACCAACTCACTAGTCTTAAGAGCTGTCAGTTGTAAATAACATACTCTGGCTTCACATGAGCAGCAAAGAAAAGCAAAATAGGCCCCTTGTGTAAATACATCTTCATACTTTATGGATTTATAAACAAACAGTTTTGAAATCGAGAACCATATTGATATCATTCGCAAGGAAGGATTCTTCACAACCTTGATGCGATTTTAAGGTCGTTTAAAGACAAACACTTCCACTTAAATACAGGAACGTCCCTACAAAATCTGATTTTATCTTTCTCTGGTGATTTGTTTACAGTACATTCTATACTATAGCCGTGAACACTTCAGATACCCTTTTCCTGTAGACAAAGCCACTTCTCACTAAACAGCCCAGGATGGATAACCTGTCAGTTATGTAGCTGAACGTAATGATAGCAGCTTACTTTGGGCCAACATATCGCACCCAGAAATACATTCATCTCATATTTTGAGGACTGCATTGGCTCTAATTAGAATTATCAAGAAAAACAAGATGAAGTTATGACTAGTAAGCTGGGTGACTCCATCTCAAATGACGTTATTAATGTCTATCACTTCTAACTGTTAATTATCTGACCACAGTAATTACATCAACATTTAAGGCCTATATTTCCAGTGAAATGGGAAACTGCATATTGAAAACCTCAAAGCAATAGGTTTTGATGGACATTTATTGTTCCCAAGTCGAGTTGGTTTTGTTGTGTATGGCGTCGCCCATCTGCAAAGTAGCCGGAGTGGAAACTGAAAGTTCTAGTGTTTGTTGCAGTTTCCCACTACTTTCTCCTTCTGATATTCCTACTCCAGAAGCCACAGCCCCACTACCTCTCCTGCCTTTCCTGGCCTTATTTCCCCCACCTACCTGGGTCTTAAGGATAAACAAACTGGCAAACAAGAGAGCAATATCTACAAGGGAGAAGATGATGACACAGTAGTCTGTGGGGACTATGCGGATCCTCCATACCTGCCATACGGAAGAGTGGGCAGTAGCAGAAACGCATATGGCCTGAGGCCAACACTGCTCCTTGCTCTTCTGAAAGTAATTCAAGGAGCAGGATGAGCTTTTATGACCAGTGGCATAGCACGTGTGCTCAGGGCCCAACTGCATGGTGGGAAGCCCCCGTCTGCTGATTATTTAGGAAAATATAGCAATAATTAGGGTTCAGTGGAATCCCTAAATCCCCTGCCAGGGTACTTGCCACATTGAAAGCATTGACACCATAATTTACTTATAGTAGGGTATGATGTGATAAGGGACGTGTGAGAGCTACAAGGGGCAATGAGGCACGGTGTCCTCAGGAATGTACTGCTAACCATGCAGCCCCATTGGCACAGTGGAGCAATGACTCTTGAGAGCCTCCTCAACCCTTGAGGGGGCCACATTCAAGCCCAAGGCTGATGAATACCTGTGAGATATGGAAAACTCAAGAGCCTCTCTACTCATTCTGGAGGGGCCCCATTAGTGTTCATTATGCCACAGGAGTCCTCACCTTATACTAGAACAATGAACATCAGGAGCATATTTGCCCATAGCTCAACCGTGACTGAGGCACTGTATGCTCATTCATCACTGCTCTATGCTCTTCTGTAATGAATGCTGGGAGCAGCATGCATTCCAAAACGAATAGCTCATAATTTACCTGTGACAGAGAAGGTGGGATGAGAGCAGTGACAGGTTAGAGAGTGGGCAGTGGTGCAGCCTGCTACACCACAAAATGCAAAGGCCATAATTTAATTGCTGACTATCTGGGATACCAAATCCTACAGGGATATTAATAATCTTTAGAAAATACACCTCACCCATCTAATGGTACCATGCTTCATCATTGGTGTTTTTTCTCAGGCTGGTAGGACAATGCCATTAAGGTGGGCTCTACCCAGTCTGGGCGCTCTTGAATATACATTTTCTGGACAATCCGGGGGGGTCTAGCCAAGTGCAAAAATGCTTAATAGTATATGCTAAATATCTTGATTTAATGGGGACCCATGATTAAAAACCTATAACACAGATGCAAAATAGGGAATCCAATAGTTCCAGCATCCTTGTTTTACCAACATGTTTCAGCCGATTCTAAAATGCCTCATCAGCCACTCAGCCTTCTTCAGGGTACCTAGACATCTCTGACTATCCTTATAGCATTCTAAAGGGAACAGTGAACATAAAGAGGCACAATGCTCCCCTACCTGAGTATTTTTGAAAATCTTGTAGGATACCACAAAAGAGAGACACATTACTTAAATAATAGCATTTGCATAATTATAATCTACCAACTCAGGAGACCCTGAGATAAGGATGACTCTACAGTTCATTCTGTGTTCATAGTAAAGCATGCACACTCAGTGTATATATAAGTGAGACGCCACACCATGGTAACACCACACTGCACACCATGAAGGCCTCTCATTGCTTATATATATAGCAGCATAATAACTGCGTATGCTGATGTGATATATGCGGCTTAAGGTGTATGTGGGTTTCAATCTAACTCACTTAATTTAGGTTTCTCAACAGGCCCCCATTGGCTCAGAGGGAGTAGATAATTATCTGTAATCAGACTCTTGAGAAAAATGTAAATGTCTTGAATTCGACACCTCACTTCTCCCTAAAGACCAGATTTGACACATCACTTCTTCTGAGTGCAGCAGAACTGTTGCCTTGCCTCTCCAAGGGCTAAGGAGCCGATGCATTGTTGTGTTTCCGATGCTTCCCTTCTCTTCGGCTGTTTAGTTTTGGAAATTGTGACGCATTTGAGGTACTTTGTGTAAAAATCACATATCCATAGATTTCTATGGAAAGAACTGCTTGAAACCTTGTAAAAGTCATATTTTGAGTTGTGTATGTGGTTGTTTTGTCATTTTGGTCTTGTTTGGTTCAGATAATGATACTTTATTTTGCTGAACTAATGTGGTATCCATTTGTAGTGTTTTCACTGTGTTACCGTGTGTTTATGTACAATAGCTTTGCGCATTGCCTATGAGATAAGACTGTCTGCTTGTGCCAAGGTAACAAGGGGATGAGAAGGGGTTATCTGAGTGTGTGATCCCCTTTACAGTGACTAGAAGCAAGGGTCCCTACTTGGACAAGGTGCATACCTTTACGAACTAGAGACCCCCATTTCTAACATGTTCAAATCATACATTTCTGAAAACAATCATTAAAAGTGAAACTCCAATGCACACTCTACAGAAGTTTTTTAATCCTGTGATATGCTTGCAAATGCACCATTTGATAATACATTGATCAAATACAATATTGGTTAAACATCGAACCCCCTTTGTAAATCTCACAAATTATGACCAATACATGTGCTTACTAATGTGGCATTCTCAAATGTGGTATGACCCACCTCACATGCCTGGGCTGCTCCTGACTGGTGCAAATTACCATTTTTCATGTATTATTCACCCATTTTTTATTCTTCTTTAACGGATTATATTTTTCTTGCCCATAGGACTCTGCAAACTTTACTCCTACTAACCAGTGGTAAAGTGCTTGTGCTCTCCCTTTTAAAACATGGTAAAATTGGCATACACCTAATTGGCACGTTTAATTTAGTAAAATCTCTTGTATATTGTACTACATGCATTTAGGGCTTGTAAATGAAATGCTACCAGTGAGCTGCAGCACTCATTATCCCACCCACTAAAGTAGCAATGTAAAACATGTCTCCATGCCTGCCCTTTCAGCCTGTGTATGCAGTTTTTAATTGCCATTTCAACCTGGTAAAATAAACCTTTTGCCAATCCTAAACCTTCCTTTTAAGAACTTATAGCTCAGTGCTATGGTATGGCCTAAATGTTCATGGGGCAGGGTGTATGGTGTTTATAAAGGTACAACATGTATATTTAGACCCTAATTACGAGTTCAGCAGATATAACCCATGGGGGCTGTCCGACAACTACTGCACTGCGCTAACACCCACAGTATCACAACTGTGGTGGTCGGACCATCAAAAGACAGCTGGCACCGCCAGGACCAAGGATTCCACTGGCCCGATGGGCTTTAAATGGCAGGAATATGCTGACGGTGCTGCAGCCAGCACAGCCGAACATATTGCAAGTTGCCATTTCACCTGCTATTAAAGGGTGGCGAAATGGCAACAAAGGATCCCTTACAGGGCCCCTGCCAGATTTGGGACTGAGGGTGCATGTGGGGGGACACATCTACTGCCCCCTCCCTTAATTTGCACACCCCCTTCCTGCATGATGTGGCATGTATGCCACACCATGCAAGAAGGTGCAGTTGGCGCTCTGAGAGTAGCAGTCTGCCATTCTCAGACCACCACAGGACCGCCTGCCAGACTAGGAAAAGACTCCTGATCTGGCGTGCGTTTGCACCACAGATTTGGTGGTCCCACAGAGGACGGAGTGTTGCACTTTCCACCTAGGGGTCCGCCAAACCTGTAATCAGGACCCTAATGTTTAACATGTCCTGGGAATAAAAAACGCCCAAAGTAACTTTTTATTGTAGCAAGTCTGGCTCTCCCATAGGAAAACATTGGGTTTCTTTACATTATAACAACTTATAGTACACATAGGCGGCTCCCCTGACACTCACAGGGAGCTTAGCCGGGCACTACACGGCATCACAGAGCCGAAATTGCTTTTAAAAAAAGTTATTTTTCGAAGTTGCTCAGAAAATTAGTTTTACTTTTTAATTGACTCCTTGTCATAGCGCCTGCTCATTTTAGCTGTTGGGGGCATTTTCGAGCCGTTTCTGGGCTCTGAATGACCTCTGGTAACCAAGTTGAAACCGGAAGGTCCCGCCATCTTGGATTGGGAAGAGGGCATTTTGCGCTCTAGTGCGAGGGCGAACACAGGCCCTCGTGCTATAAATCAAGGCAGGAGCCTCGTGCGCAGCCTGTACACATAGGCGGCTCCCCTGACACTCACAGGGAGCTTAGCCGGGCACTACACGGCATCACAGAGCCGAAATTGCTTTTAAAAAAAGTTATTTTTCGAAGTTGCTCAGAAAATTTGTTTTACTTTTTAATTGACTCCTTGTCATAGCGCCTGCTCATTTTAGCTGTTGGGGGCATTTTCGAGCCGTTTCTGGGCTCTGAATGACCTCTGGTAACCAAGTTGAAACCGGAAGGTCCCGCCATCTTGGATTGGGAAGAGGGCATTTTGCGCTCTAGTGCGAGGGCGAACACAGGCCCTCGTGCTATAAATCAAGGCAGGAGCCTCGCGCGCAGCCTGTACACATAGGCGGCTCCCCTGACACTCACAGGGAGCTTAGCCGGGCACTACACGGCATCACAGAGCCGAAATTGCTTTTAAAAAAAGTTATTTTTCGAAGTTGCTCAGAAAATTTGTTTTACTTTTTAATTGACTCCTTGTCATAGCGCCTGCTCATTTTAGCTGTTGGGGGCATTTTCGAGCCGTTTCTGGGCTCTGAATGACCTCTGGTAACCAAGTTGAAACCGGAAGGTCCCGCCATCTTGGATTGGGAAGAGGGCATTTTGCGCTCTAGTGCGAGGGCGAACACAGGCCCTCGTGCTTCATAAATGGCCGCACTCACTCGTCCGCGCAGCGGGCGGGCGCAGCGGGCGCGCCGATGGCGCGCCGGAGGCGCGCCAGAGGCAAGCCCGTCTGGGCCCGTACGGACCCGTACGGACCTAGGGCCAGACATGCTGCCCAAAGCAAAGCGAGGGCCTTTCACATACTCGCAAGAACAACTTTTGTCTCTCTGCCCCAAAGCCTCCTGCCTTTGTCCGAGGGGTTTGAGGATGGATGTGCTTTTCAAAGGCTGCGATCTATGTACTACGGAAAGTAAAGAGGCCCAGAATGCCCCCCCCCCTAGGGAGCCACTTCGTTTAGCCCTCCTGAACTGTAGATCTTTACCTAGGCACTCCTTACACATCCACCATCTGATTCTGGATCATAAGCTTGATAAATAAATAAAATAAATAAATAAAAAGGGGTTTTATCATGCGCAAACATAGCCCAATGGGCGTCAAGGCGCCTAATGGGCGTCAAGGCGGATCTTTACCTAGGCACTCCTTACACATCCACCATCTGATTCTGGATCATAAGCTTGATAAATAAATAAAATAAATAAATAAAAAGGGGTTTTATCATGCGCAAACATAGCCCAATGGGCGTCAAGGCGCCTAATGTGCTATTCTTGTCGGAAACATGGACATCTGACAGTTCAGATTTCGACATGGCGAACGCTCTTCCCCCCGGATTTTGTATCTTCTGCCAGCACAGACCGCGAGGCAGAGGGGGCGGGCTGGCCATTATATATAGAGATACTCTGACATGTAGGGCCACTGAAGGGTCTATCCTGGATGCGGAAAGTTGTAGCTTTAAGATTCAACTGTCCCCCAATGACTCACTGTCGGGGTTGCTGATTTATCGGCCTCCGGGCAACATCAAGCAGTTCGTGAACTCTCTGCTTGAAGAGGCCCCAATGCTAATAGCGTCGGCACCCAATTTTCTCCTGCTTGGAGATTTAAACCTACATTTTGACTCAGCGGAGGAGAAAGCTGCAAACGACCTAAGATCTGAACTTGGGTTGGGGAACATCACCCTCCATAATCAGGAGCCCACCCACGTCAAGGGCCATTTATTGGATACGGTGTTTTCTAATCTTCCCCTTCTTTCCATGTCACCGTCCCTGCCTCTCCCTTGGACCGATCATTTTCTGATCCCCTTTCAACTGGGTTTTGTTACAGCTCCCCCATCTCCCCCGGCAGCCACAGCACAAGTACCAGTAAGGGCATGGTCGAAACTCTCGGTCAGCGATCTTACACGCAAGCTGACACATACCATCCCAGTGCTTAATAGGGATCCTATAGAGGCAGACGAGGCATTCTGCGAATGGCTCAGCACAGCCTTAGATGCGGTACTCCCCCTGAAAATAGCCAACAGGAAGATGGGGGGCCCCAAATCCTTATGGTTTACCCCAGAGCTGGGTCTTCTGAGAAAAATCTGTAAAAAGAAAGAACGTGACTGGCGGAAAAACTGGGCAGGAAACTCTAAAGAAGAGTACAGGGCAGCCATGAGAACTTATAAAGTGGCACGCAATGCCACCAAAGCGGCCTACCTTGAAAATAGGATAAAATCATCAGCCAATTCTTCAAGGGAAACCTATAAAATTCTCAAAGAGCTGCTCAAAGTTCCAGTATCTCCAGAACCCTTAGAGGGGAGTACGGACCGCTGTAACCTCTTGTCCCAGTACTTTAACCAGAAAATTCAAAACATCATAGCCGGCCTCCCCTTGCCCCGTCAGAGCCCACCCTCAGGGGAGAGCTGTCTGGCCACTGACAGAGCCGTGCTGGACAAATTTGCCCCGATTACCAGGGAAGCTTTCTGTAAAGAGCTGGCCGCGCAAAAAAGTGGCTCTCCGACGGATCCCATGCCTATGTACATCCTAAAGCAGTTTAAGGATGTCATAGCGGGACCGGCAGTAGATCTACTCAACGCTTCCTTTGCTGCCGCAAAGGTCCCCCCCAGTTGGAAGCAGGCTATAGTAAAAGCCCTGCAAAAAAAGCGGGGCTTGACCCCGCTGAGTTGTCCAACTTTCGGCCAATCTCCCTACTGCCAGGGATGGGAAAGATTGCTGAGAAATGGGTTAACCAGCAACTCTCGTCCTTTTTGGAATCCAACGAGTTGTTACGGCACACCCAGACTGGCTTTCGGCCCGGTCAGGGTACTGACTCGGCGCTGATCACCATGGTAGAAGAGGGTAGGTGCATCTTAGATTCAGGAGGATCAGCAGCCCTGGTCCTCCTGGATCTGAGCGCGGCATTTGACACGGTGGATCACAAGATCTTGATCCACCGGTTGGAGGAGCTGGGAGTAGGAGGCTTGGCGCTCACCTGGCTAACGTCATTCTTGAGTGATCGAACATATCAAGTGTGCGAGGGCAACAATAGATCAGTGCCCACCCCCCTTCAGTGTGATGTCCCGCAGGGCTCATCACTGAGCCCTACGCTTTTTAACGTCTACATGGCCCCACTGGAGGGGGAGGTCGCACCCTTTGGAGTGAAACTCGCAACGTACGCGGACGACACCCAATTGATTGTTTCGCTCTCGCTCGCAGAAAGCCATGGTGAGAAGTTTGCCGCCTGCCTTACCAACATCATGGCATGGATGGCCGACTCAAGACTCAAGCTTAATGCCTCCAAAACCGAGGTGATGTTGCTGGGAAATCTCTGCACTTCCCTCCCCAAATGTATGTGGCCGACTTGTTTAGGAGATCCTCCGACCCCGAAGGGATCCATAAAAAGTCTCGGCGTCTGGCTTGAACCGGAGCTGTCAATGCACACTCAGGCGAAAAAAACAGCAGGGTGCTGCTATGGGCTGCTCCGCTCAATACGGAAAGTTATGCCCTTACTCCCACTAGACTCCAGGAAATTGCTGGTACAGGGCCTTATTTTGTCAAGACTTGATTATAACAACGCCCTTTTCTTGGCTGCACCAGAATACACCCTGAACGTGCTCCAGAGGGCACAGAATGCAGCTGCAAGACTGCTGACGAATACATCTAGAAGAACGTCAGCGAAACCAGCCTTGAAATCGCTCCATTGGCTGCCCATAAGAGCGAGAGTGAAATTCAAAGCGCTCTGTACAGTGTTCAGAGTCCTCCAAGGCACAGGCCCTCCGATCCTCAGAGATCTGATCCGCCCTTACAAATCAGCACGAACGCTCCGCTCTGGCGAGGAAAACCTGGTAGCTATCCCGAGAGCAAAAAGAGCAAGGACTGGAGGTCGCCGCTTTTCAATAAATGCGGGTCAGCTATGGAACTCCCTCCCAACATCAATGAGGAAAGAACCTAGCTTGACCAGATTCCGAAAATCCCTGAAAACGTTCCTTTTCCCCCAGAATGACTAACATCTCTGCATGCGGTTCAGAGGTGGTCTGTCTGTGTGTACACGTAGCGCTGGGACGCTCAAGGGCAGCCATGCGCTTTAGAAATTCTTTTTCATTTCATTTAGAAATTCTTTTTCATACATGGGATTCTGTAATCCTTTTATAAATGCCTATCTGTAATTTCTTATAATCGGCGACTTGTGATGCACCAAGTCACTGATTGTGAAGAAAAGATGTCAGAACTCAGCTATTATAAGTTATTACAGTCCAGTTTTGATGCCACAATATTTGCTGCCAGAGCCAGCAGCCAAGGTGAAAGGCAGATCAGGCCACAGAGCAGCTGTTCAAAGCAACATAAACAGAACATTGCCTTTCTTTCTTCTGTTATATTTTTTGGCTTACGAGGAGAAGCAGAGAGAACATTTTTTTTTGTTGCATTCATTAGATAGTTGCGGAAAAGCTAGAATCTTTCTGCATGTTACTACACATTCTGAGCTACTGTATCTTTTATTTTGTCTTATAAAAACTGACTTGTATTGAACTGTTTCTAATATATGTTTGCAACAAATATCTAACAGGTTTTTGATGTGTTTAATTTTGCTCCAGAGTTTTTATTTATATTCATGTTTGCAAACATGTTATCTCTTTCATATGAAAGAGCTAGGCATCAAGGTTTTAAGTGGTTTGTTGTTAAGGTGATATTGTGATCATGTATTATAGCGGATAAAGAACCCCCTTGGCATACATGACATGGATATTGAAAGTCACCCCGAAATTCCATTACCATATAAAGGAAGTTGACCATCAGCCTCGTTCCGCTATATGGTTATGGAACTCCTCAGTGACTTGCAATATCTTTATAATGTTCAAAAGGGGGTACTTTATCTCATATATAATGCTTAATTTCAGTTTGGAATAGCTTGTTCATAGTAATTTAAAATTCAACTTAATGGTAAAGCCGGATGTTATATTACTATTAAAAAATTACACTTTCAGAAGATTGGTATTTCTGCCTGAACCAAATGTGCCTTTCTGTCAATGTCCAGTTTCACCTGACTGTTAAATGGCTCCCCTATGGTGAGATGTGGATTTCTCCTGGACAGTGGACAAAAGGCGTAGGTGTAGAGAGGTGTTTCCCTCCCTGAGCAGGATGGCCTTGGTGCTGAGCTAAGCCACTTCCTGAAGCCCCTTCCTAAGGGAGCCTACCCTGTCACTGGCAGATGTAGCCCACACCTATGCCAGCCTCTCTTTGTCTTCATAGTCTAATTGGCTCCAATCTCAGTGGGAGGGGGACGCCGCTCTAGAACTGGTATGGAGTGACCACAATGGAACATGGTTCTGGGTGCTCAAAGGGATCTCTGACCAGAGAAAGAAGGGTTCTGCCATTTTGGATTAAGGTAAGGGCACTGTGGGATAGTTGAGAGTAAAACACAACAGAAGTGCTGCAAAAGTGGATAGGATCACCCCTGGGAACTTTAACCCATTGGTTAGGAAGCGGTCTGGAGTTTTCCTTACCCTTATGCTGGCACTGGGCATACATGTGTCAATGCTACTACACTCTTCAGACCACTCCTGGACCTGAAGAGAATCAAAAGAAGGACCACCCTCCTTTCTGGAGAACCTGAAGAGAGGGTGATCCTGCTTTCCTTGAACCCGGGACCACAGAGTCACTCCGATGATAAGTTGATTGACCTCCTGTTTGAGCTGCAGGGACAGAACAAGTAACCGTAGAGTAAATCACAAAATATTAGTGACTCTGACAATGATTGTCATTAATATTTAAGGTGGTCTCTCATCTGCTCAACTAATACTCCAATTTCTTACACTTACCCAAAGACCACCAATATGTTTTACATAGTTCTCTTTATTGTTGGGACATGGGCTACTAATTTGGAAACAGGGGTCTCTTATTATTCTAATAAATGCAGCCTATATAGGAAAGAACACAAGTCCCAGTGAAAGTCTGCTCAACCCCTTATAGCTATGGCACAAGCAGCAGGAAATTCCACAGAGAAACATGTGTTACTTTCAAGCAGTACAAGCAATTTTTATTACATAAATAATACATTAAAATTCCAAACCATTTGGAAAAAATTGAGAAATATTTAATAATACACCAACATTATTACAATTGGATAAGGGCAATCTGAGTCATGAATGTTAAAGTTTTAACACAAAAAGACCCTAAAAGAAAGTAAAGTCCAATCTAAAGTCTCATTTCGATGTTGACTGGTATTTAGGCAAGAATTCAGGCTGATCACAATGCAGCTGAGGATGACTACACAAACTTTTTTCAGGTGTGGTCTTTCAATGTCCAGAAATGTTCTGAGGAGGTAGTGCTGAGGTGTGAGTCTTACCAGTGCACCAACCAGTTATTGAATAATTTTGCTTTCTCCACTCCGCCGTAAAATTCTGATCACTGTGAAAAAAATATTGCACAAAAACTAGAATTTCATCTAGTGCCTCTGGAAATTATCCAAAAGACACACAGTTGATGGGCGGAATGCAGAACAATCAAAACCTTCAACCTAGTCAAGAGATCTCAGTTAAATCCATCATTCTTTTGCTCACTATGCCACCCCACTTTAGACCTGGACATATGCAAATCAGTCTTAACCCTGTGCCTCATGGGAACAGTCTAGCCCGAACTGCCAAGCCAGGTCCTCCCTGGATCGGAAAAATGCACATGTCACCCTAAGTGGGAAGGGTATGCCCAGACATGGTTCCTGTGCTCACTCCACCACTGGATTCAAGCTAGCCTGGCTGATGAAGGGTGATTTCCTGAAACCGGGCCCAGGAGGCTTGTTTCCGGTGCAGAAAGGACCTGGCTAGGCAGTTCAGGCTAGACTTTTCCCACAAGGAACAGGGTCAAGACTGATTTGCATATGGCTGGGATCAAACTGGGGTGGCGTGGTGAGCAAAAGAATTATGGATTTAACCCAGATCCTTGTGACTGGGGGTGAATGTTTGCATTGACCAGCTTTCCGTCCATCAATTGTTTCTTTTTCATATGTGGCCCTAAGTGGGAAGGGTATGCCCATACTTGGGTCCCACACTAACTACACCACTGGATTCAAGCTAACCTGGCTGATGAAGGGTGATGCCCTGAAACTGGTCCCTGGATGCTTGTTTCGGGTCCAGGGAGGACCTGGCTTGGCAGTTCGGGCTGGGTCCAAACTGGGGTGGGGTGGTGAGCAAAAGAATGTTAGATGTAACCCAGATCCTTGTGATTTGGGGTGAATGTTTGCATTGTCCAGCATTTCGTCCATCAATTGTTTCTTTTGCACCTGGAAATTATCCGGCACAACTAATTTTGAACCATTGCAATTCCCTCCTTGAATTATAAAGTACACTGCTTGAGCCAGTCCAAAAATCCAACTTGGAGCTCACAATGTTTACTTCCCTGCTTGCTCAATAGAAGATTTCCAGACTGCCTATCTGACTATTACAGAAAGCTATTTTCAACTCTCTCTTGAACTCTGCTTTCTATCTATTCCTCCAACTTGTAATTCTTCTGACCTGCCCTCAGTTCTACAAGGACTTCTGGGCTCGTTTTCAGAGAAGAGCCTGTCTGCATGAGAAATATGCTCCGATAAGCCTGGGTACTTCGGACCTGGTAGGTGGTTTTCTTGGGAACCAGAGTACTGAAGGGGCTTAACAATGTCTGTACATGGAGGCAGCTCTTCAGTGACTGCTAAAGGTGGCTCATTCAGCAGAACTAGACAAAAATAAACTAACACATGTATTGGGAATGTCTGCATCTTTCTTTTTCCTGCATCTTTCGACATCACTTCAACTGGTGAGAGAGTGTGGTTCTATTTGGTGATTTGAATTTAAACTCAAATTTGAGTTATTCAAACTATAGATGACTTTGTAGCATTTTACCGACTTTTAATTTTGGACCATACACCTTTGATGAAAATGTTTAGAGACCATCCAGACTGGTAAGAGCTGCTGGTCTGTCACCATTTTCAGTGGCATCAAACTAGACATGCTGTTCCTGATGGCGTTGTTGCTCTGTTATTGGTGCATCGGTGATGTTTGGAGTCCCTTTACTGTATTTTCTAAATGAAGCTCAGAGTGTACCATCAATGAAACAAAATTATAAACACTTGGCGAATGAAACAAAAACATTGACTGTTAAATGACTGATCACATTCTTAGACTGAGTATAAAATATAATAATTACAGGGAAAAAAAACAGCAGCATATATTTTCATTTACTCAATTCCCATTTCCTCTGTCTTAGCCTTAAGTGCAAAATAATGCTATTTAACTGACACATTTCTTTTTTCTTCTCCCCTTAAAAGTGGTGTTGGAACAATTTTCAGACTGGGGGTGCTGCCATCAATGTTACATCGCTAAAGTTACAGGGACTGTGAAAAATCCAAGCGTTTCCCATAAAAAAAGTGTAACCAATGAGCCACTCCCACTCAGTATTAGCGTGGTAAAGGTGTGATACGTAACCAGAGGCACATTATAAAGTGTATTGTTTCAAATATTTTAATAATCATGGTACGGTAGCACACTGTCATTTACAGACAGCACATCTTCCATTGAAATGAGCACAAAAGTCTTACTGATGTGTACTTTACTGTTAAAACTATATGGCACATAATCATAATATGTGGGAATGTGTTTCAGCAAATATTTCATTTGAACATCTACAAGAAAGTGCCTTGATTAGTTCTGATCCTATTTAAATCTTTGTTCCACCCACACTGCAGAGTTACCCAAAAAAAGCTTCATTTGTTCTTTGTTAACTGCTGATATAGTTTGAAATATTTCTACAGTTCATTTACCGATATTTAAATATTGCTGTGGGTTAGAAAACAAATAAAACCCTACAGCTTGTCCTTTTACACCTCCAGCAAGATTGTCAGATATTACACTTTACAAAATCCTCCAAATTTGCAGTCGGAGAACGAAAAGCAAACACTAATGTTCCTTTTCAAAGAATAAGCAGCAATTAGTCAGAAGATATAGCTCGGCATGGCCTCTGTCTTTGAACATGCAGCAAATGTGAAAAGGTAAAAACAAAATTTAAAACATCTTTATTGCTCATTCACCTTCTGAACTTCAGCATGGTTATTTTTGGGTGCGCTGCAGCACCCCAGCACCCCTACGTCCAGCACTTATGCCTTAAAACAAACACTAGTTCTCATTCCTTTAATGACTTACTGTGGTCTGTGATTCTGTTTGTGTGTGCACATTTCCCTGCCCATGGAGTATGTCAACAGTTCCCCAGAAGCCGTTTTATAATCTCACGGTCAGTAAGTCTATCCACGAAAATGTCACCGTCTCTGCATCCCTCAATGTCTATAATTTTCTTTTGATTTACACTGGTCTAGAGATATAATCTACTCAATTTTGGGTTAACTACATGTTGAACTAGTCCTCAGAGTCCAGTCTTAGTATGTGCGTAGCACATTCATGCTCCATTTGGAGAGTTAGGTTTCCATTCCTGAGTAATGAGGGATGTCAGATACAGAAGCATTTCTACTGTTCCCTCTCTGTATATGGCCCATTCATAACAGCAATAACCTTTCTTTTTCTCACCTGCAATTAATATTGATCCTTTACAAAAAAATCAAATCATCTTAAAATAGTAAGTAGATTGTTGAGACATAGAATTGTTAAATATTGAACGTCTTACATAAAAGTCCTCTCCTCAATCATGTAATGCATATCTCATTAACAGTTAACACCGTTATTTAGTGCTTCTTGGGTTGTAAGCATTCCTTCTGCAGAAATGGCCGCTACAGTGTATGAAGAGTGGCCGCACATTTCACAGGGAATTATTGCGGAAAGTAATTCCAGGAACATGGTGTGAGCATTGTCAGAAAAAAAGTTAGAGCCTGTCCAAAATGACAGCCGCTTTTTTCATTTTTCTCGGCCAAGTCTCTAGAATAAGGGTTTCTTTTTTCATAAACAAAAAAATCAATCTCTGTGACAAGGTTTGAGTTTCAGCATTTTTAAGTCTCACCTAGATGGTGCATGTGCAGTCTCTTCAAGACCTTTTGTTTTCTATCAGCTGGCATATACACTGCCCCTTGCTTACTATTGGTTGGCTTAATTATAACTCTCATGTGCTTGCTTCTTTTGGTCAGTCTTTTGGTCAGCTATCAGAGACTTTCTTCCTCTTTGTGTGTTTATCTGGAGATTGGATGCATTACTTGTGTCTTTCCACGGCTCTTTTTTAAGCTGTACCTTTTTCTTTGAATTTTAGCACTCTACCAGAGGACAACTTTTTCAGGTGGGTCACTTGTGTATGTTTCCCGTCTCCGTATACCTCCGCTGTCCATCTGCTTAATTTCCACAAAAAAGTCTATTACCTTATGATTTCCATGGCTTTAGTTTTCTGTTTCTGTCGAATCTTAGTTATCCAACCTCATGGGCTTCTCTTTTCAGTTCCTGTCAAGTTTCTGTTAGGTAGTTTTCAGTTTCTTTCAAGTTGCACGTGTGGGTTCCCATCCTCGTCGCCAAATGTTGTAATCATTAAGAAGCTGGATCTCTGAAGTAAATTACGTAGATTATTTTATTTAAGTTATTACAAGATGATAAAAAGAAAACCCCACCAGGAGCAGCTGTCCTGCTGCTTAGCCCTTACCCAACTGACACTCACAAACATCTCACATTCCATCCATCCAACATTCCACATCACGCACATTCTAGCTGAGCAGCAGGAAGACATAAGTTACAACAGTTTGCTAATGCTTGTACACATCTGAAGCGCCGAGGTTGTGCTTGCATTGTCAGGGATTTCAAAATGTATCATGGGAGTGACAACAGTAGAGCTGCCCCAAATACGATTAATTCTCTGATGCCACTCACCAGCGAATGAGAGGCAGGGAGAGTGTTTCTGACTACAAAATTTGCAGAGGCCTTCCCCTTGAAACACATCAGTTCCAGCACCTCTAAATGAGGTGGGAAAACCGAGAGTTGGCTAAATGTGGCATTTACTAATATTTGGAGGATGCCCAACTCTCAATGAGATCCTAAATATCCTTCTGTGATACAGTGCAACTTTGGACACGAAGATCAGCATGTCGGATAGGATATTTTTATACATCTAACACAAGAAACGTTACATAGCCAAGTAGCACAAATGTAATAGTTCTAGCATAAAAGGCAATGAAGAAGAGGAAAAAGATTACAACTGAAATTAACGAGAGCAAGGAAGAAGGGAAAGGACAAATCTAAAGTGTAGATTGTTTGGGCAAATTATATGACAGTGTAAAACAAAAGAAAGTTACCAAGTTTTCTCATTACCAAACTTGTTTTTAAGGCAACATTACATTCCAAAGAAACCTGAATATTGAAATACTACCTCTGCAGATAAACCACTATAGTGACACAATTGTAGATTGGAACATCAACAAAAAATGAATTCTTAGTTAGAAAAATTAACAGCTAAATTAAAGGGATTAAATATGCTAAAGAGGAATAGGATAATGCCCAGCATAAGGAAAACTGTTAAGAATATTGTTTAGGGTAAAGTGGTGTAGAGTAAAGGCTAAGTTTGTGGTCAGGGCAAGGAAAGTGGTTAGTGCTAGGTCAGATAGATTTAGGGTCAGCCGCGGCCCGTGCAGGTAAGAGCGGTGGGGCAGTGGGGCCCAGTGAGAGGGATTTTGATGTACGATGATGAGGGAAAAGTAATTATTAATTTGATTTTCCCAAAAAATGAATTCTTAGTTAGAAAAATGAACAGCTAAATTAAAGGGATTAAATATGCTAAAGAGGAATAGGATAATGGCCAGCATAAGGAAAACTGTTAAGAATATTGTTTAGGGTAAAGAGGTGTAGAGTAAAGGCTAGGTTTGTGGTCAGGGCAAGTAAAGTGGTTAGTGCTAGGTCAGATAGATTTAGGGCCAGCCGCGGCCCGTGCAGGTAAGAGCGGTGGGGCAGTGGGGCCTAGTGAGAGGGATTTCGATATACGATGACGAGGGAAAAATAATTATTTATTTAATTTTCCCTCGCCATCATCCGTTGAACCTCCCCCCCCCCCCAACCGGGCCCCACCGCTCTTACCTGCACAGGCCGTGGCTGTTTAGGGCTAAGTTAGGGTAAATTTAGGACTGTGTGGATATAATCTGATGTATAGGAATTCAGTGTAGCAGGTTCTTTCTAGGAGCTCTTTAAAGTTAATTTAGTAAATTGTTGGTGGCGTTTTTCTATAGCAGTTTCTTTATGAGGAATCTTTCTGTGAAGGCTGGTTTTACCATTAAAAATCTATAAGTTTCTCCACTGTAAACAATGGAGGTTGATGTGGAGTTAAGTAGTTGGGAAAGGTATTTCAATTTCTATATTGGGAGGATAGGTTCATTCTGGCTGAAAATTGCCGTTTTATAAATATGAGATATTTTTTCTACCTTTGTGCAGTGTCTACCTAGTCTAAGCAGGGTATTCCATACTCCACTGTAAGTCTAGATCTTTTGCTCATTCTTTACAATAAGCAATCTCATTTAATGCATACATATTTATTGATCTTGGTGTTTTGTGTCGTGCAGGATTTTGCCTGCCATCCCGTTCACAATGCAGCTTTGGTCACTTATTATTCCTCTGGGGGCGTGAAATATGCAAAGGTCTGTTGCATTTTTGGATACATGTGAGTGCTACACAATCCAATTAGGCAGAATGGGATCTCTGGATAATGGGTTCAGATCATTTATGTCACGTGTTTTTCTCAACATTTCTCTATGCTTTCCTGTCCACCAAGAAGTTGATGTGGCCCTAGAAGAGTATTTCAAGGAATGGTCTACTTTAACTGTGTGGGTTCATGGTAATTCTGAAAAATAGCAGTTTGGTCAATGATCTTCATCGAGCGCCGATAATGCTCCTAATTTCCCTACCAGGCACCCTATAAGTTTAGCTTGCTGTTTTGTGCTGGTGGCTTTATCCCTAAGAAGGGATGCAATATGAGTCCAGTTACTTTAGGTGCCATGCACATTGGAAGGCTTTCTGTTTAGTATCCATCTTATTATTAATTTTGTGATAAATAGAGTAAAATGCATCTGATCAACATGGCCCAGACATTACATTACACAGATTATCACATAAACAGAGAGACTATGAATATTAAAAGAAAACCCTCTCACTAAGATTGAGCTCATAGAACTGGAGATGAGAGAGTCTGAATCACATACTAAGAAATCACATTATTGTAAAATGTCAATGAGAACTTAAATAATAAGAGTTCTGCTCCCTCAGTCTTTACAGGCGTGTGAGCATAATGCCTGTTTTGGGAAAAATATTTCAGGAGTGGGTCCAAATTCTAACAAAAGTTAACTTTCGGCGGATTGGTGGTATAGAATACTTTCTCTCTTCCAAGATTTTCCCACATTTAATGATGCCACTGCAAGTGTGACAGCATCAGAAGGTTTTTCCAGACTTTAGTTACAAGCAGTTAACCTCATTGTAACAACTCAGCGGCTGTCACCTTTCAGATCCAGCGCCCCTCCTGGCTTCTTAGAGTTAGACATTCCAAGATAGCCATACACATCTCTCCATTTCTTTCCGAAATGGTCTTGTCTTTGTGAAGGACTACCATAGGTGTAGAACAGAACCTTCCTCCCCAATGCATCCCCAGCACCTGTCACCATGGATAGTGAACATGCATTTGAGCTTATGCCAGGTGAGTTGACATTGACCCATAAGCTTGTACTTATAGCCTTGTTGTATGTAAACCCAATGCGCCAACCTCCCTTTGAAGGTGATGCCTCCACTAACGGCATGTCTGCTTACTTCTGAGGAGGTAACATAGTGATGAATCAGGCCTTTCGATTTAATGGCTGTGTTAAAGTATTTTTCACAAGGAGTCATATATCTAGTAGTTGTTAAATGGTTGATTGGATACATAACCCAGAGATGGCGCTGGAAATAGATGAACTTATCTTTATTTTTCAGGTTATATTACTACTTCCAGTGAACTAAGCTGTTATTTATGACCCCTCCAACTAAATTGCTACCTGGTAGGCTGTCTTCTGTGCCTGGGAACCATCAGCATTGGACCACACAAGGTAATGCGGTTCTCGTGTGCTCAGCCAGTGGAGACAATGTGACCACAACACATATGCAGAGATAATTCTTCTTCATCCATCTTCTTCATCAAACTGTCTTTTCCCTTATTGCCACTGACTCAAAATGATCAAAGTCTCATCCTTTGGGAGAAACCATACATGGATGTTAATGTTCTCAATAATGTACACCTTCTATCAGGATTTCTCTTCCAGGGGTAGGTGATTTAAAGCTGTGTTTTTATTTAGCTAGCTCATCTTATCATGGTCTATAGATAACTTTCAATCTGGTTTTTTGGAGAGTTGCCGAATAGAGACTGACTTCCTATAGTTTGTTGAAATTGCTCTATAACTCTTCAATGAAGGAAACTCTTGCCTCTTGATGTTTATGCTGCATTTGACACTGTCAATCATTCTTTTCTAATTAACATTATCAAAGGCACACTGAGGATCAAGAGTGTAATACGCCTCTCACTACTTGTAGCAGATGCAATTGGGAACTTTCTCTCCAGTTTGGTTAGTTTACAACCTGAAGTCCCACAAGGCTCCATTCTGTCTAGAATCACTGGGAGGCATTCTAAAGAAATTAGGAATACTCATTCAGCTATACCTCAAGATTTCATCTCCTAAGGATATTTATTTCCTCTCCAAATCATTGGAGACCATTGAAACATGGATTTCCACATACCATCTGAAACTTAACCCTCCCACCCTAAAAAGCTTTTCTCACCTATCTCACCAAGCTATTTGTTCAATCTTGGACCAACTGACTTCATGTTTTGGGCTGTCCCTCCACTATTGTTGATAATGCCAGATTGTAGGTGGTTATCCTCGACAACAGACTCAACCTCTTGCCCTATAGCAATGCAGTAACCAGGAGTGCGTCGTTTCACCCCAGGCTGCAACACCTGAAGTCCCTACTTCAAGTCCTTGTTCTCGCTAATCTGTATTATTGTAACTCACTCCTCACTGAGTCCATGTGTATTGATTAGTTCATTAATCACCAAACTGATGGAGTGCCACAATAACTAATACAACAGCTTAGCTTTAGTAAGGGCTGTGTAGATTGTTGTGTAGCTCTTCACAACTTTACACTGTGCCTACAGTATTTACCAATGTTATGTAAATTAATTAACTGCTTTGTGTTGTTTTTTGTGATGTGAGTGCCCAAACTAAACCCTAAGGAGCAACCCCCAATATGTTAGTACCTTAAATATGTACTCTCAACACCACTTCATGGGCTGAATTGTGACTTTTGTCATGCAGTAACCGGTGATGGTGATGTATTAAAAAAATACCCTGTCTTCTCTTATTGTGACAAATCCCATTACCACTTTGTACCTTATTTGGACTTGAATCAATTATGTCACCACCGATGGCTTCATTATTACTATGGACCATTATTTGTAGCTTTGAGTATAGCATGACTTTGCACACTATTTCCAAAAGTATAAGGTGCCAAGTAAATTAATGCTATGTAAACCTTTGAAAACTAAGAAGTATGGTTAGCCCTTGTTTACTGGAACAATTCTTTGACCAAAGCCAGTGTAAAGCAATAGATAGCATTTCTCTAACGTGCCACTCTCCAATGGAGTCACTTCACTGTAATACTGTCTCTAAGTGCAAGTGACAGACAAATGCTTTTTCCATGTTGGACAAGCTTTTAGGTGTCTCCCGTCCCAGGCCTGAGTCTCATAAGTGGACATTACCAAACTGTTTGTCTTACAAGCTCTCAAGATTGCTTCTGCGATACTCTCTCCCACCCAGTGATTGGAAAATATCGTAGCTAAGCTGCATTTGGCCAGATGGTTTTGCAGAGTTTGCAACTAACTAAGTAGCAGAATCCTTACATAGCGCCAATGTAATTCTTTCATTTATGTTTGTAATAACATAGAATATCAAGGCTTCGATTTTGGCCACAATGTCTGTTAGCTATCTCTCTTTACAGAATGTTTTTTGCAGCTATGTTAACATTTGGCGAGAGAGGGTTGGCCATTTGCATCGTCAGCAAGTACTAATAATGGGGTTCTGCAAAACTTCATTTTTGGGCATCATATTCAACATCATTTGCTTTCGTTTTTTTTTTGCAGAGTGTTATATACCGTGAACTTGACCCGAATCGGATCTCAGAGCGCTTTACATAGCACCAGTTGCATTACATGAGGACACACATTCATTTTGGTTAGGCACGTGGAGATTAAGTGATTTGCCCAGAATCACAGGATGTTCAGCGTCGTTGCAAAGACTCGAACCCAGTTCCCCAGATTCAAGGCCGACCGCCCTAGCCGTTAGACCAACTCCTCTCCCCAAATGATTATTAGTGATTATTATCACTTTCATTGGTTTAAACGACTGCTTCAATTATGCTTCATGACCTGACCTGTCGTTCACCTCGGCAGCTGGCTCTAGCAGCAGGCATTGTGACATCAGAATTCAACTGTAATGACTTATAATAGTCAGGTTCTGATGTCTTTTCTTTATGAATGTCAAAAGAGTGTGTCATAAGTAGCTTAATATAAAGAAATGAAAGACTGACGTTTATACAGAAATTACATAATCCCATGTATTCAATTATTGTATTGGTTGTAGTTGATTGAGGTGTGATGTTTTTTTGGGGAAAAATATATGTACATTTATATTTTATTTATACAATTTATAATATATTCGTCATGCATAATTTCACAGTTTAATTGTATTATATACATTTTGTAGCAAACTAAAAATCGAATATTTTTGAAAATTTTTGTACTTTCAAATACATGTATACATGTTTTAAATTATTACCAACATATTGTAGTGTAATTATACATGACATGTATTTATGATATATTCACATTACTGTTCTGTTTTACACATTTTTCATAATTGTTTCTTCACATATGTATTGTTTTTACCTGCATATTGTATGTAACCTTGTTTGTTACAGTATGTATTTATATATATATATATATATTAACTAATATTATTGTTTATTAATATATATTGTATAATACTTTTTAATATATATTTGCCATTTACATTTGTTTTGGTTTGCCATTTTATTGTATATTTTATGCAAATATTTTTATCATATAAATTTGTTTTCTAAACATTTATTTTTACATTTCCATTCCTTTTCATTGGAAAGTATTTATTTCTATTTTTTATTTGGTGGCCATTTTTTACAGCTATATGTATCTGCACTTCTCTTGCTTGTTTCTGCACCTCTCTTGCGTCTTTCTGCACCTCTGTTGCCTCTTTCTGCACTTCACTTGCTTCTTTCTGTACTTCTCTTGCCTCTTTCGGAACCTCTGTTAATTCTTTCTGCACCCCTCCAGCCTTCTTTCTGCTCATCTCTTCCCTAGGTGTGCAACTCTTGTCTCTTTCTACACCTCTCTTCCCTCTTTTGGCACCCCTCTTACCTCTTTCTGTACCTCTGATGCTCCTTTTGCACTTCTCTTGCCTCTTTCTGCACCCTTCATGCCTCTTTCAGCAACTCTGTTGCTTCTTTTTGCACTTATCTTCCTGCTTTCTGCACCCCTGCAGCCTCTTTCTGCATCCCTCTTCCCTATTTGTGCAACTCTCTTGCCTCTTTCTACACCTCTCTTCCCTCTTTCAGCACCACTCTTGCCTCTTTCTGTACATACCTCTGTTGCTTCTTTCTGCACTTCTCTTGCCTCTTTCTGCACCCTCTGTGCCTCTTTCAGCACCTCTGCTGCTTCTTTCTGCACTTCTATTCTTTCTTTTTGCACCCCTCGTGACTCTTTCAGCACCTCTGTTGCTTCTTTCTGCACTCCTATTCCTTCTTTCTGTACCCCTCGTGCCTCCTTCTGCACCTCTGTTGCCTCTTTCAGCACCTCTGTTGGTTCTTAATGCACTGTTCTTCCTTCTTTCTGCACCTCACTTGCTTCTTTCGGTACCTCTGTTACTTCTTTCTGCACTTCTTTTGTTTCTTGCTGCACATCTCTTGCTTCTTTCTTCAGCCCTCGTGCCTCTTTCTGCACATCCCTTCCTTCTGTTAGCATCCCTCTCACCTCTGTTGCTTCTTTCTGCACTACTCTTGCTTCTTTCTACACCTCTCCTTCTTCTTTCTGCACCACTCGTGCTTCTTTCTGCACCCATCTTCCCCCTTTATTCATCCTTGTTTCCTCTTTCTGCACCTCTGTTCCTTCTTTCTGCACCTCTTTTGTTTCTTGCTGCACATCTCTTGTGCCTCTTTCTGCGTACCTCTTTCCTCTTTTTGCACCCTCTTTCCTCTTTCTGCACCTCTGTTGCTTCTTTCTGCACATCTGTTGCTTCTTTCTGCACTACTCTTGTTTTTTTCTGCAGCTCTCTTGCTACTTTCTGCATCCACTTGTGCTTCTTTCTGCACCCCTCTTCCCTCTTTCTGCACCCCTCTTCCCTCATTTTGTACCCCTCCTGCCTCTTTCTGCACCTCTGTTGTTTTTTTCTGCAGTACTTTTGCTTCTTACTCTACCTCTCCTGCTTCTTTCTGTACCACTTGTGCTTCTTTCTGCACCCCTCTAGCCTCTTTCTGCAACTCTTCTCCTTCTTTCTGCACTACTCTTGCTTCTTTCTGCACCTCTCTTGCTTATGTCTGCACCACTTGTGCCTCTTTCTGCACGCCTTCCCTCTTTCTGCACCACTCTTCCCTCTTTTTGCACCCCTCTTGCTTTTTTCTGCACCCCTGTTCCTTCTTTCTGCACCCTTCTTTCCTCTTTGGTCTCTTTTTGTACCCCACTTACCTCTTTTAGCACCTCTGTTGCTTTTTTTCTGTAGATCTCTTGCCTCTTTCTGCACATCACTTGCCTCTTTCAGCACCTCTGTTGCCTCTTGTTTCTTTCTGCACTGCTCTTGCTTCTATCTGCACCTCACTTGCCTCTTTCTGACCTTCTCTTGCTTCTTTCTACACCTCTATTGCTTCATTCAGAAATTCTCTTGCCTCTTTTTGCACTTTTCTTTTTTCTTTTCTTTCTGCAACCCTCCTGCCTCTTTATGTAACACTATTTCCTCTTTGTGCATTGCTCCTACCTTTTTTTGCACACCTCTTGCCTCTTTCTACACATCACTTGCCTCTTTCAGCACCCCTGTTGCTTCTTGTTTCTTTCTGCACTGCTCTTGCTTCTATTTGCACCTCACTTGCCTCTTTCTGACCTTCTCTTGTTTCTTTCTACACCTCTATTGCTTCTTTCAGCAATTCTCTTGCCTCTTTTTGGACTTTTCTTCCTTCTTTCTGCAACCCTCCTGCTTCTTTCTATACCTCTCTTGGGATTGGTGTCAGTACAACGCGTTGTATTACAACGCATTCCGTTACAACGCAGATTTAACAACGCGGGATCCATTACAACGGATGTCATTACAATGCATGGCATTACATCGCAGATGCTATTACAACGCATGGCATTACATCGTAAGTATAGGTAAGTTGATTATTTTTTAAAAATGTTATTTAGTTTATTGTAATTAATTTTTTTTAAATAATTTAATTAAAAGACATTTAAAGATTGTCATTAATTTAATTTAATAAAATAATATCTATTTAATAAATGTAAATATAATAAAAATTGTAATTAATTTAATTTAATTAAAAAAAGTAATTAGTTTAATGTACATATTTTTTATAATGAAATTAAATTAAATTAATAATATTAATTTATTTAATTTAATTAATTTAATTAAAAAATATAATTAATGTAAAATAATTAATTTAATTTATTAAATATATTTCAATTAATTTTAAAATGGTAAATATAATTTAATTATCCCTAAACCCAAACCCTGCCCTAAAACCTAAAAACACCCCTGTACCCCTAAACCCAAACCCTGCCCTAAAACCTAAAAACACCCCTGTACCCCAAAACCCAAACCCTGCCCTAAAACCTAAAAACACCCCTGTACCCCAAAACCCAAACCCTGCCCTAAAACCTAAAAACACCCCTGTACCCCAAAACCCAAACCCTGCCCTAAAACCTAAAAACACCCCTGTACCCCAAAACCCAAACCCTGCCCTAAAACCTAAAAACACCCCTGTACCCCAAAACCCAAACCCTACCCTAAAACCTAAAAACACCCCTGTACCCCAAAACCCAAACCCTGCCCTAAAACCTAAAAGCACCCCTGTACCCCAAAACCCAAACCCTGCCCTAAAACCTAAAAACACCCCTGTACCCCAAAACCCAAACCCTGCCCTAAAACCTAAAAACACCCCTGTACCCCAAAACCCAAACCCTGCCCTAAAACCTAAAAGCACCCCTGTACCCCAAAACCCAAACCCTGCCCTAAAACCTAAAAACACCCCTGTACCCCAAAACCCAAACCCTGCCCTAAAACCTAAAAACACCCCTGTACCCCAAAACCCAAACCCTGCCCTAAAACCTAAAAACACCCCTGTACCCCAAAACCCAAACCCTACCCTAAAACCAAAAAACACCCCTGTACCCCAAAACCCAAACCCTGCCCTAAAACCTATAAATACCCAAACACCCCAAAACATATACCTCAGTACCCCAAAACATATACTCCTATATTCATATTTATTTAAAAAATTACTTAAATTAATAAATTTAATTTATAATATTTAAAAACATAAATAAATATTTTTATTTATTTTTATTTATAATTAATAATAATTAAATCAATTATATAATATTAAATAAAATAAAAAAAATGTATATACTTACCAATACTTACGATGTAATGGTATGCGTTGTAACAGTATATGCGATGTAATGCCATGCGTTGTAATGGCATCCGATGTAATGGTTCCTGCGTTGTAATAGCTGCGTTGTAACAGCATTACGACGTAAAAGTTGCGTTGTAAGTGTGCATCACCCTCTCTTGCCTCTTTGCGCACCCCTCCTACCTTTTTCTGCAGCCCTCTTGCCTCTTTTTGCACCTCTGTTGGTTCTTTTTGCACTGCTCTTGCTTCTTTCTGCACCTCACTTGCCTCTTTCTGCACTTCTCTTGCTTCTTTCTGCACCTTTGTTGCTTCTTTCAGCAATTCTCTTGCTTCTTTTTGCACTTTTCTTCCTTATTTCTGCAACCCTCCTGCCTCTTTATGTATCACTTTTGCCTCTTTGTGCATCTCTCCTACCTTTTTCTACACCTCTCTTGCCTCTTTTTGCACCTCTGTTGGGTCTTTATGCACTGCTCTTGCTTCTTTCTGCACCTCACTTGCCTCTTTCTGCACTTCTCTTGCTTCTTTCTACACCTTTGTTGCTTCTTTCAGCAATTCTCTTGCCTCTTTTTGCACTTTTCTTTCTTCTTTTCTTTCTGCAATCCTCCTGCCTCTTTATGTAACACTCTTTCCTCTTTGTGCATCGCTCCTACCTTTTTCTGTACCCCTCTTGCCTCTTTCTGCACCTCTGAGTTAGAGGTACTTTTAATCTTCCTGCCCTATTATGTACGAGGGCCTTACAGGGAAGGTCACACCAATCAAAGTAATAACCCAACCCATAGTGTACCCTAGTGTATGTAAGTTTTTCCACTGTATTCTTAGTGTCTTTCAGCATAGCACTTGCCGGGGGCCTGGCTAGTCAGAGTCAGTTACTACCAGTACCAGTCAGTAAAAAGTTGGGGGCACATGATGACTTTGAAACAAGGCCTTTTTCCTGCTTATCTATTACTTCTTTCTGCACTTTTCATCATCTTTCTGGACTTCTATTGCCTTTTTCTGCATTTCTGTTGTTTCTTTCTGTGCCTCTCTTCCTCTTTCTTCACACGCCCTACCTCTGTAGGCATAGTTAGAAATTAGCATTTGAAAAACCTTAGAAATTCATTGAAAAAACAGAGGTTTTAGGGCCGTTTTAGTTAGAAATTAGCATTTAAAAAACTTCAGAAATTCACTGAAAAAATATAGGTCTCAGGGACGGTATAGTTAGAAATAATCATTTAAACAACCTTTGAAATTCACTGAAAAAAACCATAGGTTTCAGGGTTGTTATAGTGAGAAATTAGCCTTTAAAAAACATTGAAATTCATAAAAAAACATAGGTTTCAGGGATGTTATAGTTAGTTGGACATTTCACTTGTACAAAACCAGAGAAATTCGGCCATTATAGTTAGTTGAGCTAACTATAACTCAGACCCCTGCCATGCACTGCCGATGACGTCACATTTTACATCATTCATGAGATGGTCAGTGACATCACTGATGACATCACTGATGACATCTCAAATGACATCACTGATGACATCATCCATGTGATAATCTGAAGCACCTCCTCACACCCTAATATAACCTTTGATACACCCACTCTAAAATGCAGACTACAATTTTTGAAACCATAGACACACCAAACCCGACCATAGACACACCAAACCCGGTAACTATATACCCACTCACTGATTCCTAGGTCTACACACATGTCCACTCATTCACCGATACAGTTACTCATACATGTAGTCACTCATCAATACAGCCCTATCATATGCACTCATACATATACAGACACTCACATAATACCACTCACCCATAGAGGTACTCACACACCTAGTCAGCTATGCAAAGAATCAATCACACTCCCATGTATTCACCCATACAGTTATACACACACCACTTCACTTATTCATACTAACACATTCTTACTCTCTTCTATAATCACTTACACAAGCACACTCATCCATACAGCCGCTCTCACAGTAACTCACTCTCACATATAGTCATTTATATACTCCAACACTCACATATACTAACTTTCACATATGTAGTTACTCACACATGTACCACTGATATATCCATTCACTCACCAACACAGCCATACACACACTCACCCACACATACATCCCCTCACAGACGTACTCTTGAACCCATACACCCAGTGAATCACCCACTCACACATCCATGCAGTGAGTCACACACACCCCACCCACCCACACAAACACTCAGGCACCCATAGAGATACTCAGACAAGCAATCAATAACCCATATAGACACTCATATAGACACTCATGTAGCTACTCACCAACCCATGCAACCGCTTACACACCTACAGACAGACTGATACAGACATTCACACAGTGTGAATGTCATTTGAGATGTCATCAGTGATGTCACTGACTATGTCATGAATGATGTAATATATGACCTATTTAGCAGTGCATGAGGGGGCACGAGTTATAGTTAGCTCAACTAACTATAACGGCCGAATTTCTCTGGTTGTACGTGTGAAATATCCAACTAACTATAACGTCCCTAAAGCCTATGTTTTTTCAGTGAATATATATATATATGCTAATCCTATGCTTAAAAACTTTGATAGAAAAACAGACATTTGAGGTGAGCAGATCTAGAGTGTCGCTAGTGTTGAGAGTGCCCTAACAGGAGCTGCTTTCCACCTAAACTGAGACCTACCGAGAGTTCTCTCCTTCTTTTTTGCATAATTTATGCGTCACTCTCATATATATGTATACAAGGTCGCCAGTAGGTAGTTATAGTTAGGACCTGGTTTCAAAAGGAAAAACATTTTTTGACTTGGATATAACTTTGGCGTCGTTTTCCCAATATTCATGACATTTTCCACCAAAAATTGTCAAGGTGGGTTCTATTGTTATGGAAAGTTTGTGAGTGATCCGTGCAGTGGGGACTGAGAATTAGAAGCATGAAATTAGGGTGCGTTTGTAATGTCAATTCCCATAGGAACGTTTAGCCACACCTGCAGCCCGAACCACTGAGCGGACTTACACCCAATTTGGCAGGGAGGTAGATGTTGGTTCAAGGATGTGCCTAAATCATATTTGGTGTAAATCCATTCAGCTGTTTTTGAGAAATGTACGTTTAAAATTATAGTAATATCACTGGCCGCAAAGTCTTCACAAACAAAGAGAGCTTGTGCAGGGAAATGCACTGCTCTGATTGGCTGCTAACACTTCATCCAGGAAGTGTTTGCAGCCATCTTGGGACTCGACTTCAAGCCAAGTCCCCCCAAAAAACCTCAAAAGTAAAGAAAAAGGGGCATGGTAGGAATACCCAGAACCTCAAGCCATGGTCTTGGGACCTCCTTGGGACCACTCCAATGCATAAACCATTTTTTTTTTAAAAAGCAAGTGCAGGCTCCTGGGCTTGCTTTAAAATAACCCCTGGGTGGGCCAGGTCCCGGGGGTATATAATGTATGTAGGAGGGGTGCATGGGTCAATTATTAATGCGGGTGGGTCCCGGGAAGTGCTGACTCCCTGGGGCAATTATTAATGCGTGTGGCCCCACTAAACCCGCCCGCAGCCCCAGGGATCGCCACTTCCCCGGGACTAATTTAAAGAATTTTGGGGTCCTCATGGCCACTCCCCAGGGATGGCTCCAGCAATGTCCTGGGGTGCCCACCCGGGGATATTGCAGCTTGCTATGAGAACTTCTCCCACCATGCCAAAGCAAATATTACTCTGCTTCTGGGAAGCGAGAGCTTTAAAAATGCCCTTTCTTCCATGAAGCGGAGCAGAATTGCTTTTGGACAGGGTGAGCGCCCTTTGTCGCAAAGCAATGCTGGCTCCTGCAGGGGGCAGGAAGCCGGCAGGGACTGCATGGGACTTGAGACTCCCCCCGCGTTCCCCAACGAGATGGCCTTGGCTCGGGGAATGGGGTCCCAGGACAAAATTGGCCCAGGAAGGGGGGCCGCGCTGGCTCTCCTCCCACCCCATTAAAAAAATATATATATTAAAGGCCTGCTGCGGGGGATGAGGTCCCCGGGGCCAAAATCGGCCCAGGAAGAGATGCCGCATAGCCCCCATTCACTTTTTAATTCATTGTTTTTTTTAAAAAAGGATCAGACCCCGGGGATGAGGTATCCAGGGCCCAAAATATTCCTGGGAAAGGGTGGCCACGCTGCCCCTCCTTACTAAAATTTCTGTTTTTTAAAATCTGCAACTTGCAGGAGGCCCCACCCCCTTTCTCCACGACTCTGTAAATGCACCTCCTGGTACGCTCCTGGTTGGGGATGAAGTCCCCTTGGCTGCTGAGTGTCCTTAGGGGCCAAGTAAACCTCAGGTTACCTCCAGTAAGTCCCACACAGTGGGATTGCTGAGAGGTGTTCAGAGGTCATGCCCCTTTCTCCACCACTCTGCAAACACGCCTCTCTGCATACTGCTGGTGGGGCTATGACACCCCTTGCCACCTAAGGGATCCAGGACTAAAGAGGATTTATTCCCCCAAGCAGCAGTGGCCCGGAGCCATGTTTGCAGAATGGTGGAGAAAGTAGGAGTGGCCTGCTATCAGATCTCAGCAATCCTGCTGTATGGGAATTACTGGAGGTAATAGAAGGGGTAAGTGGCCCCCAAAGGCCCTCACTAGCCAAGGTTACTTCACCCCCATACTATTAGTGCACCAAGAGGCGTATTTGAAGAGTGGTGGAGAAAGGGGATAGGGCCTGCTATTAGATCTCAACAATCCTGCTGTGTGGGACTTACTGGAGATAACAGGAGGGGTAGTTGGTCCCCAAGGACCCTCTATAGCCAAGGGGACTTCATCCCCCTCTAATAGCGCTCCCGGAGGATTGTTTGCAGAGTAGCAGAAAAAGTGGGGTGACCTGCTATCATATCTCAGCTATCTTGTTGTATGGGTCAACTACCCCACCTCTTACTTCCAGTAAGTTCCACACAGCAGAATTGCTGAGAAGTTGTCAGAGGCATGCCCCCTTTCTCCACCACTCTGCAAACGTGCCTCCTAGTTAGGGGATGAAGACCCCTTGGCTCCAGCGGGACCTTGGGCCAAGAAGCCCTCATGGTACCTCCTGTAAGTCCTACACAGTGGAATTCCTGTGAGTTGGCCGCAGGCCCCACTGCCATTCTCCACTTCTCTGCAAAATGTGACTACTACTTTAAAAACTATAAAACTTCACTGAAAAAAGAAAGGTTACAGGGACATTATAATTAGGAATTAGCATTTAAAACACCTTAGAAATTTACAAAAAAAACAATGGTTACAGGGGCATTATAGTTAGGCTGATATTTCACTTATACAAAACTAGAGAAAATCAGCAGTTATAGTTAGCTGAGCTAACTATAACACATGCCCGTGCAATGCACAGCTTATAACCCCATATATTACACCACTCATGATATGGTCAGTGACATCACTAATGATATCTCAAATGACATCACTAATTACTTCACTGATGACATCATCCACTGACAGACCCACTCCCACCCTACATAACCTCTCATACACTCACTCCAACTTCCACACTACCATTCTCAAAACCATTGACAAAACCATGCCAGCATGTACACACCCACTCACTGATTCATAGGTCTACACACATATCTGCTTAGTCATCCAAATGCCACTCATACACCAACTCACTCTCTAACACAGCCCCTGATATATCCACTAATATACCCATACAGCCACTCAAACACTCTCAGTCACTCATAGAGCTACTCACACACTTACTAACTCACACATAGTCAATCACACAGCCAGTTACTCACCTATACAGTTATATTCAGACACCAACTCACTTATTCATACAGATACTAACACATAGTCACTCACTGATACAGTCACTGACACAAGCACACGCTCACCATACAGCCATTCTCACAATCACTCATACAGTCACTTATATACTCCAACACTCACCCATACTACCTATCACATATGCAGTTACTCACCCATATCCCAATGACTCACCGACACAGCCATACACACATTCACTCACCCATACAGCCCCTCATAGATGCACTCACAAACTCATACAGCCACTGACTCACCCACTCACTCACTCATCCATGTAGGCAGTCACACACACCCTGACCCACCCACAAAAACATTCATACACCCATACAGGTACTCAGACAAGCAATCAATAACCCATACAGCCACTTACACACCATCTGACAAACTGATATAGAAAGTCCCACAACCTAGTCACTTCACTGAGACATGTATAATGACTCACTTATACAGTCAGACAAGCACCCTCTAAATCATCCTTACAGGCACCCATACACCCACTGATTCTTAAATACACCTTGGTGTATATATATATATATTTAACTCTCATAAACTTTTTAAAAACACTCACAGTCACTGGATGATGTCATCAGTGAGGTCATTTGATATGTCATGAGTAGGGGTGGGCGGATAACTCCGTTCCGCCCACGGAATGTGCGGAGATTTGCCCCTTCCGCCTTTCGCAATGTAGGCGGAGAAACAAGGCAAATCTCCGCACACTTAGGGGGTAACGGAAGTTGTCCTCCCGCCCACCGCCCGCCTCCCGCCTCCCGCCCGCATCTCTAAATAACCTTAAAAAGCATTAAATAACATTTAAAATAGCATTACCTTATCGGCGGCACATCCGTCTCCATCGTGCCTTCTTCTGAAGAACTGCGCAGGCGCTTTCCTGGTGAGGAATGCACATGCGCGGGCTCCCGCGCATGCGCAGGTCCCCGAAGAAGGCGCGATGGAGACGGGTGCGATGCGATAAGGTAAGGTTATTTATTTTAAATGTTATTTAAGGCTTTTTAAGGTTATTTAGAGATGCAGGCGGGAGGCGGGCGGGAGGCGGGCATCGCGTAACGGAACTATGCGGAGAGTGCAGAGATTGGTTCAATCTCCGTGCCTCTCCGCATAAGTCCCTTAGGCAACTTACGCCCACCCCTAGTCATGAGTGATGTAATGAGTGATGTCACTGACCATGTCGTGAGTGATGTAATATGTGAGGTCATAAGCAGTGCATTGAAGGGGCGTGAGTTATGATTAGCTCAGCTAACTACAACTGATGAATTTCTGTTGTTTTGTATGAGTGAAATGTCAGCCTAACTATAACGTCCGTGTAACCTTTGCTTTTTTCAGTGAATATTAATATATATATACACACACATTTATATATTACACATATAAATACACACACACACAAACACACATATATATATTGAAAGTCGAAATAAATTATTTCATTGAAAAATCATTTGCGATGGGCTTCTATTTTAAGTACCCCCCGCAATTATTTTCTGTGAGAAAGTGTTGTAGTACCAGTGGTTAACATGTGTGATACTGACCTACTCCAGGTCTGATCAGGAATAGACTCACTCCCATTTTGGGTCCTTTATGGCTGTAATAACTTTTAAAGTGCAGTTTGTGCATTGGAACTGGCTCACTCTTTTATGAATGGATGCATGTCCCTCCGTAAACCTGTTCTTAGCCCTCCCTAAACCCCATCTTACTCCTCCATAAACTCATCCAATTTTGTAGTAAGTATTCCCCATTTTCAAGCCACTCTCCCATCCCACCCACATGTACTAATACAAGATATGTATACATGTGTGGAGATTTCCACACAATAGGTGGTGGAGACCTCCGCACTTAGTTTAGTGAATAGCTTTCTGTAGTATGTGAGTAATATTATTATAGTATTATTAAATATGCTACAAAATGACGTTTTTTTTTTTCTCCCCCCGAGTCCGATGATTATGCCCTTCTACGCTATGGCCCAGAAGGGGTCTGCCAGACTACTACGAAACAAGGGACACAGGCTGTGATAGGCCTTGATGGAGTTCGATCTCCCTGAAAGTTCCTTCCGCCAATGTCACATATCTGTCCGAGTACAGGAAGAGATCATGTCTTCACTGCTCTCTCCTGGAAGGACAATAAGGTGGTTGAATACTTCTTGAAATGAGGATACGACAAATGAGGACAAAAAAAAAATGAAGTTTGTGAAAAGGCTCCTTAGTCTGAAGGTAGAAATCTTGAATTGCCAAGGGCACTAAATGTTTTCGCCTTTTGAGAGGACTTTGGCAGGTCAGAAATTTGAATATTCCCAATTTAAGATTCTCCTGCCAAAACCAACAACATCCAATGGTTATCCATCTTTTAGAGGACTGCACTAGATACAAACTGCAACCTTTCCCACGCTATGATTTTGACTACCTGAATTACAACTGAGGAACTGACTTAGAGTTTGGCAGGAGGAGACATTACCTCCGCCACCTTGACATACTACCACCTGCCAAATTTAGAGCTGAACCAAAGGTAATCTCTGAACTTTGAAGACAACTGCCATTATAGTAGTTCTTTTCAATGTACTAAAAGTTTGGTGGGTGGCCGCCATCAATTCTGATGGCCGTCTTAAAAATTTTTCCTGGGAGTTTTCTGCCAGGGCAGACCGAGTGTTTGGTGGGCAGGTACTGTGTCGCATTTGCTAAATAAATACCCTGTTCTAAATCAAGCACTGAGTCAGAAAATAAATACTCCGAACGGGGGTGCAGAACAGGAATATCGACGTAGAAATATCGAGGGACATAAATATCGCAGCAAAAATATAATGGAGAAGAAATATCGCCAACAGAAATATTGTGGACATGAATATCATATACTTTTCTAAAATATCGATGTATTAAATATCGTTTATAAAAATATAGTTGACAAAAATATCGAATTATTAATAATGTTATGTATTTTTAATGAGAATTGTTTGTCATTTCATTATATGTTTTAAAATTTTAGTAGTTATTAATTTATTTTAAGTTTAATATTGTGTTTTTCTTGTTTAATCAATAACAGTTTAATAATTAGTTGTCAAATAATGTAAAATTAATCAATTAATGAATAATTATGTTAATTGTTTATTTAATTTTAGGTGTGTGTTGTGGTGTTTATATGTGTACATGGTGTGAAGGGTGGTAATTAATTTTAATTGAATAATTATTAAATATTTATAAAATAATTTCCATTAATTAATTAGTAATTATTACTTGTAATTGTGTAATTAATTTTAGGTGTGTGTTGCGGTGTTTATATGTGTAAATGGTGTGAAGGGTGGTAAGTAATTAATTTTTTATGGATTAATTATTAAATATTTATAAATTAAATTCTATTAATTAATTAGTAATTAGTAATTGTAATTGTGTAATTAATTTTGGGTGCGTGTTGTGTATATTATAGTGTTAATCAATGTGTAATTAATGATTTTTTATTATCTTTGTTAATCACATATTTCATTTTATATATTAATACTGTTAATATTGGAAATTACATTTATTAAAAATGTTGATGTTTCTGATGTTTATTGTTGTGGAATCCAGCACTTTACCTACTGTTGCACTCATTGTAGTTAGAATAGTAATTTTTACCCCTACGCTATCCAACGCTTTCCCTACTGCTGCACTCACTGGAGTGGGAATAGTATTTTTTACCCCTACGCTATCCAGCTCTTTCCCAACAGTAGCACTCACTGGAGTGGGATTACAAATGTTTACCCCTCCTCTATCCAACACTTTCTCTACTGTTGCACTCACTGGAGTGGGAATAGTAATTTTTACCCCTACACTATCCAGCGCGTTCCCTACTGTTGCACTCACTGGAGTGAGAATTGTAATTTTTACCCCTCCGCTATCCAGTCCTTTCCCTAATGTTGCGCTCACTGGAGTGGGAATAGTAATTTTTACCCCTACGCTATCCAACGCTTTCCCTACTGTTGCACTCACTGGAGTGGGAATAGTAATTTTTACCCCTCCGCTATGCAGTCCTTTCCCTACTGTTGCACTCACTGGAGAGGGATTAGTAATTGTTACCCCTTTCCTATCCAGAGCTTTCCCTACTGTTGTACTCACTGGAGGGAGAATAGTCATTTTTACCCCCTCGCTATCCAATGTTTCCACTACTATTGTGTTTATTTTGTTATTAAATGTATGTTATATATTTTATTAAATAGTTTAATGTGGTAATTAAATGTAGAATATTTTATTTAATTTTAAATTATTTATATGTGTATATTTTATTTTATATAATTTAAAAGTTTATAAATTAAATAAAGATAATAGTTAAGAAAATGTATTTAAGCAAATATATATATATATGTACACTTTTTGTGTTTATATTAATTAAATTAAGTTAATTAGTTATAATTAGTTCAAATATAAATTAAATTAAGTTTATTTTGTTAATAATATTAATATTAGTTATTGAATTTTATTTAAGTCATGTAATTTTTTTAAGTCGATATTTTTTACTTTTATATTTATTACATCGATATTTTTGTGTCGATATTATTGTATTTATCTGTTTATGTATAGGAAGTTGATATTTTTTAAATCGATATTTTCACATCAATATTGTTTTTATAGTAATTTTTAATATCGTTATTTTAACATGGAACCCAGAACGGGAAGTCCCGCTTTGGGTATTCAACATCTGTTTCAATGCAGTTAGCCTGAAATTGCATCTTGATCCTTTTCAACCATGAATAGTGATGTCTGATTAGCGCTTTGCTTTTTAATGGTGCTTTTTGCCATAATTCCTTAAAAATGTATAGCTTCAGTGCCCCTTATTGGATTTTGGTCTTTGTGGTGTCCGTTTTCTTATTTAAGTTTTCTTTAATTTTATAAATTATTTGTGGGGTTTTTACTGTGTTGTGTTTTAACTTCAAACATTTTTAGACCTGCCCTGTAGTCTTTTTTGCTTCTATGGAATTAGTTACACTAATTCTTACTATTGCAATGGAAGAAGGGAATACATTAAGTTGCGCATCTGCAACATGTGCATTGAGATATGAGACAACAACAAGTTTGATGACAGTTTTTCTTGAGAGGCAAGGGTGGTGCTGCAACAACCCAAGAAACACCCTACTACTTATGGTGTTGTGCATGGTTGCCTAGTAATCAAGTACCACTGTCTTGGCATACATATGGACGGTTAGAGCACGAGAAAATAAACAATAACATCATTAAATAAGTGGTACAATAGTCCGGTCACATTGTGCTTTGTCATGAATTCATTTATCTTCTTCATTGGATGAGAGGTAGTACCAGCATTGATTAAGTGATGTGTGGATGAAACACATGTTGACTGTTCATATTCTGTATGTTAAATCTTTTTCACTTCCTATACTACCTCTCAAATTTATTTTCTCGTGTGCTCCAACATTCCTTAGTTGGACTATGACACCTGAAATCACTGATCTGTAGGTGAAAAGTTGACAAATGTATTCCTGCACTATTATTATTTTAAGAAGTAGAATTAGCGTTACTAGAGCATTATTATTAATATTATTACTATTGTTGTTATTGCTGTTGTTTTTGTTGGTGTTAATATTATTACTTATTAGTAATACTATTATTAGTAGCACAAGTTGTAGTAGTATCAGCATTAATGATAGTAATAAAATACTACTAATACTCTATGATTGTTATTATCATCATCATTATTACCATCGTTATTATTGTTATTATTATTAGATATCTTCTTACATAATTATATATTCTTTTGTCAGCTACCACACTAACTTGGGGTTTCATACTGGAAATTATCACTCCCTCCGCTGCTTCTACCCACAAGCACCAAGCAGTTCTTCATTTGAGCTGGTTGTTGCAGGTAGGGCCCGCCGGTACTCATTTTTGGGGAGCAGCACTTATGTTTCCTCATCAGACATTGGCTGAGAGCAAGAGAGGGCAAAACAAACACGGGAAAGAAGGTATAAGAGAAAGACTAAAAAGTTGTTACAAGGGGAGAAAGCAGGAACCCACAAGAGAGAGATAAAGGAACACAGTGTTTCTGGTAGTGTATTAAAGAGGCATGGGTTGGAATCAAGACTAATTATTAGGGGTGCTGATATTTAATAGCACTGGCTGCGGGCTTCTGAGCAGAGCTTTGGGAACTGGATGACAAATATTTTTCTGCCCTCTTACAAGTGCCATAGGATATAATGCACTTGCAACAAGGCGGACAGGATAGCCATCATGTTTATGATGGATTAACTTGTCTGCCAAACTCTAAGCGAGGTCCTACGTATTGTACTAGTATCATACCGTATTACCTTGATATGGTTAGCTCCCCATTGAACCCACCTTGTAGATATATATTGTTTTCATTTTTTAGGATGATGAAATAGCAGGTCAGGAAAAGCAGGGAATAGAGGTTCCAATAACCTTGAGAATTATGAAATGGAAATATAAGTCTATGGGCCAGATGTAGGTGGCTAAATACTGGTCGGTAACGCCGAAATTTGGTACATTTCAGCGTTACCGACCGGTATTTAGCCATGTGTGATGTAGGTGACTTTAAACCTACATGCAAACTAAGGAATCGCTAAATAGCGATTCCTTATTTTGCTCTTGCATTTAAGGAATCGGATATACTGATTCCTTAAATGCAATGTAGGTAGCACTAAAAACAGTGCACCTCAGCCTTAAGGAATCGCTATTTAGCACCAACTCCAAGTTGGTGGTAAGTAACGATTTCCTTACAAAAAGCACGTTTTTGCTTTTTTTATTGTGCCATGTGGCACGTATCCATGCCCTTAGGGCATGTATGTGCACCACATGTTCACACATGCAGATTTCAGGGGTGCAACAGGGTGTCCTTTGGACACCCTGTCACCCTTGAAATACCTCCCGCTATTAACGATTCGGTAATACCGAATGGCTGATAGTGAATCTCTTCCCATTCATTCCTATGGGCCTCCTAGCCCATAGGAATGAATGGCTAGGTAGTCCTTAATAACAAATCAGAATTACCGATTCGTTATTAAGGAATGTTAAGGAATCGGTAATATTTTAGCGATTCCTACCTACATTCCACTTAGCGATTCCTTAATAGCGATTCGGTAATAATCGATATTAAGGAATCGCTAAATGGAAGTTACCTACATCTGGCCCCTAGTCTTCAGCGTAGTGACTTTTAGTTTCGGCCATTAGGAGCAGAGAGCTGCGAGTGAATGCACGCTGCTCGGCTACTTACCACACTTAACCTGACCGCATTTTAAAGTGTTCTTAAACTGTTTTTACTTTGTTTGTCACTTTGTTTAAAATTTAAATCAATTGATTGCATGACCTTATTGCCGCACTTACCATGCATCACTGGGGTAACCCGGCAACCTAGGCCGCCATTTTGGGCAGGGCGCGCTGTAGTTGTTTGAGACTCTGCACGTACAAATGCGCGCTGCGCGGACACCAGTGCCATTAGGAGCAGAGAGCTGCCAGTGAATGAACGCAGCTCGGCTATTTCCCGTACTTTACCTGGCCGCATTTTAAAGTGTTCTTAAACTGTTTTTACTGTGTATGTCACTTTGTTTAAAATTGAAATCAATAGATTGCACGACCGCATTGCCGCACTTACCACGCATCACTGGGGTAACCCGGCAACCTAGGCTGACATTTTGGGCAGGGCATGCTTTAGTTGTTTGGGACTCTGCACGTAAAAATGTGCACTGCACGGACGCGCGCAGCGGGCGTGCCTAAGGCAAGCTGAAGATGCGCCTAAGGCAAGCCGGTCTGCGCCCATCAGCATCCTGGAAGCGGCCAGCGCCAGCCACGCTACCCATTTCTTAACGGAGACGCCAGACAGCTGCTTGTGCTTTGTCCTACAGTCATGCTGAGCTGTTTGCAATAGGTGCACACCATGATAAGTGTGGGAGACACTGGATGGTTTTAGATTACCCCAATAGGAGTTGAGAAAATTGTAACCTCAGTTTTTGCACCGAACTGGCAGCTTGTGTCCCTCCCGCCCCTTCCCCTCTTGCCGCTCCGAAAGGGCTTTGCATTTGGGCGACCTTAATCAATTCCCGCTCATTAGTAAAGCACGCCCTGGATATCTTTGAGCTCCTCTCGGATGAGCTGCTTGATCTATTATTTATAACCGAGATGTGCCTCAATGAATTTTCCACCCCAGTTATTGAATTACCCATCCCGGTGGGGTACAAAATAGCCAGAGCTGACCGCAAAGTGGGAAGAGGTGGAAGTACAGCGGTGGTGTTTAGGACATGTGGGTTTTTACCTGTGGGGAGACTCAGAATATTGGGGACGGGGAGGCACTTGATTTCTCTATCACCATATCCCCCCACTTCGCGTTGGGTGGCACATTGGAGTATAGATCCCCCGGCCCTACTGGAGCTTTTTTGAAAGCTCTAGATGAGGTCATTGTTCTGAGGACTTTGTGCTTCTCGGATTTCCTACTTCTTGGGGACTTCAACGTTCATTTGGATTGCGTAGAGGCGAGTGACACTAGGGATTTTTGTAATTCACTCAACCTGGCTCAACTCACCCAATGGGTTAGCTCCCCTTCACATAGTGGGGGGCACATTTTAGACTCGGTCTGCTCCAATTTCCCTTTAAATGTCAAGGAACCCCTCCAAGTTTCTTGGTCGGATCACTTTTTGATCCATTTCTCATGGACCATTCAGATGCCTTACTCTTCCAAAGCAGACCCTCTCAAAGAATTGACCCTTCTGCGCTGAGTAGAGTCCTGTCAGACACACCCCCTACTGTTGCCAAGGATTTGGATGATGCCTTAGAGAGCTTCACTAACTGGATTTCACAGGCCGTGGAATATCTATCCTGCCTCTCTCTAATAAGCAAGTAAGAAATGCCCCCTCTAAACCTTGGTATTCTAGTCAGATCAAGGAGCTAAAACAGATCTGTAAAAAACTGGAGCGTAGCTGGAGACAGGCCTACTGCCCCCGGGACCAAGAAGCATTAAGGAAGGCTCAGAGAGAATATTATGCTGCTATCCGACAAGCTAAAAGCAGCTATTATGCAGTGCGCATTGCCATGTCTAAAAACAACTCTAAGGAAAAAAATTATAATTGGCCAGCGCTTTTTATCCCCCAGCGCAGAGCACATTACTAGAGCGCATTACCCTCCCTGCCTCTGAACACATGGTGTGACAAGATTCAGGCAATCCAGGACAGTTTTTGGATTAGCACACCTGGGCAGGTGGGGTCCCCCATTCAGAATGCCCCAGTCTCGGATTCATCTATCTCTTCCGAGATGGGATTTTCGCCCATTGCCTCGTCTGACTTACTGTCCATCCTTAAATCATTGAAACCGGGTTCTCCAGCCGACTCTTGTCTGGCTAGGCTGCTAGCGGCAGTCGATGAGGTGGTCAACCCTGAGGTTAATGCCATCATTAATTTGTCCCTTCAGACTGTGACAGTCCCCCTGGAGTGGAAACAGGCCAAGCTGCTACCACTATTAAAAAAACATCTTTAGACCCTTCTATGCTAGCTAGCTACCGACCTATCTCCCTACTCCCGTCAGTGGCAAAAGTATGTGAGAAAGCGGTCCATAAACAACCCACCATTTTTGTTGAGACATCTGGCGCTCTCCACCCTGCCCAATCGGGATTCAGGGCCTCTGATAGCACAGAGACGGCCCTGGTTGAGGTGTCGGAGGCTATAAGAGAATGCTTGTATGCAGGCAGCAGCTCTGATCTTATTGCATCTTTCTGCCGCCTTTGATGCGGTGCCCCACCGCCAACTACTGGCCCAGCTGTCAAGCATTAGCATATCGGGTATGGCTTGGGATGGGCTCAAATCATTTCTAGAGGATAGAACACAGCAGGTATGGCTTCCTCCGTTCTCCTCAGCCTGAAGAAAGGTGACCACGGGAGTGCCGCAGGGCTCCTCTCTGAGTCCCCTTCTTTTTAATCTATTTGTTACCGGACGGATTTACCTAGCAGAGGAGCTGGGAGCTAAGATTATAGCTTATGCAGATGATACACAGCTCCTCTTCACATGGAAGGAAAACGACTTGTTCCCGGATTGAGCTAATAACTGTCTTTCGGCCATTTTTAAATGGCTTGCACTGCTCAGCTCAAGCGCAATGAGGACAAGTCGGAGGTACTTATGTATGGGTCTTCTCCCCCACAATTTAGGGAGGCTCTATGGCCTACAGAGTACCCTATGCTGAATTATATTGGCAACCTGGTTAAGAATCTGGCGGTCTGGTTCAGTGAGGACCTCCGATTTTCTACGCAGATAAAAAAAACTTTGCGCGTGTGTGCTTTGGCACACTGAAATCGCTCAGGAAGTTCCTTCCACTGCCACACAGACCTGCCAACTAAATGGTGACTTGTGCCCTCATTTTGTCTTACATCGACTATGCCAATGCACTGTATATTGGCTTGCCTGGCTACCAGCTGAAAAAATTGCAAACTATACAGAATGCCGCAGTGAGAGCTCTGCTCGGCATCTCAGGAAGAACAAGCACAAACAACATCTTTGGGACGTACATTGTCTTCCTGTGGCTCAACCTGTCCAGTTTAAAGCCCTTATTCTAGCACATAGAGCTCTCCACGGATCAGGGCCAGCCTATCGCTTTGGTTTTTACGTTCCCTGAAGACAATTGTGTTCTGCCACACAGCAGCTGGCAGTGATACCCCACATTCGCTCGAATGAGGGGCATTTCACTATCTTTTAAGGCAGCTGAGGCCTGAAATTCCCTTCCATATGAACTGCAGAATACACAAGAACCCAGGCTGTTTAAGAAGCAGCTAAAGACCCTGCTCTTTAACTAATTCACAACCACTCTCCGCTCTGTCCTATTGGCAGTTGGCTTCCGCGCCAGGACACTCTTGAGTATCCGTGCGCGCTATAAGTTCTAATAACATAACATAACATAACATAACTTAACAGAGATGTAAACAGTACATCAACGCACACTATACATTTTCATTCAAAAGCTCTGATAACTGCCTTTGGCATTGACTCTTGTTAGAATATTAGATAAATGTTTCATGCTTATTGGATGCTGTTTTTGTAGGGTAACTTCCCTAACTGCAGTAGAGCTTCAGTAGAACAGTCTCTTCAGTGCCAAAAGATTACTTTTTTGTGGATTAGTACTATACAAAAACAATGAACATAAGATTAAATGATTCAGAGTCAGCATAATGTCAAATACATGAGAGAAATAAGATATAATGGAATGGGCTGTGATACCTTACTGTTGAAAGGACATTTTTATCAATGAATAAGGGAGGTATTGTGAGTTTGACAGATTACTGTCTGTCAAAATCAGAAATGACCTCCAGTCCAGTGCCATCTCTGTACATTGAAGGAACCACCATCATCTCATTTCCTTTCGTTGTACAAAACGTTGGATGGCGGCTGCCATCAGTTTTGATGACCATCCACCAAACCTACTCCCAAAGCGAGAGTTGATTTCTAAAAATAAAGATAAAACAAATTATGTAGAGGTCATTATTAGTTTTTTCCTGTTCATAGCAGTGACGGACAGGGGAAAAAAGACATTACACCAGCCACCCTAAATAGGGCGGAAGTTATAATGTCCTTCTGCTGCCCCTACTCAGCCAGGCCATTAAAGGAAGTATTCCATCGACGGAGCCAACGGATTTCCCATTGATGGTATACTTAAAGTCTGCCTATCTGTAAATGAGGTGGCCAGACCGAGTGCTTGGGGGACAGGGTTAAGCATGGGCGTAAAATCCATTCCGCTCGCGGATTTTGCGGTAAATTCGCAATCCGCGGACTCTCGCGAACTTGCCGAAAATTCGTAAAATCCGTGCAAAGCGGATTTTTTGCTTGGTCGCACTTGCCAACTAGAATACTATACAATTTCGCGGGAGTAAACACTTGCGAACACGTAGATGCGGCGGGCAGCGACAATCTCGCAATTGCGAGATTGCAAAATTTGCAATTTCGCACAAGAAATCCACCAGCAGGCAGCATAAACCTTGAAAATTATGATTTTTATCAGAATAACTCCTCCGGTTGACATTTGCCTGCACTTTTTCTTTGCAAGGAGTCCATTTTGGTGGGTGGGGGTGGGAGGAAGGAAGTGCCCCACAGTCTCCAACTTCCTGTTCCTGTCCACCAGGCTCCTCCCAGTGCTTTCTTCATGTGCTGGTCACTTTGATTTGGACCTTGACCTGGAAGGAATACTTTTTGTGGATGCTGCTGGATATTTGGATTTTTGCAAAACTGAAAGCACTCAGCAGGTGCAAAAGTTCAATCTTATCATTAGTAACCATTCCCTGTAGTGCTTCCTGAGGGGCCCCTCCAGAGTTCATTTGCCTACTTGCAACTATTCTATGACCCTGCTCTGACCCTCACAGCAGGCTCAGAGAATAGCTACAAGTATACAACAAAGGTCCTGTTAAAAAAATTACACTGCAACAGAAAGCAATTACAGACAAAACTGAAAGCACTCAGCAGGTGCAAAAGTTCAATCTTATCATTAGTAACCATTCCCTGTAGTGCTTCCTGAAGGGCCCCTTCAGAGTTCACAAAGGTCCTGTGAAGAAAAAATTGCACTGCAACAGAAAGCAAATTACAGATAAGGAAGCAGGTGCCAGCCAGACTGGAAGTTTAAATTCAGTGACACATTAATCAACCCCAAATTAATTCATGTCAGTTGAAGCAGGGCAGGTGTGCTTGCTTTTTTTCACCCCCATAATCTACAGTGATAAACCAACCAGAGGGTGGCAGTGATGTACCAGAGGGTGGCATGGGTGTACCAGAGGGTGGCAGTGGTGAAACAGAGGGTGCTGTGAACCTGTGATGATGAACCAGATGTAGAAACAACATAGTCGCGGCCGTTGCTCGCCGACAAGTAAGTTCGCAATTGCGAACTGGCACAGAACCCTCGCGAACTGGCAGAAATCCTTGCGAACACAAAAAAAAAGAAAATCCGCAAATTCGTGAGAGTTTGTGGATTTTGCGGATTGCGAATCCGTAAATACGCAAGTTCGCGGATTGCCAATTCGCAAAATCCGCCCATGACTCCTTCCCATTTGTGATGGAGTACCCTGTTCTCCAAAATTAAATCAGGACCCAAAAATGTTTGTTGAGTATAGCATAAAAAAACTCATAATTTAAAGATTATCTAGAATAGACACAAACGGCAGAGACACTGATAAGTCAGGTTCGACGTGCAAATAGAGGATGTTTTGAGAAACCCCTGCACATTTATAGGAAGGCCTCTGCCCCCCTGCTGTCCTTCTTTTGAAGCTTTGCTACCTAGTCATGTAGCTCATGCACACTCTTCTCTTCTGCCACCCATTTTTCTTAGGCAAAGCTATGACAAACTCATTAGAAAACCCAGTATGGAAAATATGTTTTAGAGAAATCATGGTAAAGAATGGTTATGATATGTTTTGCATTATCTCGGAAGACATTCTACATTCTTCATATTTTCTCCCAAAGATATTGGGTAGTGTCATCAATTCACCATAGTTTCATTTAAATAATGTTCTTTATTAATGTATTTCTTTTTATTGAGACATGGCATGATCATACCTATTTTCCAAGGAACTTTCTGTCGATATTAATAACATAAAATTGCAGGCCAGTCAATGTATGTCTTGGAGTTCTGTAGTAATCGACTATCATTTCTTCACTTTATGAATTACAGACTACTATCACTATCTCTTTTGTGTTACACGATGTACTCGCTAAATATTACAGATTCGCACAGAGCCCAATGCCTTGTGGAGATGCATTGGTTTGCATTCAACTTAATTGAAAAGCAATGCAAAGATTATTATTGGGCAACTATACAGACACAAAGTCATTGTCTCCCCTCTCTTCTCACCCCCAACGAGGATTGTTTGCTAACCCCACTTTGGAAATATTTCCAAAGCCAAATGCAGCATCATTTTTGTTATTTAAAGTTTGCATTTTGTGAAGATGACTTGGCAGGCCTGCACGTACAAATCTGGCAGGATGCAGCCAGTTCGCATTTAGCACTAACAAACCAAGGATATGCTGACACAACAGAACACTTTAATCATCATTGCAACAAGCCGGATAAAATCCAGTAGCGCGCTGCCAACTCTTCCCACTGTGAGAACCAATGGTGCAGCTCTTTGCTCCTTCCCGCCCCTCCCTCTGGAGAGTACGGGTTTTCTCTTGTTGTTTCAACTTAAGGGAAAAAAACTAAGTTGGGCAAGACTTTGTTCAGTTTCATGAGCTACAGACATTCCTACTGGCTAAGAAAATACTAGTATTAAACTTTCCAACACAGTAAGGGTTTGTAACAAATGTTACACATAAATGATAATGTACTCCAATAGCTTTGAGTTCATCTGAACTAGAAATACCTTGACGCCTACAAACAAAGAACGAGTTTTAGATTTTTTTTCTCTTTCCCAATGAATACTGTTAAGTAAAACAAAATTAAACACAATCCAATTAGTGATGGCAAATTCCAAATTCGACATTTGCAACTGCACAGATGGCTCATATTTTCACACACGGGTCCTTTCCAACAACTGAGCACCTTTTACAACATTCTTTATCCCACATTACATCTTGTGGTCGATAGGAGCAAGGATCCCAGGCGTGGTCAATGGCATTCGGTCTCTGCTGGAGAAAAAAATTAAATAGCGGACGGTTATATATTTTTATTTTACCAATTAGCAATAGTGCAAGGAAAAGAACATTTTTAGTGTCACATGCCACAAAGCACATCTTTTTTGGTGTAAGAATACTGCTGAAATGGTCAAACAGAGACCAGGAGTTGGTCTGGCAGTATTACCTTAGTAAGCATCTGGGGCCAACTGTACGACCATTCCGTTTTGCAGGCCGCAAATTGCGATTTTGTGCGACTCGCAAAATGGAATGTACACAGTGGCAGCTCCTCCGCTAAGGCAGAGGACCGTCACCCCACTGCTTTTAAGCAGTGCAACTAAAGGAAAAATAAAATCATAATAACTGTAAGTTATTATGATTTTATTTTTTCCCTTATTGCAGCAGCTTTGCGGGCAGGGGAGGGAAGGTGTGGTTTGCACTCCCTAAAGTGGACATTAATGTTTGGCTGGCCCTCTCGAGCCGGCCAATCATTCATGCGCATTTTGCATGTTTTCCAACTAGGCTGCATTACAGCCTCGGTGGCGAGCATGATGGAGCAAGGATTTGCACGTTACGCGACTTGCTTGAACTCATGAACCACGAATAACTTTAACAGAATAACCCAAAATGTTTTGTCTTACTAACTTCCCTTTATTTTGACAATCGGGGTGTCCTAGCGAAGCTTGCCTATGTGTTACTTAAATTTAATAACGCTTGTCATTAAAGATGGCCGCTGCTTGGCGGGTTTTCTTCTGCGCATGCGTTAGTCACTCTCACGTGACGTGACGTACTTGCAGTTCTGGTGGGAATCTTTGCGCCTGCGCACTAGCATTAAGATGGCCGCTTTGTGTTCTCACATGCAGAAGCTTGCGCTGCTGCTTTTGCGCTACTGTTTGTGTGCCTCTAAAACTAATGCTATAGTTATTATAATGTATGGGGTATAGAGTAGCTATTCACGGTATACAGTGTATTCATTTTTTCTTATATTTCTAATTTGTTTCCACTTACTTTTCATGTATCGTAACTCTTGGGCCTGGGAGGGAAGCAAACCCCATCTTAGAAGTCCGTACTGCGCATGTCACCCTGGCAGAGGGAAGAAAACCTTGTAACAGTAGAACTCAGCCAGCTGGCAGCCACAGCCAAGATGCTCCTGAGAAAGTGACCTGCGACCCAGCAGAATGAAGCTGAACTGTCCTGCAAAAGCAACAATTGTATATAATCCATTGTATTCTGTAGAACGTCTCATGGGAACCCCAAATTCAAATAGGCGGTTTCAGAATATGCTAATGAAGTCTTGTAAAGGTGAAATGCGGTTGGTGTGTTGACCTATCCTACTTGTGGACCAATCGAAATTGGGGATTCTTGCACTTGCAACATTTGGGGGGTGGTACACTGACCCGAAAACAGTATAACTAGCCTAGGTTTAGCTAGAGAATTTGTCCGACTTGTCCAAATAGCTGACCTGTCACTGACCCAACGCACTCAATAGGTGATTGATACAGAGGGCTGCGGAGCACTCTGTCCGAACTTTCCATAGACTCCAGAGGTTTTAAACCTTAAGTGCTGGCGGAGCACTTTGCTAGGAAAATCGAAAACCCAATCGGGGTTCTGACTGGCAGCTGCAGAGAGGGTGGAGCGCAGGCGTTGCTTCCGAACTGTGGGTGCTGGTCTTAACTTGGTGGTCCTGTCCTGATCCTAATCTGGGTTTCCTGTCCTGTCCTGGGGTGTCCATTCTGCACCTGCTGTCCTACTGATGACTGTCCTTCCTTGGGGTTTCTCCCGTCCTTAACTGACCTGTGGCCAGGGTTGGTCTTCAAACCATACTAGGTAAATATAGTGCTGAAACTCTATTCTGCACCTTCTATGTTCTGTCATTTGCTTTAATAAAGACATACCTTTGCGCATATCGATTTTCCATGCTTTTTCGCAAACTACTGAATGAAAAGCTCATACGTCATTGTTGTTATTTAGCATGTTCCTAATTTTTCCCTTCCCTTAAATACTTTTCTCGATACTGTTTAAGAACTTATCTTTATTTTAAGTTTGACTCAATGATGGTCCTGAAATTTTAGTATGTTCCACTTTTTCCCCTCCCATAGGCATATGTTATCTTTGAGCTCTCGTAATTCAAATCCAAAGTTCTTTTCCATTTCCATTTATCTAGGGAAGGTTTTCAACTGTGACATTCTAGTATGTTCTTTAATCTTTCCCGTGTTTAGGTATTCCCATTTAAAGTCTAAACTCTGAAATTTCTGATTAAGCATGTTCCCTGTTCTTACCTTCCTCTAGACTCACAGATAGGTTAGCTTGATTTATTTCTTATATGGATATGTGCTTTTTGTAATCTTGGTTATCGATTGCTTAATTATAGTAAATCTAATGCTTTCTGAAACTGGATCTGAAATCTAGATAAAGGTTTTAAAACTTTCCCAGAGTCTGTGGTCTTTATGAAGAGTACAAAAGAATATATGTTGGTATTTTGATGTCTGCCTTTCTTCACAGCTAGCTCCCTGATCCATCGTGGTCTTTAGGTACCCGTAATGGTGGATTGGTAAGTCGGGTACAGTACAAATATATAGGAAGGGACAAGTGATACTGGTAGTAGAGCGTAAGGTTACCCGATTAATGTATATAATAGATTGAAATTTATGGGCCCGATACGTATTATGGTAAAATTAGTTAGTCGGGTGACCTGCGCGCTCTATCAGTATTTTCTGGTAGCAGAGGAAATGGTTAGGGACTAGTTAAAGTTAGGTAGGACTGGTTGAGATAAGTGGGTTATATGCTGCTAAAAAGTTATTGCTACTAATTGTGAAAATATTGCTGCTAAACTGTGAACGTTTTATGGCTGCTAGATTGATTAATCACGTGAAATGTTTTTTGCTTTGAAAAATTATGAAATGTTTTAAATTGTTTTTCTTGCTGCTATATTGATACATGTATTAACAAAACTCGTTAGTGATTGTTATATGTTTGTCTGGAATCCCCGGGGAATTGAATAGCGGGTGGTGAGGAGAATCCACGCCGTGGTGAGGTCATTGGCTCGAGGAAAATTGGTGCAGGTTAGGCAGAACTGGAAGCACTAATTAGGGTTTTTTCTGAATGTATGTATGAATAAATGATAGCAAAGAGTTCGCTGGCAAAACTTCTATTGTGATATCACCTAGTAAGGGTCACACGGAAGGAGTAGCAGGCTCGTCTAAGCTTGATTGTTAGCAAAAGAGTTCGCTGGTGAAACTTTAGGCTTAGTATATATCCCGAAAAGAAGTGGATGAGTCAAAAGAAGTAGCAGGTTCTCTAATGCTTGAGTGAAGGGTAGGCAGAAGAGATCTATCCGTAGTGTATGAAAAGTAGACAGAAGAGGTTTACTTGCAGTAAAACGTATATTTCCTTTCTAGACAATCGAGTACAGTGGCAAATGTGTTTTCGTTGTTAATTAACTAACGCACTTGCACTTTAAGAGAGAGATTAAGTTCCGTTACCTTGTGAGGGAGGGAGTCAGTTGCGGAGCTGCTCTGACGTCACTCTGTGCCGCGCTGGTATTGGACGAGACAGCAGGTGTATAACGGAGCTGGAATTGTAAAGGAGGGGTGAGTGCCGAAGCGTGAGAACCTGTCTCGCAAAAAGGCTGCGCACCCATTGGTCGAAATTATTTGAAATCGTGCAGCTTATTGGTAGCACGGAAATAAAAGACGCATTTGGATTGGGAGTGATTTTGTAAACAAAGTCGCTCGCAGGAAATTGTATGTGGCACACGTATATGCCAGAGACCAGACCTGATCCAAGGTATCTAGGGTTTGGAAAGGATCATTGGAAAGGGCATAACACCAGAATTATGTACGGAAATAAGAGAAAAATGACCTTAGTAAACAAAGTGAAGAATTATTTCAAAAAGGACAAACCTATCAAAACTAGAGAAGGTGTTGTCATTCCGCCACCTAATACCCCCGCATCTTTCATGATGTTTAACAAACGGTACCACTAGTGTGTATGGTTGGAAAATTGGGAGGAGTATACAAAAGATGATGGAATTTTGGCTTTCCCATTGGAAGGTACATTTAATGGCAGGATTCTTTTTAATTTGAGAACCCGAATGAATGATTTACATCCCAGACCTAGATTGACCCAGTACGAAGCTTTAGAAGAATGGGAGATAGAGGCTTTTGAGAGAGATAAGCCCCGGATGGACAAAGGGTTAACCAAATGGTATCCAAAATTGAAGCAAGAAACCAGAGAGAAAAAAATGAAACAGTGGAGACAGAACATGATAGTAGAAGGACTGTATCCTATGATGGCACTAGGAGAACCTATGGGAGAGAAAATGACAGAGAAAACTAAACATTTAGTGACCAGTGGGGATTCAGATGATGATTATTTGGAGGAAATATTGATGAAGAACCCACCTCCTAATATTGAGGGTTTGAGACCTATAGGTGCCAGAGATACTTGTCTAAGACCACCCTTTAGTGAAGAGTCGAGATATTCAGGTGAGAGAGACTTTTGTCCAAGACCTCCTTATGAGGAAGAACCAAGATCCTTAAGCACAGGAAGCCTGTTCCCGAAACCTAATTATGGTGAAGGACCAAGTATGACGCATCCAACTGCCCCAACCTTGACTCCGCAAATAGTACCTGAAATAAGTCTGGAAAGAATACTGCAGGATAGAGAGCGAGAGGCTATAGCCAAACAGAGAACAGAATTAATTCAGAAAATTTCTCAGTTGAACACAAGTCCTGAAGCCTTGATAATTCCAGTAACTATTGGACCAGTGGTTCCATTGTATGGGAATAAACAGGGAAGTCCAAAGACTCCGATCATTACCCCAACTGTAGTGCAGCCGGGAAAAGAGCCCTTAATTGTAGATGATCAGACGAGTGAATGTGAATCTGAGGTTTCTATAATGGATTTACCGATCAGGGAACCAGGAAGGGGTTCGCAGAAAAGACACACTCCTTTCTCTTCTGGAGAAATTCAAATGGAATCAACTTCAGGTACTAAAAGTGTCACATTAGTAACTCCTGAAGAGATTGAGAGATGGAGTCGAGAATTAGAGAAACAAAATCCCCAGTCAAAACCATTGGATATTTACAAATTGAGAATAGAAATGGAAGAACTGATGGCTGGAAATGTGGGGTTAGACAGATTAAATACTTATTCTGAAGAAGAGCTGTTGTTTATCTGTTAGAGTCTTACCCGTAATACCAGAGTGTTCCATGAGAAATTAACAGACACTGCGGCTAGTATGGGAATAGATATTTCGAAATCAAAGCCCTTACAGAAACCCTACAGAGCAGAGTTCTCAGACAAAGATCTGGAAAATATGAATGTGTCAGGAAAGAAAGTACAGATCAAAGAGTTGTTGAACGTGTTGCAAAAATGGGGAGAATTAGAAAAGTGGAAAGCCAGGTGGGCAAAGAAAAAGGAGGAGGTTAGATCAAAACCGATGACTACTGAGTATGTTTTAAAAGAAGCTGACAAACCAGAACAGTTATATCCCATGCGAGAGGTGCCAGGTGGAAAGTATGTGCACGTTCCATGGTCCCGGCAGGATATTGTGTCCTTTACTAATGATTTCCCGAAATTAAGAGAAAAGCCTGTAGAGTGGTACAGACAAGTAGAGAGGTTTATGAAAGTACAAAAATGTCTGTGGAAAGACTTGGATGGATTTTTCGATATTGTCGTTCCTGTAGATTTGTGGACAGAATGTAAAATTCCAGTTGATTGGCCTAGTAAAGAATACCCGAGGGACCCTATCACAGGGGCTCCTTCTGATGACGTAATGAAAAAATACAATCAGGTAATATTGCATTTGAAGGGAAAAGTTCCTGCAAAAGAGACAGATTGGACCCGAATAGATAGAACTACCCAGGATAGAGACGAAACTGTGCATTCCTATTATGAAAGACTATTACAGGTGTTCCAAACGTACAGCGGCATAGATAACATTGAGATGAAGGATATGACTCACTTCATTTACAGGTTTGTAAATGGTTTAAGACCTGAAATTTGTCAATGGATCAAAGACAAAGATCTTTGGACTGGGTAAGAGTGGTCTGCTTAATTCAGGCACTCTGTTCATCACCACCCCCTTTTCTGAATCATTTTGTCCACCCTAAGCGTGGAAGGGTATACTCAGATGTGAGTCCCTTGCTCATTGCACCATCAGGATTCAAGCAAGCCGGGCCGACGACGCCTGAAATGCCAGAAACCGGTCCCCGGAAGCTTGTTTCCTTCCCAGTATAAGAATTGGCTTGGTAGTTTGGTTTGCCCTGTTCCCATCATGCACTGGGACAGGAACAGACTAATTTGCATATAGCCAAGTTCTGAGCTGGGATGGTGCAGTGAGCTAAAAAACGGTGATGGATCAAGCCCTGATCTTTGGACTGGGTAAGAGTGGTCTGCTTAATTCAGGCACTCTGTTCATCACCACCCCCTTTTCTGAATCAATAAAATTTGTTGGCAGTCAAAAAAGATTGATGAAGTTTTGCGGTACGCAAAGTACTGCGAAGACGAGATGGCTGAAAAGCGAAAGGCCTTAAAGGAAAAGGTCATGTGGGCACAAGTAAAATTAGCTGAGCAACAAGAAAAGCAGTTAAGTAAAATGAATAGTAATACCCAAAACCAAGGTTCTGGGGTTGAGGGAAGCCCAAAGTAAAAATGAGTCGAGAAGAGGCCAAAAAGAAGTTCCCCTGTCACGGATGCGGACAGATAGGGCACTGGAGAGACGAGTGTCCATATGCACAGAGTAATAACCCCCAAACCACTGATTTAACTCCACAGACGCAGAATGAAAAACCAAGAAAGACCCAGCAACAGGTAAAATCGAGTCAGTTGCCTCGTGCACCTAGACCGAATTTTAAGGGAAAGGCACAGCAGGGTGAAGACATAGAAATTTGGGGAGGAGAAGAAGATAGAAATGCAGCAACTTCACAATTTCTGTTAAATGATACTTTTCTCTGTGATGAACCTTACTGACGGGGCCTGAGAGGGGAGGACGAGGAGTGCGTACTTGGCGCCTCCTTGCCGATAGACCAGTCAGGGCCATACATTGAAGGAAAGGTTGAAGGAAATGATGTCACCTTTCTGTTGGACACTGGTGCTACCCGTACTACTGTAAGAACAGCAGACGTTCCAAAACTACCCCTCTCGGGATTAGTACCCCAGTTACTGAGCCCATGGAGATTACAATAGGGAATTTCAAAGAAATGCATAGATTTGTAGTTTGTGATTGCAGTCCAGTAAACTTACTGGGACGTGATTTGTTGTGCAAAATGAATTGTACTATCTTTTGCACACCAAAGGGCGTCGAAATACAAACCCCAGACGAAGATGGAATATACAAATTAATGCTAATAACACCTGACTCAGAAATTAAACGACTGACAATACAAGACTTACCTGAGGAACTCCAACAGACAGTGAAACCAGAAGTATGGGACTTTACTGGAAAAGATGTAGGATTAATGGCAAATGTTGACCCAATTAAAATAGCCATAAAAGAAGATGCAGTGTACCCAAATACTAAGCCATACAAAATGAGTGCAGAAGTGAAAGCAGGAGTTGCCATCGAAATAAAAAGATTGCTAGAGGCAAACATTATACAAGAAGTGTTGAGTAGTCCATGTAACTCACCCATAATTGGAATCAAGAAACCTAGTGGTAAGTACAGGGTAGTGCAGGACCTGCGAAAGGTAAACACAATTGTTGTTCCTTGCTGTCCTATTGTTCCGAACCCAGCAGTGATCCTGTATCAGATTCCCTGGAATGCTGAGTGGTTTACCGTAATTGGCTTGTGTCATGCATTCTTTTCAATCCCATTGCACCCAGAAAGCAAATTTCTTTTCTCATTTGAATTCGACAGTCACATGTTCGTCTGGAATCGCGTCCCCCAGGGGTACACGGAAAGCCCCTCAATCTTTAATCAGATTCTGAAAAAGTGCCTTGAATCTTTAGTCTTACCTGGAAACTCAGTTTTGGTGCAATATATAGACGACCTCTTGGTGGCGTCTAAGAGTCAGAACGACTGTGTTGTTGACACCATTATTACAAAAAGGGTGAAACAAAGGGTCATAGGGGAGTTTAAAGACCTAGCCTAGGTTATGCCCCCTCCTCAATAACTTTAAACACAAGGAAACCTAGGGGTCTAATATAGAGGATATATGGAAACCTCAAATCCATAGCAAAGCTAAATGGATATCACAAACATTCGGAGTGGAATAGACAATACCCTGAATAAGAGGAAGTGTCAGTGGTTGTGAAAAAGGACTCGCTCAATTTTTAGGATACCCATCAAACTATTGTATGATCAATTTTATCATCTGGTCATCCTACTGTGGTAATAAGTCTCTAGATCATTGAGACCAGATTTTACCCAGTTAGAGAGCGGGGTCACTGCCCACAAGCACTAGGTGACCAGTGAAAAAACACACGATGGGTAGAAGTGCAGTGCAAGAAAATGTGGTGAACGTAAAATAGGATAGAGGACAGAACAGTACTTTTATTGAGAATATACCCTCTTCCTAATTAAAAACAAAACGAACAGTGCAAGAATGCAGTATGGAAACAAATCACTGCATTAATGGTCAACATGTTTCAACCTAAAAGGGAAGGACCCAAGGCTTTCATCAGGACCCCTGTTCATTAATAATGCTACTGCTTAGTGAGAAAATAATATGAAATTTGTGATATTTAGAAAAGGATACAACGTGTTAGTTACAGCTCCTCCATGTAGATAGATCCATTGCGTGATCTATAAAGACACAAACACCACCAATATTCAGGAAACACACTTAAAAAGATATTCCGACACTCCGCGTTAATGCGAAACATAGGGCAATTAAACCACTCACCCAGCACTACCGGGGAGAAGACCTCACCTCGCCTGGACTCAAACTCAGGAAAAAATGAAGCCACGCTCTAAGGGAAACAAGGAAAGCACACAATAGAATGCTGGTTTATGAACAACTAGTCATTAATACTCGCATTCTATAGCAGTAACTATGTGCTCCCTTATCTCAATTAAACTTCAAAAAAACGCACAGCTCAGGAAACCACTCGATTCTACCTTCAGAAACAAACTTAACCTCGGTTCATAAAATGTATTCATGTTGCAATTGCTAAAAATGTCTATATTACAAACTAAGTCACTCAAGCTAGTTATCACAGTGTAACTTAGTCGATCAAATAGGCGAATGATTACAAACAGTGGACACTGCTTAATCTTAAACGTCCATTATTTGAACGCTCCCACTCACCTCTCCGTCGTTGCCCCAGGCGAATACCTGAGAAAGGGTGTGGCAACGAACTTGAAGAGTGTGGGATATTTGAACCTCAACTAGGGCCACACCCTAACCAGCATCAGAAATATTACGCTTGAATGATAGTGTCTCTCAAGGGGCTAAGTATTTATTTGTTAATCCACCCTATTAAGACATACAGTATCTATACATACTCAATGCTGTCACAATATTCGACTCACCTAGTCGAAAACTCTTTCCAACATCCGGGAACGGCCGCATTGACATAGCAAGCCGCGCCGCGCATGCGCAAATACACACAACTCGCGAGTTTCCTTCAAAAACTACAATGTGACGTAAATCCCGTCAGAGTTGTAGTTTTTTGCAATGTGAGCGATCTCCATACGATATAACAAACGAACTATGCTCACAAATATCAGGGGGTAGGATATGCTCGTAAATGCAAGAACGACCTGTAAAAACTCATAGTACAATGTAAAAGAGTTGGAGATTCGGTCACAATGAGCGATGGCAAATTAGCCCTCATATACGTGTGATCGTTACCCCATATAGAACACTTAGCTGTTCAATGATGGAACTAGTTGTAAAACATAGTGGTAGATGATAGAATAATTACACCTCCAGAACTACAGCTATTTGTACAAGCACAGGGCAATAAGAGATATGAAGATGTTTATATTTATATATTGGCAACTGGACTATTACAAAAAGAAGAGAGTACAGTATTCATAACTATGCCCAGGTTGGAAAATAATCCCAAACCTCATCACAGGGTAGTCCAGGGTATTTAATCGTTGAGCCCTTGGCTGTCCAACCGTAACCGGTAGATCCATTTCTGTTCCTTCTGGAAAAGGAATTTAGTCGGATCCCCGACCCAATTCGGAATGTATGGCTTCTCCAGAACGGCTCAGCTGAACTCATTCTCCTTGGGATTGTGTTCCAAAAAGTGTTTTGTCAATTTGGACACACTTTTTTTACACTTAAAAGAGCTCTTGTGTTCTAGCATGCGGGTCCGGACCTTCCGGGTTGTCATCCCGACATACCGTTCATTGCATGGACAAGTCATTATATATATAACATTCGAACTGTTGCAGTTCGAGAAATGCTTTAGTAACCATGGGTGGTCTGTCCCTATGTCTATTTGGGTGGTTTTCCGAGTTAATGTACACATGGAGCATCCACCGCAAGGGTGATGTCCCTGTACTTGTGGCAAATCCCATAGAGTCTCATTAGTCTCTTTGGAACCCTCTCGAGGGCGGGTGTGCACCAAGCAGTCCTTCAAGTTCCTAGAGCGCTTAAAAGCAAACAATGGTTGCTCTATTTTGTCATTCGTGCAATTAAGGATTCGCCAATGACGTCTTACAATTTTTTGCACTAAGTTCGATTTGGTATTAAATGTGGTTACAAAAGTTAATCTAGTCAAAGGGGGCTTCTCCTCAGATACTTCTAAGAGGGCATCGCGGTTATTATTGCTAGCACGTTTCAAAGATCGTTTGATCAGAGACTTAGGGTAATGTCTAGCTTGTAGTTGGCTAAAGAGATTCACAGAATGTTTGATGTATGTCTCTTTAGTAGAGCAGTTTCTGCGGACCCGAAGAAATTGACCATACGGAAGGTTTTCACGAAGGGACTTGGGATGTTGGCTCTCAAATAGCAAGAGAGAGTTTCTTGCCATGGGTTTGCGAAAAAGTTCGCTTTGGAGTCCATCAGGAGTGACAAATATAGAGAGGTCCAAAAAAGTTATTCTCTCCTTGCTCATTTCAATCCTGAACCTCAAGAACCTATTACGGCTGTTGAGCCACTCATGAAAAAGTGTAAGCGACTCCTCATCTCCGCGTCATATCACGAGAATATCGTCGATATAGCGTTTGTAGCAAATTATAGATGACAGAAAAGGATTGCTGGCTGTTAATATTTCATTCTGTTCAAACGAGTGGACATATAGATTCGCCAAACTTGGCGCAAAAATACTGCCCATACTCGTGCCAGAGATTTGTAAGTACAGACTGTCCTCGTACCATAAATAATTTTCCTTCATCGCAATTCTCGCAAGTGCCATTATGAAGGGAACCGGCGTTATGGTATCCAAGGTGATCGAATTAAGGATGGAGCAAATAGTATCCAAGGTATCATCCTGGGGAATAGATGTATATAAAGATTCCACATCCAGGGAAACAAGTAAGTCTGTGTCCTGATTAAAAGCAATCTCTGGGATGAGACGTAGGACATCTTTAGTATCTTTAAGATACGTAGGCATGGTATGCACTACCGGTCTCAAAAAATGGTCAACGAACTCCGACAGTGGCTCAAGGACAGAGCCCTGTCCCGAGATGATAGGCCTGCCTGGAGGAGGTCTCTGTACCTTATGCACCTTAGGTAAGGTGTAAAAATATGGTACAACAGGATTCTTAGCCTGTAAGAATTGCGATTCTGAAGGAGAGATCCAGCCCTCTGCCAGAGCTTCTTCCGTTAATGATTGAATCTCTCTCATAAGTCTTTTGGTAGGATCATGCCTTACTGAACCACTTAGGTGAAGGAGGACACAAAGTATCACCTGACAAACTACAGTTCTGTACCAAGTCAGTAAAATATCTGGGGCACCAGATAGAGAAAGGCATCACGAAAGTTACCTCAGAAAGAATTAGGATAATTCGAAACATGCAGTTACCCAATACTCAGAAACAAATCAGAATGTTCCTTGGAGTTGTAGGATACTGCAGACAATGGATTGTGGGATTTGCAGTCCTAGCAAAAGCTTTGATAAAAATGACAAAGAAAGGAGCAAAGGACCCAGTGGAATGGGATGAGGAAAGCTTGACAGCATTTACTAAGTTACGAGAATGTCTATGTACAGCTCCCGCCTTAGGAATGCCTGATTATTCTAAAGAATGTGCACTATTTTGTGACGCACGCGACAATTGTGCACTGTCAGTCCTAACTCAAGAGCATGGTTTGACTAGACGTCCAGTAGCATACTTCTCTGCTACCTTGGATCCAGTGGCTGCTGGATTGCCCGGATGTCTAAGAGCAGTAGCTGCAACTTGCATGAGTCTTGAACAGAGTGAATCCATCGTTATGGGACATCCTGTAACTGTATATGTTCCACATGCAGTTATAATTTTACTGACCAGAACTAAAACCCAGTATCTCACACCTAGTCGGCTGACTAAATATGAGAGGATTCTTGTAGGTGCTGCAAATGTAGTCATTACTCGGTGTAACATATTGAATCCAGCAACCCTATTACCAGACTCACTAATTGCAGAAGTGAAGGGAGAGGTTGAGCATGACTGCATTGACCTGACTGAGTTTAGTACCAAACCACGCCCAGATATCAAAGAAATGCCCCTGCCTATAGAAGACTACGAGCTGTTTGTGGATGGTTCATGTTTGAGACATGAGAATGGAGGCCTAAGTGCTGCATATGCTGTAGTCACAGTATCACGTGCTATAGAAGCATCCTATCTATTTGGAGTAAAGTTTGCACAAGTCGCCGAATTGGTTGCATTGGCAAGAGCCTGTAAAATTGGGAAAAACAAAAGAGTAACCATATACACTGACAGTATGGTTATGGAGTTGTGCATGACTTCGGCCAATTGTGGCTGCAGAGAGAGTTCCTGACTTCTTCAGGTACTCCTATCAGAAATGGAAAAGTGGTACAGGAATTACTGGAAGCAATCCAGTTACCAAAAGAATTGGCAGTGGTCAAGTGTGCTGCTCACAAATCTGGCGTTGACAATGTGACAGTAGGTAATCGATATGCTGACCAACTAGCCTAACATTGTGCAAGACATCAAATGTCAGTCAATATCAAATTGGGGGGTATGGAAACAGCTGCCAACTTATGGTGTTTGAGGATGTGCCAACATGGGAGGAATTGAGAGAGTTACAAGATGCAGCAGTACCGAAGGAAAAAGGAAAGTGGAGAAAGCTTGGTTGTCAACAGAGAAGCGAGGATGGTGTTATAATTTGCCCTGATGGTATGCCTGTGTTGCCTAACAGTTTGCTTGCTCCTATGGCCAGGTTAATACATGGAGATGCACACATTGGTAGGGATGCCATGGTTATTGTTTTCCAGCAGACATGGTTCAACTCGAAGTTCAGGAAGATAGCGCAGTCACTTTGCCAGAGGTGCTTGACATGTCAGCAATACAATGCTGGGAAGAAAACAGTAGTTGAGAGAGGAAAAATTGGGAAAGCAGGAGGTCCTTTTACAAGATTACAAATTGACTTCATACAGTTACCCCTTTGTAAAGGAATGAGATATGTGTCTTGTCATTGTTTGCCTATTTTCAAAGTGGGTAGAGGCTTACCCGGCTAAGAAGAATGATGCCATCACTGTAGCCAAGTTGTTATTGCGAGAACTAATACCTAGGTACGGGGTCCCAGTCACAATTGAATCAGATAGAGGTGGGCATTTTCAGAATGAAATAATTGGTCAGATCTGTGAAGCATTCAAAATCACACAAAAACTGCACTGTGCATATCGTCTAGAGGCTTCTGGAGTGGTGGAGCAGATGAATGGCACTATCAAGTCGAGATTAGGGAAGATGTGTGAATCTACTGGCATGAACTGGATAGAGGCTTTACCTCTTGTCCTGATGGGAATCCAAAGTATTACAGACCGAAATACAGGCCTGAGTCCCCATGAGATCCTGATGGGAAGAGTGATGAGACAAGCATGGGTACCAGGACACAAACTGATAAACATTTCTGATGATTTGGTACTTGAGTACTGCAAGCAACTGGGTGACCAAGTGCGTTCTATCTCTCACCAGTTTGGGGAAGACGCCGTCGCCAGTCCAGCAACTCCAGTCCATAAATTGATTCCAGGTGATTGGGTGGTACTCAAGAAACACACCCGTTCAAGTTGCCTTGCACCGAAGTGGGGAAAACCAAGACAAGTGATTCTGGTGACCACAACAGTGGTGAAGTGTGCCGGTGTGCCGGAGTGGATCCATGCCAGCCATACCAAGAGGGTAACGGAGAACGAAAAAACTGACGCTGAAGGTTGTCCAGCTGAGGGGTCTCCAGATGTTGGTCCTGAAGTAGCTGATGATGAACAACCGAGCACCAGTCAAGATGATTGGATCCCAGTAATCGACCTGACTGATGATCCAATAAGAACCAGAAGCCAGACATACGCAGACAGAGAGTGGAATAGTGAGGAGGAGACAGGAATAGAAGGAGACAATCAGATTATCGAAATCCCTGTCAGATCTGATGAGGAGGAGGATCAGATAGGAACAGAGCAGGTGATCGACACACATCCAAGAACTCCTGAGATTGAAAAGGGACAGATAGAAATTAGGGCAAAAGTTCAAGCGGAAGAAAATCAAAGTTTCGAAGTGCTTGAACAGGATCAGATAGAAATAGACGAATGTGTTCAGGATACAGAAATTGAAACGCCCAAAAGTCAAATCCAGTATACACCTGAACAAGGCCAGTTTAGCGACCAGGCAGAAGAAACTGAGATAAGACCTGGAACTAGTCAGACAGAAAGGAAGAAAGCAGAAACAGAAGTGCCACAACCAAACGAAAACAAAAGAGCATTAGACGAAAGCCCAACAACAGTGCCAGTTAAAAGACTCAAGAAGAAAAATAAAGAACCAAGGTATATTAAAAGACTGAGATTGAGACTGAAAACAGTAGAAGAAAAACTTGCGCAAAGAAAGCAAAGTACCAGTAAAACAGAGCAAACTGGAGAGAACTCCAAACGAAGAAGTGATCGAATAAAAAGACAGAACGAAAAGTATCAGGATCCTGAATGGACTTACCTGGTGTTGGAGGAATTTGAGGATCTTGATATAACTGACGAAAGTGACGAAGAACTGATGGCTGACCAGTCTGCCGAAGAAAAAGAACCAACCTGAAATTGCTCAGTGTAAGCTACCTGTGCAAAGTTACAAAGAGGGGTTGAAAGGCTTCTTTTAAGCAAAAATGTCTGATTCAAATGGGAATGGGAGACCTAGACGAAATTGTTGTAAAACATGCTGTAAAGTATGTGTTTGTAGTGTAGCTTTAGTATTAATAATATGGATAGGACTAACGATTACTATTCCTTATATGATGAGTAAAGAGACTAATATTGACTCTACAAAGACTGTGACAAAAGACACTGAAGAACTGACAACACAAAGTGTAGAAAGACATGAAAGAGCTCTTAACGTTAAACAAACTAAAATGGACTTAGAAGCATCAGATGAGGAAGGACTACATTATCACGGATTCAAGAACAAGACTCATTTAAATGTATTCGCAAACCTTTTAGTACATTATGTAGAAACCAAGGAAATTGAAGACTGTTACGTTTGCATGAAACTACCTACTTCTGTAGCTGAGGGAGTGACATACCATCACTTGCCACTAACATATGGAATTTCCTGTAGCATTTTAGCTAGCCTATTCTACAAAAGAGGACCGTTACAGTACTATTACTCTAACTCAGACGTGATATTTTCTGAACTTCCTATACGTGGAAATCTGAACCCTGTACATACCAAAAGTGACGTAACACGCTATATGGGAGAATATTTTCTGACTATAGGTACCATAGATTTAGGTGAAGCACATAGAGATAACTTGACCTGTTCCTTACATGAACAAGAAAAAATGTTTCTAAACATGGCAGAAAAAAGAAGAGAAAGTTTCCAAAGAAAGGCAAATGATAAAAGGCAGAAAACTCCTAAGTGGGCTGAAAACATGGGAAGCACCTCAAATGGTGGGGCTAATCCTGCTTTGTTGCTGGATTTCGAGAGAAAAGGGAAACTTTGTCTTCACCGAGAAAAGACTAGTTATTATAATAACATTTTCATTGGTTCCAGTCAATGTGAACACAATTACAAGGTAATTGGAGGTTGGGGTTTCAAAAATGGGTCAGAACCTGTGTTTCCCGGAATTTATTATATATGTGGAAACAAGGCTTATTTCAAATTGCCGGATCACTGGTTGGGAAGCTGCTATTTTGGAATTGTCTTCCCGAAAATATACCACGTGAATGAAATTGCTGGAAGCAGTAAAAACACTAATGGCTTAGTGCGTAGTAGAAGAGAAAGCATAGGGGAAATAGTGGGTAGTATATTTAGTGCATTGATACCTGCAGTGGGAGTGGTTCTGAACACGCACAGAATTTGCAAATTGTCAACAATAGTGGATCGGTTATCTACCGACACTGCTAGTGGATTTCTGATGGTCAATACCGAAATGGTTGCGATCAGATCTATGGTTTTGCAAAATAGACTTGCTCTTGACACCTTATTAGCAAAAGAGGGCGGAGTCTGTAGAATATTGAAAGCGCAACATTGTTGCACTTACATACCAGACAAAAGTGTGGCACTCAAAAGGTATGTAAGGAACATTACAAATTTGGAGAAGGAACTCAAACCACTGGAGGTTGATAGTGCCTGGAAGAGACTTACTGATGGTCTCTCCACTGTAGGTCATTGGTTTTCTAATTTAGGTAAAAGTCTTTTGTTTAAGGTACTGATGCCAATTGCAGGAATAGGGTTTTTCATATTCCTTATATTTGTCTGTTGCAAATGTAGCAAACACCAAAAGAAATACACTGTGAATAGAAGAGGTGTGAAGAGGAACGTGGATGAACTTGAATTAGAGGAATTGAATAATAAAAAGGTGAAATAAAAGGGTGAAAAATTCTCACCCTAACAAAGAAACAAAAGAAAAGCTGAATAGAATGTTGGGAGAGATTGAATTGGGCAAAGTGTGAAAGTTGGCATCTGATTCCATTGGTTTTGTGATGATAGTAGATATCATCAAAGAGGGGATTGATGGAGAAAGGATTCGCACGTTACGCGACTTGCTTGAACTCATGAACCTCGAATAACTTTAACAGAATAACCCAACATGTTTTGTCTTACTAACTTCCCTTTATTTTGACATTTGGGGTGTCTTAGCGAAGCATGCCTATGTGTTACTAAAACTTAATAACGCTTGTCGTTAAAGATAGCCGCTGCTTGGCGGGTTTTCTTCTGCGCATGCGTTAGTCACTCTCACGTGACGTGACGTACTTGCAGTTCTGGAGGGAATCTTTGCGCTTGAAATTTATGGGCCCGATACATATTATGGTAAAATTGGTTAGTCGGGTGACCTGCGTGCTCTATCAGTATTTTCTGGTAGCAGAGGAAATGGTTAGGGACTAGTTAAAGTTAGGTAGGACTAGTTGAGATAAGTAGGTTATATGCTGCTAAAAAGTTATTGCTACTAATTGTGAAAATATTGCTGCTAAACTGTGAACATTTTATGGCTGCAAGATTGATTAATCACGTGAAATGTTTTTTGCTTTGAAAAATTATGAAATGTTTTAAATTGTTTTTCTTGCCGCTATATTGATACATGTATTAACAAAACTCGTTAGTGATTGTTATATGTTTGTCTGGAATCCCCGGGGAATTGAATAGCGGGTGGTGAGGAGAATCCACGCCGTGGTGAGGTCATTGGCTCGAGGAAAATTGGTGCAGGTTAGGCAGAACTGGAAGCACAAATTAGGGTTTTTTCTGAATGTATGTATGAATAAATAATAGCAAAGAGTTCGCTGGCAAAACTTCTATTGTGATATCACCTAGTAAGGGTCACACGGAAGGAGTGGCAGGTTCGTCTAAGCTTGATTGTTAGCAAAAGAGTTCGCTGGTGAAACTTTAGGCTTAGTATATATCCCGAAAAGAAGTGGATGAGTCAAAAGAAGTAGCAGGTTCTCTAATGCTTGAGTGAAGGGTAGGCAGAAGAGATCTATCCGTAGTGTATGAAAAGTAGACAGAAGAGGTTTACTTGCAGTAAAATGTATATTTCCGTTCTAGACACTCGAGTACAGTGGCAAATGTGTTTTCGTTGTTAATTAACTAACGCACTTGCACTTTAAGAGAGAGATTAAGTTCCGTTACCTTGTGAGGGAGGTAGTCAGTTGCGGACCTGCTCTGACGTCACTCTGTGCCGCGCTGGTATTGGATGAGACAGCGGGTGTATAACGGAGCTGGAATTGTAAAGGAGGGGTGAGTGCTGAAGCGTGAGAACCTGTCTCGCGAAAAGGCCGCGCACCCATTGGTCGAAATTATTTGAAATCGTGCAGCTTATTGGTAGCACGGAAATAAAAGACGCATTTGGATTGGGAGTGATTTTGTAAACAAAGTCGCTCGCAGAAAATTGTATGTGGCACACGTATATGCCAGAGACCAGACCTGATCCAAGGTATTTAGGGTTTGGAAATGATCATTGGAAAGGGCATAACACCAGAATTATGTACGGAAATAAGAGAAAAATGACCTTAGTAAACAAAGTGAAGAATTATTTCAAAAAGGACAAACCTATCAAAACTAGAGAAGGTGTTGTCATTCCGCCACCTAATACCCCCGCATCTTTCATGATGTTTGACAAAGGGTACCACTCGTGTGTATGGTTGGAAAATTGGGCGGAGTATACAAAAGATGATGGAATTTTGGCTTTCCCATTGGAAGGTACATTTAATGGCAGGATTCTTTTTAATTTGAGAACCCGAATGAATGATTTACATCCCAGACCGAGATTGACCCAGTATGAAGCTTTAGAAGAATGGGAGATAGAGGCTTTTGGGAGAGATAAGCCCCGGATGGACAAAGGGTTAACCAAATGGTATCCAAAATTGAAGCAAGAAACCAGAGAGAAAAAAATGAAGCAGTGGAGACAGAACATGATAGTAGAAGGACTGTATCCTATGATGGCACTAGGAGAACCTATGGGAGAGAAAAGGACAGAGAAAACTAAACATTTAGTGACCAGTGGGGATTCAGATGATGATTATTTGGAGGAAATATTGATGAAGATCCCACCTCCTTATAATGAGGGTTTGAGACCTATAGGTGCCAGAGATACTTGTCTAAGACCACCCTTTAGTGAAGAGTCGAGATATTCAGGTGAGAGAGACTTTTGTCCAAGACCTCCTTATGAGGAAGAACCAAGATCCTTAAGCACAGGAAGCCTGTTCCCGAAACCTAATTATGGTGAAGGACCAAGTATGACGCATCCAACTGCCCCAACCTTGACTCCGCAAATAGTACCTGAAATAAGTCTGGAAAGAATACTGCAGGATAGAGAGCGAGAGGCTATAGCCAAACAGAGAACAGAATTAATTTAGAACATTTCTCAGTTGAACACAAGTCCTGAAGCCTTGACAATTCCAGTAACTATTGGACCAGTGGTTCCATTGTATGGGAATAAACAGGGAAGTCCAAAGACTCCAATCATTACCCCAACTATAGTGCAGCCAGGAAAAGAGCCCTTAATTGTAGATGATCAGACGAGTGAATGTGAATCTTAGGTTTCTATAATGGATTTACCGATCAGGGAACCAGGAAGGGGTTCGCAGAAAAGACACACTCCTTTCTCTTCTGGAGAAATTCAAATGGAATCAACTTCAGGTACTAAAAGTGTCACATTAGTAACTCCTGAAGAGATTGAGAGATGGAGTCGAGAATTAGAGAAACAAAATCCCCAGTCAAAACCATTGGATATTTACAAATTGAGAATAGAAATGGAAGAACTGATGGCTGAAAATGTGGGGTTAGACAGAATAAATACTTATTCTGAAGAAGAGCTGTTGTTTATCTGTAAGAGTCTTACCCGTAATACCAGAGTGTTCCATGAGAAATTAACAGACACTGCGGCTAGTATGGGAAAAGATATTTCGAAATCAAGGCCCTTACAGAAACCCTACAGAGCAGAGTTCTCAGACAAAGATCTGGAAAATATGAATGTGTCAGGAAAGAAAGTACAGATCAAAGAGTTGTTGAACGTGTTGCAAAAATGGGGAGAATTAGAAAAGTGGAAAGCCAGGTGGGCAAAGAAAAAGGAAGAGGTTAGATCAAAACCGATGACTTCTGAGTATGTTTTAAAAGAAGCTGACAAACCAGAACAGTTATATCCCATGCGAGAGGTGCCAGGTGGAAAGTATGTGCACGTTCCATGGTCCCGGCAGGATATTGTGTCCTTTACTAATGATTTCCCGAAACCATTAAGATGGCCACTTTGTGTTCTCACATGCAGAAGCTTGCGCTGCTGCTTTTGCGCTACTGTTTGTGTGCCTCTAAAACTAATGCTATAGTTATTATAAAGTATGGGGTATAGAGTAGCTATTCACGGTATACAGTGTATTCATTTTTTCTTATATTTCTAATTTGTTTTCGCTTACTTTTCATGTATCGTAACTCTTGGGCCTGGGAGGGAAGCAAACCCCATCTTAGAAGTCCCTACTGCGCATGTCACCCTGGCAGAGGGAAGAAAAACTCGAAACAGTGGAACTCAGCCAGCTGGCAGCCACAGCCAAGATGCTCCTGAGAAAGTGACCTGCGACCCAGCAGAATGAAGCTGAACTGTCCTGCAAAAGCAACAATTGTATATAATCCATTGTATTCTGTAGAACGTCTCATAGGAACCCCAAATTCAAATAGGCGGTTTCAGAATATGGTAATGAAGTCTTGTAAAGGTGAAATGTGGTTGGTGTGTTGACCTATCCTACTTGTGGACCAATCGAAATTGGGGATTCTTGCACTTGCAACATTTGGGGGGTGGTACACTGACCCGAAAACAGTATAACTAGCCTAGGTTTAGCTAGAGAATTTGTCCGACTTGTCCGAATAGCTGACCTGTCACTGACCCAACGCACTCAATAGGTGATTGATACAGAGGGCTGCGGAGCACTCTGTCCGAACTTTCCATAGACTCCAGAGGTTTTAAACCTTAAGTGCTGGCGGAGCACTTTGCTGGGAAAATCGAAAACCCAATCGGTGTTCTGACTGGTAGCTGCAGAGAGGGTGGAGCGCAGGCGTTGCTTCTGAACTGTGGGTGCTGGTCTTACCTTGGTGGTCCTGTCCTGGTCCTAATCTGGGTTTCCTGTCCTGTCCTGGGGTGTGCATTCTGCACCTGCTGTCCTACTGATGACTGTCCTTCCTTGGGGTTTCTCCCGTCCTTAACTGACCTGTGGCCAGGGTTGGTCTTCACACCATACTAGGTAAATATAGTGCTGAAACTCTATTCTGCACCTTCTATGTTCTGTCTTTTGCTTTAATAAAGACATACCTTTGCGCATATCGATTTTCCATGCTTTTTCGCAAACTACTGAATGAAAAGCTCATACGTCATTGTTGTTATTTAGCATGTTCCTAATTTTTCCCTTCCCTTAAATACTTTTCTCGATACTGTTTAAGAACTTATCTTTATTTTAAGTTTGACTCAATGATGGTCGGGAATTTTAGTATGTTCCACTTCTTCCCCTCCCATAGGCATATGTTATCTTAGAGCTCTCGTAATTCAAATTCAAAGTTCTTTTCCATTTCCATTTATCTAGGGAAGGTTTTCAACTGTGACATTCTAGTATGTTCTTTAATCTTTCCCGTGTTTAGGTATTCCCATTTAAAGTCTAAACTCTGAAATTTCTGATTAAGCATGTTCCCTGTTCTTACCTTCCTCTAGACTCACAAATGGTTAGCTTGATTTATTTCTTATATGGATATGTGCTTTTTGTAATCTTGGTTATCGATTGCTTAATTATAGTAAATCTAATGCTTTCTGAAACTGAATCTGAAATCTAGATAAAGGTTTTAAAACTTTCCCGGAGTCTGTGGTCTTTATGAAGAGTACAAAAGAATACATGTTGGTATTTTGTTGTCTGCCTTTCTTCACAGCTAGCTCCCTGATCCATCGTGGTCTTTAGGTACCCGTAACGGTGGATTGGTAAGTCGGGTACAGTAGAAATATATAGGACGGGACAAGGGATACTGGTAGTAGAGCGTAAGGTTACCCGATTAATGTATATGATAGATTGAAATTTATGGGCCCGATACGTATTATGGTAAAATTGGTTAGTCGGGTGACCTGCGCGCTCTATCAAGCATGCCTAGACCCCTATTCCCTGTCTGAGCGCCAACCCGCAGCGCTCAGATCAATACCAACGCTGCATTGCAGCATTGTGATTGGCTCAGGGGAGCCTGTGTGCTTTCTGGGTGCTCTGTTCCTGCTCGGGAGGCGACGGTGGAGGGAGCGGTGAGATGCGACGAGACACAGCGAGATGGTAAGTTTTTGTTTTCTTCACCCCCTCTCCCGACCCATTTGCCCTCCACCCTCACACCCCGATCTGTGCCAGCTGCCACTGAATATAATAATGTGTTTCATACACATTTAGTGATTCCCAAAGGGGTCGCAAATGACCTGCCTCATCAATATTCATGAGGCAGGTCGGAATTAGTGACCAATTAGTGAGCTGCGATGGCGTGGAACTCCCTTCCTCTCTCCCTCAAACTCAATACAAATCTCCTGGCATTCAGGAAGGAGCTAAAAACATGGCTATTCTCCCAATAAGTACTTTGATTCTCGCTTCTCTGGAATTATCACTTCAGCGCCAGGACGCCGATTGGCAATAGCGCGCTTTATAAGTGTAAAAATAAAAAAATTGGGAATAGGCAATAACACAGTGATGGTGGCCTTCTGGGGACAGCAGACCACCATGTCCGTGCCTGCTTTTTGATAAAAGCAACTTTTTTTCTTCAAATGCTTCCCGTGTACGTTAAAGAAAAAAATGAAAAGTTTTATTTTAATTTTTTATGGGCAGGCAATATTTTCACTGCCAAACACATAGGGTAGGAGGTCCCCTGGTGCCCCTTACTGTTTGCGACTAGCTTACCATCAATTTGAATATGGTGGTAACTGCAATATCATTTGTGGTTGCAAAACAATCATACCTCCTCTGTGACTTGCTATTAAGAAGGGACGCCCTTGGTACACCCCTTCCTAATAGCGACTTGCCAACCCTATTTTGGGAGTCGGTAATAGGTTATTGACTTGCAAAATCGGATTTGTACATGCTACAACGCTTTATAGTGGTCGCAAACGCCCCAATTTTCCATTTGCTATAGCTAAAAACAGCCATACATCTGACTCCTGATCCCTATCAGCTAGCGGATTGTACAGTGACCAAGGAGTGCCCAGCAGGCTTTCTTCTTTTTTTCTACCAGGCTTTTCCCCGGTTGGCTGGAGTCCTTGGAGGCCGTTTTGAAAGGCCAGGGCGCACCCTGTGCCTCTGCCACTTTCACCAGCTCCTATAGGAGCCAGCACGGGAGACTTCGAGCGAGTGAGGGAGGTGGAGTGTTAGAATGGTATCAGAGAGGGAGAAAAGAGAAACGAGAGAAGGAGAGAGAACGAATGGAAGGAAGGAGAGATCATGAGGATACAAAGAGAACGGGGCTTGTTGGTTTGACCAGTTGACCAGGGCTGCATTTAGTTCCCCAGTCCGTCTCTGGGACCAGCGTTTCTTTCATGCACGCATTCCTTTATTTTTTGTGAATATTACGCTTACTACCTCGAAATTCTAATGTTTTCGGCAGGTTTTTACATAAAAAAATGGAATTATGCAAATACTTTTACTGTTTTCAGAGAGAAAAAAAATTACCTGCCTCCATCCAGTAACAAGCACTCGTAGGGAATACGGGCATTCATGAGAAATATTGTCAATTTACGTGGCTACTTACATCCTAGACGTAGGAAAATCAAACTACTTGTAGTTCAATATTGGACTATATGAGAGATATTTCTTGTTCAATAAAACTTTGCATGCCTACATTAAGAGGAAGGGTGAGGACCTCGTGCAGGGTAATTAAAGAAGTACAGGCATGCCCTTTTGTTCATCTCATTTTGTATTTATAAAGCAGGAAACCTGGGAGAACCTTGGGTGGGGCATGGGAGAGCTGAAGAAATCAATAAGGGGATAGGATGTGGCCTAACGTCCAGAGCTGTCGACTTCAGAGCTGAGGGAGCCAGTTTCGAGCCCCGGCGTTGGCTCAGCATTCTGTGATTCTGGGCAAATCACGTAATCCCCCCGTGCCTACAAAAAATTAATGTGTTTTTCTGCAAGGTAACTGCTGCTCATGTAAAGCACTCCAATACGTTCGGGTAGAGTTCGCTCAATCTAAATATGCAAAAAATAAAAATAAAAATAATAAGTATATGAGAGGCTGCTCTAAGTGCCTTGCCTGGTGTTGGGTGCATCCTGGCAGGGAGTGGTGGGGACGATTGTAGCCAGGCAAACGTTGCTGTCAGTCCTTTTTCATACTTTAGTCCCTAGCTCAGCATGGGGCCTCAGGGAGGGGAGCAGAGAACTATGTGAATATAAGGGTCACTGTGGATTATGCTCTAGGATAGTTTAGAGGGGTGGCGAGGGATGCAGAAACATTGTACACATCTGAATTCTAAAACGACACAATGTAAATATTGCTTGGGTGACTCTTGAAAATAATTTTACATGAGGCATGACAATTCCTCGAAAAGGGCCGTGTGAGATGCCCCTCGAGGTACGATTTTGACCTTCTGTAACACATGAACATGTCCAAAAGCCCCAAATAGCAGTTGAATTGACACTTTGTGAGAACTGAGTTTGCAGCATAATGTTTCATAACAATCCCCCACTGAATAGACCTGATGTTGCCATAAAACTGACTAAACCATACTTGAGCCAGCTAGTCGTACAATTAAATATTGGAGCCAAGTAATTGCTCCCTAATATGCCCTTAGTTTTTTCTTCTTTAGCAGCAGTTGGCTGTGCAAAAATTCCCTCAGTGCTGCGGACTCAACTAGTGGTTTAGTAGATGCATGGTATTGGGAAATTAACGATGGCGGCAGAGAGGAACAAGCATTTGCAATGCATAAGGTCTCGCATTAGGAAAGTTTGCGCTATTGGTATTGTAAATGACACATTTTTTATATATGTGTTGGTTTTGAAAATAGCAAAAATAATAGCTTTGTCATTTACAATGCCAATAGTTATAACTTGTGACACCTATAGCATTTGTAATGCAATATGTGTTGTATTCACGTGACTTAGATGTATTGATATTACAAATAACAATGGCTTTTAATTTTTTTAATAATTAATACTTAAATAAAAGTTATTGTAATTTATAATGGCAATAGCTTAAACTTTTGTAAATAACTTTTGTAAAGAATATGTTCAGTGTATTTTATTGTGACGAAAATCCAAGAACAGAAGTGAAATACTAACCTCTTTTTGTGACATTTGTAATAACGCTTGAAACATTGAGAGATCATATTTGACCCAGTTGTTGGTAAATGGTTGCACAGATTGATGCTGTGGTGGGGCTGAGAGATGTTGTGGTGGCGACTAGTGATGCTGTGGCATTCAATGATCCTGTGGTAGCGCATAGTGATGTTGTTGTGCCCCTTAGTGATGCTGTGGTGGTGCTGAGTGATGCTGTGGTGATGCGATAGATAGAGTGAGTGGGATAGATAGATAGAGTGAGGGCGATAGATAGATAGAGGGAGGGCGATAGATAGAGGGCGATAGAGAGATTGAGTGAGCGAGATAGATAGATAGATAGATAGATAGATAGATAGGAGTGAGGGCGATAGATAGCTAGACAGATAGATAGAGTGATGGCGATCAGTATCTAAATAAATAGATAGAATGAGGGCGATAGATCGATAGAAAGATAGATAGAGTGAGGGCGATAGATAGATAGAGTGAGGGCGATAGATAGATAGCGTGAGGGCGATAGATAGATAGATAGAGTGATAGATAGATAGATTGATAGATAGAGTGAGGGCGATAGATAGATAGATAGAGTGAGGGCGATAGATAGAGTGAGGGCGATAGATAGAGTGAGGGCGATAGATAGAGTGAGGGCGATAGATAGAGTGAGGGCGATAGATAGAGTGAGGGCGATAGAGTGAGGGCGATAAGATAGAGTGAAGGCGATAGATAGATAGAGTGAGGGCGATAGATAGATAGAGTGAGGGCGATTAGATAGAGTGAGGCCGATAGATAGATAGAGTGAGGGCGATAGATAGACAGATAGAGTGAGGGCGATCAGATAGATAGACTGAGGCCGATAGATAGAGTGAGGGCGATAGATCGATAGACAGATAGAGTGAGGGCGATAGATAGATAGATAGTTGTGTGTGGTTGTGGTTGTGTGTGTGGTTGTGGTTATGTGTGCGTGGTTGTGTGTGTGTGGTTGTGTGTGTGTGGTTGTGTGTGTTATGCTTTGTTTTTCTATGTTATGTTATGCTATGTTTTGTTGTGTTTGGTATGTTATGTTTTGCTAGGCTATGATATGTTTTGTTTTGTTATGCTATGCTATGTTTTGTTATGTTATGCTATGTTTTGTTATGCTATGCAATGTATTGTTTTGCTATTCTATGCTTTGTTTTGTTATGCTATGCTATGTTTTTTTGCTATCCTATGCTTTGTTTTGTTATGCTATGCAATGCTTTGTTGTGTTTGTTATGCTATTCTTTGTTATGCTATGCTATGTTGTGTTGTGTTGTGCTATGCTATGCTTTGTTTTGCTATGCTATGTTTTGTTATGCTATGTTTTGTTATGCTATGTTTTGTTATGCTATGCTTTGTTATGCTTTGTTATGCTATGCTATGCTTTGTTTTGCTATGCTATGTTTTGTTGTGTTTGATATGCTATGTTTTGCTATGCTATGCTATGTTTTGCTATGCTATGTTTTGTTATGCCATGTTTTGTTATGCCATGTTTTGTTATGCCATGTTTTGTTAGGCTATGTTTTGTTTTGCTATCCTATGCTTTGTTTTGTTATGCTATGCTCTGTTTAGTTTTGCTATCCTATGCTATGTTGTGTTTTGTTATGCTAGGCTATGTTTTGTTATGCTATGTTTTGTTATGCTATGTTTTGTTATGCTATACTATGTTTTGTTATGCTATGCTATGCTTTGTTATGCTATGCTATGTTTTGTTATGCTATGTTTTGTTATGCTTTGTTTTGCTATGCTATGTTTTGTTGTGTTTGATATGCTATGTTTTGCTATGCTATTATATGTTTTGCTATGCTATGTTTTGTTATGCCATGTTTTGTTATGCCATGTTTTGTTATGCCATGTTTTGTTATGCCATGTTTTGTTATGCCATGTTTTGTTATGCCGTGTTTTGTTATGCCATGTTTTGTTATGCCATGTTTTGTTTTGCTATGTTTTGTTTTGCTATCCTATGCTTTGTTTTGTTATGCTATGCTCTGTTTAGTTTTGCTATCCTATGCTATGTTGTGTTTTGTTATGCTATGCTATGTTGTGTTTTGTTATGCTATGCTATTTTGTGTTTTGTTATGCTATGCTATGTTTTGTTATGCTATGCTATGCTATGTTTTGTTGTGTTTTGTTATGCTATTTTTTGTTATGCTATTTTTTGTTATGCTATGTTTTGTTGTGCTTGGTTATGCTGTGCTTGGTTATGCTGTGCTTGGTTATGCTGTGCTTGGTTATGCTGTGCTTGGTTGTGCTGTGCTTGGTTGTGCTGTGCTTGGTTGTGCTGTGCTTGGCTGTGCTGTGCTTGGTTGTGCTGTGCTGTGTTTTGCTGTGCTGTGTTTTGCTGTGCTGTGTTTTGCTGTGCTGTGCTGTGTTTTGCTGTGCTGTGTTTTGCTGTGCTGTGTTTTGCTGTGCTGTGCTGTGTTTTGCTGTGCTGTGTTTTGCTGTGCTGTGTTTTGCTGTGCTGTGTTTTGCTGTGCTGTGTTTTGCTGTGCTGTGCTTTGCTGTGCTGTGTTTTGCTGTGCTGTGCTGTGTTTTGCTGTGCTGTGTTTTGCTGTGCTGTGCTGTGTTTTGCTGTGCTGTGTTTTGCTGTGCTGTGCTGTGCTGTGCTTTGTTGTGCTGTGTTGTGCTGTGTTTTGCTGTGCTGTGTTTTGCTGTGCTGTGCTTTGCTGTGTTTTGCTGTGCTGTGCTGTGTTTTGCTGTGCTGTGCTGTGTTTTGCTGTGCTGTGCTGTGTTTTGTTGTGCTGTGCTGTGTTTTGCTGTGCTGTGTTTTGCTGTGCTGTGTTTTTCTGTGCTGTGTTTTGCTGTGCTGTGCTTTGCTGTGCTGTGCTGTGTTGTGCTGTGTTTTGTTGTGCTGTGCTGTGTTTTGCTGTGCTGTGTTTTGCTGTGCTGTGTTTTGCTGTGCTGTGTTTTGCTATGCTGTGCTGTGTTTTGCTGTGCTGTGCTGTGTTTTGCTGTGTTGTGCTGTGCTGTGTTTTGCTGCGCTGTGCTGTGCTGTGTTTTGCTGTGCTGTGTTGTGTTGTGCTGTGTTGTGCTGTGTTGTGCTGTGCTGTGTTGTGCTGTGCTGTGTTGTGCTGTGCTGTGTTGTGCTGTGTTTTGCTGTGCTGTGTTTTGCTGTGCTGTGCTTTGCTGTGCTGTGTTTTGCTGTGCTGTGCTGTGCTGTGTTGTGCTGTGTTGTGTTGTGCTGTGCTGTGTTTTGCTGTGCTGTGTTGTGCTGTGTTGTGCTGTGCTGTGCTGTGCTGTGTTGTGTTTTGCTGTGTTTTGCTGTGCTGTGCTGTGCTGTGTTTTGCTGTGCTGTGTTGTGCTGTGCTTTGCTGTGCTGTGTTTTGCTGTGCTGTGTTTTGCTGTGCTGTGTTTTGCTGTGCTGTGCTGTGTTGTGCTGTGTTGTGTTTTGCTGTGCTGTGCTTTGCTGTGTTTTGCTGTGTTTTGCTGTGCTGTGCTGTCCTGTGCTGTGCTGTGCTGTGCTGTGTTGTGTTTTGCTGTGCTGTGTTGTGCTGTTTTGCTGTGCTGTGCTGTGTTGTGCTGTGTTGTGCTGTGCTGTGTTTTGCTGTGCTGTGTTGTGCTGTGTTGTGCTGTGCTGTGTTTTGCTGTGCTGAGCTGTGTTTTGCTGTGCTGTGTTTTGCTGTGCTGTGCTGTGTTGTGCTGTGTTTTGCTGTGCTGTGCTGTGTTTTGCTGTGCTGTGCTTTGCTGTGCTGTGCTGTGCTGTGCTGTCCTGTGCTGTGTTGTGCTGTGCTGTGTTGTGTTGTGCTGTGCTGTGTTGTGCTGTGTTTTGCTGTGCTGTGCTGTGTTTTGCTGTGTTTTGCTGTGCTGTGCTGTGTTGTGTTTTGCTGTGCTGTGTTGTGCTGTGTTTTGCTGTGCTGTGTTTTGCTGTGCTGTGTTTTGCTGTGCTGTGCTGTGTTGTGCTGTGTTGTGTTTTGCTGTGCTGTGCTTTGCTGTGTTTTGCTGTGTTTTGCTGTGCTGTGCTGTCCTGTGCTGTGCTTTGCTGTGTTGTGTTTTGCTGTGCTGTGTTGGGCTGTGCTGTTTTGCTGTGCTGTGCTGTGTTGTGCTGTGCTGTGTTGTGCTGTGCTGTGTTTTGCTGTGCTGTGCTGCGTTTTGCTGTGCTGTGCTGTGTTGTGCTGTGTTTTGCTGTGCTGTGTTGTGTTGTGTTTTGCTGTGCTGGTAAGGGTATGTGAGGGTGTGTGTGAGGGGGTGTGAAGGTGAGGGTGTGAGGGTGAGGAGGTGTGTGAGGGTGAGGAGGTGTGTGAGGGGTGATGGGGTGAGGGCGTGAGGGTGAGTGTCTCCAATGAATGTCACTGCTTGGCCTTCTTTGAAAATGTTCAGTGCTGCAAATAGAGCATGCCGCCCTAATTATAACAGCATGAGGCCCCAAAGATATAATTATCACAGCATGCAGAGAGCCGCCCCACGCTGCTGGAGCACTCAACTGCACATTAATGAGTGCTCCAGCAGCCTGGGGCGCCTGTTGACATGCTGTGATAAGTGGGTCTCATGCTGTGATAATTGGTGCGGCGCCTGAGGAAGTGGAGACTCCTGCTGGGATAATTGGTCTTGTGGGCCTCAGGAAGTAGAGTTTCATGCTGGGATAATTGGTCTGGCGGGCTTGCAGCGCCTGACGTCCAACAAACGTGCACAAGCTGCTCAACCTTGAAGCGCGTTCACAGACCTGGGTCGGCTCGTGCCCAGGTCTGTATCGGGCTCGTTCACAGCTGTTACTCCCTTGACAGGGAGGAAGGTGACTATAGTCTCACTGGCGGGAGCGCTTCGCGCTCCAACGCCAGCTCGACCTAAAAAGGGACAAATGGTGCCAGACAAAATCGAATGTAAGATATAAAATGAATCAAGAAAAAACTAAAGGGGAGAGACAACATACTAAGACATACAAAAAAGCATTGGGATCTAGATTTTGGGGCTCGTCCAGATGGATATAATCTGTTAGTAGTTATTGATGATTACTCAAAATATCTGGAAGCGGAGATTGTAAACTCTACGTCAGCCGATGAAACTGATCCCAAAACTAGAGAAGGTGACAAACCGCATGGGGTGATCAAAGATTTGAGGACTGATTGATTACAAGCCTTCTTTTCTGAGTCAAGACATTTCTTTAAAATTTTTTATTTTTGTATGCAACTTTGCATCGATTACAAAGTATCAATAGATGACCATAACATTTCAACTCCTATAGTCATGCAGTCTCTCGTACGGTTTGAATCCCAGTAAACAACATGTACTCATCATTAATTTGCACATCTATTGGTGGGGCAAACTCTATTGGTATCGACCTCTACATTAGAGTCCAGCATTGAGCTGCATCTATATTGTTCCATATATCTTGAAAAAAGGGTCCATAAAGCAAGCATTTTCTAAATAGTGATATCTCTGCACCTCTTCGCTGTTGTCCATCCCGCACCATCCCTCAGCCCCATTGTGTACTATCCCCTACCGCTAACACTGCTTCGGCTGTTGTGGCTCACATTCCTCCCTATTCTGATTCTTGTCTTAAATTGATCCCTCAGCCAGGCTTAATATCTGCCTCGTGAGCTTCCCTTGTCTGAGTGTCTCCCACATGCACACTCTTCCCATCCACATGGTCAGCGACTGGCTGCCGCCCCCCCCCCAATCCGGCACCCAACACCCAGAAACGTGGACATGAGACTTCTTTACTTTTTGGAAGGCGGGGGCTAGTCCCCCGGCCGTATTTATTAAGATATGAAATTAAAAAAGGTTTTAATTGCATGGTCAACAATTATACAAAAATCAGCAGGACATTAGATACAAATATCGTGAACAAGTTTGAGAGGCTAACCTTAACAAAACTCTAATACATGTTGTTTCCTAACCGAATCTAACATCCTCATCTTGATTTCTGTACATTTCTGGCCATATGGCAAGGTCACTACCGGTGTCAGGTCCTACAAGCTGCGCCTCACCTAGAGCCGTGCGCATGCGCAGTCGTGCCCCGGGAATTGCCCGGTCTACGCCGTGAACTCCATTTACCCACTAAAGGAGGGCCCTTACTCTGCGCCATCCGGTGACGTCATGAGTATACGCGCGCGGGGTGGCTACCAGCCTAAGGAAAGCGTGACTACTCCTACCCGCGCTCCTTTGAAGCATCAATTACCTTGCCCCTGGAGTTCTAGGAGTGGCCCGCAGGCCCCTCCCCCTGGGCGGGAACCTCCATAGGATGATGCCCGCCCCCTCAGACCTTAAATATGTGCTTACCGATAATGACCTTACCGCATGCCCCATACCTAATAAATACGACGACCTATAGGAAAAAATTCTAAAGGACAGCTACACTGGCTAATAAATAACAGCATCACCGTACAGCTACAAAGGGAAAAAAGGCCTAAACACACTTGGCATCAAAGCAAAAGTACTTCACACAACAGTTCGCTAAAAAAGGGAAAAATTCCTAAACCAAATCACATCATCAAAATATACCGACCCGATCAAGTTCTATTACGCATGTAAGACATGTTAACAGTATACTGGCAAAATTACGCTCAAACCAGACATAATGAATGCCACAAGACTTTTGTTCCAAGGGATGGTGGGTGGGAAAACAAAGAAGCCCCGAGCGCGGGGCACACCGTGTTGTGAGGGAGCGTCCAGGGACAAGGGGGTCTCCTGGGCGCTCCCCGCCTCTTTATTCCTAAGGGGCCAGGCGGGGGGGCAACGCCCCCCCGCCCCACCCCTCCAGTAGCCCGCCCCCCCTGACCCAGACCTTCTACACTGGTATCCGGGTCAGGGAGGCCGCCGGCCAATCGGTGGTGGGTCGCACCCCAAGGGCCCGCCCCCACCACCGAGAGGCACCAAGGGGGAAAGGGGGGAAGCGGTCGCCGCGCCGCCATGCGTGCGGGGGGGCCGAGGGCCCCCCCTTTTCACATGGTCAGCGACTGGCTGCCGCCCCCCCCCAATCCGGCACCCAACACCCAGAAACGTGGACATGAGACTTCTTTACTTTTTGGAAGGCGGGGGCTAGTCCCCCGGCCGTATTTATTAAGATATGAAATTAAAAAAGGTTTTAATTGCATGGTCAACAATTATAAAAAAATCAGCAGGACATTAGATACAAATATCGTGAACAAGTTTGAGAGGCTAACCTTAACAAAACTCTAATACATGTTGTTTCCTAACCGAATCTAACATCCTCATCTTGATTTCTGTACATTTCTGGCCATATGGCAAGGTCACTACCGGTGTCAGGTCCTACAAGCTGCGCCTCACCTAGAGCCGTGCGCATGCGCAGTCGTGCCCCGGGAATTGCCCGGTCTACGCCGTGAACTCCATTTACCCACTAAAGGAGGGCCCTTACTCTGCGCCATCCGGTGACGTCATGAGTATACGCGCGCGGGGTGGCTACCAGCCTAAGGAAAGCGTGACTACTCCTACCCGCGCTCCTTTGAAGCATCAATTACCTTGCCCCTGGAGTTCTAGGAGTGGCCCGCAGGCCCCTCCCCCTGGGCGGGAACCTCCATAGGATGATGCCCGCCCCCTCAGACCTTAAATATGTGCTCACCGATAATGACCTTACCGCCACAGGCCAGCATTGTTAACCGACGATCTGGCCTCCCCCCTCCAGGCCCTACCTAAGGAACGCTCCTGTTTGCAAATCCCTCCAACCAGGCCCAGATATTGTCAGACCACAAGACATTCCCTGCTCCATTCAAGTGAACTCCATCCCCCAAGTAATACCGTTCACCCCAGATACACCCATGAGGTATCGTCTGTAACAGGGGGGCCCGAAACAGCTTGTCCAACTGTGTGTTGATCCTCTTTACCGAGTGATTCAACGCCCTGACCGAATCCCCCCCCCGCCACTGCAATCGGGGTATGAGTTGCGACCATACTACCGTGCAACCCGGGCAGGTCCTGGCCATCCACCCCGCAGTTGAGATAATCTCCTCAATCAGAATGCGCCTCCCCAATTTGGCCAAATCATTCTCCCCCAGGTGAAGTATCACCACTGACGGGGGAAATTGCCGGCGCGCTAACAGCCCTTGGAAGAAGTCCCTAAACTGGTTGAGACATAAACCCCCTCTCCCGAAGAATGAGATGTCAAACCCCAGTTGTGCAGCCCTTTTCTTACGGTCACCTGAAATAAAAACACATTCGGCTCGTCTCACATAGGAGTGACCCACAATCCAAACAATTTTCCTCATTTTTTCCTGGTTGTTGGTCCGCGCTGATGTATGTTGTTGGTGCCCAACGGCAAATTCCTCCCCTGCGTAACAGGTCTGAGAAACTGCAAGAAAGCGGAAACAAACCAGGCGTGAGCACCATGTAATCACAACATGTCAATTCGTACATATCGTTTGTAGCATTCTGAGGACCATCTCCCAATTTTCTTCACTCTCTCCACTGGGAGGCCCCCTGCTACCGCCTCAGTTGCTGCCCCAATTCTAAAGGAATGAGAGCCAAACTCCTTAGGGTCAAGACCTGTTTTTCTGACCACCAGCTCCAATACCCTCCTGAACTGATACTTGGTCAAGGGGGTACCGTCGGCGTGACAGAGCAATGCCCTGCCCGCTGCGCCCACCAGCAGCCCGTGAAATAATTCCACGTGCTTCACTGGGCAGCAAGGGATGGCGGGGGCCCGTTGGAGGACTATGGTGTGACCCCGTGACTCCTGGTCGGTCTTTGACTTCTGAATGGTCACCCACATGGTGTCCTCCTTTATCCTCACACCTGCCCTTTGTACGCCGCCCTGTAGGTCTGACTTGGACCCCGCCACTAGTTCGCTGATTCTCAGTGCCCCATAGAATGCCAAGGAGAATGCTGTTTTGAAAAGAAGTACCTCCCACTCCGAGCTACAAACAGTGTCCAGCGCGCCCAGTAAAGCCGTCAGCCGTGCCAACCCTATGGGCCTTCTCTTATCTTTATGATGCCCTTGTAGACGGCGCCAACCCCTCAAAGCCTTACGCACCATAAAGGTATTAGTGGGATCACGCAAGCCCCTAGCTTGAGCAAAGAATGATACCGCTGCCCTATGCCTGTTTGCCGCTGCCACTGAGCGTCCCTCCTTATGCATCCATTCTAAATAGGCCGCAAAGCCATCTTCCTGCGCTCATAGCACCTCCAATTGCTGCCCCAAGAAAGCACAGTAAGACAAAAACGCCCCTTCATAAGCCGTCTTGGTCCTGGGGGCTAAGCTAGCAACCACGAGGTCCTGTAATCTGGGGCACCAATCTGCCAAAGTACTGCTGGGAAGTGTGCTGGCGAGGGGTCTGCTGTAAAGTAAAAGTCCACATTTGTAAAGCGCACAATCACCCGTAAGGGTCTCTAGGCGCTGGGGGGCCGTCGGGAAGATTAAGCGAGCTATTGCCCAGAGTCACATGGTGCTGGGCTGACCTGCCGCCGGAGCTGGGGATTGAACCGTGGTCCCCAGATTCCAGCGTCAGTCGCCCTGGCCGCGGCGCCACACCTCTTCCACTGTAGGAAGATGTTCCCTGAAAACCTGCATTTTGAAGCGAGAGAGGGAGTCAGCTGCATTGTTCAGAATACCAGGGACATGCTTGGCCTTAAAAACTACATTCCATCTTAAGCACTGCAACACAATTTCTTTTATCAGACGAAGTATGAAAGGACATCGTGCTCCCTGCTGGTTTATACATTCCACTACTGTCATGTTGTCTGACCAAAACACCACTGATTGATTACATAGGTGTTCGGGCCAGACCATCAATGCCACCCATATTGGGAAGAGTTTCAGGAAGCCAATATTAGTGGTCAGACCCCATGTTCTCCATACCTCCGGCCACCGTTGAGCGACCCACATGTTCGCTAGGATGGCGCCAAAGCCCACACTACCGGCGGCATCCGTCCATAGGCCCAACTCTGCTGATGTTGTGGGAGGGCCGGGCCAGACCACCCTGCCGTTAAAATCCTCCAGGAATGCCATCCATATAAGCATATCCTGGCGAATCTCAGACGACAGCCTAGTGCGGTGATGTTTCTCTCTTAGACCCTTCATCGCTTGGGCGATGGAGCGCGAGAAAGGGCGAGCCATGGGGATGATCCTCAGTGCGAAGTTCAGTTGCCCTACCACCTCCTGTAATTGCTGCAGGGTGACCTTATCTTTGCGTAGGCATAAACGTAGCGCTTTTTTGAATTTGTCCACCTTGTCCCTGGGCAATCTAAAACATCCCTCTACTGAATCAATCTCAATGCCGAGGAATTCCAAGCAGGTGGTCGGGCCAACAGTCTTCCCGGGCGCAAGCGGGACACCAAAAGCCCGCATAAGCACGCAAAATTCCTGCAATGCCCATGCACACTCCTGAGATTCCGCTGTACCCAGGAAGAGGAAATCATCCAAATAATGCATGACCTGCTGGTGGCCCGTCGCTTGTCTCAAGGCCCATTCAAGAAAAGAGCTAAACATCTCAAAGTAAGCACATGATATAGAACAACCCATGGGCATGCATTTATCCATGTAGAACATGTCCCCAAACGTGAAGCCTAGGAGATGTTGATCCGCTGGGTGTACCGGGAGGAGGCGGAAGGCTGATTCTATGTCTGACTTCGCCATCAACGCCCCGGGCCCCATGGCCTGTAATAGGTTAACAGCCTGATCAAAAGAGGCGTACTTAACACTACAAATACCCTCGTCAATGGCATCATTCAGTGACGCGCCTCTAGGTGCTGACAGGTTGTGGATCAATCTGAATTGGCCCTTCTCTTTTTTGGGGACGACTCCTAATGGTGAACACACAAAATTGGGTACCGGTACTTCAGTGAAAGGGCCAGCTATCCTGCCTAAAGATAACTCTTTCTCAATTTTGGCGGCCACAACTGCCGGATTGTGTTTCACTGATAATTGGTTCTTACAGTGTGCGCTGCCTGTGTATCCTGCCGCAGGGATCCTAAAGCCTTTAGAGAAACCTTCTTGGAGTAGGGTGGCCGATGCGTGGTCCGGGTATCTATTTAACCATGGTATCATTGCTAACACATCCACTGGCGTGGGGGTGCCTAACTGGTTTGTCTTACAGTGGCTTTCCCCTTCCCCTCTGTCCCGTGTTCCCATGCTTGGACCTGCAGGATGTTTCTGGATGTGAGGGGTGACCACAGGAGGAACATGCGTGTCTAAACTTACAAGCGCCCCTTGTGCAGGTGCGCCTATTAAAGTCCCAGCACACCCCCTTTTTCTCTGCCCCACCGGCCCTAAACCTCCCAGGTACCTCACTCGTTTGGGTGGGCCAAAAGGGCTGTTGGGGTCTCGCGGAGAACACCTTTACCGAACCGGAAAACTGAGGGGGGGGTGAATTATCTGAGAACTGCTTATGCCATGACATGGAGTCCACCGTATCCCATGCTAATGATCGATTAAATTCTAATGCTTTCCTGAAATTCAAATCGTACCCTTTCCACGCATCCCCAGAATACTGTTCACTCCACCCCACAATCCTGCTCTGGTAACATGCCAATGGCGCCTGTAAATCTGGAGGTCGTTCGGCCTTGATAGCCGTGAATACAGCAAAAGCCTTGATCCAGTTGAGCAGTGTTTCCTCAACCCTAAATCTAGCACACTGAGCACTCCATTCACTTGGGTGCATCCACTCTTTCAGTGTCTTCGCATGCTCCATTTCCCTATTATCCAATAACAATGAATAAATATACACGTATTTGTCTGCCCAAATCATCTCCTTCACAGCCAGCGACACATGTTGCGCTAAATTCTCACTCCTGGAAGGTATAGCACCGTCCCCCAAGAGCGGCAATGCCACCTCCTTACCATGTGCGGGCACCGGGGCCGGCTGCCCACTAGCTCCATCCGGCTGGGCAAGACTGGAACCTGCAAGGGGAGAAGATACGGGCACTGCAACAATGTCGGCTACTGCTGCCGATTTAATCTTTTCCACAAACCTCGCCGCCTCTGCTGCATGATCTGCAGAAGTCGGAAAAGCCCCTCCCTTCTGTAGCCACGGCATCAAGGCCGTTATCTGAGACACCAATTCAGGGGACATTGAATCTAAATTCTCACCTGGGACCGCAGGTACCACTGGGGTTATGCCCAATGGTACTGGCGCAGTAGGCAAGGCGGGTGCCGGTTGCGGCAAGCCTGTAGCCGGGATTGTGGCCACCGGTGAGGGAGCAGACCCTGCATCTCCTGGCGGTATGACAGGCACTGGCACCACGGGGGTTGGGAGTATAGGCATAGGTATAATAGGGGGAGGGATGACCGCCAGCGGCGTGGCAGGTACCGGCACTACTGGCCCTGGGGCAGGTGTAGCATACCTGGGTTTCTTGGGCTTAGACTTCCTAGGCGGGGTAACAAAATCCCCCCTTGGCAATGGTGCCGCCCTCTGGCGGATAGGCCTATTCGATGGGCCAGGGGCATCATCATGCCTCTCATTAATCCGAGCTTCCAGCTCATCTACCTTCCCTAGCCGCTGTTTAATCTCGCCCATTTCACGCATCATGGCCCGCATCATAGCCTCCATCTTGGACCCACCTTTACCACCCCGTGGTCCTGGCATGATCAATCCAACAAACAGCAGCCTACTCTCCTAATGTCACGACAACCAACCTTGTGTACCTTTCAGATGGAGGGTCACCAGGGGGCTTTCAGCACCATGCAACGGCGACCGCAACACCACCGGCTTATCCGGCTATGTAAGGGGTGAGTAAACCTAATGTAGACCCACCCGGCGGCCACCAGGAGCGATGAATGCCAGCCCCCCGTACCCCTCTTACCGACCAGTCCTGCGTCCTCGCCGGCGATATTGGTCTGCGATCACGCCCCACACCACGTTGCGTGCTGAATGCCCTTACGTCCTCTCTGCGAGTGAATTGCACCAATAATTAAAATTGCCTGGAATTGAGAAATGTATTAAAACCGTGTAATAAAAGCAGGAGCAGATTTAGGAAAAACCAGTTTAAATACAGAGGACGATTGAACCCCTCCTGTTAACCTCACTGGTGCTGTGCGCCACTAAAAATACGTTGTATCAGCAATATTCAAATAACACTCCCTCTAAGGCCAGGAAAATTCTAAAACAAGTAAATGCACTTCTTACCCTCCACTGCACACTTTGTGCAACGTCATACACAGCAAATTACTTAATAATTAATACAATACAGTCATGAAAACAGTTTAAGAAATGTCACCTCGTTTTTCCTACAATTGCGCACTTTCACAAGGGGTCTCCCATCCAGGTGCTGCCCTGGTCGACCCTGCTTCACTTCCTTGAGTGGAACGTGCTAAATTAGCTTAACGCTCTCGCTTATTCAAATTAGCCCACCCCGGCCTTATTTTCCGTTCATTTGAATGCGCGCCAAAACTGCCCGCTCCAAATACAAATACCGCTGCTTTCTTTTAAAGATCAGGGGCAAGAGTTTTTTTAACTGACAAAGCGATTTCACGGCGCGCCTACCCAGAGGCTCGAACCCGGATCCTCCGGACCAAAGGCGACCGCCCTACTAAATGCACCACACCTAGTCCCTCCCGTACTCGTTTCTCAAGACCCCCGCCCCCGCACAATACCTTACGGGGCCTCAAGTGGCCCGTACCACGCTCCCCAGCCGCTACGCGCACTTGCGCCTTGGGTTCCCCAACAGGTCTTCACTTTCTAATCTGCAACCGGCGAAGCGATGTTTCCGACGGCTCTCCGCTCTCACGACGCGGCTGGCCCCGCGCGGCTGCTCCGGAACCCCGAACGTACAAAGCCTGAAAAGAAGCAAAATTATAAAACAGAGAAGCTCTCCGCTCTCACGACGCGGCTGGCTCCACGCGGCTGCTCCGGAACCCCGAACGTACAAAGCCTGAAAAAGAAAGCAACAAAATTATAAAACAAAGAAGCCCCGAGCGCGGGGCACACCGTGTTGTGAGGGAGCGTCCAGGGGCAAGGGGGTCTCCTGGGCGCTCCCCGCCTCTTTATTCCTAAGGGGCCAGGCGGGGGGGCAACGCCCCCCCCGCCCCACCCCTCCAGTAGCCCGCCCCCCCTGACCCGGACCTTCTACACTGGTATCCGGGTCAGGGAGGCCGCCGGCCAATCGGTGGTGGGTCGCACCCCAAGGGCCCGCCCCCACCACCGAGAGGCACCAAGGGGGAAAGGGGGGAAGCGGTCGCCGCGCCGCCATGCGTGCGGGGGGGCCGAGGGCCCCCCCTTTTCATTACATGCAGTCCATTACCCAGGCGCCATAATTTTTTTCACATTTTCACAGGCATCCCCATCCCTTGTAAATCTTTCTTTCCATCAGCTTGCAGTGTTTCCTGCCTGTCTCCCAGTCCCTGTATCGGGGTTGGGGGCATCACCCCATTTTTTAGCTCCAGCCTGTTTGGTGATCATACAGCTCATGTTGATGAGTGTTGTCTGCCTTGCAATTAATCAGAGGGACCCAGATCCCTAGGAATGCGAGTCTGGGTTGCAAATCCAGGGGCATTCTAACCTCCTCCTCCAGGGACTTGCGCACCTCCTCCCAGAACAGGTGCAATTTGGGAAAAGTCCACAAAGTGTGCAGCAATGTGCCCTCCAGCCTGCAACCCTGCAAACAGTCAAGACATTTTTGAGTACCTCACTTCATTAGGGATCAAGTGTCTGAAAATCACACGATGGTGGCCCCAAGATAGTGGGCTTTGAGTGCACTATCTATGGTTTCATAGAGATGCAATCACCTATTCATAGGTGCCAAGACTGGTTGATTAATTGTGGGCTTCCTCATCGTCCTTCCTAGACTTTCGAGCCTGGGGATGATCCTCATAGGTAGAGGCAAAAAAAAAATATAGGGCCAGACAAGGAGCTAAGACACCAGTGATTAAGCTAGGTGACCTGGTAGAAGTCAAGAATAATCATCAAAGGAACAATGTTTTGGTTCCCTTTTGAAGTGCCTCCCTGCATGGGGGTCACACAGGTATCTGCAAAAAGAGTGACTGAAACAGTCACCAGAAACTTTTTTTCTCAATGTGAGTAAGGGAACAGTGAGTGAATGTGATGACAGCGGTTCAGAAATTAGTGACAGTCTGAACTGTGAAGGAGAACCTCATCAGTGAGTGACCCTATCTCGTAAGGTTTCCAGTACATCCATTCCACGTGAAGATTGAACCAGAGGGCCTGTAGGGCAAGAGCCAAGTTCTTCCCCTTCATCGCAAGGCTCTCGGGCCAGATGTATGACCCATTTTTGCATGCGCAAATGGGTTTGTGACCCATTTGCACATGCAAACATACTAATGGGTCCTTTACAGACCCTATTTAGCAAGTCGTCATTAATTTGCGACTCGCTAAATAGGATTTGCGACTCTATTAGGAAGGATCATTCCAAGGGCGTCCCTTCCTCATAGCGACTCTATACCCTATGTAAGAATGTTTTGCGACTGCAATTGCGGTCGCAAAACACTCACAATTTACCGCCCCCTTCAAGAGGATGGTAAACAACTCGCAATTGGAATGGGTCGCCAGGGGACCCCTTCCCCTTTTGTGAATGCAGGGAAAAATATTTTTTAGGGGCAGTCAGTGGTCCCTGGGACCACTACCTTCCCTTATAAAAAGAAAACAAAAACTTTAATTTTTCTTTTTTTTAAATGCTTGCCGTTTTCCTTTAAGGAAAAAAGGCTGCATTAAAAAAAAACTGCTTTATTTAAAAGCAGTCCCAGACATGGAGGTCTGCTGAGCCCAGAAAACCACTAATCCTGGGAGGACCAGCCATTCCCATTGGGGTCTCAAATTACGAGTGCCTCATGAATATTGATGAAGCATGCAATTTGCAACCCCATTGGGAATTGCAAACAGTGTCTCTGAGACTGTTGTACATTGGCATTAGCGACTCGCTAATTGCGACTCACAATTTTTTGCACTTTGCAAGTCTCTAATGCCAATGGTCGTACATTTGGCCCTTAGTCTGATCATCATCAATAATGTCTGAGGCTCAACCCTCCACCATTTCAATGATACAGAAGCTCTATTCAGTTACCACTGACTGATGATGCACATATGTTTCAATGGTTTGAATGTCTCGTGGTGTTCTGATTTTTGGGAGCAATGTGGTGTTGTGCACATGTGACGTGTTTGGGCTAAACCACGTTAATCTCCTCCCCTCCTATGGTGCAATTTTGCTTGCATCGTAGTGATGTATATAGTTAAATAAAGGCAACTTGCCAATCTGGCCGTTCTGGTCTACCCACTTACTTGACGGGTGCGGTGTACTGTTTGTGTGTGCTCGCCTGTGCCTCGCATTATACATCAGGCCTGACACCACAGATATGAAAGGGATGAAGAAGGGCCTGCACGCCCTGCCCTGATCATGCGGAATGCAGAGTGCAACATGGAGTCTGCCAGTTGCAATTTGTAGGAATTGAACACTTCTGACAACCATAATATTTTTTTTCCTTTTTTTTTGTCCTCATATCCACCATGGTAGAAGAAAGCCATCTGGAAACAAGCCATAGAACCGCTGTCTCAGTGTTATACTGGATGGGATCTTATGGAGAGGGGGGGGGGGGCGACATCCCACAGCTGTTGCTAGCTTAGTCTCATTTTTGGCTGCCATTGGGGAAGCCCACAGCATGTCCTGAGCCGGGCTTGACCGGCTATCTGCTGCGCACAAGGCTGAAACATGGGCACCATAGTAGTGTAATCATTGGACCCGGGGAAAAAAAAACAAAAAAAAAAAACCCCGGATCTTTATTGTGCCCAAACAAGCATGTGCCAGAAGGCTCTTTTGTTTTTACTCCCCATTCTAGCTAGATCCATTCTGGCCGTCTGTAGGATGGATGCCAACCAGTCCCCATGGGATGGAGGTAGGGGGTCCTTCCACCTCCTGCAAATCTCCCTCCTTGCCAAGAAGATAGTGTAGAAGACTAGGATTCTTGCTGCTCCTTGCGCTCCTGTCAGGATCCCAAAAATTACTAAGGATAGATCGATGATAACTGGGAAGCCCAACGATGTTGTAAGGGTTTTCCCAATGGCTTCCCAAAATGTAGGAACCCGAGGGCATTCAAAAAACATATGAGTGTCTGGTGCTGCCTGAAGTCCACACCTTGGACATACGACTGGGTTCCCTAAAGCAAATTTAGATAACCTCTGGGGGGAGTAATATGCTCTATGGAGGGTGTAAAGAGGATTCCTGCGAAGCCATGAAGGCTTTACTAAACTCTTTAGGAGCTCAAATGAGGTTGGCCAAAGTTTTTGTAGATCTTGACCCGTAATTAAGGCTCCCCACAGATGGACTGGTACCGTAAATTCCCCATCAGATTCCTCAAGCAGGAGTCTGTACCATTTTGAGACCTCATTTTTAGATGGACCAGTACTCACTAAATTAGTTATTACTTGACTGAACCCTCCAAGAATGAACCTGTTTCTTTTTAAAGGTATAGTTTTATAAGCCTGTGTCCAGCTAGTCATTTGTAGGTATTTAAACCTTGAAATGGTTGACCCTGTCCTATTCTGGAGGTGCTCCCACGAAAGCAGATCCCCCTCATAGAAAAGATCCCCCCATACTTTAAGGCCTGCCTCTTTCAGAGGCATGGCTAGAGTGTCTTCTAGCCAGGCCGGCCTTTCAGGTAACCCCCAGAGCGGTGTCTTATCACAGAAATACCCTTGTTTGATAGAGTTTGTTAACTCATTCCACATTTTCGCTAATCCATATAGGACCTTCAGTTTAATCTTTTTAAAGAATTTCGGGTTGCCAAATTTGAATAGGTACCCCGACTGGCTAAGACCTTCCCCTTCCAACATGGCTGAAAACATCAGGTCTACCCCGTGGTCTGTCGGTTTTTTTAAGAGCATTCGAGTATGCGACAGCTGAAATGCCCAAGCGTAAAGTTTTAAATCTGGGGCAGCTAAGCCCCCTTCTCCCATCGCCTTTTAAGCTTCTTCCAGGCAATTCTTGGAAGTTTTTTGTTCCAGATGAAAGAAGTGATATCTGACTGTAATTTAGATATATAAGTCTGTTCAAAATAAAGAGGGATGGTATTAAAAAGAAATGAGATTTTGGGTAAGATGGACATTTTAATCAAATTTACTCTCCCAATTAAGGACAATTGTAAATGGGACCACGATTGCATCAATTTTCTACATTCTTTGGCGACTGCTGTGAGGTTTACTATAGCGAGTTTGTTAAGATATTTTAGTATATTTAAGCCCAAATAACGCATTGATTGACCCGCCTGCACTTCCAAAGCACTCACATCATCGTTCCAAACCAACATCTCTGTCTTGGAAGTGTTGATCTGGTACCCCGATATCTGACCAAAACGCTGAGCGATTTCAAATATTACAGGGAGGGCCGTGGTGACATCTGATGTGAGGATAAGCAGGTCATCGGCATATAGAGCTACCTTTCTCTCCCACCCTCTGTGACAAAAAGATCTGATGGTAGTCTCTCTCCTCAGTTGTTGTGCGAGAGGCTCAATGTAGAAGTCAAACAACAGGGGGGAGAGCGGACAACCCTGTGAGGTACTGGGTTTTTCAGAACCGGTACCGAACCGGTAACCCAGCGGTGTCAGGGAACACACCCAAAGACCTCGAGTCCTTTTCCTGATTCAGACCACAGAAACTCAGAGTCTTCTAGGTGAAGTCAAGGATCGATTTTATTGGCTGCAACCAATGTAACAGGCGTCCTAGAAGTACAACAGCACGGGATGTATATTCTCAGGAGACTGCTCAACTTACAAAGTCAGGCTTCTCTTTTTATACGAAATATTGTGCTTCAGGCAAACATTCTTGGATTTACAGTATACCATTCAAATATTTTTACTACAAAGGAAAAGCAGAGTCATGATGACAGCCCACATTTCTTTTTGTCCAGCCCATAACAAATTACCCGGCAAGGCCCAGCATTTCCATCAGATACCGGTGGACCCCCAATAAAAACGGGCACCTCCCCATCATAAAGCAAGTGAGAGAGAAAAGAGCAGGAACAGGTGTGAGCAAGATTCGGCAGGGTGTGTGTGCGATGAAAAAGGGTTTTATGGCCTGTTGAGCCTTGATGCTATCTTGCTCGGCCACTGGGAGAGGAACTGACCAAACAGGTTCGGCCTGGGGCAATGGTTCCAACTTGCCCAGGTCACAGGAAAGTCAATTAAGGTGTACGTGTCCTTTGGAATCGATTTTAGCTGTATTATAAGCCTATGTAAAGGGCAACTTACAAAATGGCTGCCGTCCACAAAATGGAAGCCAAGGGTTCAGAACGAAAATGACGAATTCGAGGTGAAATCGTCACTCGAATATGCCATAAATGCTTATACATAGTGTACTCGTCATTCTCGGTCTTTTGATACTAAATTCGTCATGTTACGACGAAGTTTTATTCTCGAGTCTAGAATTATTACATGAGTCCAGAATTTTCAGAACCACAAACCCTCCTTTTGCCCTTACATAGGCAATTTTAACCTAATCTCAAGCTAATCTGAGTCCAGGTCTATATTCCTAAAGTCATTGAAGTGTTGCTGTAACATCATTCTAGTACTTAGCTCGTCTCTTGATACAGGTGTCCTTACACATGATGTAGCACAGAGGCCACATATTGCAGGAGCACACTGCACGCACAGACAAAACAGGAAAAGAATGGCTAAGACCATCCCAATGACTAATTTTCCATCCCCAGGCGGATATCAGTTCCCAGAACCATCCCATTAACGACCAATCTCCTTTATCCACATGAATAGATTCGGAAATCTTATGCAGTTTAGAGATGGCCTGGTACACTGTTGGAGCGTTATCTGGAATGAAAACACAGCAACTCGATTGGATCAATCTACATACCCCACCTCGGTCTGCAAGTATGACATCTAATGCGACCCTGTTCTGAAGGGTCATAAGACGATCCGACTGGAGCTCAGCAGTCAAGTTACTAAGGGCACCAGCAGTTTCAACTACTGTGGACTCAACTACCCTTGTCAATTGCCGTATGTTCCTGCTGTTAACCATCGGTCCCCAGAATGGCAGAACACCCTTTACGAAGTCCCCAAATTTTTGTCCTGCAGTGTCTTCTTCGCTCAAGACACCTCTAACTATCCTTGTCTTGTGGTAATCTGCTGCTGCTGTGTAGGTAGGAGGCAACAGGAACGAAACAAAACATGAGCCCGAAAAGTCAGTGGGCAACCATGTATAGGCTCTATCATGGCAGATGAAATAGGTGCCCTTAGCTGCTAGAAACGAAGGGGAAGTCTGGGCTGCAAAAACATACGTTTTAGTGCAGATACTCTTCCCTAACTGAGCTCTGGGATGCTTGCCATTACCTTGCAGACACAGGTGACCCTGATGGGGTACAATCCAAATCGGGGAAGATCTCTTAGCTTGCTGTTTCTCACTCAGAGTAGCTCCATATCCGGTTACGTTCCATCCTATGTATACTAGTGTCTCATCTCTCGGGATAGTTTCATAAGAAATATCTTCCTTGATCATGTCTACTATACCCTTAACTAGAGCACTATTCTTAGGATTGTCTGTTACAGAACGTAGGGGGTAGATTTCATGTGCATATATGAACATTGTTCTGTATGCCCACACAGAACCATTGTGGCTGAAAGGCAGAACCAGATAAGGGATACCTTTATCTGTGGTGTGAGGCATAAGACCGCACACCCAACAGTTAGTCGTGTTCATTACTAGTTGGTGTTGGTGCAAAAGCTGAACAAAGGAGTTATTAATAAACTCTAATCTCCTAGCGGATTCGTGTTCAGGAAGGGGTTGAAAAGAGTGTGGGGAAACAGTAGAAGGAGGAGGTATAGGCGATGTGGTGGGTGCAAATGTTACTCGAAAAGAGAATAAAACATAACTTATTAAAAATATTATCACACTGAATAACATGAAAATGCACAATATCAAAAAACTTTTCTTTGTCATTATATTACAAATCCTGGTTTTAAAGTTCACTCTTTTGGCAGGTCTCTCCGTCTCGGAAAACTCCATCCTCTCTAAAGTGCTGCCCGCGATGGGAGGTTGGTTCTCTCTAAAGTGCTGCCCGCGATGGGAGGTTGGTTCTGCTAAAGAATGCTTCTCTCAGTCCAGGGCAACTCCCTTAGACCAACCAGAACTGCCGACCTAACGTCGTCAGCTGCACCCTAAAGACTTTGGGCAATCGCGGCGCTAGCAGCAGAACCCGGATGGCGGTTCGAAAAAACAAAAATAAGCAAGTTTCTCAGATGGGAGAGCTGCACTTTCAAAAATAGCACTTGAAGGGAACAAAAAACACTTTTATTAGTTCGTATTTCTCGGCCTCAGATTATACCGTTGCTTTCCTGGTATAGTATTATCTTGGAAAAGGAGTTCAGGTTCTGTAGTGTCCAATCGAACTGATGATGATACAGCTGGTTGCAAAATGTTATCGCTCTCTTCTTCAGTAAGTGTTCCTTTTACTCGTGCATCACTGAAAGGCATAAAACGTCGCACAGTTTCAGTTTCTGAGTCCGTGACACCCTTCTGGACCCACTGGTCATACGGCAGGGGTAGAGGGACCCTTTTACAATGGACCCCGTGGATCCAGTTCTTCTTCCCCTCCACTCGAACAGCTGATCTTGTGGAAAGAAGAACGAGGTGCGGTCCGGTCCACCTGGGCTGGTCGTTTTTGGTTTGCTGGAAGTTCTTGACCAGCACCCAGGATGAATCATGCACCTGTTGGTGTAAAACACGCAATTTAGCCGTCAATTCGTACAGGTAATCAAGCAAAACAGGGTGTTCAATTTCGCTGAACTTGGTGGGTCTTGGCACTCCCCAAATGTTGGCCGGGCGGCCAAAAACTATTTCATAGGGACTAAGTTTCACTCGCGAATGCACAGTCATTCTGGTGGATAGGAGTGCTAAAGGGAGAGCGTCAGGCCATTTAAGACCTGTGCTCGCTTGGATTTTGGCCAATTTTAACTTAAGCGTGCCATTGTAACATTCTACTAATCCAGCTGATTGGGGGTGATTTGCAGCGTGGAACTTTTGCTGAATGCCTAGCCCTTCACATACTCTCTTCATCACACGACCCACAAATTCACTCCCATTGTCACTCCAGACCATTCTAGGCATTCCGAATCTGGGGAAGTACTCTTTCACAAGGGCTTTAGCTGTGGATAAGGCAGTGTTGTCTTTTAGGGATCATGCTTCTACCCATCTTGAGAAGGCACAAACAACAACGAGTACGTATTTTAAGTTGTTGCACCTCTCCATGTGGATGAAATCTAGCTGCAAAACCTCAAACGGATACGTAGGAGGTGCAAAATGACCAGCTGGAGTTGGGGTTCCCCTACCAGGATTGTGTTTCAGACACACCATGCAATTCTTGACGACATTCTCTGCACACTTAGGAATTCCTGAATTTTGCCATACTGGAGCCAGCAACTTACAAATCCCTTTCACACTGATGTGAGCCATTCCATGAGCCATTGTAACCACTGCAAGCACATATGCATTGGGTAACAACCATCTCTGATGTTCTGACAATTCAACCCAACAACCATTTGCATCCATTTTACCCGTACTTTCTCTCCACATGCTCAACTCTTTCTCTGTAGCCTCAGCTTGAATAGACTTCACACTCTCTATCGTGTCTTCACACATTCCAACATCACCAACCCATCTTGCAGGGCCTGCAACATACATTCGGCTCATCACATTCCTCGCTGTTTCTTTCGCGATTTCGTCAGCAAATGCATTTCCACGACCAACCTCATCAGTCACCTTCTTGTGAGCACTACATTTCACAATCGCCACTTGCAGAGGCAAGGTCAGTGATTCAAGAAGCTCATTCACCAACTGACCATGCTGAATCTTAGCTCCATGCGAAGTCAGGAACCCACGTTCTTTCCACAGTCGTCCAAAACTATGAGCCACACCAAATGCATACTGACTGTCGGTATAGACAGTCACTTTCATTCCTTTTGACAACACACATGCTCTCGTAAGTGCAATCAATTCTGCTACTTGAGCTGAATTATGTGGAATACGTGCAGCTCCAACAATTGTATGCAAAGTCGTGACAGCATATGCTGCAGTCGTATCACCATTCGGGAGCTTGAAGCATGAACCATCCACCCATAATGTACCATCACATTCAGCAAGAGGAGTGTCCCTAAGATCTATTCTCCCTTTCGTTTCTTCTTCTGTTCTAAGAAAACAATCATGCTGTTCTGAATCATCTAACTCCTCTACAATTGGCAACAACGTAGCTGGGTTTAGAGTGTTGCATCTTTTTATATGTACATGACTCGCTAACAATGTCAATTCGTAACCTGACAATCGAGCACTAATTAAGTGCTGTGTCTTGGTTCTGTTTAACAACGTCTCTACTGCATGTGGGACCATTACGACTAGCATGTTATTCATCACTAGACCAGCAGACTGTCGAATAGAAACAGCTGTTGCTGCTGTAGCTCTTAAACAACTTGGTAATGCTTTAGCTACCGGATCCAAAGTCGATGAAAAATATGCACATGGACGCTGCTTGCCTCCAACACTGATAATGCACAACCCTCTTTCTCGTGGACATATAATGTAAAGGGCTTACTGTAGTTGGGGGTACCTAACACAGGAGCCGAACATAATGCTGTGCGTAATTCAGAAAAACTATTCTGACACACTTTGGACCAAGGAACGGGATTGGGTGTATCTTTACACGTTAATGCCACCAAAGGTTTGGCTAATAACGAAAAATTTGGTATCCATTGCCTGCAATATGATGTAATGCCCAAGAAAGCACGCACTTCTCGCTGTGTTCTTGGCACACTCAATTTCGTTATTGCCTGTATTCTTTCTGGGGTCAGTTTCCTTCCCTCCTTCGATAAGAGATGACCTAAGTAGGTCACTTCTTGTCGACAATATTGCAATTTGGAAAGTGATACCTTGTGATGTAAATCACATAGATGACGCAACAAAGACAACGTGGCTTCTTTACATATTTCCTCAGTGTCTGCAGCGACAAGCAAATCATCAACGTACTGTACGAGCATAGCACCTTCAGGTAAAACAATCGTATCAAGCTGTGTTTTTAGAGCTTGACTATATATTGATGGACTTTCACAGTAGCCCTGAGGAGCGCGTTTAAAGCGGAAGCTTCGTCCTCCTAACCTGAAGGAAAAAATATCCCTGCTCTCCTCAGCAATCGGGATGCTGAAGAAAGCATTCTTCAAGTCAATCACCGAAAACCAAGTGGCAGAAGCTGGAATCATAGTCAATAATGCAGTAATGTCGGGGACAACTGGAAATTGTGGTACGACTATTCTATTCACCTCTCTGAGATCAATCACAAATCTGTAAACAGGTGGCTGGGAAGGATCAGTTCGTTTCAACACAGGCAGAACAGGACTATTGCAAGCGTTGCCTCTTGTCTCTTTAATCACATCTTTTTCAATTAGCCCGTAAACGATCGCTAGCAAAGCTTTTTCACCTTCACTAGAAATTCTATATTGTGGAATTCGTGGCATTTTAACATTGGCTTTCAATGTTACAACATAAGGCGGTATTTCTAAAAGACCTACATCATTAGGACCAGTAGCCCAAAGAATATTAGGGAGAGATGACAATTCTGTTGGAAGTTTATCCCTCGACAAATACATTGGAGAAACCACTTTCTTACCCAGTGTAAGTCGTACTCCAGAAGGAGAACAGTACAAAGTCGCATACAATCTTTTTAACAGATCTAATCCTAACAAGTTTTCACCACAACCTGTCGTCAGAATAAGGGGTGCTTCAAATTCACAAGGTCTAACAGAAAGGGACAAAGGGTCAGAAATCGGGTTCCTAACCGGGGCGCCAGAAAAACCTACAGAAACATTCATTTCGCCAGACAAAGGTGCGCCAGGGAGTTTGGAGTGCATAATAGAACTCTTTGTAGCACCAGTATCCAACAGAAAAGGTTCTGACACACCTGATGTAATCACCTCAACGTATGGTCCATTCTGATCTACTGGAACTGAAACAACTCCCTCTCTTTGTCTATGGCTGTCCTAGCAATCATTACCTTCCCAACGCTCATCTTCTGTATAGTAATCATCCGCATAATACTGAGCTGTCCTAGCAGATGCGTTATTCTGCTGATCGAACCTATTCATAGAATTTTGAGGTGGAAGGGGACGTGCGTTCTGGGGGACGTTTCCACATCCTCTACCTCTAGGCGCTTGTTGAACACCTCGACCTCTTACACCAGAAGCACCATTTGCACGCTGTAATAAAATAGGACAACTATACTTGAAATGACCCTCTTCCTTACAATACGAACATTGATTGGGACCTACAGGGACACGTGGTTGAGTGTACTCGACTCTTTGCGAGTTCCTCTGATACTGTTGAGGCTGCTGATAATTATTCTGATAGTTATTCTGACCACCATTATTCTGGCCACCACCACCACCACGTGGCGGGTATGCTTGCTGTAACAAAACCTTCGTTTTCAACTCTTTAGTTTTCTTTTATGCTCTATCTTTCTCGTCTTTGTCTCGGTTTTCGTAGTACTGTGCAATAGCCAATATCTGTGCTGAAGAGGAAACTGCCCATGAACTCTCTGAATCTTTTAACTTCTTACACAACTCTGGAAGCAGATTGTGAACAAATTTATCGACGAATAGTCACTGACCACCTTCTGTGCTCATATCTTGACCACTGTGGTCGACAAAAGTCTCTTCAAACCTGGTGAAGAAATCTGACACCGTTTCATCTTTCTTCTGCTTACATGCAGACAATTTATCCCAATTTACACGCATCGCAGGCATTATCGTTTTCATATAATCAATTATTTTACCAGGAAGTTCAGCTACTAAAGGCTCAGGCTTAGCACCACCAACTTGTCGGCCATCTGCAGCAGTAATATTAGCCCATGAGTCACCTAACTCCTGATCATGATCTGCATGACGAATCTTTCCCCATAGAGGCTGTGGAACAACGTTCCCAAACAACATGTATATGTCTGCTAAATTCATGATACATGACCCTGCAGTATGTGACAACTCTTTGTAATACCCTGCAGGATTTTTACGGGGATCAGGCAATGTCTGTTTAAGAGCCAAAACTTCAGCTCGCTTCCAAGGAACATGTACCCACACATGCTGGAAATGTGCTGGCACAAGTGGTGAAACATTACCAGGACCAGCTGCTACTTCTTCCTTCCAAACTGGAGGAACTTCTCTCATGGGGTACTGTTGCGCCTTTTTCCTACCGGATGCGTCACGCTCAAATAGTGATCGAGAAGTGCCCCCCTTACTCCGGTACGACAACAATATCTCAACCGCTCTCTCGACATCAGGACCTACGATCATGCCCTCTGCGAATTCGAACCGCACACGACACAACTCGGGTGGGTTGTATTCCAGATCATTGTCTTCCAAATCTTCACAGAGAAAAACACACATTTGTTCAAAAACATATCTCTGCTTTGGCGCTTCCCATTGACGGAAGACTTCCATGACAGACTCTACATCATACCTTACAGCGTCGATAACCCATTTATGTGCTAAACGATTCAGTAAATCTCTCTCTCGATAGTCAGACAGTTGACTCCGCAACTGTCTTCGTTCCGTGTTAGGGGTCGTATTCGGCGACCCGAAGAAGGGTGAGAGAAGATTAGTAACAGTGTGGGCCATTCTCTGTCGAACGGAAGGAGAAACTGACGGAAGAACGGGCAGAAAAACAGGGTGAGATAAGGCAGGAGCAGAGACAATGGCAGAGGGAGCATTAGGAGAAATAGAAGGTGCACTAGGCAAAGTCGTAGAAAGCACAGGTGAAGCAGATGTGGTCGGTGGGCCTTGAGGAGGCTGCACCGAAGGAATAGGAGCCAGCTGAAGAACAGCTGGTGGGTGTTGTAGAGGAGCAGGAGGCAATGCAATCACAGGTTGCGCAACTAAAGGTTGCGGAGGTGCCGTGGCATTTTGCGCATAGGGGGGTGGCGAATTTAATAAAGTGCCATTAACGGATCTTTTTCAAGCTCTTTTGCTGCATCTTGCTGATGAGACGGCAAAATTGGATAGCATTTATCTATTACCATTTTACGTTGCCTGTGCAACTGCTCACTCATCTGTTCTTCTTCATTGTCTTTAAACTGCATAGCAGCTTGCATTATCGAAACACCCCTTTCTCTCTTATTTTTCTTCTCTAATTTAATTTCCTTCTATTTGGCTTCCTTACGCCACAGGCGGAAAGAGTCAAACATCGCCGGCCGGGCTTTCTTCTTGAAAAGTTTAACTTCGAGATTGTCTAAGATTTCTGTATCAAAGCTACCGTATTGGGGCCATTTTAAAACACCGTCTTTTCTGGTGTATTTGATCCACACTTCATTATATACAGTTCATAAGTTGGAGTTCCAACCGGAGGAACCGGACATGAGTCCTCCAATCGGGAGTCCCTATTATTACAACCAAGACAAAACAAATTTCCAAGTCTGCTAAGACCAGGCATCTTCGCTCACTAGTCTAGCTTCAAACTTCAAAGGATTATCGATTACGATATTTCTCGTGAATACACGAGTCCTTTGGCACTTGCAAGTTCCAAAAATGATCCCAAAAGGGGATACTCAAACTAAGACCAACTAAGGACTGGGAGACGCTCCACTTATACTTAACTGAGATATCGATGACGTCACCAGAAGACTCGTCTTATCGTTTCGCTCTACCAAACTTCAAGGGTCCAAATCAGGGCGATAGCCAGGGCAGCAGTCCTTTGTAGCCGTCGGGAAGCGGGGAACCTCGCAGCAAAGACTTTCGGACCACGTCAACATGCAGGGGTCGATGAAGTGGCGGCCTTCCTCCAGAATTTTCACACGAAGCTCCTCACGAACCTCTGGCTGGACCAGTACCGCTGGTATCGCCCTGCGTTGGGCGCCAACTGAGGTACTGGGTTTTTCAGAACCGGTACCGAACCTGTAACCCAGCGGTGTCAGGGAACACACCCAAAGACCTCGAGTCCTTTTCCTGATTCAGACCACAGAAACTCAGAGTCTTCTAGGTGAAGTCAAGGATCGATTTTATTGGCTGCAACCAATGTAACAGGCGTCCTAGAAATACAACAGCACGGGATGTATATTCTCAGGAGACTGCTCAACTTACAAAGTCAGGCTTCTCTTTTTATACGAAATATTGTGCTTCAGGCAAACATTCTTGGATTTACAGTATACCATTCAAATATTTTTACTACAAAGGAAAAGCAGAGTCATGATGACAGCCCACATTTCTTTTTGTCCAGCCCATAACAAATTACCCGGCAAGGCCCAGCATTTCCATCAGATACCGGTGGACCCCCAATAAAAACGGGCACCTCCCCATCATAAAGCAAGTGAGAGAGAAAAGAGCAGGAACAGGTGTGAGCAAGATTCGGCAGGGTGTGTGTGCGATGAAAAAGGGTTTTATGGCCTGTTGAGCCTTGATGCTATCTTGCTCGGCCACTGGGAGAGGAACTGACCAAACAGGTTCGGCCTGGGGCAATGGTTCCAACTTGCCCAGGTCACAGGAAAGTCAATTAAGGTGTACGTGTCCTTTGGAATCGATTTTAGCTGTATTATAAGCCTATGTAAAGGGCAACTTACAAAATGGCTGCCGTCCACAAAATGGAAGCCAAGGGTTCAGAACGAAAATGACGAATTCGAGGTGAAATCGTCACTCGAATATGCCATAAATGCTTGTACATAGTGTACTCGTCATTCTCGGTCTTTTGATACTAAATTCATCATGTTACGACGAAGTTTTATTCTCGAGTCCAGAATTATTACATGAGTCCAGAATTTTTAGAACCACACCTGCCGTGTCCCTCTGGTTATCGAAAAAGGATCTGACAACTCCCCATTAATCAGTAGGCTCGCCATTGGACTACGATACAGGAGACCAACTGTTCGGCGGAATCCCTCACCCACGCCGAATTTGGCCAAGGCCCCCGACAAGTATACCCAATTGACCCTGTCGAAGGCCTTGGTTGCGTCCAGCGTGAGGACAGTCAGGGGCAGGTTCTGTGAAACCGCTGTATCTATTGCCCCTATTAACTCATAAGTGAGTTCGTATAACTGTCGCCCCTTTACAAATCCCTTTTGATCAGCATGAAGAACTGACGGGCCACCAGGGCCAACCTAGAGGCCAATACTGTGGTGAAGATCTTGTAGTCGACATTTAAAATTGATATTGGCCTATATGATTCACAGGCATCTTTAGGTGTCCCGGGTTTCAGAATGAGCGTAATTGATGCATTATCCCATGATGTCGGGGGAGAGTGACCTTCAAGGAGAATTTGATTAAACAGCTTAGTAAGAAAGGGAACTATCTCAGCTTCTAGGATTCTATAAATTTCTGCAGGAAGGCCGTCAGGCCCTGCAGCTTTACCCTTCTTACTTCTGTTTATGGCGGCCCTAACTTCTCCTTCAGTTATGGGGCTATCCAAGAATTGGGATTGTTCATTCGTTAATCTAGGTAAGTCGATACGGGCTAGCCAGTCAATGACCTCCTCAGGGCGAGTTGCAATTTCCTCCCTATATATAGTTTCAAAGAATTCCTTAAAGGCCTTCCTTATTTCAACATCTGATGTTAAAGATTTGTTACCCACATTGATAATGGCTACGTTGTTTCGGGCCTGGTCTGTTTTGGTCTTCCAAGCAAGCAGTTTACCTGCACCTTCGCTGTATTCAAAATGGGCCAACTTACTTGCCTACCATCTCTGCTGCAATCTAAGATTTAATACTGTACCAAGATTAGCTTTCAGAGATGCCATTTCCCTTCTTTGAGTATCGATGATGGACTCATCTGCCCCACTACGAGTGTCGATAAGATTTTGGAGGTTAACTATATTTTTTTCAATCGAGGAAATTTGTTCCTTATACTGCTTCCTTTTATATGATACTTTCCCTGTTATGAGCCCCCTCAGAAACGCTTTAAACGATTCCCAGATGATCCTAGCAGTTGCTGAGTCGTTGTTATCCTAAAAAAAATGGTGTGACTCAAGATTGAGGTATACCATGTCCTCAGAAGAGGAAAGAAGTGAACGATCAAAGGACCATCTTGAGAGCACCCTCTCCGTTCCTTGGGCTAGATCCATTACTACTGCAGAGTGATCTGAAAGATGTATTGGGAGATACTCAATGGATCTAACATAATCAGCCAGCCTCCGACTAATTAAAATAAAGTCGATCCTTGACTGGTGTTTGTACTTATAGTTCTGGAAGGACACCCCTTGCTGGCTCCCGGACCTCTCTCTCCATATGTCCAGGTATCCATATGATTTCATAGCAGAATGTAGCATTACCCTAGATTTAGATAGGACTAAAGATCTACTATTGGGGGATTTGTCCAAGATCGGGTCCAGTACCACATTAAAATCGCCCGCTATGATAGTTGGCTCTGGCAAAGACAGCAGCTGAGAAAACATGACCTCCAGTGTAGATGGGTTATCCTGATTCGGCCCGTAATAGCCCAAGATTGTAATTTGAGAGCCAGCCATCATCACTGATGCGATGGCCCATCTGCCACCTGGGTCCACCTGTTGAGATAAGAGCCTGGCTTTGGCCCCTTTTTTAAAAATTATAGAGACACCTCTAGTGTTTGTACTCTGAGTAGTTGAAACTGCGAAGTCAATCCATCTATTTTTCTTAATCAAGTCGGCCATTTCTGAATGTGTTAAATGGGTCTCCTGGAGTATAATGACCTGCGCCTCCAAATCTCACAGGTATTGTATGATTTTATTTGCCCTAGGTTTGGTGCGCAGGCCATTAATATTCCAGGAGAAGTATTTTATATTAACCATCTTTGTCATAACTGTTCAACAAAAAAAAGAGATACAGGCAAATCATGTTGATAGAACCCCTTGTTGCCCAAAAATCTTTCCATAAAACTGCAGACCTTCTTCCTTTCTAACATGTCTTGGCTTACTGAGGACTTTTTTCCATTTTTCCACCCCCCACCACCTTCCCTAACTACGTGTCTCCCCCCCCCCCCACCCTCGGAAAACCCTTGCGATATCTAACCGGAACAATGTCCGGTTGATAGCGCCCCTCCGCGAACTCCCGGAAAGATACGCCGCCCTCCATGCGTGAAAAAAAAAAAAAAGAAAGACCTGGTGATAGCTAATCATTACATTTTCCCTTTCTAGCTTTTAGGGATTTTAACATTAACTTGCTCTGATTTTATGATTGGAAGCATTAGATCTAAGGAAGAAAGCATAACAGGTTTAGCCCCAAAGCTTGTTACTGCAACTAGGAGTTAAAGCCACTCTCTAATCGGGTAACTAGGCTGCTATTCATGCTTTATTTTTACTTCCCATCTGCATCAAGAGATCATCAGCTGCCTGGACTGACCTAATGTTAATCATCTTATTATTGTACATGATTTTCATGGCAGCAGGGAATGTAAGTTGAGCTGTGGCTCCCAGTGCTCTGAAGGCTTCGAGGCGCCTCCCAAACTCCCATTGTTTCTCCAAGGTAGTTCTTGAAAGCCAGAGATTTTTGCTTAAGCGCCAAATTGAGGATTTGCTCTTTCAGTACATATGTGTGAAAGTTAACCAAGATTTTGCGTGGTTTTACTCTCTGAGCGTTGCGTTTGAAAGGATCCCTATGTACTCTTTGGATATCCAAAGCTAGCTCTTCCAATGAGTGATCTAAACTCAAGGACTCTTTCAACAATACTGTTATGTATTGCTTTATGTCTGAACCCTCAGAGCCCTCTGGTACGTTCAAGATACGGAGGTTCCCCCTCCTCGCGTTGTTTTCTAATGACTCCATTCTATCGGTAAGTGCTTGCTCCTCTCTGGAAAGCCTCTAGATATCAATTTTCGCCTGGTCCAAGTGGACCGATAATGACGCTGTTGTCTCTTCAAGGACTCCAGTTCTAATTGTGAGCCCATCAATTTTGTTGTCCAGGGACTCGCAATAACTTCTTATTTCAGCTTGATTCGCAGAAGACTCCGCAAACCCCTTCCTTATTTCCATCGTAAGGGCTGAAAACATACTTAATATAGAAGCTGGAGTTATCTTATCTTTAGCCTCGAATTCAGTTTGATCCGTGTGAGATACAGAGGGGCATTCAATCTGATCAATGAGATCTCCCCCAAGGGCCATTGCTCCTTCATTAGATCCGCTGTTACGGGAGAGGCTTCCAATTCAGATTCAGATAACATTACTTGATCCCCTGAGAGATGTAGTATCTGGGGGATAGCTTTGAAATAAGATCGTAAAGATGGAGTGATTTTAGAGCCTTTCTCTATCACAGATACCTGCGTTTTAGATTTTGCTTTGGATTTGGCGCTGTGCTTAGTGCCTCTACTTTTAACTTCTGTATTTAAGTAAGAGGATGATTTTTTTTATCTCTTCCACTGCTGTAGTAAGGTCGGCCTCCCTATTATTCAGACCTGGGATACCACCCTTTCCCTCTTGTAACACAACTTGCTTCTTCCATCCACTCTTGCCTTAACTCTTGCCGTAAGCCTTACTGCGGGAGGGCAGCACTTTTTCTAAAGTCTCAGGGGCTGCTACTGACAGTTTTACTCTCTCTTGCCCTGACAATGTAACAGTGAAAGGATCTATTATATCCCGAGACTCCTTATAGCCCCCCCCAGGTAGTACCCCTCCACAGTATCCACAGTATCTTCTGTATCTGTATCCGCCTCCACCTCCACTATTGGTGCTGTGGGTGCAGAAAGGTGGCCAAGTCTTACCTGGGAGCTTGTATTCCCTGGGGCACCACGGGAGATAACAGCAGAAGAAACAGCTTGATAAGGTAGCCCCAGGCTCCTCAAAACCCTCCCTCTCCTCAGCTCCAGCGCGGCTGTCCAGAGACGCAATTGTGGTGATTGTCTTCCCTTAGATGCTGTTTCCTGTGTAGAATACTGTGGGCTGGGATCGATGTAATAATCAGGGATCCTTGGTGTGGGGTGGTAATGCAAAACCCCGTCTTTGGCCTCAGCTCTGCGAGGGCAAACCGCGCCGTAAACACCCTCCTCCCCACGGGCAAAACCCAGGAGTGCCTCCTCACTGAGCGACCATCGCCGCTCTAACCGCGGGAGACAACCGAAAGAGAGCGGCCGTCGAACTCCTCTACCTGATAGACAACTCGAGCCGAAACCACAGCGGTTGTCGGGGAAGGTGAGGAAACAACGCCGCTCTGCCCGACAGCTTCCAGTGCACGACTATGAGGTTTTTTAGATTGTTCCAAAATTACTGGGCGCACTATCCTGTAATCCGCATGAGTAGTAACAAATGATAGTAATCAGTTGGGCAATGAGGCGAGCGGAAAATACCTCTGAACCGCTCAGCGTGGACTAGCAAGGTAGTCTACTGGACAAAAACAAACTCTGTTGCCTCTGCACTACAACAAGTTAAAGAGAGCTATGTAACAGCAGTGTAAATTTACTATAAGACAAATAATGTATGCATCATTCTTTAAGCAGGTTAAGAAACTCTTTGAGAAAATCACAGATCATTCCGTCGACTGTGCGACAATTAGGAAAGTCTTTTCTTGAAGTCGCACTTCTGTTTATTTGTTCCAAATATCAGCCGACACGTGTTTCATCGCAGGGAACACACACACTGCGAATCTTCAGGGCTGAATGTAAAAACAAAGTGTATACATGGAACGTTGTGTTTCAAGAAACTTATTATATGCATCAAAGGTGTGACATTGTGCTACCTTTAATATGGTGAGAAGGGCATGCCACTCACGATTAATACATTCTATGGCATGAATGAGGAAAAGAAAAATCCCCATCCATGCAAGAAAAACGAACCAAGACTAACCGGTTAAGAAAAAGGTGACTGAATGGACAAGAATCAATTGTCCAATATGTTTTGTGATTCCATAGTGCTTATAAAGAGTGCTCATGAGAAGAAGGAAAAGGTTTATAGGTGGTGAAAGGTGGTACCTCATTATCGTGCATACTCGAAAATGCAAAGTATCTTTGGCTCATTGCTAATGGATCAGTGCCATTCATGTGCAGCAGTTTGTACCACCTTACAACCCTCGAGTGTTGCAGTGTCGCCAAGGTTTTAAAGTAAATACCTTGTTCTAGGATGAGTATCTAACTTTCAATCGTTTGTAGGTCTATTGTCTATCGATCACACCAAATAACTTGCAAAACATCCGGTTAGTGGCACTGTGAGGTCTTGTGCCTATATATTTTGGGTAAGAGAAAACGTAGAAAGACAAAAACAGGAAGGGTGGATTTAGTACGTATCTAAATCCCATATCACCCTCGATCGAGGGCGTGAAGAAATGGAATTAAAATCACTAATTGCTCCGACGTAGGTAAAATAACCTACGAAATCCAAAATGCACCTAAATATAAACTCACCCTCGTTGCTGAAAGGTTTCAAATATTGATAATGATAGGACACGACCCAGCCGGGTTTGTGTGGTTAGGAGCTTTGCAAGTCGCAATCAAGGCGTAAGAGAATCTACAACAAAGAAGAAAAGCGTAGAACCCATGTCAATAGGGACGATTTCCCATGAATATGGACTTTAAAGAATCTCATAGTAATCCAAATGAAAACACATCCACACAAAACAAAACAAAACAAAATCGTACCTTCTTACTCTTGTTAGTAAGTCTTTACCAGGAGGAGAACGAGTAATGGAAACGGCGTGTGCGCTGTATCCAAAACTCAAACCAACTGTGCCTGTTGCCGCAAGATAAACAAACAAAAAATAGACTCAATCACGGGCTTGCCAATCTCGCCCACGTTAACTTTAAAACGCACAAATAACTAACATATTTCTGTTGATTGGCCTCACGCATCGCTAGGTTTAAGAGACCTTTGCCGGGTACACTACAAAGGGGAAACAAAGGGAGTTAGCTTACCTAAAGGTTGAAATTCCCCCTCCGTTATTTCCCGGTCACCGTGTTCCAAGGTACGGACACGTGACCGGAAGCGGAAATGCCTTTTATATCCATGATAGTTGTGAATAGACTAGAGCGTGTAATGCTCTAGTGAAAATTTTGAAATAGAAAAAAAAAACGGCACAATTGGAGAAAATACTACGGGGTCCCATAAAGATTCGTACAAACTAACAAGTGAAAATTCCCGGGTGCTTATTGTAGTTACAGAGTAAGAGCAACTATTCGGAATTATTGCGCTTTATTAAATGCGGAAGGCTGAAAAAATACTCCAAAAGTTATCGAAAAGCACAAGGCCGCATAGAGAGGTATAAAATATAGTAACCTCGAGGCCATTACTAGTGGAACTCATCTCGGGTGCTGGAGGTTGATAGCCAGTAGAAAAAGGATTACTCCCATTTTGATAAAAATGATTCGGAGTTTCAGTTAATCCATAATAGGCGCTTGACGAGGGTGATAAGGTATCTTAATAAACGATACCCAAAGACACGAGCATTTAGTCTGGGAAAAAGAATATCAAGACCGGCAGAAATGGGCCTGTCTGTAGTCCATGTCTATTAAGGCTGTGTATTAAGATACTGTGCATACAGGGTATAGGGAAAGTACCCTGACTGTTGAACATGAAATCCGTGGGGCTCAACTCACCTGCGTTAAAGGTCATCCCCCAAAACAAAACAAAAGTCCCTAGTCTTCCAAACCGGTCTCGTAAATGATAAGTAGTTGTCTGAAACCTAAATACTTCTGGGTTATTCCCATTTGTTCGTGCCTATTCTTAAGTGTGGTGAAATTCTATGTTTATGTGA